>NC_064628.1:283894858-285094858 GCF_023864275.1 Schistocerca cancellata
ATTGACCTTACACTTAGTCGCTGACCATAAATTCTAGCTCAGAGTGACACCAGATTAAGTAAACTAATGTAGTGAAGAGTGTTTGCCAGTGCTATTTCTCACCGGAAAATACGCAATTCACTCATTGGGATCCATAAGTACACTGTAACAGTAATTTCTGTGTATGCAATGCATACGGATTAGAATTTAGTGGTGCTCTCTCTTCCACTTCTGTATACAATATGCCTGACCTAAACGGGCCCTTTATCATTACAGGCCCTGGGCAGTGCAACATAATACTGACAACAGTAATGTGCTTATACTGACAACCTGACTGTTCGTTTAACCTGATTTTGTAATCATTTAAATAAAACAACATGAACTTCCAGTGGGAGACATTTCGTCGCTCTTTGCCTTCTGTGAAATTTGTCAGTAAGCTTTTTGCCTTCCAACAAGTGAAATGCGGCAGAGTACGCCCGGTAAATGATTCACAAACCACGATTTAGTGCCATTAAAACGATTTCTTTAAACATTGTCGTAGCTAAAGGAATTTAGTTTCGTCTTAAATCGTCTCAATCAGCAATGTTCACAGACATCTCAAATAGGGAAAACCTCATTATCCAGTCACAAAGGTTGTAAAACATACTTCCCACAGTTTGTGTCAGTTTGATCTTTTCATCTGATAGCACTGCGTAAGTATTTTGTCTGAGAGGTATCACAATTAGTGTTCCTGTAGCTGTGGGGATCATTGGGTGAAAACGATTTTAATGCCAATGGGTACAGAACCGCTAAATATTCTAAATGATTATCAACCTAAGTCTGAGTTCATCCGCAAACTGAGGTGAATTTATAATATTGAAGCTAGACTGTGTATCCTTGTCTTCCTTGAGTGGGCATTGGAAGGCGTTTACACACACGTATACAATACTATGAATACTTCGAACGATATTGTTAACGTTGCTATCATAAAATACTTTTGTTTTTTAATTCTTCTGGGTCTTCAGCGTTCAATATGTGTTGTAGATACAGTCATAGAGAAAAAGATACGGTCTTAGCCGAGGCAGCTAGTTCATGGTGATTCGGTCAACTAAATAAATGAATTTACTGAACATGCTGCAAATTGATACAGGGAGCCTGTGTCTCAGAATTCTCAGCCAGTGTGGCACAACGGTGTTATGATAGAAAAAAGAACCACTGAGCAGCGGATTTGGTGGTCTGTTGGGCTGATGAGACGTTCATATATCTATGGTCTGGGTTCGATTCCAACTTCGGTCAGTAATTTTAGATAGGGAGAGACAGATTCGATTTTCTTCTGGCTACACCAAGTGAAGAAGATATAATGCCATTCTGGTCTGAAATTCACATTAAAATTTATATTCCTTTTCTACCAAGTAGACGTTAGGTTGAGCACAATAAAGTCTGGAGTGGCGACATGTAGCAACTCTATCACCAGTAACCATTCTTATACTAATTGTTTATTTCTAGTGACGAAACAAACGCTATATAGGCTCACGGGACACTTATTCCATCTTTCATCTGATCTTCTGTATCTCGATAAAACTGGTTCCGAACTGGGAATGCAACTTAGACCGCCGTTAATGCGGAATTTGTTCCCTTCGTGACAATACAGCTCGGCTACAATTTGTTGTTTGTTCAAAACTGCAGATTCCTCAACATCTCCACATATTGCGTGTGAATGGGTTCGAATCCTGGCCCGGCACTAAAGATTTCATTATGTATTATCAAGACCTAGCATGAGAACACCTATCTCCTGGTGGATAATAATTTCGATATTTAATGTATTTTCATTCGTTGTCAACACTAACGATGTTTGACGTTTTTGACTCCCAGTGAGACACAGAACTATTTGCGAGATCACTGTAAGTTCAAGATGTTATTCCGAGCTTCTGGTGGAGAAAAATTCGGTAGCTGACGTATCTTTGTGTGTAGTCAACAAATATATGTGTGGGGCTCTATTCCCAGTCAGCACTGAACTCTTCGTCATATTATTTCTAGTTCAAACATGCTCACATGTCACTGCTGTTGCATCATACCCATACTTAACGTTCGTTTTCTCTAGAATAAAACAGCGATAGGTGCTGGGTTGGAGTCCTGGGAAGGAAAAAATTAATGTTTCGTCTCGTCATTTCAGTTAAAACATCTAGCTACTGCCGAGAAAATGCGATATGTCACAGTTGATTGTGCTTCGATATCTATCCGATTAGGTTCTGGGCTCGAATCCCTATCCAACACAAAGCTTTACTTCACGGCATTTGAAGTAAGTTACTTGTTAAGAAGCAATATTTAACATCTCTCGTAGTTCGTTAACAGGGGCAATAGGTGCTGGGTAGGAATTCGGGTCCGTTAAAAATTTTTGCGTTATGTAATTTGAAATTTGTATTTGCTAACTGATACTGTCTAAAATCGAAGTATATCACTCTCTGTATGCCTAATCAGGAATGACTGTTATTATCCGTCAGTCACGAAATCTTTGCTTAGTCTGCATGACCTGGGTTTGAATCCATATGCAGAACGAGACGGTTCGTCGTGTCATTTGAAGTTCATGCATGTTCTCAACTAGCTACTCGTGAGTAACTCAATTTTTAATGTCATTTTGTGTTAAATAATAAGTACGCTATGTTACTTTGAAGAGGAAATCATGAATACGACGAACTTAGTACGTGCATTACCTATCTGACGTAATAATGAGAGTGGTAACATTTCAGGTATGTCATTTATTGCAATAAATGTGAGCTTACAAGCCTTAAGGACAGTCTTATATGTGATAAGGTGTTCCCTGATATTTGTAGTATCGTACTATTACTTTACATCTAGAGTTATTGCGATCCAGAGCAGTGTTTCCTAGTGGTGACCTGTTGGAACCATTTTCAATAGTCAAACGACTGTACCAAGTGGCGATTAGAGGACCTGCTAGACAGCTGCGTTATGTGGGTTGAATGCGAATCAGGCGAAATGCAATGCAGGTCGTTCGGATACTTTTGAGCGCGACGGCACTTCCATTGTCAAAGTAGTCTGATGTGCAAAAGTTAAGGACGAAAGTAACTTTCGAGCTATGCCAAACGGCATAGCTCTATGATATTTGAACCATGCAAAGAAACCAATCCTTCAATTATAACACAGTAAGCAACTGAAAGAAATACGCAATGAACGAAATGACACTTTTTTTTTCAAAGGCAGTAATTACACTGAAGCCACCACGTTTCAAGATGGTCCCCTGCACACTAAAAAAGGCGGGACATGGTTCGTAGCATTGCGTGTGGTCACCACGGATGGCAATGCACGCTTTGCTGTGTGCCGCAATGCAGGTCACAGGGTTGATTAGGAGTTGTCGTGGTGGTGCGCTCCATTCTCGCATCAGCGTGGCTGTCAACTGCTCGACGTTCGTAGGTGCATGTGGGTCTGTTGCAGTATGCACCCGAAAGGCGATCGATGGGATTTAAGTCGGGAGAACTGGCAGGCCAGTCCATTCGCCGAATATCTTCTCGTGCGGGAAAAGCTCCTCCTCTTCCTGTTCCTCCTCCTTCTCCTGCGCAGTTCAGTGCGGTCACGCATGTCATCCTTAATACTGAAGCCAGAGCTGAATGCTCTCTTGAAAATACGCACTCCGAAACGAATACCGTGTCCAGTAACCGTGTTCAAAAATTTGAAGGTCAGTACGCCCACGTAAAATTATGACTTACAACAACATAACGACTGTACCACCAAAACGATCATATTCGATACTGTTTCTGGGTGCATTACGTATCTTCATATGGCGAAAGGTAATGATGTAACGTCCAGGGACTGACATCATGTATTTCTTTCCGTTACCTTTGTGTACTATACTGTAACAGTTCTTTCTATGTGTAGTTTGATTTTCATTGAGCTATCCAAATGTTACTTTACTGCTTAGTTATTCACACTATTGTTTGATACTAATAACTGCTTATCTGCCCTTTCCAGAGTAAATACTCTCTTAGTCTTCTTGAAGGAATTATTAACTTCATTAATCATCGTCGCTATGACATCATGATCACTAATCCCTGTCTACATTGACACCGTCTATAATGTCAAATCTGTTTGTAGCTGTGAGGTTCAAAATATTTCCATTGTGCGTGTGTGTTGTCGAATTATCTGCTCCAGACAGTTTCCCGAAAACATGTTCAGAACTCCCTCATAAGATTTTCTGGCCATACCACCTGCGATGAATCCATAAATATCCCAGTCTGTACTCGGTAGATGAAAGTGGCGTCCAGCGAACACGACGTAAGCGGGGTACTTCCGCACTATTGCGTTACTGATCATAAATTTACTTTGAATTATTCTGCAAACGTTACGTCGGTTAGCCGATAAAAGCATCCCATGATAACATGAGAGTTCACCTAGGCCGGTTACTCTTCTCCAGATAATTTCACAATCGGATTCAGTATTGACTACGATAGACATAATATTAATGGTGACGGCAATGAACACTCCTTCTACTATGGCGTCTAATATGTCGTTTCAATATGCGTTCTATGTCTCATTCAATACTTGTAAACTTACTACTCTGTGTTTCATCTAGCTCTTGGTTTCGGAAATAATTTCAGCGCTACAACTTTTGCGGACGGTAATAAATTCAGAAAAGTTGTTACGAATTTTTTTGGCAACTTACTGTTAAAGGCTTAACAATTGTAGTGTCTTTACTTTGTACGTGATCTGTGCATTCTACAGGTAATCTGCTTCCAAAGTAGCTGCTTCAGCTGTGTAACTCATCCTGACATATCAGTCCTATGGTTTTCCAACCCATAACGTAGGTTCACACATCTACAGACGACAGCTGAGAAGGCCTGAATCGATGGAGCCTCTGACTGAAACCCTCCACTCGGTTCCACCTACAAAGAGCACGATTCAATTCTGGACACAATATGGCAAATTTTGACCCTTGATTGCACCCCATGAACATAGTTCCAATTGATTCAATTCTGGCGAAAGTTACATATTTTTGACACAGAAGTATTGCTAATTAAGTATTTTTGACAAACAATGAAATACTATAGTACTGGCAACGTCTTTTTTTGAACAGCGCACCATTTCAATTAATGAGAAAATCACACAATTTTCGCACCAATTCAATTAATGTGAAAATTACACAATTTTCTTTCAAAATAATACTGGTCATTTGACTTGAACTTGGAAGCCACATAGTGGTTGTGTGTGTCATCAATGTTACTTGAATTTCCTGCTAACGTTAAATCATAGGAAAAGGCGTATGGCTTGTAAAATCTTTATTATTGTTCCATTGATAAGGGCTATGCCTCTTCACATTATGGCGACGACATTACAGATAACAGTACGTGGTTTGTGATCTCATGGCTAGGGCAGCGACCTAAACAAGTGACGTCACAAATGTAAATAAAGTAGACCAGAGGGAACATGGCCCTTCTATTTTTGCATCACCTATTGAATTTGAAACTAAGATCTTAGGATGAAAATCTCGAAAATATAAACTCCCTCCAATCCGAAATTGTTGATAGCTGTGGCAGATTCGAGGATCAGAATGGCTCTACACGCAAAAAAAGCTGAGCCTTTTTATAGAGGGTAACTGGGTTTCTCATCAACTGCGACAAGCAATTCACTTTGTCATTAGTCAATCCAAATCGTAATTTTCGCCTTGTGTGCTATCCTGAAACTAAAGATACCAAAAAGTACTTGATGAGAGACTGATTAAAAAGATATATCTTAATAAATTTGTCGATGAATATTTCGCCCACAGTCGCAATTAAAGTGAATGCTATTTACACATAATTTTAAGTAAATTTATTCTTATTGGACTGTGCCTTGAACCTCTGCGATGTAAATTTAAGTGGCACGTCAGTCTCGTAGGAAATGATCTGCTGTTTCTGCTGGTTTCGTCTAAATTTATGTAGCTCCGATAGATTTTAAATTATGAGCGTATCTATGCAAAAATGAGTTGAAAACAGCAATGAAATTCTGATAACTGAAAAACCTAAATTTTGTTGATAGTGTGTTGTTATGTTGTCCAATACAAGCTGCAGTGCTATTTGTGTATCTATTTTGTACATTTAGACTGACCTTAATTAATTATTTAATTCTGACCCTTCTCAGGGACTAGTTATGTGCTTGAATAAGCATTAGAGTAGCTCATACTGTTTGTTTCAACGAGTGCTTTCATTTCATAGGCCGATCTTCTCTGTGGCTCGGTTAGTGTAGATGTTATTACAATTATTGTAAAAAGTCGTTACTGATTCATTTCCCGCCTGTTAATTAATTAAGTACTTCATTTCCACAGGCAGCCAATACATCACCACAATTGTCTCAGTGACTTTTTAATTTGGTTCATGGTGCTCTGCTGTACATTCACTGGTTTACACTTCACATATGTAGACATGTATTATCTTCTAACGACTCCTGCTAATCAGACGAGCGTCCGCGCGCTCGAAGTGAAACACATCACCTCGGAGCTCTGTTCAGGCTGAAGTGTCACAAGGGTTACACTGAGATGACAATCCTCGGTCATTTAAGCTGACAGTGGCGTTTAGTGAGGAACTCTGATTTTTATCTTTTGTGGGTAGTAATCTAACATCTTAGCCTCAGATGCAGCAAAGCTTATTTGCCACTGTGCCTCTTCTGATATTACTGATGGTTCAAATGGCTCTGAGCACTATGGGACTTAACATCTGAGGTCATCAGTCACTTAGAACGTAGAACTACTTAAACCTAAGTAACCTAAGGACATCACACACATCTATGCCGAGGCAGGATTCGAACCTGCGACCGTAGCGGTCTCGCGGTTCCAGACTGAAGCGCCTAGAACCGCTCGACCACTCTGGCCGGGTGATATTACTAGTACAAACTTTCACCAGGTTCTTTCGAATGCCATCCTGGGATCATACACAGTACACAGGCATACCCGTATTTAGATTGGATCTAGATCACTGAATAATTACTGTTTTATACATATCGATGGTGACTGTCATGGAGGCAATAGTTTCATATACGTAAGGCCGAGTTAATATATGAAAACAGTAACAGCCAAGAAATTGAAGCAACTGTCACACACATACACATAAATACTCTCTCTCTCTCTCTCTCACCGAGCGAGGTGGCGCAGTGGTAAGACACTGGACTCGCATTCGGAAGGACGACGGTTCAATCCCGCGTCCGGCCATCCTGATTTAGGTTTTCCGTGATTTCCCTAAAATCACTCCAGGCAAATGCCGGGATGGTTCCTATGAAAGGGCACGGCCGACTTCCTTCCCCATCCTTCCCTAATCCGATGAGACCGATGACCACGCTGTCTGGTCTCCTTCCCCAAACCAACCAACCAACCAACTCTCTCTCTCACACACACACACACACACACACACACAACACAACACACAGAGAGAGAAATAGATAAATGCACTAGTAAATTAAATATGATGTGAGTATAATTCAGTCTCCAGTCTCCGTAATGTATAACAGTGCAAATTCCATTGAAACTAAAACAATGTGAAACAAAACACGTTTATTTTATACATAATATCATCCTTTAATGAATGAAAATAATTATGTTCCAGTCACCTGCACAGCAGGAGTATTTGTTTTTTATTGGAGTATCATGTACGAAAAGGTGTCTGACGGTAAAGTTGATAAATTATCACAAAAACTTCTTTCTGACCTCTTTCTTCTCATGTTCAATCTATAGAACGACTGTAGACACCTACAAAAGTAGCTTCACGCAGTCTTCTGCTTCAGATTAACAGCCAAAAGTCTTTTGCAGTAGGTGGCTGCCTTGAACAGCACGTAGGCCACGATGGACGCCATTGCAACAACGAACCCAATCACGTCGAGCAGCAGCAGCTGCCACCAGCTCATGTCGAGGGCTGCACTGCGCATGTGCGGAGCACCCTTGTGACGTATCACGTACTCGACCCACCACACAGCAGTGTCCATAGACCTCTCCTGGTGCTCACGGAATACTGCTGAGAACCGCTTCATGTTTTCTCTATAGCTGTCGTAAAAGAGGACAGATAATCATAGGCTACAAACAGCAATTCCGAATAGCTGCAAAAGAATAGTGTAAAAAGCAGCTAAACATAGTTAATGAAAAAGTAGGTGTATATGAATAAAAACAAAAGTCAGTGTCCACTACCAAAAACTTTCTACAGTCGACATGGAAAATACTGTTTTTAAATATAATAACAAAGAGGGGGAGGAAATTATCACCATAAGACAGTAATCTGTGTGAGGAAATAAAGTTCACCAACAGAAATTCCCCATTGTATGTCTAAAACAAAGACATATCTCGTGCAAGTTAATTAAGAAAACGCCTGTTATTTTTAAATATTGTTTTGACTAGGCTAAACGAAAGAGATAAAATTCTGGCTCACCTTTTGCTGACATACACATCAATAGGAGTAAGCAATACAGGAGTAAGCAATACTCCAACTGGAGGAGGAATGAAGTATCTGTCTGTTTGTTCCTTTGCTAACATAAATGAAATTTAATATTTCTGTTCCTACCTGTCGTTTCCAAGAACTGTGTGAATGGCTTTCAGAATGGTATCAGTAGTGACATCTCTGAACAGCAGCTGGTAGCCAATACCAGCTTGTACCATCTTCGCCACATTCTGTTGCTGGTCCGCAATAAAGGGAATTCCTATCAGGGGTACTGCAAAATAACTTGCTTCATTCATGCTCTGAAGTCCTCCCTGGGTAATGAACAGACGAATGTTTGGATGTGCTGGAAAAGTGAAAAGTGAGGTAGGACAAATAGCTTTTACAGTGTTGCACCTACAAGAATTGGTGCACTGAACAGAAGCTTACCCAAGACGTCCTGCTGGGGCAGCCACTTGGCTATCATAACGTTCTCCGGCTGTCCAGGCAGGCTGTCCACCTCCCATTTCCAGAGCACCCGCTGTGGTAACTGCATAAAAGCTTCCAAGAATGCAATTCGTTTGTGCTCGGGCATTGCACTACCGTTCACATTAGTACCAAGGCTGAAGTAAATCACGCCGTTTTTTGCACCATCAAGGAAATCCTGGATATCCTGCAAAATAATTAATCTCGTATTGTATACTCAGTTATTTAAAATAGGGGATGTGCCTTTCAAATCGCCTCGCAAATAAGTAAACCGTTTTTGATTAGATACGGTAAAGTCTTTTCATCCTTGAATGCAATAAATGCTGCGTTTATCTTTTTTTGTAAATTTAATAAAAACAAATTTTATAACAACAACATAATCAATCTCAAATTATTTTCATCGCAGTGTATTATCCTATAAGTACCAAAACCAGTAATCTCATCTACCTCTAAAATACTAGTCGCCACCAATGTGAGAGAGTATCTGTGTAGTTAGGATGTAGTGGATATGAGCCTGTGATAAGGCGCTGATACGAATTAAATAAGTGTTCACTGATACACATGCTTCATAATAACTGAGGAAATTTAAATCACTCTGTAGATGAATAAGTTACATGTAAAATTTTTATTTTCTTACCAACTGTTGAACACATGTTATTACATAGTGGCAATATTTTTGTTAAATCTAAGTACTTCTAAGTTATTGGAACTTCAGCCTCAACCCAAAAATTCTGCAATTTTTGCATCACAATACATTCGAAATGGGACTAGTAGATTTAACTTTAATCCCTTATGTAACACACACAAGTACACCTTTTTTTAAAAAAATTGAGACTGACAGTTGTTGAGAAAACTTCACAAGAATGAAAATGTGGTAATTGAGACTTTCTCGCCGAATCTGGATGATGAAGTCTTCTCAGGTTATCAGCTGAGTCAAGGTGTCGTTCTGTGGCATCCTACTTGCTGTATTTAGGTCTGATAACCTGAGAAGACTTTATCTTCAAGAGCGAAAATGTACTGTCAAGCTTCTCTCACTAATTAAGACTGCCATAGAGCTGTCTACCAGCGCTTTCAAAATGAGTACCATGTATTAGTACCACATACATTAATAAAAGTCAGCAAGAGCAATTACCTTGTAGGAACTCCAATTCAAAAATTTTCTATCTCACACAGCGCCACAGTTTAAGAGATTAGGTTCCACTCTACCTTCAAAAAAGTAATCCATAATTCTAGTTCTCATAAATGTAGAGATCCCACAAACTTATAAAGCTCACTTTTGTGTATCATAACTACGCTTTTCTCTGAAACTGCAATCTACATCAAAGAATTGGATGGTTGAGGTTTTGTCAAACATAAAAATGTGTCAATATGGGAAGAACATTTCATGAGACTAGATAATCCTTTTTCTCTTCTAGGTAGCGTCACACTAAATCTGAGAAAAGACATCATTCCACAATGCTGTATTTTAAAAATCTACTTTATTGAACCTCCTAGTTTTGGGTGTGGTCCAGTTTCAAATGCATCTAGTTTCACATCCAGATTAAAGTCGTTTTCCTTCATGGTTGTTCAATGTAACTAACCACCATTGTGGCAATCTTAAGTGTTTAAAAAAGATACATTACATATTCAAGGGAAAGCATTACATTCAATACTGCACTAAAAAGTTGCTATGTGTACCTATTTATGTCTAAGAAACTGATTCTTTTTGCACATTCATATAGCTACCAAATATTATGGACTCCTGTAACTGATTAGTCAGCCAAAAAGTCAATTAGCTATCATTTAACTCTGCAAAACTTCATTTGTGTAGATAAAATTGCGACATTCGGCGTTACATGATTCACATATATCACAGAAATTTTAGTTAATAGGTCGTTTCTTATGTATCATTTTGATTTCATATTTTGTAAGTTGCGTTTTCTGTGGCTAAGCATTCATAAAACCTAACAAGCTGTATTGTGGAAGATCTTCAAAGGGATGTAAAAGTGTTGCAATGATTTCCACAGGGTTTCAGGAACCAAATTCAGTCCTTTTTGAAGAAATAATGCTGCAATTATTTTTAACCACATGGAGGATTTATTCAAGAGAGTATTATCTTTGTTGATATTCTTTAAAGAAGGAGTATCTTCAATTTATTAACATTCACTGTAATATGCCTCATTCAGATACTTCTCTTCAGCACCCAGTAAGCATTTTATGTTTAATTTATGTCGTTAAAACTGTGTGTTTATATTTTGAGATTTGGTAAATATTTTCAGTATTCATATCACATTGTCACTATTTGCTTTTAAAACTTTCTACAAGTACCACATGGTTTGAATCATATTAATGGAATTATAAATTCAAAAATTGTTAATTTTTAAATCTTTACTTCTATGAGTTTTATTTTTGTAGCTTTGCTAGTCATAGTTGATATGTAAAGTATCCATATCTTAACGGTTGGAATATTTATTGATTTTTTATGATAATTGGTTCTTCTTCTGTTGTAGTTACATATTATTGTGCTTTCTTCCTTTCTATATCTTCCAGTTTCCTGTATATATAACTGTATTTAAGATTGGCTTTTGGCTTTGGTCTTCTAGAGCACATGCGTTGGTACAGCTGTTACTCAATAAGTTTTCTTTTCATTTACTATTGTAAGCTATGTGCCTTTTAAATTTAATTGTTATGATATACTCTAGGTTTGCTGTCTACAATGACTAAGAACACTTAATTGACTGATCATCATAGTAAGAAATACTATTGTTATTGTCGACTGTAATTATTGCGTGAATAACAGATACATACCTCACTACCTGAACATTAGTCAAGACCGAATTTGTAGCTCCAGGAAAATATAAATATCTAGTTGTATTTGTATGGCTTATACTAAAGATTCCATAGCTCAGTATTTCATCAACTTTATGTAAGATATCAAATGCAAACAAGTGATACACAAAACACTTTCTATCAGGGAAAAGAAATCTTGCAGGGAGTAAGACAGTATCTGATAGAATAACAAAGGCAGTGTGAGTTTTGGATATCTGGAAGCAATCTCCACAAAAATTCTAAATGACAACTTTTTATTCATTGACTATACGTGTTTAGTGTTATCCTACAACTGAAAATTCTACTTTCAACCAGTGTCTGGTGGTTTAGCTACATCATCAATAAATATTAAGGACATACATACCCTATGGAACAGCTATTACCATTACACAATGATTATATGAAACAATGAGAACTGATAATTAGCAAGGACTACTCAAATTTTGAGAAATATTGTCAGCATTGTTGAAAGAAATAAAATGAGTGCGATGTTATATGGCTCTTTTCACTACTGTTATACACACCACCTGTACAAATGATTAAAACACATCTCCTAAAAGTGGTAAAAAAATAAAACATTCATTACTAAATTTACGAGTATGTAATAGATGGAAATGATTTTCGGGGACTTGGCTTCATGATGTCTAAACATCCCAGTATTGTACAAAATACTGGTCAAAACAAGTGGAGGAACCTACGACATGTTTACAGCAATACCAAAGTCTGCACTTCAGGCACATGAAGGTGCCATAATACAGACACTTTTCGTAGTATAAACGAATATAATCCTCTGCAAAGTTAAAAGCGAAGAGAAAATCATGGGACAGAACGCCTCATTGATTGTACTATTAGACGATACATGCATCCATACATTTGAAAAATAATTTAAATCGTAGATAGTCGTCAAGAGATGTCTCGTAAATTGGTTTCATCACAGTTAACTAAATCTTCTATCCTGATGCAACTGTTGACCCGAAATCAATGAACCAAGAGTAATGGGAACTCTTGTCGACTTTAGCAACAACGTTTTCAGTCTTGTTACAAGAGATACAACAGTAGAAAACGGTACTTCTTGCAAAAAGAAAATCATCATGTTTGATGGATTTTGTATTTTTAGCTTGAACTCCAAATATTCACGACCCTTCAATCGCGATATTATAATCAATATTCTTAGGTTAGGCATTATTTTTTCATAGAGTGACCAAAGACAGCGTATTTATTCGTTTCTCCAAGAAACTCTCTGGCGTGTGAAATGTTATGTAGACAACATTATTGTTGATTTCATACTGGTCGTAACAAGTTCGCGTGCAATATATTATGGACTTACATCTACCAGAAAAAACTTTTTTCCGTTTCTTTACACCTACTTCCGCTCTGTCAGAAATATCCTAATTAATTTTCTCGTCTACACTCTTCAAACATCTATGTAGTGTGCATATAATATTTCAACAATGATGGATCTAAACAAACGAGTTTGTTACTCTTCCCCTGTTATCTCATTCTGCTCTTTGAACCATCTTTCCGGTAATTACAATGGTTCAGTTTTGAAGTATAGGTTCTTATACCATAATCTGCCGTTCTATCTCTGAAATGAGCGCACTGGTGACATGAAATTTGCTTTCTCCTTACTGAAACCGTTTCTCAGTGAGATACCGAAAAACACATAGAATGTGGACAAACAGTGGTTCAGTTGTAGTGGAACATGAACAATATTACATCAGAATCTCAAAACAAGCTAATCAAATGATCTCGTTTTTCTTCCCACTGTTTCCCTTAAAACTTGTACGGTATGACTAAGAATAGTTTGAACTATAACGAAGAGAATTTGCAGTTATTTGTGAGATACTGTGAGAACAGCAGCTACTAAAATCAATACAATTCTCAGGTCGCACACTGTTAATTCACCACTTGAGGTTAAATGTGCGTTGTTTTATTGTGGAAAAATTCTGGAATAACATCCCGTTTCATAGGGTCTTCTTCACAGATATGATTAACAAAATTTGTAGGCTAGGTTTCAAGTAGAGATTATAACCCTACCACTACTATTGGAATTTAATATGCTTTTACCTAAATAACAGAAACCCTGTCTCTACATTCCCACTTATAATCCTCTTACTAAAATTTAGTTTAGTTTCTAAATAAAGTACACTGTGGGAGGATAGTCCTGTTTATAGGAAAAGCTAATCATTAAAGTTACCCTTTTTACAGGATTTGACCGTGTGTTGTGTCTAATGGATAAGTAAATCAGACTATTCACTTCTTTTCCTAAGATCTTACCCACCGGTTAGATAGAAATGCAGTATGAATAATATTACACTGAATCTAGGACAACTCAGTTCAAAGTTCATTTAGTGGTTTAAAACATGTACTGACGGCTGCCAGCCTATCCAGACAATTAAACAATGAAGTACTGGAAAAGCAGGAGTATGAATTGTGCCCACTTTCTTGCTACTGTTTAATTTGGCTCCTCAAATAAATATTACTCCTCTTAAACAATGCTCGACTACACCCTTATACATTGCGCTTAGAAAAGAGAAAAAAGCCCTGTGATAACTTCAAGGAACCTAAAAAATTGGCCAGGGGACCTTTAGAAAAGCACTTTCCATAATCAACAAATTTAAATACTAAAATACTTAGATACTAAAGCACACACTTTTTATACTGTATATTTAACTTGAAGAAAACCTCTTTCTTACTGGAATTTACTTTCAAAAGATATTACTCTTTGAAGTAATTCTGTATAGTTATTTAACACATTCTAATAACTTGGCTTCACTTTGATTGAATTTTACGTAAGCAAACTTTTACTATAGCGTTTTGCAATAGTTGAGAAAGCTTTGTTATTATTTACACAAAAACTATTTAAATGGTAACTCTTTATATTAACTTGGCACTTCAAAAGTCTGTAAAACAGGATACTCGGATTAATCAAACACCAGGAACAAACTCTATATAGGTGTATGGTTAAGATGAAATAACAGGATGAACCAGTTCCTTTAAAGTTCAAGAATGATTATTAAAACACAGTTTAAATTAATGGTTCACGTTGTACAAAAGTAAAAAAAACAAAAAAAAATCTTATCTGGTGGCTGTAGGCTTGGGTGTGGCGAACAATTATGACGGCAACACTACCCATAGTATGGCCTGCAAGTATCTTGCTGTATGGGCTCAATTTCTCTTCTTGGCGTTGTTCAATTTTACATACAGTAGCTCAACAACTCGCAGCTGTCCCGTAAGCCATTTGCAGTCTTCGTCCGAGGCATTTTTGTGCAAATTTGCAGGCAAAGTTTCTCCTGCTCCACAGAGGTGTTCCCTCAATCACTGCTGCTTACAACTGTGTGGCTTACTTTCCGCGCTTGCTCTGGGTAACGCGCCAGTTTGCCCTTGCCACCTTTTCGACTTTCCAGAACCACTTCCATTTCAAATACAAGCATACTGGCTTTTACATAAGGCCTATTTCTTACATTGTTCCTAGGCGTGACCAGTTCTTAAACTGTCAAATTTACCTCAACATTAACAATTTATACACACAAATATTTTTAAATGCGAAATGTCATCAGAAAATTACTTACAGTAATAAACAATTTACGTAGTATTTTACATACATTACTCACATACAATGCGAAGAACTTCAAACTCCATTGTAGCACACTTTACTTTACATCTACAGAAAATATAGTACTAATATGCGAAAATTTTAAAGCAAAAAAATTGTAAAAATTTAAATTAACCATAAACATGTAATGTTATAGGCTGTGTTGTTTGTTACGAGTTTCTTAAGCCAGAATGGGATCGCTAAAGGGAATCTGAACCAACTGCAGCATCTGTGATATCTGGAAATGACTCATCTGGTGGTACTGCGAAACCAGATTAAGGAAATATTCAAAGAAAATAGTGATATCTTCCACGTCAGTACCATATGAAGGACATAAAGATATTAGGGAAAAATCTGATCTTTGGGAGACTCATAGTTGGTGACTATTCAGAAATACGATTGGTGACTGAAAAGGAGTGGTGAGGTGAGGAATTTTGCGAGTACACTATGTACTGCATGGTGAGTTTCCTTCCCAAGACACCATTTGGGAGATCAGAGCGTATCTATACGCCACAGTTAGTAAGAATGATTTGTACTGGAAAGAATAATCTATTGTATGAGCGTTGAGTAGTGCTACAATTTAGACCGCAGTACCCACAGTGTCATACAACTAGCTATTTATTGGTTTTCTTCAGCTCTTCTGTTCACTGTGTTGGAAAGGAAAACATTGACACGTCACTGTGTTTGTTTTGACCAACTAAAGCAGTAGAAAAGGAGTAGCAGAAGTACTGAACTAGGATTGCAAATGTTCCTTTACAAAGGAAACACTACAAATATTGACACAGCACAATTAGCGCATCATTAGAAAAATGAGTCTCATTAGAAAAATGAGTCCTGTACATATTAATGGCGATAACTCTGAGAAACAGGTAAGATCATTAAACTGAACAGGTCCCCCGAAGTCCAATAGATTCCCTACCAGAGTCTATACAGAATCTGCAGTTGACTTAGACCCTCTTTTGACCATAATATACCGTAGATCTCTCTGAATCTGTGCCCATTATTTGCTCACACCTGCCTTCAAGAAGAATAGCAGAAATGGTTCACAAAATTGCCATGTAATGTCACTGACATCCAGCACTTGTAGGCTCTTAGAACAACTTATGAGCCCAAATGTAATGAGATATCTCGAACAAAATCACTCTTCCAACTCCAACCAGCATGGATTTGGAACGACTTTCATATGAAACCAAAATAACGTTCTTCCCACAGGACATCCCGAGACCCGTGGGTCAAGGCAAAAACGTAGACACAATTTGTCTAGTCTTCCGGCAAAGCATTTGATTCAGTGAAATACGGACGATTATTAACTAAGTCCAATTATACGAGGTTTTTGATTGGATTAATGATTTCTTTGATATCGACAGATGCAGATCTAATTCAACATGTACCTCAGGGACATGTATTGCTATGCTTGCTGTTAATGCTGTACGTTAATGACTTGATCGACAATATTGATGGCATTCCCAGACTTCTTGCAGATGATACTGCTACGTATAATGACCCACTGTCTGAGAATAAGTTGCACAGTTATTCAGTAACAGATTATTAATATTTCAAAGTAGTGCGAAGATTGGAAACGAAACTTGCTTCAGATATTCAGAAGCGTAAAACTGTGTACATCACAAAATGCTAGCACGTTATAGTCCATGAGTACTATGGCAATGAAGCACAGTTCGAATCAGAAAACTCATAGCAGAATCTGTATGTAACAATTTATGGGGATATGAAATGGAAAGATATCGTAGGCCTAGTCGTAGAGAAAGCAGGTGTCAAACTTCGGTTCATTAGTACCATACTGTGAAAATTCATTCACTCTACAGAGGAGATGGCTTAAAAAATACAAGGCGCGCTGAAAAATTCGTTGAATGGTCCCAAAGGCTAACATCAGCGTCACTTATAATGAGAGAAATGTCAACAGGCGCTTCCTATGACGAAAACCGCCGAAGTGGAGCAATGGTGCACACTGCGGCCAAATTAACGGAGTCAATATGAAAACTTGTGTCACTGCAAAATGGAGCAACCCGTTGACATGAAATTTTGCTTCAAGTTAGGGAACACTGTGACGGAGGCTCATGGGATGTCAGTGCAAGTGTATGAAGTTGAAGCAGTAACTATGAAGTGTGTATTGCGTGATGTAAACTCTTTAGAGACGGAAAGGGAGGCGGCCTGGACGAGTCGTTTTGCGGTCGACTGTCAACAAGAAGAGTGCCAGACAACGTCGAAAGAGTGAAGCGGATGCTTGCCGAGGGTCGGCGACTGTCTTTGACAGTGACAACAGAAGAGTCACAGATACGCAGAGACTGTGTAAGAAGTATTGTTCAGGAATATTAAAAAAAGGCGGAACATCTGTGCCCGGTTTGTGCCGCACACGCTGACAGACGAGAAGGACCAAACACGGATGGAAACGTCTGGACATGTCATCGACATGTCTGGCCGGCGTCATCACTTTTTGAAAACCATCATTACAGGATATGAGACCTGGTGCTACCAACGCGATCCAGAGACCCACCGACAGTCAGTGGTATGATGTTCATCATCTTTCGCGAACCAAAAAAAAAGTCGATTGGCAAAATTTAAGCTTCCGTCGATGATGACAGCCTTTTCCGACAGGAAGGGCTTCATATATCAGGAATTACTACCCGAGGACCAAATTGTCAACATGGAAGTTTATGACTGAGTTTTGAAACGGCTGCTACAACGCATCCGGCGGATTCGGCCACAACTGTACCTGAGTGGACGGTGGAATTTCGTCGGCGATAACCCCCGTCCGCATTTCGCTATCTATGTGCTCAACTTTGTCCCTCAGCGCAAGGTGATTGTTTTGCAACAGCCTCCTTGTCTTCCAGATTTGAAGCCGAGAGACTTCTTTTTGTTTCACTTTAATTTGACGCTGTAGGCACAGACTTCGAAGCCGTTGCGGACATCCAACAACGCGTGGCCGCAGTGATTTGAGCGATTCCACAACAAGCGTTTGTCAACGCCTTAACAAACGATATCAGAGGTGTGTTGTAGCTAATGGTGATTACCTGAAAGCCCAAAACTCCGAACAAGCCTCAAAAGGCCCAACAGTATCGACCGACTGCAGCGTCATTTTCAGCCAACAGGTGTCACTGGATGCGGTTATGGAGGGCATGTGGTCAGCTCTCCACTCTCCCGTTCGCTGTCAATTTTCGTGACCGAAGCCACTATTTCTCTTTCAAGTAGCTCCTCAGTTGGTCTCACAAGGGCTGAATGCATCCCACATGTCAATACCTCTCGACAGACCCGGTTGATCAACCACCCGCGTGCTAGCCAAGCCCAAAAACCCTTAACGTCGGTGATCTTACAGGAACTGGTGTTCCCACTGCGACAAAGTAGTTGCCCAGTAAAGGTATTTTGTTTGTAGCCTTTATTTCCATTATTTTCTCAGACCATTCACAGAACTTTTCACATACACCTTGTACTGAAGTGACCAAGCTTATAATACTGCTCAAGTGTAAGTCATACATACCTAATAGGACTAATATAATAAATAGAAAGTTGGACAATACGAATAATAACTTGTCTGACACAGGTGAGAGCGACGCGGATAATGTAGAAAAACTAAACTGGTAGACCACTGAAAACAGCTTTCAACTAATCTCTAACAGTCTTAAGAGGCAGTGTTCAGGACTCTAGGAGAATACACTACTGGCCATTAAAATTGCTACACCACGAAGATGACGTACTACAGTCGCGAAATTTAAGCGACAGGAAGAAGATGCTGTGATATGCAAATCATTAGCTTTTCAGAGAATTCACACAAGGTTGGCGCCGGTGGCGACGCCTACAACGTGCTGACATTATGAAAGTTACCAACCGATTTCCCATACACCAGGGCCGGCCAGAAATTCTGCACGCGTGCGGTGCTCCTGCACATGTGCAACTTCCGGGTCACAGCTTGCACGCCGCAGCCGTCAGCGTTCATGTAGTGCATGTTTCTACCCACAGATGTCGCTTTATCCACTTGCTGAGATACTCTGTACCGGCACATTCTAGTGCTCTTTCCACAGCTTGCAAGCCAACAATGGGAAGGTATTCCGCGTATTAAACATTTAAAATACTGTCACAGTCTACTCATTCAGGCGTCTACTTTTATGTTAACAGTTTAACAGTTAACAACCGTGGGTTTTTATTAAGGCAGCTTGACTGACGTCACGTAAATACGAGTAATGTTTTTGATCTAGTATTTAAGAAAGAGAGCACTTAGCGACTTCCTTAATCCCTCCAAAACCTTGAACGCCATGCTCTCCGCCTTGCCTATCGCATCCGTCTCCCCTCCCCCACGCGGATCCTGTATGATCTCATCCCCTTCCCCCACCTCCTCCTTTTCCTTGAAAGGATACGGATCCTGTGCACCTCCCCCAAACTCGACCCTCCTCATCCGCTTGTCTCACCCATCCTCTCCCACCCCCGCCCGCTGCCGCACCTGTATTCCCACGTCCCACCCGGTCTCCATCTCTCCACCCTCCTCACCCTCTCCCAAGGTGGCTTCCGCCAGCTCCCCCTCCCTGATGATGTCCTCCTCCCCTCCATCTACCCCTCCTATCAACTTTAATCCTCCCCCCCACATCCTGTGTCCTTTCCATTAGGCACCCTCCCTCCCTTCTCTTTCCTTTTTCCCCGTCCCCTCCCTCCTTCCCTCTTCCCCCGGGCTTCCCCTCCCCCTTCCTCCCTCCCCCTATCTCCCCTGCCCATGGCATGTGCTCTCCCCTCACCCTCTCCCACCCCCCTCCTCCTTTCTTGGCAGGTCCCCGGACTCGTACACGGATAGTGAATATTCGCGCGCCGGAGATCAACGCCTCGTGTTCTGTGTTTTGTGCTACAGTGATTCAGTGTTATTCGTTTGTGCCCCTACGTTCACGTGTGACAATTTTCGTCTCTGTCTGTGTCGAAGTGTCTGAACAATTTTATCTTGGACTCTACGCCCGTGAACGGCACCTTGTATTTTAAAAAGTGTTTGTCTCCGTTTATATGTCCACCATGTTTTTTCTTTAAATGTCTTCATTTGTATATTTGTGTTCTCTGCGGCTAAAGAGCGGCGTCGTCTGCTGCTGCATGGGTTGCCTGTAATACAGGTTTCAAAATAACAATAAAGAAAAAAAATAGCGACTTCCAACGAACATTATTCATGATTTCAAATAACATTAAACTAATGCAAGGTTTCCTATAACTAATTCTCGGTGCCCTCAGTTACACCAACGTAATTTCTGCCTCACTGACCTCTGAACAGAATGATAACTGCAGACCTCTCGATGATCACCTGTTATTTCAATACCATTATTGATACATCTTTCATCAGCTCCGTCTGAAATCTGCATAATAACGGACAATTAGATGAATGTTACGTTTTATCGACTTCAGCTGAGCGTACCCCTTCACACATTAAAAAAAAGCCCTAAACATAAGTATACATTGGAACAATAGGTTTAATGACCAACTTTCCTGATAATAATGTAACATGGAGCAGAATGAGGCACTAATGCACAGTTAGTAAACAATAATTTTTAATTATGAGAGGAATAAATCGAAATACGTTTATCACTGGGCATGAGAAATGATAATCGAGTTGATGTGTCTCATCCATTTTCTTAGGGACATTTAATTTCGCTTGCCGTTCTTCACTCTTGAGTACACTACACTCGTCTTTGTGATATGTATTGTAGTGTCTTTCAATTGAAAACTCACGCTGGCCGGCGGCATATCAAACACTGGGAGTTTTCACCAAAATAGAATTGTAGTTCCCAGTCATTTTTAAACGACTGAGAACATAGATCTCACGTCCTTTGCTTTTTCACAGTACCTGCCATTTCTCAGTACTTCTCTGTTAAGGTTACGGTCACCAGGGGTAAACGAGACTGGCTATGTTGGGCTCTTGCTTCTACCACCTAAACAGAGAAGTGGAGCCGCCGCCGCTCATTTAGGACACGTGTCTATTAACAGATGTCGCTGTCGCTCGCTGTCGCACACGTGCGCACATGTGCAGCACTTCCGCACGTCTGCACACTGTGCAGCGTTTGGCCGGCCCTGCCATACACAAATAGCAGTTGACCGGCGTTGCATGGTGAAATGTTGTTGTGATGCCTCGTCTAAGGAGGTGAAATGCGTAACCATCACGTTTCCGACTTTGATAAACGTCGTATTGTAGCCTATCGCGATTGCGATTTATCGTATCGCGACATTGCTGCTCGCGTTGGTCGAGATCCAATGACTGTTGGCAGAATATGGAATCGGTGGATTCAGGAGGGTAATACGGAACGCCGTGCTGGATCCCAACGTCCTCGTATCACTAGCAGTCAAGATGACAGGCATCTTATCCGCATGGCTGTAACGGATCGTGCAGCCACGTCTCGATCCTTGAGTCAACAGATGGGGATGTTTGAAACACAACAACCGTCTGCACGAACAGTTCGACGACGTTTGCAGCAGCATGGACTATCAGCTCGGAGACCATGGCAGCGGTTATCTTTGACACTGCATCACAGACAGGAGTGCCTGCGATGGTGTACTCAACGACGAACCTGGGTGCACGAATGGCAAAACGTCATTTTTTCGGACGAATCCAGGTTCTGTTTACAGCATTATGATGGTCGCATCCGTGTTTGGCGACATCGCGGTGAACGCACATTGGAAGCGTGTATTCGTCATTGCCATACTAGCGTATCACCTGGCGTGATTGTATGGGGTGCCATTGGTTACACGTATCAGTCGCCTCTTGCTCTCACTGACGGCACTTTGAACAGTGGACGTTACATTTCATGTGTGTTACGACCCGTGGCTCTACGCTTCATTCGATCCCTACGAAACCCTACAGCAGGATAATGCACGACCGCAACTTGCAGGTCCTGTACGGGCCTTTCTGGACACAGAAAATGTTCGAATGCTGCCATGGCCAGCACATTCTCCAGATCTCTCACCAATTGAAAACGTCTAGTCAATGGTGGCCGAGCAACTGGCTCGTCACAATACGCCAGTCACTACTCTTGATGAACTGTGGTACCGTGTTGAAGCTGCATGGGCAGCTGTACCTGTGCACGCCATCCAAGCTCTGTTTGACTCAATAACCCAGACGTATCAAGGCCGTTATTACAGCCAGAGGTGGTTGTTCTGGGTACTGATTTCTCAGGATCTATGCACCCAAACTGCGTGAAAATGTAATGACATGTCAGTTCTAGTATAATACACTCCTGGAAAGGGAAAAAAGAACACATTGACACCGGTGTGTCAGACCCACCATACTTGCTCCGGACACTGCGAGAGGGCTGTACAAGCAATGATCACACGCACGGCACAGCGGACACACCAGGAACCGCGGTGTTGGCCGTCGAATGGCGCTAGCTGCGCAGCATTTGTGCACCGCCGCCGTCAGTGTCAGCCAGTTTGCCGTGGCATACGGAGCTCCATCGCAGTCTTTAACACTGGTAGCATGCCGCGACAGCGTGGACGTGAACCGTATGTGCAGTTGACGGACTTTGAGCGAGGGCGTATAGTGGGCATGCGGGAGGCCGGGTGGACGTACCGCCGAATTGCTCAACACGTGGGGCGTGAGGTCTCCACAGTACATCGATGTTGTCGCCAGTGGTCGGCGGAAGGTGAACGTGCCCGTCGACCTGGGACCGGACCGCAGCGACGCACGGATGCACGACAAGACCCCTACGCAGTGTCGTAGGGGACCGCACCGCCACTTCCCAGCAAATTAGGGACACTGTTGTTCCTGGGGTATCGGCGAGGACCATTCGCAACCGTCTCCATGAAGCTGGGCTACGGTCCCGCACACCGTTAGGCCGTCTTCCGCTCACGCCCCAACATCGTGCAGCCCGCCTCCAGTGGTGTCGCGACAGGCGTGAATGGAGGGACGAATGGAGACGTGTCGTCTTCAGCGATGAGAGTCGCTTCTGCCTTGTTGCCAATGATGGTCGTATGCGTGTTTGGCGCCGTGCAGGTGAGCGCCACAATCAGGACTGCATACGACCGAGGCACACAGGGCCAACATCCGGCATCATGGTGTGGGGAGCGATCTCCTACACTGGCCGTACACCACTGGTGATCGTCGAGGGGACACTGAATAGTGCACGGTACATCCAAACCGTCATCGAACCCATCGTTCTACCATTCCTAGACCGGCAAGGGAACTTGCTGTTCCAACAGGCCAAATCACGTCCGCATGTATCCCGTGCCACCCAACGTGCTCTAGAAGGTGTAAGTCAACTACCCTGGCCAGCAAGATCTCCGGATCTGTCCCCCATTGAGCATGTTTGGGACTGGATGAAGCGTCGTCTCACGCGGTCTGCACGTCCAGCACGAACGCTGGTCCAACTGAGGCGCCAGGTGGAAATGGCATGGCAAGCCGTTCCACAGGACTACATCCAGCATCTCTACGATCGTCTCCATGGGAGAATAGCAGCCTGCATTGCTGCGAAAGGTGGATATACACTGTACTAGTGCCGACATTGTGCATGCTCTGTTGCCTGTGTCTATGTGCCTGTGGTTCTGTCAGTGTGATCATGTGATGTATCTGACCCCAGGAATGTGTCAATAAAGTTTCCCCTTCCTGGGACAATGAATTCACGGTGTTCTTATTTCAATTTCCAGGAGTGTATATTTGTCCAATGAATACCCGTTTATCATCTGCATTTCTTCTTGGTGTAGCAATTTTAATGGCCAGTAGTGTACTACAGCCGCACATTTATCGCTCTCATAGGGACAGTGAAGACAATATTATACGATCTGTATCACGTACAGAGGCATTTACGTAGTGAATTTTCCCGCGCTCCACATCACGATATGTGGCACATAGGGGAGTGCCATCAACCACAAAGTGTTTGTGTAGGAGCAAAAGCTATCACTTTTGGGCTATAGACTACATATCTCCTTCTTTTCATGTGATACTTTCATTTAGATACATATTATTGTCTTTTACTTCTTATTTTGATGTATTTTAGCATTTCATGGCGGTATATAAGAGAATTCAAAGCCCAACGCTATTCATACCAATGCTTAATCCATATTTAACTACGAATGTTGTCGTTGAGCGTAGACGAAAACTGCAGAGGATTCTGCAGCCTTTTATTAAATAGTCACACCGGTTATAGTCAGATCATCGAAGAAGAGTAACGTCTGGCGTGGATAGTAATTGTATGGTTAACCGTATGGGTAAAGTACGTGCTGTTGGCTATTTTCCCTTTGCTTTTACGGCGAAGGTGAGATGGGATGGTGGCGTAAAATACCTGACCACCAGACCTCAGGTCGATGTCCTGGATTATATTCTAAACCTTTCCGCAGCGTCTCGTGTAGTGTAGGCATCTGATACTGTTGGTGGTGAGCCATCCGGCAAAAGGTGCCGCTAAGCTCAGCCCCCCCTTGGTGCTATTCGAAAGGAGTAGGCTGTGTGTCGGTACTGGATTTCACTTCTCCCATCTCTCATCACCATTCACTACGATACACACACACACGCGCAATTCTCATACTTCGCGAAGGCATGGCGCCATCGTGGGCAAACTGCAGAAAAACCTAGACGGCTGAACCTGCCCTTCCCGAATCTCCCAACCAACAGAGCCTAAGTAGTGTATTCGTTCACTGCTCGTTGAAAGAGATGAAATTTCAGGAGGTAGAATGAAAACCTAGGGATACTTACTGAGGCAGGTACAAACACACAGAATAAGTGGTGCGCTGCAATACAGGAGTTTTTTGTACTTACAGATTCGCTAATTACGTCGTTCTTCTAAATATTTGGTTTCATCGTTCAGACTCAGTAACTCGGAAAAATTTGTTACCTTTTCTCCCTACAAAAGCAACATTTCATTTAGTGTTGTGTGAAATAGGAAAAAAACGTTACTCTCGGCCACACAGACACTTCCACAGTGGCAGAGCACAGCTAAGAAAATCAGTTTCTGGACTGCTGTAATCCAATACGTGGATGAAAATAAGAGTAGATGACTATCTCCTTAATCATAACAGCAGTCGTTACCCCGTTTGCAGATGGATTTCTGCCCTGTCATTGCTTCGGAAAGAAAGTCAACGGGTAAACCTGAGACAGAAACCAGCAGGACTGCCAGCATTTGGACTCAAAATAAACTGTCGCCTCCATCCCCCCCCCCCCAATCATGTTACATTCCTTAACACCTTTCGGGACAATACGACAGTAGGTATGTGACTGGCCAATGCAACACTTCAGGGGAGTCTATGAAAGACGACATACAGATCCGACCCAGGTTTCTGATCTTTTTCATTGGTTTAGAAGCCACCAAAATGTTCTTAATCGTTTTTCAATTCAGTGATGTAGGAAACCTGTCAAAAATTTCATTCAAAATTAGACTCCTGTTCAGCTCCGCAGAAGAGCTGAATTTCGCATAGAAAGTCTGAATTATCATATAAAGGCGATTTTGCTGTAGAAAATATTCTAACGTTGCAGTTCCTATCTGATAATTTCTTAAACCTAGAGTATCGATGACGACGTTTACTTCTTGCCTTCTCTTACAATACCATCGTTGATTATACCCATGTGTGCTAGCAGCTCTTCTGGAATCTGTCTGGCACTCTTCTCAAACTTGTCAGTCTCTACAAACATGCAACCATCGGTGGCTGATATAATTCTCGTTGTCATTTTTTTCTGACAGAAATCATTTGTATGTACGCATTTACATGCGCAATCTAACGTCGCACGTAGTGTATTCAGTGACATGTATGGCAATTTTTGACCAATACGCATATGATATATTTATTAGGTATTTCAGTGCACAGTCAGACGGTATTGGAAATGCGTCGTGTCCACAGTTGTGTGTAATGGATCAAGAAATGTTCAGTTACTCATCAAGAGTGGAGGATATTCTTACAAGGAAGAGTTTTACACAAATAATTTAAAAATGAAATTATTCTTCTGGGTTAATACACTTACCCGAGGAAGTGGCTTCCGCTGTTTCTCTAGATGTAGTCCAGTCACCTCAATGACATTAGGCAACAGTGGCCGTGGGTAATTCACGCTGAAGTGGTTGTTGACAATAAGAAGGCTGAAGTTTCTGTCAATTTCTTCCACAGGGGGGTGATCAGGGCCAAAATACTTCCTAATCAGTTCATTTTGCGATGGCATTGATACGTAGTTCCATGTGTAAAATATTCGAGCCATAAAATAGGCATTATATAGTCTTTCCCAGAAAGACATGTGGTCTGTGTAGCCAACCATCATTTCGGGACAGTATGCTGGGTTGTTGGGATTTCCATAAGAAGCGAGAACTGGACCAGGAGCGCCCAGAGACACGTAGCCAATTGTTGGTGGGGATCCCAACTGGTGAATCAAGCCATAATAGCAATAATACACTAACCTCTCCAGAATAACTACGTCGAAAGACGGCTGGGACCTGCAAACAAAAGTAAGACATCTAAACATCTTAGTATTAAGCATTTAAGAATGTAAAACATATCGCTCAATTCAAACATAATTACCGGAGAAAATTCTTCATCTGTTGGGATTCTGACTGCATCTCACACGCCGCCTTTCCTGAAGGAGACCATGTTTCTATGAATCCAACTGGACTTTGGTCTGACATCGAAGTAAAGTCAAATTTTCTCCAATAGTCGTATGTCATCGATACATCAATTTCTGTAAAATTCTGGATGTTTTTCTGTAGGAAAAAAAGTATTTCAGTAGATACGTCCCACAAATATGTTACATGTTCAATAACGAACTACACAATGGTGCCCAACTTCTAAGTGTCGGCGTGAAAAAGGAAAACTGAATGAGAAGAAGCTGAAACTCATTCTATAACTACAGTACGCAGTCAGCTGAGTAGCTGTAAGTATAAATAACACTTGACACGATATTCTGTTGTTTTCTTTACTGCATGAGCTTGTTTGTCAGTGGACGTGCGCTTAACAATTACCTGTAACAGACTTCGAATAGGTACGTTATTTGAAGATAACGCATTGAAGAGGATCAGAAACATTTTTTCCCGCCATATCTACATCGTCTATACACTGGTTTACTGGCTACAGTCCACACGTGCATAAAAGTACGCCAGACAACGAGCATCGTCACAGCTGAGCTAGCTAACGTATGTCAGTACGGTGTTTCTCGACTCTGAGGTGTGTGGCTCGAGACCGGGCGTTGGAATTAATTTTCATCTCTTGTATTTACCTGGCAAATGGACTGCGGCTCATGTGTAGTGCCCTTGAACACAAGACTTTGCGCCAATAATCTGGACTAAATACCAGAAGTCCCTATAACGGTACATGGAGTGAGGGAATGACAAACTGTTGACTGAAATCCGTCCGATAGATGGGAATGTTAAGCTGGGTGGTCCCCTTGGTGCCTGTTTGAGAAGAGGCTACGTGCTGTCACGGGTTTCACTCTCCCTCTTCTCAAATGGTTCAAATGGCTCTGAGCACTATGGGACTTACCATCTGAGGTAATCAGTCCCTTAGAACTTAGAACGACTTAAACCTAACTAACCTAAGGACATCACATACACCCATGCCCGAGGCAGGATTCGAACCTGCGACCGTAGCAACAGCGTGGCTCTGGACTGGAGCGCCTAGAACCGCACGGCCACCGCGGCCAGCTCCCTCTTCTCACATTTTCATACAATACAAATAAGGCATTATACACTACTGGCCATTAAAATTGCTACACCAGGAAGGTGACGTGCTACAGACGCGAAATGTAACCGACAGGAAGAAGATGCTGTAATGCTGTATATGCAAATGATTAGCTTTTCAGAGCATTCACACAAGGTTGGCGCCGGTGGCGACACTTACGACGTGCTGAAATGAGGAAAGTTTCCAGTCGATTTCCCATACACAAACAGCAGTTGACCGGCGTTGCCTGGTGAAACGTTGTTGTGATGCATCGTGTAAGGAGGTGAAATGCGTAATCATCACGTATCCGACTTTGATAAACGTCGGATTGTAGCCTATCGCGATTGCGGTTTATCGTATCGCGACATTGCTGCTCGCGTTGGTCGAGATCCAATGACTGTTGGCAGAATATGGAATCGGTGGGTTCAGGAGGGTAATACGGAACGCCATGCTGGATTCCAACGGCCTCGTGTCACTAACAGTCGAGATGACAGGCATCTTATCCGCATGGCTGTAACGGATCGTGTAGCCACGTCTCGATCACTGAGTCAACAGATGGGGACGTTTGCAAGTCAACAACCATCTGCACGAACAGTTCGACGACGTTTGCAGCAGCATGGACTATCAGCTCGGAGACCATGGCTGCGCCGGCCGGAGTGGCCGAGCGGTTCTAGGCGCTTCAGCCCGGAACCGCGCTGCTGCTGCGGTCGCAGGTTCGAATCCTGCCCCGGGCATGGATGTGTGTGGTGTCCTTAGGTTAGTTAGGTTTAAGTAGTTCTAAGTTCTAGGGGACTAATGACCTCAGATTTTAACTCACATAGTGCTCAGAGCCATTTGAACCATTTGAACCATGGCTGCGGTTACCCCTGACGCTGCAACACAGACAGGAGCCCCTGCGATGCTGTACTCATCGACGAACCTGGGTGCACGAATGGCAAAACGTCATTTTTTCGGACGAATCCAGGTTCTGTTTACAGCATCATGATGGCTTCATCCGTGTTTGGCGGCATCGCGGTGAACGCACATTGGAAGCGTGTATTCGTCATCGCCATACTGGCGTATCACCCGGCGTGGTGGTATGTGGTGCCATTGGTTATACCTCTCAGTCACCTCTTGTTCGCATTGACGGCACTTTGAACAGTGGACGTTACATTTCAGATGTGTTACGACCCGTGGCTCTACCCTTCATTAGATCTCTGCGAAACCTTACATTTCAGCAGGATAATGCACTACCGCAACTTGCTTGTCCTGTACTGGCCTTTCTGGACACAGAAAATGTTCGACTGCTGCCCTGGCCAGCACATTCTCCAGATCTCTCACCAACTGAAAACGTCTGGTCAATGGTGGCCGAGCAACAGGCTCGTCACAATACGCCAGTCACTACTCTTGATGAACTGTGATATCGTGTTGAAGCTGCATGGGCAGCTGTACCTGTGCACGCCATCCAAGCTCTGTTTGACTCAATACCCAGGCGTATCAAGGCCGTTATTACGGCCAGAGGTGGTTGTTCTGGCTACTATTTTCGCAGGATCTATGCACCCAAATTGCGTGAAAATGTAATGACGTGTCAGTTCTAGTATAATATATTTGTCCAATGAATACCCGTTTATCATCTGCATTTCTTCTTGGTGTAGCAATTTTAATGGCCGGTAGTGTAAGGTTATTGGTCTCACTGAAATTTATTATATTCCAACTAAGAATGCGTTCAAGAATTATGCAACTAACATATGTTAGGGATATATACACATACCCATTACAAGCACCTACACTTAACAGATCCATTTAAGACACAACTCTCATACTGTCACGAACTGCGAAGAAAGGGATCATACAACGAGGTGACAAAAGCCCTCCTAATATCGTGTCGGACCTTCTTTATCCTTTGGGAAGTGCAGCAACTCGACGTGATATGCACTCTACAAGCCGTTGGAAGTCCCCTGCATAAATGATAAGCCTTGCTGCTTCTATGCAGGATTTTGTGGGCGTTCTGACCTCTCGACTGTATCCCATAAACGTCCAATGGGATTCATGTCGGGCGAGATGGGTGGCCAAATCAAATCGCTGTAATTGTCCAGAATGTTCTTCAAACCAGTTGCGAACAATTATGGCCCAGAGACATGGCAATTTTAATTCATACAAATTCCAATGTTGTTTAGCAACATAAAGTCCACAAATGGCTGAAAATAGTCTGTAAGTAGCCGAAGATAACCGTTTCCAGTCAATGATCAGTTCCATTCCATGTAAACATAGCCCGCACCATTATGCAGCCGGCCACCACTAGCTTGCACAGTGCCTTATTGACAACTAGGATCAATGGTCTCGTGGGGTCTGGGCCACAATTGAACCATACCGTCATCTCTTATCAAATGAACTCGAGACTCGTCTAACCAGGCCACAGTTTTCCAGACTCTAGAGCCCAGCTGGTATGGTCACGATTCCAGCTGTTAACTGAGGCACTCGTGTCGGTCGACTGCCGCCATAGCTCATTAAAGAAAATTTCGCCTCATTGTCCTAACGGATATGTTCGTCGTGCGTCCTACATTGATTTCTGCGATTCTATCACCCAGTGTTGCTTGTCTGTTAGCACTGACAACTCTAAGCAAAACCCGCTGCTCTCGGTCGTTAAGTGAAGGCCGTAGGCCACTGCGTTGTCCATGGTGAGAGGTAATAGCTGAAATTTGGTATTCTCGACACACTCTTGTGGCTGTGAACCTCGGGATATTGAATTCGCTGACGATTTCCGAAACTGAATGTCCCATGCGTCCGACTCTAAGTACTATTCCACGTTCGAAGTCGATTAATTTCCGCCGTGCGGCCACAATCACTTCGGAAACCTTTTCACATTAATCACTTAAGTACTAATGACAGCTCCGCCAATGCACTGCCCGTTTCTGCCTTGTGTAGGCGATACTATCGCCGTCTGTATGTGTTGTAGTGCGCTAATGAAGCAAATCCTTCTGTATTAAGCTGCTGAATTTACACATAGGAGTCTCCCAAGCCAACAGTAGCACTGAACTCTCTATTGTGACGCTTCTGACATACACAGTAAGCAGTTTAGTGATTAATGAGGTGTCGTATTGGGTTGGGTCACACTTTTGTTTGTCATCGAGTGAATGTTTCTTCTTCTGTCGACTACAGAGATGGCTCAAATGGCTCTGAGCACTATGGGACTTAACTTCTGAGGTCATCAGTCCCCTAGAACTTAGAACTACTTAAACCTAACTAACCTAAGGACATCACACACATCCATGCCCGAAGCAGGATTCGAACCTCCGACCGTAGCGGTCGCGCGGTTCCAGACTGAAGCGCCTAGAACCGCTCGGCCTCCCCGGCCGGCGACTACAGTGATGACGTACTGTAACCACGTCACCGAGAGATGTGGCTGAGGCTCGGAATGAAAGCGGTTCGAACCCCATCTAGCTATCTAAATTTAGAATTTCCGGGGTTTCCCTAAATCGCCACGGAAATAAATCACGATAATTTTCTCGAAAAGAAAGCGGCCGATTTCATTTACCTTTTTTACTAAGCACAGGTTTTAGATCGTGCAAAAGAAGCCACCTGTTGTTAAAACTTCACTATTTAAGCGTTTCGGGTGGGAAACATCATCCGAGTATCTACCAAACACGTCACAGTTGACATGAAAGCACGACTTCAATTTGAAAATTGTGGTAAGTTCCTATGGCACCAAACTGTTTAGGTCATCGGTCTCTAGGCTTACACACTACTTAATCTAACTGAAACTAACTCACGCTAAGGACAACACACACACCAGTGCCCGAGGGAGGACTCGAACCTCGACAGGGGGAGCCGCGAGAACCGTGGCAAGGCGACGACAGACCGCGCGGGGATACCGCGGCGCACCACTTAAGGATGATATATTAAGAATAAATATAATTAAATCAATTGACAAACAAGTTCACGCAGTAAAGAAAAGAACGTAATACAGAATATCGTGTCAAGTGTTACTTGTAGTAACATAGATGCCCAACTGACTGCGTACTGCACTTGTAGAACGTAACATGTCAACTGGTTGTACTGACGTATCATCAAAAGTCAACGGGAAATTATTAAAACTTTTAATGAAAATTTAGAGCCACAGAAACGTGCAAACAAAAGAACATCGTAAAGGAAGGAATATGTAGAGCTGAGCATCCCATCGACAATGAAACCATATAGGGGCGGACCATGAGTTCGGTGTAGGGCCTCGCCCAGGCCGCCCAAGTGCTACTACTGCAGTGGATGACCGTTACCTATGGATTATGGCTCGAAGGAACCTTGACAGAACGCCACCATGTTGAATAATGCTTTTCCTGCAGCCACAGGACTTCGTGTTACGACTCAAACTGTGCTCAATAGTCTGCAAGATGCGCAACTTCACTACCGACGTCCACGGCGAGGTCCATCTTTCCAACCACGACACCATGCAGCGCGGTACAGATGGGCCCAACAACATGCCGAATGTGCCGCTCAGTGGCGTCACGTTCTCTTCACCGATGTGTGTCGCATATGCCTTCAACCAGACAATCGTCAGAGACGTGTTTGGAAGCAACCTCAGCAGGCCAAACGCCTTAGACACACTGTGCAGCGAGTGCAGAAAGGTGGAGCTTCCCTGCTGTTTTGGGGTGGCATTATGTGGGGCCGACGTCTGCCGCTGGTGGTCATGGAAGGCGCCGTCATGGCTGTACGATACGTGATTGCCATCCTCCGACCGATAGTGCAACCATGTCGGCAGCATACTGGCGAGGCATTCGTCTTCATGGACGACAGTTCGCGCTCCCATCATGTACATCTTGTGAATGACTTCCTTCAGGATAACGACATCGCTCGATTAGAGTGGCCAGCATGTTCTCCAGACATGAACCCTTACGAACATGCCTGGGATAGATTGAAAAGTGCTGTTTATGGACGACGTTCCCCACCAACCACCCTGAGGGTTCTACGCCCTATCGCCGTTGAGGAGTGGGACAATCTGGACCAACAGTGCCTTGATGAACTTGTGGATATCATGCCACGACGAATACAGGTATGCATCAGTTCAAAAGGACGCGCTACTGGGTATTAGAGATACCGGTGTGTACAGCAGTCTGGAGCACCACCTCTGAAGGTCTCGCTATATGGTGGTACAACATGCGTGTGATTTTCATGAGCAATAAAAACGGCGGAAATGATGTTTATGTTGATCTCAATTCAAATGGTTCAAATGGCTCTGAGCACTATGGGACTTAACATCTGTGGTCATCAGTCCCCTAGAACTTAGAACTACTTAAACCTAACTAACCTAAGGACATCACACACATCCATGCCCGAGGCAGGATTCGAACCTGCGACCGTAGCGGTCACGCGGATGTCTATTCCAATTCTCTGAAAAGGTTCCGGAACTCTCGGAACCGACGTGATGAAAAACTTTTTTTAATGTGTGTACATGCGGTATGAGCAAGGGATGATGGAAAGAGGAGGAAGAGAGGACAGCGTGAAACAATCCTGGCTCATGCAGTCCGCACATTTGCTCCACCTGTAACCACCTTGTATTCAGTGGGACGTTAAACATAATTTTTTTTTCTTTCTTCTATGTATCACATCAGTGATGGGATAAACACATTATTATAAGTATTAATGGTTTCCAGAAACTTGATATTTGTTAAATTCGGTCCATGTAGGCAGTGAGACACGGCGAAATCATTAAAATGGTTCACATTAGTGTAACATTCGTTTCTAAATTTTTAACGAGATTCGTTTTAAGTTCGAAACAATGTATTCATAGTTCCTTCATCAAATAGATCGCATTTACATACAGAATCGTTTCTGCATCTTTCCATGGCGATAAACGTAAATTGACAAAAATATTGTTGGATGCTTTCTCTCCAGATGTTCTCTCAGGTTACTGTCAGTCATTTTGGGACATAATGTTTGATTACAAATATCGTACCATGCAAATTCGTAACTTTCGTCTGTTACAGTAACATATCTTCACAAATAACTTGACTTATGCCTGCCAATTACTTTTAGCAACCGGAAACGAACACAGACAAAACTGAATCTAGGATTACTATGCTTAACTTTATGTAATTCTAGCGGAGATACGCGGTGTTGCCCAGGTACTTATTTATAGCTATGCGACCACGCCCGTACTGCCCAACGTCTGGCCTTGTACTTAATATTTATGACGTCATATCTTCTGAACGATGTGTTCTCCAGTGATATAAATATTTTGGCATATCGCCACCATAAGTGATTACCGACCGAAAAATGTGTTGCGAATGGAGTTACTAGTAAAGAAGTAATTAATTTAAACATCATACATGATGCGGCAGTTTTTCAAATTCAAATGGTTCGAATAACTCTGAGCACTATGGGACTTAACTTCTAAGGTCATCAGTCCCCTACAACTTAGAACTAATTAAACCTAACTAACCTAAGGACATCACACACATCCATGCCCGAGGCAGGATTCGAACCTGCGACCGTAGCGATCGCGCGGTTCCAGACTGTAGCGCCTAGAAACGCTCGGCCACCCCGGCCGGCGCAGTTTTTCACCCAACTTTTTTCTTCTACTTACCTACATGCATTTGTATGATTACTCTCCAACTAACAACTAAGTGCCAGGCAGAGGGTTCATCAAATCATCTTTAAGCTGCCGCTCCACTCTAGCTTTCCGTGCGAGCTCAGATTTCTCTTGTTCTATTATGATGATCATTTCCAATATGTAGGCGGGTGCTAGCAAAATATTTTCTCACTGTGAGGAGAAAGTTGGTGATTGAAATTTCATGAGAAGGTCCTGCCGCAGCGAAAAACGCCTTTGTTTTTATGACTGACCTCCCAGTTCGTTTATCAGATCAATGGTAATCTCCTGAACTATATGTTGTACAGTGACAGTATACCTGTACCAAGTTTGGCTGAAATCGGTCCTGCGGTTTTGGAGGAGATGTGGAACATACACACAGTGTTTATACCTGCTCACAAGAGCACAGAATACACTCGGAGCTGCGAATGTTTCGCCCCTTCCGCGAAAGGAAAGCTACACTTCTAACGACTTGTTTTTTTTTTCATTCTTCACTAGCACAGCCAGTGAGATGGGGCAATGATTACAACAATGGTCCGCATTTGGGAGGACGACGGTTAAAAATTCGCGTCAGGCTATGCAGAATATGTTTTCCGCGATTTCCCTCATCTGCCACGGGAAAATGCTGGGATGGTTCCTTTGTAAAGAGCACGGTCGATTTACTTCACCATTCTTGAAACATTTCCAGCTTCTGCTCCGTCTCTAATGACCTCAACGTCGACGGGACGTTAAACCCTAATCTTATTTCCTTCACTCCTTTTCCAGAATCGCTGTTATATATTTCCCCGTCTCGTTGAGCTTAGCTTTTATTTTGCACCTGCCTCTCGATAAGTCATTTCCATTCAATTAACATGTAGTGCAAAAGCCTTTTGATCGTTCATTAACTACTCTCTTCATAGCTTCAGCGTACCAAGAAGATACTGCGCTTTGTAACTACGTTTATCTTCGACACCGCTTCGAGATATATAAAATACCCGTTTTCTGGGTTAAACATTTACATACCAGTTACACACCAAATGTTGTTTCCTTGAGAATATAAGTTACTCAGTGCACATCTTTAAACAACACATCGAGTGATCCATCCAATCAGCCACTTCTCACGCTGTCCACACCTACCCCTTAAACTGTGAGCTGCTAACGAAAACAGAAGTTCCATCCGCTAGTAACACTGCCCGTGTGGAGCTATTACGGAGTAGCGGCTGCCACTTGGAACGGCTTCGGGGAAACACAAAACCGTTCGTGTGCTTCCTAGGAGTGTGGCCATTGTGCTGATCACACGAGACGTCTCAGTTTAAAGAGCTCCGAGACAGAATTCTGAGTCTGTCTACTGCCGTGGCAAGGCGTGAATGGTAAGAGTATTGGTTTGTTGTACATTAATGAAATTTGTAACTGACACCAGCACTAAATTATTGGGGCGGGAGGGTTCAATAGATACAGTGCATATCAGAAGGGGGTCTACACATGAGATCCCCTTGAAAGAAGTTGAAAAAATTAGGACCTAAAACCGCTTTATGGAGCATTCTCAATGCCTCAGAACAGATATTTCAATGGCGCTTAAAACTTCTAAAGCGTGTCATTTTAAGACTGCATTACCGACTCTAAAAAAGTTAAATAGTGTTAATATTTAAATTTGTCGACAGTGTGTGGACTATTACTATACATTATGACCTAAACAATCGTTTTTCAAACTAAATTCTTTTTGGTGAGTAATACAAGCGCATTTGATTCACTGGAACGTTAGTAATTCCTGAAAACTGTAAATTCTTACTGCACAAGAGCTTTCAGTACGTGTAATCAGTTAAGTTTGGATCAACGGTATCATTTTTTGTCAACTAAGACTCAAAAAACTTAAATCGCTTTTCAAATAATATTATGGAGGACTCGAGTCTGCGACCCCCCGCCATCGCCCCCGGGCGGTTATTCTCATGGCTAGAAGAAAAGTTGTTTAGTTTCATGGCCATTGCCAGAAGAAATGTATTTTAGCTTCATAGCTATACAAGACGAGGAGTGTGACGAAAATTCGCTTCTCTGTTCGTGAATGTAATATACCCATAGCGGATCGTGTTATTGCTTCATAGTTACATTTCAGTAGCAGTATTATTTTAACAGTTATGTTAAATATCGCCCACCCTTGAGCCAAATGAGTGACTTTTCAAAGTTCCCTCGTAGTCTCTGTCTCTAGAAGACAATGCCTGTCTGCCCTAGCGGACGAATATGTGGTGAAGATGCGTATGCCACGTAGACAGATCACACATGATCCCGCATATGATTTGCAGAGAGCCGAGTAGCGATGAATAGGAGGAGAAGAACCGCAGATGACCTGCGACCAAGGACGCATGCAGAGCTGTGCAGGAACTTTGTGGACATCCATCATTGCTCTTTCAACAGCCGCAAGGAGAGCATACCACGATGCTGCCAACCATGTGTGGTGGCTGCAGGTATCCTTTATTTTGTTAAGTACAAATGTCAAGTACAAACACCAGTTTTCTTACTCTTTCTTGGCAAAGGATGAATCCTTTATACCTCAGTTAGTTAGTTACATAGTTCTGTGGCCCATGCACGACCATAAACGTTATTATCAGGAATTTTTGAACTAAATAAAAGACTGTAGTAACTGTTTCACGTCTCTATACTTGCCAGTTACAGTTTTGCATAAGTCTACTTATTTCTAATCAAGAGTTGCTGTATGGTGCAGAAAATGTTGTTTAGAAGAAACCACTTAAGTCTTCATGAGAAAACACTTCTAAGGTCCTTCATACATTCCATCTCCATAGAAAAAGTTATCAAAGAGTATCATAGGTCCGTATTTCACACCTTGTGCCTAAGTTAGTTTCACTAGAACGAAATTAAAATCATTTTTCTTTCTATTGCTGTATTTGTGAACTGGTTCATAACTCTCAAACTGCAATGAATTGTGGGCAATAAATTTCTTCAGGAAATATATGTGCTGTAAAGCTATGGCCAATATCCTCAGTTGCATTACGATTATTTTAATTATTTTCCTTTGTGCAATGAGTGCTTAGTGATGGGTTATTACAGAAAAGGTCACTTGTGGACTTACGCTAAACACACTGGCGGAAAACCATCGCATCACTAAGAAGAAATTGTGCGAGATAAACGAAAGTTGATAGGCATGTTGTCGCACCTTTTTCTTTTCGAATTTCGCGTCTGTCGCGTAAGAGTGGCGCTATTAGGCCCACTACGAGGATGCAAATCATGTATTTTTCGAATACACGCTGTTAAGGTCATCAGCGTTAGTTACCTTTCAGACTGGACATGGTGTTACTCAAGAATGGCTTTCACGTGGCAAAGACGCAATTCTCGACACGTCACTGAGTTTGAGCGGGGTCGTATGACAGGGCTACGAGAAGCTGGATGTCCCTTCTGCAGTACTGCGGAAAGACTTGACAGGAATGTAACCACTGTATATAATGTCTCGCAGTGATGGTCACGTGAATGTGCGGTTGCAAGAAGACCGGGCTCTGAAGGGCCACGCGGAACGAGAGGAGAGACCATCGTGTTCTGGCGCAACGTACTGCACGTCCAGTAGCAATGTGAGTAGCAGCTGCCATCACAGTGGCGCAATGAACTGTTGTAAATCGTTTACTTCAAGGACAGCTCCGAGCCAGACGCCGCATACCGTTCAATCCACTGATGCTAATCTACCGCCATTTGGGACTTCGGTGGTGTCAAAGGACAGTCACCCAAGGGCACGGTGGAGGTCTGTTGTGTTCTCTCATAAAAGCTGGTTCTAGCACACTGGACCGACACCTGGAGTTATAATATGTGGTTGAAATTTCGTTTGGGCACTCACGGTTATCCTACGCGCCCTGACTGCAAATCTGTGATGCAGAATCCACTCGAGCACATGACATGACGTCATCCGCAAACAACTGTAACTGTCCCTGTACTGACCTACCATGTGCAACAGCGCAATAGGCTGCTGTCACTGTCTGCACACGCGCATCTCTCGCACGCTCTGTCCTTAGTACTTCGCTATGACGTTACGATGGAATGAGCGAAAGGAGTAGATGGGGGGGGGGGGAAGGAGGGGGGGGTGAAACTCATATGGGGACTTCCGGTAACACGATCTTGGTTCGCTGCCAGGCCACTTGGAACGCTGCAAGTTTATCAAGCAAACATCTCGTCTTCTTATTGGGCGATTTAAATCCTTCCATATTTGTTTTGATTTCGTTCAGGACAAATGGAAATGGAAATGAGCGTTTGGCGTGATTGGCCGGGAGGCCCCTTGCGGGGCAGGTCCGGCCGCCTTGGCGCAGGTCTCATTACATTCGGCGCCACATTGGGCGACCTGCGCGCCGGATGGGGATGAAATGATGATGAAGACAACACAACACCTAGTCCCTGAGCGGAGAAAATTCCCCTACCCAACCGGAAATCGAACCCGGGCCCTTAGGACGGCAATCCGTCACGCTGACCACTCAGTTATCGGGGCAGACGGTTCAGGACAGAAGTTGATTTCATAGCACTGTGTTACTGACAGAGTTCAACTTCATATGTTTATTGCACTCCATGAATTGCACTGTTAATATTTTACTCGTTTTGTGCTTGATCTTGCTCGCATCTGTAATATGGGGTGGAGAAAATAATTCCTTATTTGTTTTCGTTTTTATATAAAACAGAAGCTGGTTTCATTGTACAATTTTCTGTGGCCATTTATTCCTCCTATAAACCCGTCTGTGAACTGATCGACGTAAATGCGTCGAAATTACGTTGTTCGTATTCTTTTTTATTTTAGTTCGAATCCGTTTATCGTACCTTCCCGCATTTAATGGAGAACTCCGCTTCGAATGATGTTCCTCCTTCCCATTTAGTATACATTTTAGAATTAGTGTCTGAGTACGTAGCTCTTGTACCACTTACTATTATGCAGCAAAAACATTCTACATCGATGGGCATAATTGCACATGGGAATGTGTGGTATGGTGTGAATATACTTCCACAGTACTGAATGCTCCGGCATTTAGTAAACTCTAGTTATAAATAGTTCACTAGTAGATCCATTGATAATTTGCTTTTAAATTTCCATCAGGGTGGGAAGATGATTATAGCATATTGATTTTTGCTTAGATATATTGCTTGTAGTACATGCTAACAACATTTGAATACATGTGCGCAACTGCTGTTACATTTTTAGCATTTACAAGCAAGGGAGTTTGGGCCACTAAGAGAAAATAACGCCTCTTAAGCACATGTCTAAACCTAAAACTCATCTGACGTGACAGAAGCTGGTTTCATCGTATTGTGTTCACGATTATTACTTCTTCTTCATGTTGTACTCTTTGAACTGCTTTGTGAATATCTTGTTAGCAATCTGCTTAATTTTTGCGTAGACTCATAATATTGTGTGGTGTAAATGAATCCACGATTGCCTGTTTGTTTTCTGTATCACATAAATAGAAGCTGAACTGATCGCATAAGTCTAAACTGCAATATTTGGTTTTAAAAATAAATTATTTTAGATACAAAAGGCAACCACGACGTCTTTTATAAAATTTTACATGATTGTGAAACCCAGCTATGAGAAGTTGATCTTGGTTTCTGACTGAGAATTCTGAAATATAACGATAGATGCACGTAAATGGACAAACAAATGATTACAATGTCAAAAAAATTATTTATTCAAGAGAAAGGGCTTCACAAACTGAGCAAATCAATAATGCGTTGGTCCACCTCTGGCCCTTATTCAAGCGGTTATTCGGCTAGGCATTGGTTGACAGAGTTGTTGGATGTCATCCTGAGGGATACCGCGCCAAATTCTGTCGAACTGGTACATTGTTGTTGTTGTGGTCTTCCGTCTTCTGCCTGGTTTGAGGCAGCTCTTCATGCTACTATGTCCTGTGCAAGCTTCTTCATCTCCGAGCAACTACTTCAACCTACATCCTTTTGAATCTGCTTCTCTATTCATCTCTTGGTCTGCTTCTACGAGTTTTGTCCTCCATACTCCCCTCCAGTGCTAAACTGGTAATTCTTTGATGCCACAGAATGTATCCTTCTAGTCAAGTTGATCCACAAATTCCTCTTCTCCCCTATTCTATTCAGTACCTCCTCATTAATTACATGATCTACCCAACTAATCTTCAGCGCCCTTCCGCAGCACCCCATTTAAAAGCTACTGTTCTCTTCTAGTCTAAGCTATTTATCGTCCATGTTTCACTTCCATACATGACTACACTCTATACAAATACTTACAGAAAAGACTTCCCGACACCTAAATCTATACTCGATGTTAACAAATTTCTCTTCTTCAGGAACGCTCTCCTTGCCATAGCCAGTCTACATTGTAAATCCTCTCTACTTCGACCATCATCAATTATTTTGCTGCCCAAACAGCAAAACTCATCCACTGCTTTAAGTGTCTTATTTCCTTATCTCATTCCCTCAGAATCACCTGATTTAATTCGACTACATTCCATTATCCTCATTTTGCTTTTGTTGCTTTTCATCTTATATCCTACTTCCAAGACACTGTCCATACCGTTCAACTGCTCTTCCAGGTCCTTTGCTGTCTCTGACAAAATTGCAATGTCGTCGGGAAACCTTAAAGTTGTAATTCATTCTGCCGGCAGGTGTGGCCCAGCGGTTCTAGGCGCTTCAGTCTGGAACCGTGCGACCGCTACGGTCGCAGGTTCGAATCCTGCCTCGGGCATGGATGCGTGTGATGTCCTTAGGTTAGTTAGGTTTAAGTCGTTCTAAGTTCTAGGGGACTGATGACCTCAGATATTAAGTCCCATAGTGCTCAGAGCCATTTGAACCATTTTAATTTCTTCTCCATGGACTTTTATTCCTACTCCACATTTTTCTGTTGTTTCCATTACTGTTTGCTCAATATACAGATTGAATAACACATAGAATAGAGAAAATGTTGTGGGGAAGGCTAATCAAACGACACTTAGGATCTGTAACAGATCTACTAAGGAGACCGCGTACACTACCCTTATCCGTCCTCTTTTAGAATATGGCTGCGCGGTGCGAAATCCTTATCAGATAGGATTAGATTAGATTGGATTAGATTTACTTTCATTCCAAATGATCCATAGTGAGGAGGTCATCCGGGATGTAGAACATGTCAGAAAAACAACAATACATGACAAATATTTACAACTAAAGCTAATGTACCATTCCACAGATCGCAAATGGAATGATCGTCATTTTTAATGAACACTATAAGAAAGAGTCATTTTACAAATACTAATGCACTGAATTTAAAATAAAAAAGCTCAAACAATGGCAGCTTTGTATTATCGCGAAATAGGGGAGAGAGTGTGACTGAAATGATACGGTATTTGGGATGGACATTTTTCGTTGTGGAGAGATCTTCTCACGAAATTCCAATCACCAACTTTTTCATCCGAATGCGAAAATATTTTTTTGATGCCGACCTACATAGGGAGAAACGATCACCATAATAAAACAACGTAAATCAGAGTTCGTACACAAAGATATAGTTGTTCATTCTTCCCGCGCGCTATACGAGATTGGAATAATAAAGAATTATGAAGATGGTTCGATGAACCTTCTGCCAGGCACTTAAATGTGATTTTCTGAGTGTCCATGTATATGCAGATGAGCATCTGGGACAGGCTACAACCCTATCTCACTCCCTTCTCAACCACTACTTCCCTTTCATCCCCCTCGACTCTTTATAACTGCCATCTTGTTTCTGTACAAATTGTAAAGAGCATTTCGCTCTCTATATTTTATTCCTGCCACCTTCAGAATTTGAAAGAGAGTTTGCCAGTCGACATTGTCAGAAGCTTTCTCTAAGTTTACAAATTTTAAAGACGTAGGTTTGCCTTTTTTTAATCTATCTTCTAAGATAAGTCGTAGGGTCAATATTCCCTCGCGTGTTCCAGCATTTCAAAGGAATCCAAACTGATCTCCCCCAAGGTCGGCTTCTACCAGTTTTTCCATTCGTCTGTGAGGAATTTGTGTTACTATTTTGCAACCGTGACTTACTAAACTGATAGTTCGGTAATTTTCACACCTGTCAACACCTGCCTTTTTTTGGGATTGGAATTATTATATTCTTCTTCATGTCTGAAGATTTTTCGTCTGTCTCACACATCTTGCTCACCAGATGGTAGAGTTCTGTTATGACTGGCTCTCTCCAGGCTATCAGTAGTTCTAATGGAATGTTGTCCACTCCTGGGGCCTTGTTTCAACTTAGGTCTTTCAGTGCTCTGACAAATTTTTCACGCAGTATCAATTTCCCCCATCTCATCTTCAGCTACATCCTCTTCCATATTGCCCTGAACTACATCGGCCTCGTATAGACCCTCCACACACTCCTTTCACCTGTCCGCTTTCCATTCTTTTCCATCTGAGCTCTTGATATTCTTACAATTGGTTCTCTTTTCTCCATAGGCCTCTCTAATTTTCCTGTAGGCAGTATCTATCTTACTCCTAGTGATATATGCCTCTACATCCTTACATTTTTTCTCTAGCCGTTCTTGCTTAGCCATTTTGCAGTTTCTGTCGATATCATTTTTGAGACGTTTGTATCGTCTTCATTTACTACTTTTTTATATTTTATCCTTTCATCAATTAAATTCAATATCTCTTCTGTTACTCAAGGATTTCTACTAGCCCTCGTCTTTTTATCCACTTGATCCTCTCCTGCCTTCACTATTTCATCTCTCAAAGCTGCCCATTTTTCTTCTACTGTATTTCTTTCCCCTGTTCTTGTCAATTATACCCTAATGCTCTCTCTGAAACTCTCTACCCCTTGGTTCTTTCAGTTTATCCAGGTACCATCTCCTTAAATTTACAATTTTTTGCAGTTTCTTAAGTTTTAATCTACAGTTCATAACCAATAAATTGTGGTCAGAGGCCAATGTCTTACAATTTAAAACCTGGTTCCTAAAATTCTGTCATACAATTATATAATCTATCTGAAACCGCCCAGTGTCTCCAAGCCTCTTGCACAAATACAACCTTCTTTCATGATTCTTAAACCAAGTGATTAAGTTATGTTCTGGGCAAAAATTCTACCTGGCAGCTTCCTCTTTCATTCCCAACCCCAGTCTATATGCACCTACTACTTTTCCTTCTCTTCCTATTCCTGTTATCGAATTCCAGTCCCCATGACCATGGAATTTTCGTCTCCCTTATCTGAATAATATCTTTTATCGCTTCATACATTTTTTCAATCTCTTCATCATCTGCGGAGACGTGGTAGACGTGGACTTTGTGTCTGTGTTGGCTACAATAATGCGTTCACTATGCTGTTCGTAGTAGCTTATCAGTGCTACTTTTTTTTATTCATGATTAAACTTACTCCTGCATTACCCTTATTTGATTTTGCATTTATAATCTTGTATTCACCTGACCAGAAGTCTTGTTCCTCCTGCCATCGAACATCACTAATTCCCAGTATATCTAACATTAATCTATCCATTTCCGTTTTTAAATTTTCTAACCTACCTGGCCGATTAAGCGATCTGACATTCCACGCTCCGATCCGTAGAACGCCAGTTTTCTTTCTCCTTTGCCCGGAGATCCGATTGGGGACTATTTTAACTATGGAATATTTCCCAAGAGGAGGCCATCATCGTTTAATCACATTAGATCATTAAAATCCCGAGCTGTTCGGAGAGTCCTGCCGATAATGCTCCAAATGTTCTCAGTTTGTGGGAGGTCCAGCGACCTTGCTGGCCTAGATAGAGTTTGGCAACCGCGAAGACAAACAGTAGAAACTCTCGCCGTGTGTGGGCGGCCATTATCTTTTTGAAATGTTAGGCGAGGATGGCTTGCCATGATGGGCAAAAAAACGGGATGTAGAATATGTCGACGTTCCGCCGTGCTAAAGGATGCCGCAGATAAGAACTGAAGGGGTCGTGCTATGAAATAAATGGCACGCCACACAATCACTGCTGGCTGTCGGGCCATATGGTGGACCGAGTGAGATGGCGCAGTGGTTAGCACACTGGACTCGCATTCGGGAGGACGACGGTTCAAACCCGCGCCTAGCCATCCTGATTTAGGTTTTCTGTGATTTCCCTAAATCGCTTCAGGCAAAATCCGGGATGGTTCCTTTGAAATGGCACGGCCGACTTCCTTCCCCATACTTACCTAATCCGAAGGGACCGAAGACCTCTATGCCAGGTCCCCTCCCCCGAATCAACCGCCGGCCGGGGTGGCCGAGCAATTCTAGGCGCTACAGTCTGGTACTGTGTGACCGCTACGGTCGCAGCTTCGAATCCTGCCTTGGGCATGGATGTGTGTGATGTCCTTAGGTTAGTTATGTTTAAGTAGTTCTAAGTTCTAGGGGACTGATGACCTCAGAAGTTAATTCCCTTAGTGCTCAGAGACATTTGAACCATTTTGAACCGAATCAACCACCACCACCATCTGACAGGTGACAGACAGGTTGGCGTTCGACTGCTGTCCAAGGCATCTACAGACACGACTTCGCTGGTCATCAGGGAGCAGTCCGAAACAGGTCTCATCATTGGAGACATTTCTACTGCAGCCAAGGAGATTGCAGGCCGAGATTTGTTTGGAGGCGCCCCGGATAGCGGTGGGATACCAACCTAACATTCGCCCGCCATAAGGCCCGACAACCAGGAGTGTCGGTTGAGGGTGCATTTCCTTTCACGGCAACACTTCTTTGACTGACATCCGCTTACAGCACAGCGGTGGCCAACGTCCAACAAATCCATCAATCAACGCAAAGCCGAATAACTGCGTGGACCACCGCGTTGTTGACGTGTACAATTTGTGAAGCACTTTCTATTTAATAAACAATCGATTTCTTCTGAAATTCGAATCACTTGTTTGTCTGTACATATACGTCATATCTATAGATTTCCGTCCCACTCGGATAATTCCTTTATGTCGAATCGTTTCTTCTTTTTTGTCTTGGAGCATACGAATAAAAAATTATCAACTAAATCGCGAATTTCGAATTAGAAATACGCAATTTCGTGATTTGTTTTCTCGTATTCAGAGTTCGCTGCGAGGCCTCTAGGAGCGCTGCTGTCGTTCTTTACTTCCGTGTCGTACCATGGGCCTCGCACTTCTTATATTTTGTTGTCCTTCAGGGAGGAACACACATGTTTGGTGAGCAGCTGAGTGTGTTCGTGATGGTGCTCGTGATAACACCAGTTCTGCCAGCTGATGAAAATAAAATGGTAGACCATTACCATAAAACAAGAACACTACTGGGCCCATGATGAAACCCCGAGAAACGCCCTTCGTGATTTTCCCCCATGAACATGATGTGGCGTCCCTACACTCAAACATCCTAGCGTACTTTTCCGTTAACAGTTTGTTAAAACGGAACTAAATAAAGATTGTTCTGAAACAAAGTAAACAATAAAAACGTTGCATTTTCAACTTCTCGCGGCGTAATGAATAATCCATCAAATTTCGGGAATGCAGCCGCGCAAATAAAATTTATTCTACTGATATTTCGGCCGCGTATCGTCCGGCCATCTTCAGAGCGAGTCACAAGACTGTCTTGTGACTCGCTCTGAAGATGGCCGGACGATACGCGGCCGAAATATCAGTAGAAGAAATTTTATTTGCGCGGCTGCATGCCCGAAATTTAATGGATTAATAAAAACGTTGTTGCTCTTAACAGAATATTATGACTGATACAACCAAATAACTTTGAATAGTCACAAAAAATAACAAATGCTTGCATTTTATTTTGTACTCAATAAAATTATAAATAGCTGCCTCATTAGAATAGCCCTCTTAAAATTCATACTGTGATTGACTCATCACATTACATATTACACGGCCACAGAGTTTGAGTTTCTTATTGAGATTTTTTTTATTCTATATGAATTTTTACTACTGAGGATAGTGGTATTTTCCATATTTTAAACGGTGATGTTTTTGTATCAGATTTACTTAGTACCACTTCCTCAATGACTGTTCGCTTACCCCTCTTAGCTTCTTGCAAATTTTTAAACTTTTCGTGGTATCTTCCACTTTTTTGTCAGTAATCACATTATTTTTTTCTTTGAGATTTTCTGGAATGTTCATGTGAATGAAATTTGAACGACTCTGGGTCACGTTCTGATGCGCCATTAACCACAGAACAGCAAAGTTCGGGCACTGAGCACCACGGGTTTTGAATCCGCACCAGACGGCATGGACCCTATTACCACTAGAGGCCTCTACAGCTGTCGCGCAATAAGCCGTGGCTGTGTGCGCTCTCCTGGCTCGCTACACCGTGAGGGCGCCACGGTGGAGCACGTGGTCCCAGCAGCCAATAGCGACGTACCGTACCCTGTATATAAGCGCCTGCCTCTCGCTCAGCTAGCGGGTCTGGACCCCTCCACCATCCTCCACACCTATAAATCCCTCATCCGCCCTATCCCTTGTTATGCCCATCCGGCTTGGATCTCCGCCCCCCCCCCCCTACCTTTTACAAATCCCTCCAAATCCTTGAATGCCATGCTCTCCGCCTCGCCTATCGCATCTGTCTCCCCTCCCCCACGTGGATCCTCTACGATCTCATCCCCTTCCCCCACCTCCTCCTTTTCCTTGAAAGGATACGGATCCTGTACACCTCCCGTAAACTCGATCCTCCTCACCCGCTCGTCTCCCCGATCCTCTCACACCCCAGCCCGCTGCCGCGCCTGTATTCCCACGTCCCACCCGGTCTCCATCTCTCCACCCTCCTTACCCTCTTCCGAGGTGGCTTCCGCCAGCTCCCCCTCCCTGATGATGTCCTCCTCCCTTCCATTTACCCCTCCTATCAACTTTGATCCTCCCCCCCACTCCCTGTTTCCTTTCCTTTAGGCACCCTCCCTCCCTTCTCTTTCCTTTTTCCCCCGTCCCCCGTCCTCCACCCCTCTTCCCCCAGGCTTTCCCTCCCCCTTCCTCCCTCCCCCACTCTCCCCTGCCCATGGCATCTCTGCTCTCCCCTCTACCTCTCCCACTCCCCTTCCTCCTCCTCCTCTCTTGGCAGGTCCCCGGACTCGCACACGCTCAGTGAACATTCGCACGCCGGAGGTCATCGCCATTAGTGTCTCGTGTGTGTGCCTTCGTTTGTGTTTAGTGTTTGTTCGCCGAAACGCCGCCACTGTTCACGTGTACCATCGCCATCATCCCTGTTTTGTGCGCCGTGTCCACTAGTGTCAGTGATGTTTTCTCGTCAGGCGTGAACGGCTCCGTGTTTTTTGTTTTTTGGTGTCTACATTGTTTTGCCCACCATTTTTGATTGTATTCTCTGTGTCCCCTCCATTTATTACTTATTGTAAATCTCAAGGCTGAAGAGCGGCGTACTCAGCTGCTGACAGCCCGCCTTGTGTAAGGTGATAAAAATTACAATAAAGAAAAAAAAAAAAAAAAGCTCAGCTAGCAGGCCATCTCCTTTCCCAACACAACTTCCACCATCTACCCCTCCCGGATGATGAGCTTCGACCTGACATCTACCCTTCCTACCAACTCTAACCCCCTCTTCCTGCCTCCTCCTCTGGGCTCCCTCTCCTCCTCCCTCCTTCTGAGCAGCTTTCACCTCCTACTCCCCCTCCATCTCTTGTGCCTCCTTTCAGTGTCTCTGCGCTCCCTCCTGCCCTGTCTTCCCTTTTCCTCTCCCTCCCCACGTGTCTCCTGCCTCTTCGTGAACCCACGGTTGCCCCTCCTCTCTTCATCCCGCCGCTTCCTCAGCTGCCCCATGCTCTCCCCTCCTTTTCCATCCTGTCTGACCTTTCCCTCGGCAGGTCCCACCTCATAGTTTTACTCTTCGTCGTGTGTGCTCCAAGTGGGTTTTAAGTGTGTTGTTTCGGAGTGTTTTTAATACTGTGGCCAACTTTTAACCTGTGCATGCGCATTCAGTGTCTTCTCTGTGTTTCAAGAATCGCCAACTGTGTTTTTTAACTTTCTGGTGACTTTTTTAACTGTCCCCCATGAACGTTTACATGTCCATGTCTTTTTACCTCCATTTTCTCCCCTTACTCTGTTTTATGTTCCCCTTTTTTATCTCCTTATGTATGTATCATTTTATTCTTGTTTTAGTTGTCGTGTCTCTCAGCTGAAGAGCGGCGGATTGTGCCGCTGACAGCCCTCCCCTGCCCATATGGGGCAGGGGAATGAAATCACAATAAAGGGGAAAAAAAGCGTAGCTAGCAGGCGATCATTGTAGGCAAAACCACCTCTTCCTTCCGTCTCCACGGCTTCTATATGACCATTTATGGCCATCCTTATCATCATCACCCCTACTCTCAAGTACCTTGGCGTCACCCTTGACCGTCGCCTCTCCTGGACCTCCATCTCCGAACGATCCAAGACAAGGCACGCTCCCGCCTCCATCTCCTCAAGCTCCTTTCTGGCTGCACATGGGATCTGGACCCCTCCACCATCCTCCATACCTATAAATCCCTCATCTGCCCTATACTCTGCTACACAGGTCCTGCATGGATCTCCGCCCCTCCTACCTTTTACAAAGCCCTTCAAATCCTAGAACGCCATGTGCCCTGCCTCGCCTATCGCATCTGTCTCCCCTCCCGCACACAGATCCTGTATGACCTTATTCCGTTTCCGCACCTCCTCCTTTTCCTTGAACAGATACGGATCCTCTACACCTGCCATAAACTTGATCCCCCTCACCCTCTTGTCTCTCCCATCCTCTCCCACCCCTGTCCACTACTGCGCCTCTATTCCCAAGTCCCACCTGATCTCCATGTCTCCACTCTCCATACCCTCGCCCAAGGTGGCTTCCACCAACTCCCCCTCCCTGATGATGCCCTCATCCCCTCCATCTGCCCCTCCTACCAACTTTTATACTCCCCTTCCACACCCTGTGTTTTTTTCGTTAGGACACCCTCTCTCCCTTCTCTCCCTCCTCCCTTCCTCCCCCTTCCTCCCCTTGTGTTTCCCCTACCCCCTACCTTCTTTCCTCCCTCTTCCATCTCCATCTCCATCTCCACTGGCATTTACACCCTCCCCTCTCCCTCCTCCCCCAACTTTTCCCCTTTTTGGCAGGTCCCCGGACTCGTACACGTCAAGTGAACATTCACGCGCCGGATATCATCGCCGTCGGTTCTTTGTGTGTGCCGTCGTGTTAGTGCTTTAGTGTTTCACCACTCACCCTCCATCGTCCACGTGTGTTATTTCAGTCATCAGTGTTCGTGTACAAGTGCTGAACGTTTTTTATTTTACTGCACCTGTGAACGGCTCCGTGTTTTTTACTCATGTGTCTATTGTTTTTTGTACATCATTATGTTTTGTTTTTCTATGTCTTCCTTGTTGCTATTTGTACTATCTGTGGCCGAAGAGCAGAGTAATATTGCCGCTGTCGGCCCACCTTTGTATAAGGGGTTAAAATAACAATAAAGAAAAGAAAAAGCTCAGCTAGGCAGTCCGAAATTCGTGGACTCTATCGACAGCGCGGCAACAGACAGAGTGTTTACAGTACTTTGTTTTCGTTACTAGTGGACGTTGTGCATTCGTGTCGCTTGTCACCCTGTTGCTTCTTGCTTGTTGTCGTCGTAAGGTCTCCCTCGGTCGTCCGTCGTTGTTCGTGTCCGTCCTTTCCCGTTCGTTCGTTGTTCGCGGGACGCTCCCGTTTGGTTCCGCCGCGTTTCGTTCTCGGCAACCCCGCTACCGTTCCGGTCGTGGTTACAACAGAAGTGTTTATTTAAATTTTGCGTTTCCGAAAATTCATTATATTTCGTCAGTATTTCAGAGTTATTAAAGGAGTGTTTAAGACATAACTCTACAGCTTGTCTTGCATTTATGGACAATTATTGCTTCGTAGTTAAACCTACACTGTTTGTTAAAAAGAGCAAAGCACCTGAAGAAATGGTTGGAGGTCAATCTAACTTCATACGTGTGCCGCACTCGGGTATGGAAATTATTAGAGTTGCAATTCTACCTGTGACGTGAGAACAGTGGATAGTGTTACTAGTGTTTAGTGTTGTTACCAGGTACGATAGGTATGTAAGGGGCGTGGGCAGTGTCAGATGTTGAGTGACTTCTGTGAAAGACACGAAGATGCCGCTTACTCGTGTGAGACATCGTTATCAGCAACAGAGTTTCAAAGCAATCTTACTGTGGGTCCTCATTTGACCGGTTGGTCGTATCGTGCTGTGTCCAGATTCGTGTGGCACCTGGACGTGACTGTGGTCCGATGTTGGACTGCATGGGATGGACGGCAGGCATACTCGTCGAAAAGCTTTCGGTCGACCAATTCTGACCACCAGAAGGGACGATCGTCGTTTTGTCCACTAAACACATCGTAAATCCTTCTGCCCTCCAAAAAAAAAGTAATAAACTTCGTGCAACATTTTGTGCCATCGCACATAATTGGACGGAGACAAGCAGGAGCCAGACTAGGGAGCAGCCGTCCGACGCGTAGTCTGCCGTTAACATCGCAACACAGACGGCTGCTTTTGGAGGAGTGCATTGATCGGGAAGCGGCCGGCCGGTGTGGCCGTGCGGTTAAAGGCGCTTCAGTCTCGAACCGCGGGACTGCTACGGTCGCAGGTTCGAATCCTGCCTCGGGCATGGGTGTGTGTGATGTCCTTAGGTTAGTTAGGTTTAAGTAGTTCTAAGTTCTAGGGGACTTATGACCTAAGATGTTGAGTCGCATAGTGCTCAGAGCCATTTGAACCATTTTGAGCCGGTGATAAGTCCCATTCCTCCAATGTTTTGGAGAGGCCCAGCAGTGTTGCCGGCCGCTGTGGCAGAGCGATTCTAGGCGCTTCAGTCCGGAACCGCGCTGCTACTACGGTCGCAGGTTCGAATCTTGCCTCGGGCATGGATGTGTGCGATGTCCTTAGCTTAGTTCGTTTTAAGTATAGGGGACTAATGACCTCAGATGTTAACTCCCATATTGCTTAGAGCCATTTGAACCATTTTGAACCCAACAGTGTTAATCCTGACGTCGTAGTGTGGGCAGCCGTCAGGAATAACTTCTGGTCATGGCTGGTAGTGACTGAAAGAACTCTGACGGCACAATGGTACGTCTTGGACATCCTGCGGCCTCATGGTTGAGATTCTTTAAAAACGTAATTCTCTTCCACACATGACACGTGTCTCTACGAGCTGGCTGCGCGATATGAGATACTCTGTTGGCCAGCAAGATGCTGAGTTCCCCCCGATGGATTAGGATATCGACGAGCAGTTACAACAGCTGTGGGCCGGCTTGCCGCAGGAGAGGATACAACGTCTTCCCGACCCCCTGCGCAACCGAATCAATGCACACATCCAGGCCATACTGATAAGTGGACTCATACCGACAGGTTCCTTGTAAATCTGAATCGACTTAATCTCTGAACTACCTCGAGATGACTGGGTGTTTGTGTTGTACTCATTTCGTCATCATTCGTGAATGTGGCGCGTTTGGACTGAACGAAGTTTGGGACTTTGTACGGGCGCTGACAACCGCGCAGTTGAGCGCCCCAAAACCCAAACATCATCATCATCAACATCATTATCTCTGAACCAACTTACAGAACCAATTCAGTTTAATGCAAGCACCTTGCAGTTGACAAAAGCAGCCGTTATGTTTCGATAACAGACTGTGATACGACCTGACTTTCATAACGTACAGTTGATTCCAGAGCCTCAGTTCGATCCTCAGTTTTGCTACAAGGATGAGATGGAAAGTGGATCGGCGTCCAATCGGTATCGTTAGAACTAGTAAAGAATTACAGAAAAAATGGAGAGCTGCAAGCTATACCTGTGAGCCGACAATATTAGCGTCCAGGAAGCAGCGATAGGTCGACAACTTTCCGTGGACCCCTGACCATAAACTCTTTTTGGGTTATTCAGTGGCAGTAAGGGATATCAGAACATTGCGGATTAAGGACAACTGCTCATGGAATGAATGTTCTGTTCTTAGTGTATGCTGTCACAGACAAAAAAAATCCACATGCACTTCCAACTCTCGACGTCTATTTAGAGATTTATTTTTTTCCACCTGCTCTTCCGACTCTCGACATCTGCAGAGATTTTTATCTATGTACTATTATTTAAATGGTTTCACAATCGTTCTTCTGATGTTTAAGAAATTTTTTCTGCCTCCACTAGAAAGTGAAGAAACCTACATTCCATGCTGAAGAACCCGTAAGCCACGCCAACGATTTTGACTCTAAAAATTATTTTCTGTCGAAGGTGCACTTACTCTTATCGGGTCCGTTGTCATGACTGTGACCTGATGGCCTCTCCTGGCGAGCTCGAGAGCTATCAGTCTGAAAGGCACCTGGTGGCTGATGGAGGCCGTCGGGATGATGCCCAGGATCCTGGCTGAGTGGGCCACTCGAGCCGCCAGCATCACCACTAGGATCAGCGGCACGGAGGCATTCATTGTGAAAATGGCGGAGTCTCACCTGCAGGCAGGGGCAACGACCACGTAAAAGCGCCGTACCGGTCTGCGAAAGAGAAACATTAAGAGATCATCCTTAGCGTTTAAGTCTTTTCTAGACAACCCCGGGCATAATGGAACATTTGTTACGGTAGCAAATCCTAGCTTTACTTAATATGCACCCCAGTTTGTTTATGAAGAAGCAATTCTTGGTTTTACACACGAAATTTTGCTGAAGAAGTCTTCAGAAGAAGGCAGAAAACAAGAACTCAGAAGAGAAACCTACAAGGGAAAAAGGACCCTGAGTACAAATCTGTGGCCTTCTGAAGAGATGACATAAAAAAAGTTTTGAAATTACAATGAAATCCAGACCATTAGCTGCTTACAGGCATTGATAAATATCAACGGCGACATTTGAAAATGTGTGCGCAGACCGGGACTCGAACCCTGGATCACCTGATTATATGGCAGACAGTCTATCCGACTGAGCCACCGAGGACACAGAGGACAGAGCGACTGCAGGGACTGATCTCTGGCAAACTCCCCGTGAGATCCTCATTTCCAACTTACTGTCCACACATTACATTTGTTGTGCCCCTGCCCACTATACTCATTACTCGCGGCAGTCAATCTACCCGATTTCGGTAAGAGTTTGAGCAATGCGAGTGCTTCCGCACTGAAGAAGATCATTGTCTGGTAAGCCTTATCTATATGAACATGGTATCTGTTCTTTCGGACATGTCTTCATATAGATAAGACTTACCGGTCAATGATCTTCTTCAGTGTGGATGCTCTCACATTGCTCAAACTCTTATGGGAATCAGTAGAATGGCTGCGGTGAGTAATGAGTGTAGTGGGCAAGGGCACTATAAATGTACAGGGTTATTACAAATGATTGAAGCGATTTCACAGCTCTACAATAACTTTATTATCTGAGATATTTTCACAATGCTTTGCACACACATACAAAAACTCTAAAAGTTTTTTTAGGCATTCACAAATGTTCGATATGTGCCCCTTTAGTGATTCGGCAGACATCAAGCCGATAATTAAGTTCCTCCCACACTCGGCGCAGCATGTCCCCATCAATGAGTTCGAAAGCATCGTTGATGCGAGCTCGCAGTTCTGGCACGTTTCTTGGTAGAGGAGGTTTAAACACTGAATCTTTCACATAACCCCACAGAAAGAAATCGCATGGGGTTAAGTCGGGAGAGCGTGGAGGCCATGACATGAATTGCTGATCATGATCTCCACCACGACCGATCCATCGATTTCCAATCTCCTGTTTAAGAAATACCGAACATCATGATGGAAGGGCGGTGGAGCACCATCCTGTTGAAAGACGAAGTCGGCGCTGTCGGTCTCCAGTTGTGGCATGAGACAATTTTCTAGCATGTCCAGATACACGTGTCCTGTAACGTTTTTTTCGCAGAAGAAAAAGGGGCCGTAAACTTTAAACCGTGAGATTGCACAAAACACGTTAACTTTTGGTGAATTGCGAATTTGCTGCACGAATGCGTGAGGATTCTCTACCGCTCAGATTCGCACATTGTGTCTGTTCACTTCACCATTAAGAGAAAATGTTGCTTCATCACTGAAAACAAGTTTCGCACTGAACGCATCCTCTTCCATGAGCTGTTGCAACCGCGCCGAAAATTCAAAGCGTTTGACTTTGTCATCGGGTGTCAGAGCTTGTAGCAATTGTAAACGGTAAGGCTTCTGCTTTAGCCTTTCCCGTAAGATTTTCCAAACCGTCGGCTGTGGTACGTTTAGCTCCCTGCTTGCTTTATTCGTCGACTTCCGCGGGCTACGCGTGAAACTTGCCCGCACGCGTTCAACCGTTTCTTCGCTCACTGCAGGCCGACCCGTTGATTTCCCCTTACAGAGGCATCCAGAAGCTTTAAACTGCGCATACCATCGCCGAATGGAGTTAGCAGTTGGTGGATCTTTGTTGAACTTCGTCCTGAAGTGTCGTTGCACTGTTATGACTGACTGATGTGAGTGCATTTCAAGCACGACATACGCTTTCTCGGCTCCTGTCGCTATTTTGTCTCACTACGCTCTCGAGCGCTCTGGCGGTAGAAACCTGAAGTGCGGCTTCAGGCGAACAAAACTTTATGAGTTTTTCTACGTATCTGTAGTGTGTCGTGACCATATGTCAATGAATGGAGCTACAGTGAATTTATGAAATCGTTTCAATCATTTGTAATAGCCCTGTACTGTGGGGACAGTAAACTGGAATCGTGGAATTCACAGGGAGTATGCCAGAGATCAGTCCCTGCAGTCGCTCAGTGCTTTGTGTCCTCGGTGGCTCAGTCAGCCGGCACGGTAGCTCAGCTTGTCGGTCAAAGGCTTAGTTGCCCTCTGTAATAAAAAAAAATAAAAAAAAATAAAAACTGCATGAATAGATCAACGATGAACCTGAGCAAGCTTCATGGTACATCCGCCCCAAACAAATACAGCGGCCAATGACGAACAAAATGAGATCAGAAAAAAAGTCGCATAGAACATCTGCCATGTAAGCAGGTGATCCTGGGTTCGAGGCCTAGTCGGGGCACACATTTTCAACTGTCACTGTTGATATTTATCAACGCCTATAAGCAGCTAATGGTCTGGATTTCATTATAATTCCGTTCTTCGAGAGCTGCAAGATCACCAATGGTATCTGTTCTTTCGGATATATTCGAAAGAACACATACCATCTTCATATATTCATATGTCATATAAAAACGTTAGGTTGAACTTCATATTGTATTTTATGAAAATTGATACGTTTTTTAAAGTTTATGTTCCTTTTTCTCAGAATCTATGAATTATTTAATTTCGTACACTTTTTCTGTGAACACAATAATTGTCGTCTCAAGAGCAAATTTTAAAATTCTGAGTGTGAACTGAGATAACGGGCAAAGTGCTTAGAATTTTACCTGAATTTTATATTACCCTTAAGAATTAAATTTAAAAAATTATTAAAATTCTCCTGTTCCAAACATTCAAAAGAATCTCACGAGAGCAGCTTACTATATGCAAAGGGATTAAACAGGAAAAGTTGTATAGAAATCTAGAAGTCTCTCCAACAGTTTCTGAGAAAAAGATGATTATATTATTTACTGCTATTTCTTGAAAAAGTTCCTATCTCAAATAATTAAAAATTAAATTAATGCTATATTAAAAAGTATTATATAGCCTGCTTTGGCCTCAAACGTTCACTGTGTGTTAACGTACCGCTGCAATGCCTCGTCGACGTTACTATCGTCGGCGATTTCAGTGGTATGTTCCTGTGTATGGTTCATTGAAAGAAATAAAAATTGACGTTACTGGGAAATTTAATACTGTTATATATATATATATATATATATATATATATATATATATATATATATATATATATATATATATATATATATATATATATAATCCAAGGAACTTAACAGTAATGTGTTACTTTCATGTAAAGCACGTGAAAATCTCGTTGTCATATATTCAAAACTATGGATTTGGCGCTTCTTTTAAATAGTGTCTGTTTTCCATGAACGTGTCCCCCCTCCCTACTTAAGGGAGTAGTGAAAAACGGTCAAATTAATTATTTCAGTTGTTCATTAAATGTTGAGTCTTCTGGTCAGAGATACAAAATGTGCTGGCTTCATTAACCTATCATCTCTCAATTCCAAGTTAGAAAGTTTCATTATGGACTGCTTCTGCAGCACAATTGCGCACAGGCGTTTAATGTCCTTACTAAAGGAGAAGTTTCTACACAATGTTATCCCACTCAGACACTTAATTAACGCGGATAGTCAAAGTACGTAACACCATTTAAATATTTTGATAAAGAAACTAGTAATGATGAAGGAGTGTTGTACTCATTGGAAAAACTGTTCTGTGTTTTTAGTTGAGAGTCAGTAATTTATAAATTAATTACAATTTCCTGCCTTGCGCTTTGTCTGAGGTTGATTATAATAATTTTTGCCACTTCAAAAGATATAAGTTCTCGTCAGTATCCATTAAATAACAGGAAAACAATGTATTTATTGAACACAGTTGATATTAATATCGAACCTTGTGGAGCTTCATTAATGATTTCCTCAACCGGAAAATCTTTCCTGCCTTATTACTTGAATTATCCACTTGTTGAACTATTAATTCTTTGAATGCTTTTTTTTTACAGTAAAATCTGCTATGTCGATTTTACGGAAGCTGAGAAAAACCTGGAGGCATCTGTGCTCTTTATTGGGATCCCTCCGCTGGCCATCTTTGTGAAGAACTCTGGGTGTTTATTATACACGTCTTAGCGAATACAGGTCATGTTTCCTATTTCCGCCTCATAGTCAAAATATAATAAATATTAATAGATGAAAACCCGAAGAAAAATGGATAATTTTAGGTTTATACTGGTGTGCTGCACGATATTTTCTTTCACCTTAATTGAAGTTGATGGTATGGCTAAAATTATTTCCATTGTTTTACTTAAAAACAAAGAATTCATAGTGAAAAATATGTGAGCACCCACAGGTATGTGTCCTTGATGAGTGATAGATACCCAGAGAAACAGAAGAAAAATTCTATTAGCAATACTGAAGACTTTTCCAGAACACTGTACCACCATAAACGTCATAGGAAATAATTTCAGGGACATGTTAGGTAGGTGTAACTGTACAACTGTAGTATCACATTCTCTAAAAGTGATGTATTGTAATGTCGCTAAAAGATGTTCCTTAGCCTTTCCTCTTTTGTTAAGATACGATTTTTACCAGAGAACGAGTACTGAGCGGTGAAGTTGTACCCCTGTAATACTCCTTACGCTGTATTAAACTTCAAAGAAATTGAATTTTTATCAGTCTTCTTCACTTACTCTTTTCTGCTGCTTGAGCGTGTTTTCCTCTTAAGATATCATGATCATCATCAGCAGCAGCAGCAGCCAATTCAATCATTAAATGATGTGGCCTCTTCGAGTCTTGGATTCAGATAGGCTTTCAGTAGTCCTCTCCAAGTGGATCGGTCTTGGACTGTTCTCTGCCACGTGCTACCAGCGATCTTCTTGATATCTTTGACCCATCTGTCCGGTGGTCTTCCTCTAGGCCTCCGATGCTCTCTCAAACTCCACTCCAGTACTAGTTTCGTCCACCTGCTATTTTTTCCTCTGGCGACGTGACCAGCCCACTGCCATTTCAAGGAGCCTGCTGTCTCTAGGGTGTCCTTAACCTTCGTCACAGGCCGGATGTCACATGTCCTTTTCCAATTCCTTCTTGTATAGCCCAGCATTGATCTTTCCATGGCTCCTTTTGTAAATGAGTTCAGTGTCCATGATGCAACCACACGTCAGCACAGGAAGAATGCATTTTTTCTTTAGATTTACTAGCATTTTTGATCTGAATACTGTTGAATTCCGCCGGCCGCTATGTCCGAGCGGTTCTAGGCCCTTCAGTCCGGAACCGCGCTGCTGCTACGGTCGCAGGTTCGAATCCTGCCTCGGGCATGGATGTGTGTGATGTCCTTAGGTTAGTTAGGTTTAAGTAGTTCTAAGTCTAGGGGATTGATGACCTCAGATGTTAAGTCCCATAGTGCTTAGAGCCATTTTTTGTTGTTGTCGAATTTCTCCCAAACGCTTGCCAGTAAGGCAATATCATGAGCAAATCTCAAGCTGGTAAGCCTTCTTCCATTCATTCTAATTCTGTTACCTTCCCAGCTCAGCTTTGACATAGCCATTTCCAGTACAGCCGAGGTTTTGAGATCGGATCGCCATGCTTGACGCCCCTCATGATGCGGAATTCTTGAGTTGATTCGCCGATATTAACATAAGCTGAAGAAGTCTTGTAGGTATTGCTGAGCACTTCAGTGTACGCTGCTCCCATTCCTTGCTCACTCAAAGCTTGGAGGACAGCTATATGGCTAACGGAGTCAAAGGCCTTTTCAAAATCAACAAAGGCAATGCAGAGAGACAGCTGGTATTCATTTGTTCTGCTTATCACTTCACTAACGGGCAGTGCTAGTGCTAGTGCTAAAATTGCTTTGGAATCCTGCTTGTTCTATAGGTTGGGCTGAGTCTAGAGGGGGACTAATTCGATTTAACAGAATCTTTGTGAAAAATTCGTACGAAATTGAGAGCAAGCTGATAGGACGATAGTTTTTGATATTGTGAGTACTTCCTTTCTTGTGTATCAATGTAATCTTTGCCTTGTTCCACGATAGTGGGATTGAAACATAGTGCCGCAGGAATTAAATACTTTTGCCAAGTGATTTATTGTTACCTCTTCTGCCAGTCTCAGGATGTCAACACTGAGCTCATCATCCCTTCTTCATGCTGTCTAGAGCACACTTGACTTCCGATGAGAGTATATCTGGAACAGTAGGTAAATCAATTAATTTAGATACACTCAAATTTTCCCTTGGTTTGCTATACAAATTGCTATAAAAGTCACTGATGAACTTCAAAACCTCCTCCTTTTCAGTGATTCGACTATCATTTCCACCAAGTGCGATAATCTGCTTTTTAACGATTGTGATTTTGCGTTTGGGTGACTTCAAACTTGTCTTGTTCTCTGCGTTTGCTGTTAAGATGTCTTCACTGAATTTCTATATGTCAGTTTTCATTTCTCTTCGCACTGCCTTACATAGTTCAGAATTCGCTGCCATGTCACGATCGGTTTGGATTTTCATTTCTCTCCTCTGTTGTAAAAGGTTTCCGTCTTGACACTGAACTTCTTTGGTTTTTTATTCTTTTGGCACAGCCCACCAACTTCTTGTGTACTTGAAACAATCATTTCCGCCAAATCTCCATCTTTAGTTTCGTGGAGTTTGCTTTAGAGGACTTCTTGGAATTTCGACGAATGTTCTTCCAGGTTTTTGAAGGTTGATTATGCTTCTCTTCCCTTTCATCTCTTACATTGAGCTCGGTCTTTGCTCTCACCAGACGGTGATCACTGCCAGTGTTGAACTGATTTAGCACTGTCACGTCTTTTACAATTCGCGGAATGTTTGACAGAATAAAGTCTATCTCATTTTTGACATTGAAATTTGGGCTACTCCAAGTCCATTTTTGGTCAGGGTGTTTCTTAAAGAATATATTCATAATGGACATATGGGTGTACTCAGCGAACTGGACTAATCTCTCACCTCTATCCTTTCGGTCATCAATCCCATAGTTACCCACCACTGTGTCACACTGTTTCTTGGTGCCAACTTTTGCATTAAAATAGCCAATAACCATCTGGAAGTGACAATCGCTACCTTTTTTACAGGTGCTATCCAGGATTTCATAAAAATATTCCATTTCTTCGTCAGGGTGGCTTGAAATGGGAGCATACACCTGAACAATCTGTATTTTATACCTATTCGACACTTTAAGGACCATTCGAACTATCCTGCTGGAAGTTCCTTCTAAGAAAGGTACTCTGTCAGCGATATTCTTGTTAATTAAGAACCCAACGCCATTGAGTTTCCTTCCGGGTCGCCACAAAAGTAGAACAAGTTACTAGAGTGCAAACAGAGACAGTCTTCCCCTTTTCGGCGTACTTCGCTTAAACCAACAATACTCCAGTTGATTTCTGTAAGCTCTTTCTCGATCTCTTTTAGTCTGTCGTTGCCTATCAGACAGCGACAGCGACAGTTATATGTACAGACTTGAAAAATCTGCTTCTTCGTCTCATCACATCTTGGTTCCAAGGCGGGTGTAAACTGAATGTGTACGCAACGGAGAATAATACACGCTAAAATGAAGATGTGGCCCAGTCTTACTATCCCCTGAAGCAGATCTTAGGATCTCTTCATTCTATAAATTACAATCTAAACATAAATGAATGATGAAGGCAACTAAACCTACTAAATGATAAACGTTGCTCCTGCTTATATACTTATTGTAGTTTTAAAAAAAAGTTTCTAATGTAAAGTTTACATTCCCTAAGTAAAATTACTAATCAATCCAACTCTACACCTTATTATGACTGCACGGTCTGATATCAATAACGCGAAATGACTGACATCATCTACGTACAAAACACTAGAAGACTCTACTTTCAAAGATGATCTACGATGGTGTGGAACCTCAGTGGAAATAAACTAACGTGATCACAGCTGTTTAACTTTTATAGCCCTAATAAGCCGAAGCAGTTTGCGATACCACCGTATGTACTGAGTCTGGTGCGTCGAAGTGATGGTTCTCGTACTCGACTGCGACGATGGAATTACTCCTGCCACAGATAAACTCCTTCGAACACTAGGACGGCAGAAGGCGGTCCTCTGACTAACATACTCTAATGCTGTCTTCTCCTCTCTGTGTTCTACAGACGAGAAACGCGAACTCCCAGCCACAAGGACGGAGTTCAGATAACGTCTCAACGTAAGTATAGGCAGAAGAAGTGCTCTCGATTACTGAAAGCTGCGTACTCAACGACGACAATCAACCCGGAGGTGAAGTCCAGAACCGTATAGGTTCGCAACAGTACAGTGCCTAACTGTTCTAACTATAAACTCTCCTGAGAGCAAGGACAGCAAATCCGCCTGTATCAACAAAGCTGATATCGAGCGACCGTCACACACGGGCGCTCACAACGGAAGACCTCGTCTCTCCAGCGCTGGCTTCCCAGCAAGGCTCGGCTCCCAACCATCGTAATTCTGAAAACGAATCATATTCCCGAAACCACGGAATATTCTCCCTCTCTGCAGATTCTTCCGAACGCCGACCAACAATATTTTAGTCTTTTGTCGTACAGCGCGGAAAGTTTGCGAGGAAAAACCTATACTCGTACAGTGGTACGCTACTGAGTAAAAATCCTTGGAAATAACCCAGCCTCCGTGGTTTCTGAGGTGCCGCTTCTTCGTTCCTCTTACCTTCGTCCAAGAGTTTCAGCGTTCGGAAGTATTATCCGGTTATCCTTCCGACGCCTACTACAATAGCGGCCAGCCGTCACCCTATTGTGCTGCAGATGTCTATCTAGCGATTTCCTGTGCTTAACAGGAAAGTCAAAACAACAAGCAACGGTGGTAACATTAAGAGTGCAATGGGAATTCCACTGTTAAATGCAGAGGAGAGAGCAGATAGGTGGAAAGAATACATTGAAAGCCTCTATGAGGGTGAAGATTTGTCTGATGTGATAGAAGAAGAAACAGGAGTCGATGTAGCAGAGATAGGGGATCCAGTATTAGAATCGGAATTTAAAAGAGGTTTGGAGGACTTACGGTCAAGTAAGGCAGAAGAGATAGATAACATTCCATCAGAATTTCTAAAATCATTGGGGGAAGTGGCAACAAAACGACTGTTCACGTTGGTGTGTAGAATATATGAGTCTGGCGATATACCATCTGACTTTCGGAAAAGCATCATCCACACAATTCCGAAGACGGCAAGAGCTGACAAGTGCGAGAATTATCGCACAATCAGCTTAACAGCTCATGCATCGAAGCTGCTTACAAGAATAATATACAGAAGAATGGAAAAGAAAATTGAGAATGCGCTAGGTGACGATCAGTTTGGCTTTAGGAAAAGTAAAGGGAGGAGAGAGGCAATTCTGACGTTACGGCTAATAATGGAAGCAAGGCTAAAGAAAAATCAAGACACTTTCATAGGATTTGTCGACCTGGAAAAAGCGTTCGACAATATAAAATGGTGCAAACTGTTCGAGATTCTGAAAAAAGTAGGGGTAAGCTATAGGGAGAGACGGATCATATACAATATGTACAACAACCAAGAGGGAATAATAAGAGTGGACGATCAAGAACGAAGTGCTCGTATTAAGAAAGGTGTAAGACAAGGCTGTAGCCTTTCGCCCCTACTCTTCAATCTGTTCATCGAGGAAGCAATGATGGAAATAAAAGAAAGGTTCAGGAGTGGAATTAAAATACAAGGTGAAAGGATATCAATGATACGATTCGCTGATGACATTGCTATCCTGAGTGAAAGTGAAGAAGAATTAAATGATCTGCTGAACGGAATGAACAGTCTAATGAGTACACAGTATGGTTTGAGAGTAAATCGGAGAAAGACGAAGGTAATGAGAAGTAGTAGAAATGAGAACAGCGAGAAACTTAACATCAGGATTGATGGTCACGAAGTCAATGAAGTTAAGGAATTCTGCTACCTAGGCAGTAAAATAACCAATGACGAACGGAGCAAGGAGGATATCAAAAGCAGACTCGCTATGGCAAAAAAGGCATTTGTGGCCAAGAGAAGTCTACTAATATCAAATACCGGCCTTAATTTGAGGAAGAAATTTCTGAGGATGTACGTCTGGAGTACAGCATTGTATGGTAGTGAAACATGGACTGTGGGAAAGCCGGAACAGAAGAGAATCGAAGCATTTGAGATGTGATGCTATAGACGAATGTTGAAAATTAGGTGGACTGATAAGGTAAGGAATGAGGAGGTTCTACGCAGAATCGGAGAGGAAAGGAATATGTGGAAAACACTGATAAGGAGAAGGGACAGGATGATAGGACATCTGCTAAGACATGAGGGAATGACTTCCATGGTACTAGAGGGAGCTGCAGAGGGCAAAAACTGTAGAGGAAAACAGAGATTGGAATACGTCAAGCAAATAATTGATGACGTAGGTTGCAAGTGCTACTCTGAGATGAAGAGGTTAGCACAGGAAAGGAATTCGTGGCGGGCCGCATCAAACCAGTCAGTAGACTGATGACAAAAAAAAAAAAAAAATAAGCAGGACCAACACCTGTGCGGGCCTTCCGCCCAGAGGTTGAGTTCTGCCTGCCGTTTCATCTCCACTGGCGTTTCAACCTTTACTAGTATAGGCAATCATTCATTACGCCGTTTTTACAATAAAGACACCCGTCACCTTTCATGCAATAAGCGTTAACAATTATTTATAGTGCGTACGTGACATTGTCAGTCTCCTTTAAATATTCATATATATATATATATATATATATATATATATATATATATATATATATATATATATATATATGATGTACTACCTATCAAATAATACCTAATGTGGTTATAGATCACGGAAACGTACGTGGATGAGTGCTTGTAAGGTGCGAAATTATAGCCACCTTACATGGTGTTTGGGACATCAAAGTTGCTCCCACCCGGAGATCCGATTATGGGGCTATTACTCCGGAAAATTTAACATTAATGTCACACATCACAACTCAAATACGTAAGAAAACATAATGAACCATACGCGCTGCCGTCTGAGTTTTTGTTTATGACCATCAGTTAAACCTAACAGTGTATTTTCTTCATCTGTGACATATGTTACTTCACTTCGTTTTATTACAATCCATATCGATTTAGGCCTGTTACCTGAATTGTTAATCAGAAGAATTGCGGCCAAGACATTGCTTTCAACGACGTACCAATAGTTATAGTAGAAAAGTCCGAGTAGAGATTGACATTTCCAGGAACGAATATAGCTTCATTATAGAGCAGGGCTGTGTGCTTCGCGCTTTGTGGCTTCCCGGACGGGAGGTGAATACGCAGCCACGGTGCACTAGGAATACAGTGGCCATGAAGCCATCTCCGCGGACAGTAATATTTTTGATAAACATTCCCCCTCCCTTACTCCGCACGTTTCGCTTCTACATAACGACGATGACCAACCAGTAACTGAAGGAAGAATTTTAACCAGTAACTCCTCTTCTTCCGCATAAGCGTGGGGATACTCCTTTTCTATCCAATGACGATGACCCATCAATGGTAGCCACAATAATTTTACCCATTTCTTCACTATAAGCGTGGGCAAACTCTCTTTTAGAAGAAAAAGCGACACTAGCCTTTCAGCTCTACATGAACTGCTATCCTGAAGAAGACCCCAGCACCAGAGAGGTCGAAACATCGATCGTGTAGAAGGAATGTGTCATGACCTAACAACCTACAATATTTTACCTTCAATTGTTAATTTGTCTCATAATACGCAGACGCTTAGGCTTTTGTAATAAATGTCCTTTCCAAACTGCCGGACAAAAAACTGTAAATACCTAGCTTAAAGGGGGTAGGGGGGAGGGAGGGATGAGGGAACGAAATTAAACCTCACAGCTTTAGAAGGTATGCGGTGTTATGTCAATGGTTTCGGTATCGACTGAAATTTACGAAGAACTTGGCAGTATGATCCCACTTATCAGGATGACTTTGCATTTCCTCTGGCCTGGATGAGTGCACTCATTAGCTTGGGAAGAGTGTCATAAAGCCATTGTATCCTTTCCTGTGGCAAATAGTTCATAACTGTGTAACTGGTGCTTGATATCCTTGATACTAGCATGCACCACATATGTTTTGTCAGGGAAAAACCTTAGGATCTTCCACAGGAGTACGTCAATATCTGGCAGACAATTCATAGAGACACGTGCCATGCGTGGAGGAGCATTGTCCCGCTGAAAAATAGCACCGCGATATTGTCGGATGAGAGGTAACATATGAGAATGCAGGATGTCCCTGACATTCCGTTATGCAGTCAGAGAGCCTTCAATGGCTATTAGCCGTGGCCTAAAGTCGTAGCTGATGACACCACGTACCAGGAACCACACAGCTGTCTCTATAGAACACTGTTAAGTATGAGACTTCTTCCCAGGACGCCGCTATACGTTCCAACAATGGTCATCTGGTAGTGCAGAATCGCGATTCATCACCAACACAGTGCAACACCATTCATCGGCAGTCCATGCTTCCCGGTCATAGCACCTCTCCATAGGTAGTCTACTCGAGCGACGGTGATTCCGAAGTCCGACTGCAGCTGGTTTTCGTCCAAAGGTGTCACAGAATGTTGCAACGGGTCCATTACGTGTTGTATAATGGCAGGCGCAGAAGTAAAGAGATTACTGTGTGCTTGGTGCACAATACAGTGATGCTCCCTTGTGGTGGTCAGGCGTGACTGATGAGAACCTCGATGACGAGTACACCTTCTCTCAGGTTCCCAGGCTTTCTAACATCACATCCGAATGCCCCACAAATCTGTACACTGCACGACTCGACCAGCTGGTGAAATGGAGACCAACAATTAGGCCACTTTCTAACTCTTCAGGTGCTAATAATGTTGACTAACACGAGTACGCAGCTTGTCAGTGTCCTTCACACGATCATTCAACTTCTCTCGCTGATCACACCTGTTATATGAGGTGTGACAAAAAGTAATGAGATTGATGTGAAAAAAAATGTTGTGTAACGTTTTAGTCAATTTAGTGTTGTCTCCTTCAAAGTAGTTCCCTTCTGATTGCACACACTTTTTCCAGCCCTTCTGCCACTGATGGTAACATTTCTGGAATTCATCTTCTGTAATATCCTCCAAGACCCTCGTCACAGCTTTTTGGACATCTTGTGTTGTTTGAAAATGGTGTCCCTTGACCGCCGTTTTGAGTCTTGGAAATAGAATAAAGTCGCACGGAGCGATATCTGGTGAATAAGGTGGCTATGGTATCTGTTTTGAGGTTAAAAATTGCCATACTGACAGAGCAGTATGGGATGGCGCATTACCGTGATGCAGAATCCAATTTTGCACAAATCTTTCTCATACCAAGATCTTCAGTTATTATTAGACGAGCCGTTTCTCGACTGATGTTCAGTTCTTCTCCAATAATTTTCACGGATAACCTTTGATCAGATCTAGGTTGAAGGTCATCCACTGCGGTCTTCATTTTCAACATTCGTTCTGCCTCCGCTAAACACTTTATAGCAACGAAAAACTTGAGCTCTTGACATAACTTCCTCTCCAAAAGCCTTCTGAAGCTTACCGTAAGTTATCGTCGCGTTTTTACCCAATTTAGCGCAAAAAGAAATGGCATACCGTTGCGCAATATTAAGCAGTTCCATTTCCGTGACGAGAGACGCAAACACGTGTTAACTTATTACAGCACAACTGATGACTGAGCAGTTGCATCGATGTGCCGCTTGGACTAGAAGCAGCTTATAGACCAAGGTCAAAGATATTGTGCCTACGCAAGCCTGCAGGGTTACCACATCTTGCAAAGAAACTCAGTCTCATTACTTTATTGTCACACCTCGTACATCATACGAGGCATTTTAATGGCGCTAAACACGCACAACACTAATGCACTGTGATGGCCATCCTACCTCTCAAAGGCGTTGCAACCAACCCGATTTACGTATACGCGAATGGTGTGTATGTATTACATTGTGGTCCGACCACGTCTTCTGGATGCTCCACATTTTTTTCAGACAGTATACATTGGATTAAGATTTGTATGCGCTGTATATTATTATGGATATTATATCAAATTCAACTTCTCATTTATAAGATCAGTTAATCTCTTAAGTGACCTTTGGTTTTTTTATGCTTGTTGAACATCATTTCCCATCACATTGTTAGCTAAGTTAGATTCAAAATACAAGATATGCCTCCCATCAAATATGCTACATTTCACGGTGGCTGTCCTTATACCGTACACTCCACTCTACCTCTCGTAATTATTTCAAAGCTATTGTCTCAACGTATCGTTAACTACCTTCACACACTTTTATGACAGTTTCTTTGTACTACGTTGTTCTATGTTTTTAGTGATTTGTTAATATAATCACAAGTTTTTTTCGTAGAACTATGTGTGTGTTGTGATGTAACATCTCTGTTTTACATCTCTAAAACAGTATCTGCATAACTACTGGGTGCAGAATTGTGGCACAAGAGAGAGATTACCCATTATGACGACGTTTACTTTTAAAATTAGGAGAGCATATGTTCCAAGAAGGGTCAGGCAACATATTACTTTCCATCACGTACGTCTCGCGAAATAATCACGACGAGAAAATTTGACAAATTACAGACCATAAGGAAGCCTACCGACATTCTTTCTTCCAACGCAAGATGGCGGATGAGCGTGGTTTAGAGGTGTAGGAGGCGATATTAGCGGTGACAGAAGTACCCTCCGCCAAACAGCGTAGGTTGATTTGTTGAGTAAAGATGTAGCTCCTCCTCGCCTTGACGTGACTGAGATGTCGGTGTGTTTCAATGACCCACTGATCAATGCTGGCTGGAGTAATGCTTCTTCTAGGAACATCCATGCCACACTGGTCAGCTGGTGATATTGCTGACAAAGAGAAGGCCCGATAGGAGTCTTCTTCTTGGGAATAAGTGGGCGGCAACCACACGAGCCTTAGCTAAGTCTGACATTACTTCCACTTACTTGTGTCAGGTTTCGTCCGTTTTTCTTTCCTATAAGCCTCCCTTGGCCTGCTCTTGTTTTTTCGGCTTCAACGGTTTTAGGTTTCGAGACACCAGGCGACTTTGGTTGGTTCAAATGGCTCTGAGCACTATGGGACTCAACTTTTGAGGTCATTAGTCCCCTAGAACTTAGAACTAGTTAAACCTAACTAACCTAAGGACATCACACACACATCCATGCCCGAGGCAGGATTCGAACCCGCGACCATAGCGGTCTCGCGGTTCCAGACTGCAGCGCCTAGAACCACACGGCCACTCCGGCCGGCAAAAATAAAAACATAAGAACTGAAACGTCCCCTTTGAAAAATTATATACGACTGTGCTTAAACTGACACACAATATTTTTAGCGCAACGCAATCTGACTTTCAATAATCCCTACAAAATAATGGCCCTGACTAACATTAACGTATACCTTTCACAAATCACTTACCTCACAAAAATCTTGGTTACTCGAACTACTGCAATACAGCGAGCGCCACTACTGCCAGCTAAATAAAAGATTCAAACCACGGAAGGCACTAACTACTGATAGGCATAGTTAGCAAATGAAAGATTTTAATAGAGAACAAACAATGTATTTACCTTAATAGTCATAATATATATAGCAGTTCATGACATCCATTCTGTACTCAAAAATCCGCCATCTCATTTCCCACATCCACCACTGCTGGCGGCTCACCTCCAACTGCGCAACGCTACGCGCTGTTCACATCCAGCTGCCCAACACTACAATGGCAGACAACAATGCAAACTAGCCACAGACTGCACACAGCACAGCCAGTGATTTTCATACAGAGCGCTACGTAACGTTGCCAATAAAAAACCTAAACAGCCTACTTACAGAACAAAATAAACAGCACATAAAATATAATAAGTATTGTACCCCTTCCTTTATCCTTTTCTTTTTTAATGAAATGTTCAGAGCCATATTTAATTTTTGTTCATGGGCGGAGCCTCAAGTGGTTGCACATGACCCTCGTAGTTAGCTTTAGGGTGAAAGTGGCGGTGGCACTAGCTTTGTTTTTGATTTTAGGTTAGATAGGTTTTTTAGGATAGTATGGGTGTCCAAAATACGTAGGCGACTGATGACCTCAGAAGTTAAGTCGCATAGTGCTCAGAGCCATTTCTTTTATTTGTAATTCTTTCTTTTCTTTTCTTTCCTTTTTTTTCCTAGGGGTGTCCACAGCAGCCAGACGGTGGGATGTCCTTGTCGTCTTCTCGTTCAGCGAGGTTGAAACACCCTATAATTACCGTTGATGTATCTCATCAGTTCATCATGTGTAATATCTCAGTCTCTTCTCACACCCGGTACACCCCTATGGTCTGGAGGGCGCATTAACAACGACCACAAGTAATTCGCAAGCAGCGTACCATATGATGCTTTGTGCCGTAAAATCGTGTAATTACTCGTTAAATAATGCCAGAAATCTAACAAACCTGCAACGCAATTAAAAAAGTATGACAATGCCACATACCCTCAGCCCACACCATGGCGTTGTGACGAGTAGCAGGGTAGCAAGAGACGTTGGGATGGATCAGTTCGGTGGGCTCTACGGACTGAAGCGTCCGTCGCAGCAAGAATGCCAACATGAGTCGTGTGAGGTGCCAGCATTCAGTAGCCGTACCACAAATTAAACGGTTCATTTCAGTGTCGACATCGGTGCATCTGGGGCAGAGAGGATCCTCGGCAATATGTGTCATGTGTAAACGTTGTCAGGTGGGGAATTTTTCAGTCGTTATCACATACCACAGTGCCCTGACCGTGGTGGGAAGGAAAGGCGAGTGTATGTTGCTCCACACCCGCCTCCAGCCAACTACCGGAAGTCGGCGTTCAACCACATTAGCAGGCAGCGTCCGTTGAAAGTAGCCGTAGAAGTCCTGGGTTCTAGGATCCCGCGTGGTCGGCAAGACATCCAGCAGATAACTCATGTCGACCAGATAGGTGCGAATGTGACACAGAAATCGGCGGACGGAGGGATTGAGCCACCACCTCCTGAATCAGTTTACCAGGGATAGTGTCCTTGTCCGAAGTACGTAAGCGACTGCATCGTCCGCAGGAAGAGAGCGCGCGCCCTGTTGTGCACGTTTATCATTCCAATGCCGCCTGCAAGTGTGGGCAGCGTTAGCGTCTCGTAACAGTTCTTGAACACCCTACCCTCCCTGACGAAATGACCGAAGGCCGCCTGGAACTTGACAGCTACCGTAGCGACCATCGGGAGAACGTGTGTGTAATGATTAAGTTTCGGAGCGAAGTAGACGTTGACAAAATATACTCGCACTATCAAGTCATGTGTTCGAAAGTTATGGAGGCGAACTTGCGTGCAGAGCACATTAAGTAGTCTGCGATACGTATCTGCTGCTGTACGCTGAACGTTCCCATGGAAGGACACTTCCAAACACTTCATTGCCGGGACTTTGGTAATGGCCACTGGCGTATTCATAAGCAGTCCTCAGCCCACATCCATGTAGTGCGACTTTCGCGGGTTGATACGGCTCCCGGCCACGTCTCCGTATTACTGAAGCTACGCAATCGCCGTACATATATCTTCTGCCGACCTCGCCAAGACTACTACAGCGTTGGCATAGGCACAACATTTAAAATGCACATCGCGGAGGCGAATGCCCTCCAAACGCTGTCGTAGACCATGAAGTGCAGGCTCGAGGCGACGGCGAAGAGAAAGGCCGACAGGGGACATCCTTGTCGCACTGGGAGCGCAATAGTGAACGGTGGCGAGCGTCAGCCATTGACCAGAACTGTGGAAGGGGCTCCATGGATGAGATAGAGAACCACATCTGCCGATATTGTGGACAGTCCCATCTTCTCTGAGACAACCTGCAATAAATGGTGCTCAACTCGGTTAAATGCGTGGTCTAGGTCAACTGCCATGTGGGCACTCTCTAAGCGACATGCCGACATGAGCGCCACCACATCTTTATAAGAGCTTAACGCCGTGTGTATATTACTGCCACCTCCCAGTCATGTTTGGTGGCCATGAATAGCATCTTTGACAATAGCAAAGAGGCTAGAACGAAGCATGCGGGCGAACAGCTTGTAATCCGAATTCAATAACGTCAACGGCCGGAAGTCTTCCGGTCTGCACCCCCCCCCCCCCCCGTTTGGGTTTGGCCCTCCAAAAATTCGAGTGGACGCCGAAGCCCGGATCCAGGAGTTCGCAGCACAGGCACCGCCAAACTTCCCCAGTCAGGTCAGAAAACGTGCTATAAAATTCAAACGGAAGACCATCAGGTCCAGGTGACTTTTTTCTCGCGCCCGCGAGGGGGCCATGCGCATTTCTTCCCACGTGACGTCCTCCAAAAATGTGGCATGGCCTTGCGCCCTGCCCGATGGTGGCAGGTCGTGCAGGACGTCCTCAAGGTCATTGTCACGCCGTTGATCTGCTAGATAGAGAGTGCGGTAATAATCTGTGAGGGCACAGGATATGCCGTTGTGTGTCTCCGCGCGTTGCCCGTCCACAGAAATAACTGCTGCGATGAGTCTCTTACGGTGTCTGCGTTCTCTGACAATGTGATAAAGAGAGGAACGTTCCTCTGGGATGGAATCTGGCACTCCCGATCGAACCCGCGTACCGTCCAATATGTCAGCCGTGATCTGCAGAAGCCATCCATGCCTGTGAGCGGTGGACGGCCATTTGACGCTCTTTAGAATGTTGTTGCGACGCTAGTTCCCGCAAGACCGTGTAGTAAAAGTCAGAGGTGGATCGGAGCCAAAGCGCCCTGTCTCGTCCGTATACCATGAGCGTGCGTCGAACAGCTGGTTTGGCCCAGTATGTCCACCATCGTGTCGTGGAATCATACGTATGGCGCCGTCACTCACATTTGTGCCCGGTATCAGTGACGGCTACACTGCAAGCCTCTTCCCGGAGAATGTTAACGTTAAGAGTCCAAGGTCCTCTAATGAAGCTCGTCTGTTGTCGTGGCAGAGTCACGGCGCACATGAAGGCCTGACGGTCGGTGAATGCAGTGAGCCACAGCTCAGCACCGACAACTGCTGTCCGAAGACCTCGGGAGACATGAATCCTGTCCAACCTACTGGCCGAGTGGTTGGTGACGTGTCTATATCCGCGTCGGTCACCGTGGATTAGCGTCCATGTATCATGCAAAGCGAGATCTTTGACCATAGCATAAAGGGCTGGACATGGGACGTTGTGAGGTATCTGACTCTCAGGGCGTAAGGCACTGTTAAACTCCCCACCCACCACCAGGTGCTCTGTAGCACCCAGAAGCAATGGAGCAACCTCAGTGGAGTAATAGAGTGTTCGATCTCAATGCTTCGCAGTACCAGAAGGGGCATACAGATTCACAAGGCGGACTGCGCCGATGGTGAACGAAATGCCCCTCGCTGATGGCAAAAACTGAATATCCGCAGGTACGATGCCATCGCCTAGTAGTATGGCCGTACCACCACCACCGTCGGAAGTTGGGTTGACGTAAGACGCGTACCCATAAACATCCAGGCGCAGATCAAGCCGTACCTCCTGAAGAAACAAGATATCAATGTACGCCGCCCGAATCATGTCCTTTAACAATGAGTTTTGATAGTGGTACTAACGCCGTTGACATTGACTGTACCTATCCGGTACACCAGGATCATTTGATAGTACGATGACGTATCCTGAAGTCGTTTAAGCCAATATGAGCCACGTCGTCCGTCCGACCGTCCCTGTCACCCGCACCGTATCTATTATTGATCGGCTGAGACAAGATGTCCGTCCGACGATCCGCCGGCCGCGGGCAACTTGTTGCCATTCGAGTCTGATATCATTCTTTCCATCTCCATCTCGGACGCCCAGTCACCAAGCTGGAGGTGTGGTACGTTAGGCGACGCATGACGTTCTTCCGATGTCTAACCCCAAAATCGCCAGGGGGCTCGTCAGTGAGCTGAACATCAACTTGGCTTTGTCCTTGGGCGGACATTGCCAGCAGCCAACCAGGAACCGTTGGCGTGAGGTCCACAGCCCGGGCCGCAGAGGGATTTTTCTCATCCTCCTGCAACCTGTCACCATGTCGTGAATCATTTTCTGACGACAGTCTCCCCTTCTTTCGTCTCTTGGACGACTTCTGCTTGCGAGAACACCGCGTCCTGTGGATCACGACAAACAGTAGACACCTCCCCCATCTCCATGTCCGAGCTCGAATCGATTTGCTGATGCTCTCCTTCCTCACACGGTTGGGGTGCAGACGTGGTCGCTGCTGTCGAACACAGCGACAGTTCAGATGGAGGCTGCGTCGTCGTGGGCTCGGAAACCGGGCCCGCGGAAGTCGACAACTGGAACGCAACAACGTCCGCGTCCTCGCTGCCTCAACGTATGTAATAGGCAGCGCTTTCGGTTGCTATGTAGGTGTCGTGTCTGCAAGTCGTGTCTGGGCTAGGCGTCGCTGCAGGCATTCAGAGCGTACATGCCCTTCCTGCCCGCACCCTGAACAAGTCCGCGGCTGACCGTCATAAATGACGATCGCGCGACAGCCACCAAAGGTCACGTACGATGGGATGTGTTTACGCAGTTCGATTCGCACCTGACGCACTCCATTTAATGCAGGATACGTCTCGAACGTATGCCATTTTCCTTTCACGTGACTTAGTACTTCCCGGTAAGGCCGTAGTGCGTTCACGACAAGCATGGCTGGAACTTCAAACGGCAGCTCGAAGATTCGTATGTTTTGAACGCCGAGTCCTGCATGGTCGACAGTCACTACACCCACATGGCCGTCCGAGGGGTGCAAACGATATTCATCGATGGAACGGCGAAGAAGTCGTTCGTGCGCTGCTTCATCGACAAGTTTCAGGTAAACTGTGCTGGAGGCGATCGAAAGGTGTTCCTGTGGATCGACGTGCATTACTTCACGCACGAGACGCTCTACTTCGTATGCCTTAGGTCGTGCGTACTGGGCATCGAACGTTACATCAATCGTGGCCTTTCTGTAAGAAAGCGAAATCGTCGTTCGAGATGATTTGTTTACACTGCAATACCACTACCCGCGCGAGTCAATATCACAGAGCCTCGCTCACGTCCGCTTCACAACACGGCTGATAGCCGGCTGGCTGTCGGACTGAGCCAAAAATGACACAGACGATAGTGCAACTGCAGGGTCTTATCTCTGGCACATTCCCCGTGAGACCCGCACTTTCCAACTTTCAGTCCACACACTACATTCGTAGTGCGCCTGCCCACCATACTCATTACTCGCGGCAATCAATCTACCGATTCCGGTAAGAGTTCGGGCAATGTGAGAGCATCCGCACTGAAGAAGATCATTGGCCAGTAAGCCTTATCTGTATGAAGATGGTATCTGTACAGATACCACTGGCGATCTTGCAGCTCTCGAAGAATGAAATTATAATAAAATCGAGACCATTTTCTGCTTACAGACGTTGATAAATATCAACGGGAACAGTTGAAAAATGTGTGCGCCGACCGGGACTCGAACCCGGGATCACTTGCTTACATGGCATACGCTCTATCCGACTTTAATTTATTTATTTTTTTAAATCTCATTTTGATCGTCATTGGCCGCTATATTTGTTCGGGGCGGATGTACCATAAAGCTTCCTCAAGTTCATCGTTGATCCATTCACTCAGTTCTTTTATTAGAGAGGGCAATTAACCCTCTGACCGACACGCTGAGCTACCGTGATAGTATTAAGGGACTCCTTGAGATTACTCGGGAGTGAGTTTTTCCTAAAGAATTCAGTGAAATCGACGTTCTGGAAATGCCATCACACAGGCAGGTGAGATCAAGCGTGCCGCACAGGCGGGCGCAACAATACTTGCGAGGCGAAGCCGCTGTCGGCTCTGTGCCGCTGTCGGCTCTTGTGCCGCTGTCGGCATTCTTTTGTACTTGCGGGTACGGAAGGCGGAACTGTTTTTCTTCCTGGACAGCTGAAAGAATTCTACTGTCAATATTTATGTTTTATTTTATCTGCTGTATATTATTTTCTTGTTTAGCGTTAATTGGACATGACGAGAATATTAACTATGAAAAGGTTACATAAAAATGTGTATTCTATGTAATGAATTATTAGTTTGCGTATTTTGATATACCTGTTTTTTATGACCATGTACTCTGATCAATTTTGCAAATAGTATTCCATTTCTTATAGTGTTACGAATTTTAATGATTTTGGAATAGCTAAACCATTTTCTATGTTTTCTATGAATTTTGATATGTTGTCAACCTGTTTTATTTTGTGCAAGATGACAGAGTGGAATAAGATTAGGAGTGTCTCCACTCAATTATTATTGTCTAAAAATTGGTTTATGATTAATTAGACGAATGCTAAATTTTTTTGATGTTTTGAGCATATGCATTTCCGCTGTTTCTTTTTTGGGACATTTTCTGAGTCTGTTTACGTTACACGAACATCCTCAGACAATGTGGGGCACGTGTAACGCCGGAAATGCATATCCTCCTATTTCCATCTATTGTACTATTTTTTTTCCTTGCTTAATTACCTCAAGATATGACATTTCTGTCTCTTTGTATATTGTAATTGTTTTACTATTTGTATATTTATGCATTTATGTCGATGTATAATTGGTTTGTTTCGTAAATATTATTTGTATTTTTACGCTGGGTCTTGCCTAGGGAAAACTGCTATCGAACGATTACGTCGATAGGTCGTGTGAAGAATCAAAGTGTGTAGGATCTTTGGTAGTGTTAACTCTGCCGCGTGGAGCGCGGGCTGAGAGAAGGAGTGTGGCGGGAGTAGCGAGTGGAGCGGGTGTGTTGTGTGACGCTCCCGCGAGTTGCCGCGCTTTCGGGGTTTGGCAGCATGTAATTGCGCTCGACTTGCGATGATAGTTTCTGACATGATGTCGCGGACGGGAAACATTAACTAGCGCACATCAAGAGCCCATTTCGTCTGGTGACCGTGTCGAGAAGAAGGCGCGCCAACATCCAGCTTCTGCAACAGCGACGGCCGACAATGAGTGACTGTCGCCACCTCCTCGACCGACGGTTTCAAACCTTCAATCAACCGACAAGGAAGACTGGACGCACGTAAAGTTTTAGAGCTGTATGGCAGACCTCAGCTTTTAATCTTGTTCCATTCTCGTCACTATAATTACAGCAACTTAGCATGAACGTTTGTTGCTCATTGTCCCAATTGCATTACCAAGCAGAGTCCCTTCCTTTTCCGAAATGAACCCGAGTGTCGTTGAAATTTAAACGCCAGCACTAAAGTAATATAGCTAATTCTATTTCACTGCTTTAATTTCAAAGTTCAGTTAGCTGGCTACAATATTCAGATTACACAAGCACAAATTAAGAGTGCGAGTTTTGTTACCATATTTTAGCTTACCTGTGACTGCAGCTCAGCTTGGTACGTACTAAATTTTACTATTGTTAATTGTTCAGAATCATTTAATTCAGGCTCAAAGTTAAATCTCTTCTTTCTAAATTGCGTAGATTCAAGTAGCTTTTGAAATGATTGTTGAGGTAGTCCAAGACTAACCGTATTTTACTGAATTTCGATGTGCTTCAGAAAGAAAGCTCACTATTAACTTCAGTCACTAAATTAACTTTCGATTTTCCGGTTTTATTAATTCTTTTGCTAAATTAAGTCAGGGTGTAGCGAAATTTATTACTTCTGACAAACTTTCAGTTTTCACACTACGCGTGTCAACCTTCAGTTGCCACGCTTCTAGTGCTAATTATATGTGTAATAACCTTTCTTTTTCAGTTACTATAGTAATTGTCCTTAGGACTGGCGACCGTGATTTCCCCCAAATCTCAAATACCTAATTACCGCTAGTTAATTGTTAACGTAACGGCTGCACATTTACTTTCTTTATTAACTTTACCCCTTTTCAAAATTAATTTCCACCAGTTTCATTAGCACATTTCCTTTCATTTAGATGTAACCCTTTCCTCCCTCTTTACCGACAGGTTAACTTCGGTGACGATTGCTTTTCCAAAACTCCCATTAGGTACACGCGGTTTCATTTTTCACTGTCATTAAGGTCGGAAAGTGAGGGGGAGGTTACACGTGGCGACCTGGTGACAGGACAATCTTCGGATTTGAGGTTGTTCTGGACACGAATTTTGCATTGTGCAAATCTCGTAACAAAGTACTGGTTACGTACAGGCCGTTACGTCAGCGAGAATAAGTAGTGGGAGTAATCCTAATTATATTTGAGGTTTGGCATTTATATTGAAAATTATTAAAATGAGTGAAGGCAACAATTGCCAAAATTTGGTAGACTTGGATACGGAACAATCGGTCGAACAGTGTGAAACGCGCACCGCGGTACCCATTGTTCAGGGGCAGGCGGCTAGCATGAAAGACGCGACCGCCGAAACGCAACAAAGAGCAGAAATGGAATTCCACACTTTAGAAAATGTTTCGGAATCGGAAGTGAAAATCAAATGTGAATCCCTTGATGACGAATACGGGGGGACAATTAAAGAGGAAGCCGCTACGGAAGTAAAAGCGGTAGTTTCCGGGAATTTAACTGATTTATTGAATGTTTTGATTAACGAAATCAAGAGTCAATCGGCAGAAATTAAAGCTCTGTCTGCCAAGCAAGAAGATCAGGCTGCCTAGCAAGAAGCTCAGGCTGCCAAGCAAGAAGCTCAGGCTGTCAAGCAAGAGGCTCGGGCTGCCAAGCAAGAAGCTCAGGCTGCCAAGCAAGAAGCTCAGTCTGAAAAAATTGAACGGATGCTAGACAATCAGAACAAAGCTATTAACGTTGTTAACAACAATGTTGGAGTTGTTAATACAAAAGTTGATAAAATCAAAGAAGATATTGTTGTAATTAATATCGAAATCGGTAATCTTAAACAGGAAATGATAGGCGTTCAGGCGGAAATTGCGAGCATAAATACTCGTTTTGATTCCGAAATTAGCAGAATCGAGAAAAGTGTAGGAGAAGCAGTTGCTCCGATCATCGAGAATAAGGTGACGGAACAAATTCAATTAGTGAAAAAAGAGGATCAACAGAAGGTGGAAACTTTAAAGGCTTTAGTGTCCGAAGTAGACACTAAAGTGAGGGAGCAGGCTAATACCTGCGAAGAGAAAAAGAGGGAAGTGGAAACGCTTGCGACAACCACTTGCCAAGTAATTACGAGAGTGTCGGAATTAGAAAAGAAACTTGACGAAAAACAGAGCTATGTGCCAATCTGTGCACATAGTTCGGAATTGTTGACGAAAGAGGAGCGGTTCGACCCCTTGAAAAAAGGCGGTATACACGCGACGGATTTCATTAAAAATTGTGAAAGAGTTTTACCCAGATCATGGACTAATGAGAGAAAAATTAATGCGGTTATTGATGTGCTGGTTGGTGATGCCAAGCGTTGGGGCTTAAACCTCAACATTACGAACCTGACTTTTGACGAGTTTAAAAATTTGTTTCTGGCTGAATACTGGTCAGAGCAAAAACAGCAAAGTGTCTGGCGCGAATTTGTCGTATCGAGGCCTTTCGATGCGAATTCGCGCGGCTCGATGAAGGAGTTTTGTGAGGGCTGGATCCGCAAGTTGGAATATTTGCGTGATCGCCGCACGGAATCCGAAATAGTCTGGGAACTCTACAAGAAGCTTCCAGATGATACAAAACGCTACGTAGGAAGCAATTATAGGACAGTGAATGATTTCCTGGAAAGAGTTGAGGACGAGGACAATTGGCGCAATAATCGCGACAGTGGTAGAGGCCGTGGTAACAACAACGAGTACCACAGCAACCACAACAATGATAACCATGGGAATAATGCATACCGCAGCAATAACAATAATGGTTCGGACCGTAATAACAATCGGTACAATGCAAATAATAACAGGAATGACAGAAACCAGTATCATACTAACGTGATACGGGCTTCACAGAATAGTAATAACGCCAGAGGGTGTGATCAGCCGCCTCAGCAGCATCCGGGGAGCGTATCTGCTGGGACGAGACAGGGAAACCATTAGCCGCGCCGGTGAGGGGCCGAGCGGGCGTGGAGAAATTTTGGCGGCCCAATAACAAGAGAAAACCCAGGTGTCGCCGTTATGAAAATTCCGTATGGAATAATCAACGGCGGGAGAGTGTGCCAGTGTTAAGAGAAAAGAGTGCGCCCACAAGTAGTAGATCAGCTGTATACACGGCAGTAGAAAATACATTCGCTGTCAGTGAGAACAATTTAAGTAGTGTTCCGGAAATCGATCATAAAGTGGCAGCTGTAATACCCACAGCGGAACTGGAGATTGAGTTTAATAATGATTCACAAGTGTTGAGAGAAGATCAGATGTCGGATAAAACGTCCGTCATCGAGCGAGGAGATGCAGAGAGGGATGAGGTCTGGTTAAGGCAGTTCGGTCGCTTATACGACGAACTAAGAGATTATAGGGGTCTGTATGGGAGAAGCGTTTATGGGGAGCGCGTGCAGGATTTTCCGCGTCTCGTCCCGCAGGAAGATAGTGTTTGTGAAATGATAGAAAGTTCTGGCCCTAATCGGCAGACTTTACTAGAAATAGTTGATGTTAAGGGGGAGCACGAGCAAGATTCGTCGTGTTTCGTCCCGCAGGAGTTAGATGTTGAAGTAGTAACGGAAAGTTCTGGCCCTAACCGGCAGACCTTACCGAAAGTTTCAGTGGTAGAAGTAACCGACCCATCCCACGCAAACCTCCAGTTTAAACATTGCGAAAGTATTAAGGAGAAAGATTACGAAAATTTCAGTGATAGCCGGACACGATTGGTAGAAAAGCATGTAGATTACAGCGTGTATGAGGTTAGAGCTGACGTTATACGGTCAGACGGTAGCAGTGTGGGTTGCGCAGATCCAGAGGAAGTAATTGCAGATAATACTGGGCACATTCCTCCAGGTAGATTGGCAGATGAGATTAATCTGACCAAAGTGGAATCAACGAAGGTGACCGTTAATGACTTGATAGCAAAGCAACACTCACTAGTTGACGAGTTACAGGAAAAGGTTTCGGTATTGGAGGCGAAGCTACAGACTAAGCCTCAGGACAAACGTGTTGAAATTAAAACTGTATTTGAACAGAGGCTGAAAAAGCCGCCAGATAAGCCGGATTTAGGATCAAAGCCGGATGGTTTTTTCTGGAATGACCTGGTTATAGACGAGGATTTACTGTGGGAAAATAAAGAAACAGTCGAGGACAAGTGTAGACAGGTAGTAGTGTCTGTTAATATGCACGACCTACAACTAAACGTGTTGATTGACACCGGTGCAGAATTGAGTGCTGTATCTGGGAAAATATTTGAGTTACTGGAAGACAGACCTGGCATCGTAGTTATGCCAGTAAGAGGAGTGAAAATTATCGGTGCTACTGGGAAGGCCAGTAAACCGGTCACAAAACAGATTTTTGTCCACTTCGAGATATGTGGAGCACGATCTGAACAAGAGTTTGTCGTCGTGCCAGACTTAACTACGGAAGTAATTATCGGGTTAGATTGGCTATTAAAGTACCGTTCGGTGATTAATTGCGAAAGCAAAACTTTGACATGTACGCCACAAGATAAAACGATAGTAGTTAGTTTTGACGAGGCAGGAGACGGTGTGCATAAGCAATACCAGCCTATACACATTGTTAACTGGCCGGATGACATTGACGTAGGAATGAATTTGAACTGCCGTAATGTGAGGAATCTCGGAATTGACAATAGTGTAGAAAGTGAATTGGAAGAGATAATCAAATTCCCTCCACGGATTGACATTAGTATTGGTGTGAAAAAGATCGTTTGCGAGAAGTAATGAAGCTAAAAGCCGATGCTCGCATACGTCGTCATGACGCAAAAACGCGTTTTGCTAAGTTTGCAATCGGAGACTTAGTACTTGTAAAAGCTCATGAGAAATCGAGCGAGATAGACAATGAAATCTCTAAATTTAAGTTTGTTTATAATGGACCATATAAAGTCATTGGCATACCTCACACAAATGCTTATTGCTTAGAGTATCCAAGCTCTGGAAAACGATTAGGTATAGGAATATTGTAGACTTGAAATTGTACCAACCTAGGATCGATTAATACCACACAATGGGTAATTTGCACAGTATGTAAATATAGAGTGTAAGATTTAAGGATGTGCCATGTTACGATGCTTTTGCCTGACCTAGAGGTCATTAAAGAAGTTGTAATTAATAAGTAATTAATTTTGACTAAATGATTTAAGAGTAACTGATTAGTAATCATCTGAAAAATCCAAGCTGCTAGTTTAAGTTTTCAGCTGAGTCACAGTAGATTAAGCAATGTAAATATGATTTTGTAACTTTCTGTAATATTTCATGAATGTGTGTTTTTATTAGTCATTGCCGATGTACTTACACGCTGTTTTAAGTTTCAGGCTAGTACATGCGTGTGATGATGGACAGTGTTGAGTTATCCACTGTGATAGTATTAAGGGACTCCTTGAGATTACTCGGGAGTGAGTTTTTCCTAAAGAATTCAGTGAAATCGACGTTCTGGAAATGCCGTCACACAGGCAGGTGAGATCAAGCGTGCCGCACAGGCGGGCGCAACAATACTTGCGAGGCGAAGCCGCTGTCGGCTCTGTGCCGCTGTCGGCTCTTGTGCCGCTGTCGGCATTCTTTGTACTTGCGGGTACGGAAGGCGGAACTGTTTTTCTTCCTGGACAGCTGAAAGAATTCTACTGTCAATATTTATGTTTTATTTTATCTGCTGTATATTATTTTCTTGTTTAGCGTTAATTGGACATGACGAGAATATTAACTATGAAAAGGTTACATAAAAATGTGTATTCTATGTAATGAATTATTAGTTTGCGTATTTTGATATACCTGTTTTTTATGACCATGTACTCTGATCAATTTTGCAAATAGTATTCCATTTCTTATAGTGTTTCGAATTTTAATGATTTTGGAATAGCTAAACCATTTTCTATGTTTTCTATGAATTTTGATATGTTGTCAACCTGTTTTATTTTGTGCAAGATGACAGAGTGGAATAAGATTAGGAGTGTCTCCACTCAATTATTATTGTCTAAAAATTGGTTTATGATTAATTAGACGAATGCTAAATTTTTTTGATGTTTTGAGCATATGCATTTCCGCTGTTTCTTTTTTGGGACATTTTCTGAGTCTGTTTACGTTACACGAACATCCTCAGACAATGTGGGGCACGTGTAACGCCAGAAATGCATATCCTCCTATTTCCATCTATTGTACTATTTTTTTTCCTTGCTTTGTTACCTCAAGATATGACATTTCTGTCTCTTTGTATATTGTAATTGTTTTACTATTTGTATATTTATGCATTTATGTCGATGTATAATTGGTTTGTTTCGTAAATATTATTTGTATTTTTACGCTGGGTCTTGCCTAGGGAAAACTGCTATCGAACGATTACGTCGATAGGTCGTGTGAAGAATCAAAGTGTGTAGGATCTTTGGTAGTGTTAACTCTGCCGCGTGGAGCGCGGGCTGAGAGAAGGAGTGTGGCGGGAGTAGCGAGTGGAGCGGGTGTGTTGTGTGACGCTCCCGCGAGTTGCCGCGCTTTCGGGGTTTGGCAGCATGTAATTGCGCTCGACTTGCGATGATAGTTTCTGACATGATGTCGCGGACGGGAAACATTAACTAGCGCACATCAAGAGCCCATTTCGTCTGGTGACCGTGTCGAGAAGAAGGCGCGCCAACATCCAGCTTCTGCAACAGCGACGGCCGACAATGAGTGACTGTCGCCACCTCCTCGACCGACGGTTTCAAACCTTCAATCAACCGACAAGGAAGACTGGACGCACGTAAAGTTTTAGAGCTGTATGGCAGACCTCAGCTTTTAATCTTGTTCCATTCTCGTCACTATAATTACAGCAACTTAGCATGAACGTTTGTTGCTCATTGTCCCAATTGCATTACCAAGCAGAGTCCCTTCCTTTTCCGAAATGAACCCGAGTGTCGTTGAAATTTAAACGCCAGCACTAAAGTAATATAGCTAATTCTATTTCACTGCTTTAATTTCAAAGTTCAGTTAGCTGGCTACAATATTCAGATTACACAAGCACAAATTAAGAGTGCGAGTTTTGTTACCATATTTTAGCTTACCTGTGACTGCAGCTCAGCTTGGTACGTACTAAATTTTACTATTGTTAATTGTTCAGAATCATTTAATTCAGGCTCAAAGTTAAATCTCTTCTTTCTAAATTGCGTAGATTCAAGTAGCTTTTGAAATGATTGTTGAGGTAGTCCAAGACTAACCGTATTTTACTGAATTTCGATGTGCTTCAGAAAGAAAGCTCACTATTAACTTCAGTCACTAAATTAACTTTCGATTTTCCGGTTTTATTAATTCTTTTGCTAAATTAAGTCAGGGTGTAGCGAAATTTATTACTTCTGACAAACTTTCAGTTTTCACACTACGCGTGTCAACCTTCAGTTGCCACGCTTCTAGTGCTAATTATATGTGTAATAACCTTTCTTTTTCAGTTACTATAGTAATTGTCCTTAGGACTGGCGACCGTGATTTCCCCCAAATCTCAAATACCTAATTACCGCTAGTTAATTGTTAACGTAACGGCTGCACATTTACTTTCTTTATTAACTTTACCCCTTTTCAAAATTAATTTCCACCAGTTTCATTAGCACATTTTCTTTCATTTAGATGTAACCCTTTCCTCCCTCTTTACCGTCAGGTTAACTTCGGTGACGATTGCTTTTCCAAAACTCCCATTAGGTACACGCGGTTTCATTTTTCACTGTCATTAAGGTCGGAAAGTGAGGGGGAGGTTACAACTGGTACAAGATAAGATATAATGAGATGAATTAGTACAAGCAGATACATCTACTAACACTGGTGAGCCAAAATAATATGACCACCTACTGAAAAGTGTCTCGGTCTACCTCTGGTGCGCCATTCAGCAGTGATTCTGCCTACCATTGATTCGACAAATACTTGATGGGTTTCTAAAGGTTTGTGGCACCAGATACCAGGTTACACTCCGAGTAATTTACGGGCACTTGCCTTGTGGATCAGGAGCTAGCGCCCGATAGCGTCCCAGTTGCGTTTCATCGGATTCAGGTAAACCGAATTTGATGGCAACACATCAGCATGCTCCTCAAACCATTGCAGCACTGGTCTTATGGCATGGACGGTCATCATGTTGGAAGATGCCATCGCTCTTGGGGAAGGCGTCATGCATAAGGGGCTACACGTGGTCCCTAATAATGTTCATATAGTCTATATCTGTCACGGTGCCTTCATTACTACCGCAAGTCCCATTGAAGCCCATAACACAACACAGCTTCCACCAGCGAGCGTCCGTGGCGCGCTGCATCTTTCGAGCAACCGCTCGCCTGGATGATGGCGTATCTGGACCCTACCATCGACCTGGTTTTAACAATAAACGGTATTCATCTGACCAGGCACACGATTCCATTGATCAGTGGTCCAATCTGGATAATCCCGCGCCCACTGTAAACATAAGTGACGATGTAGTTGGGTCAACATGGGAACACGTAGGGGTCGTCTGCTAAGAAACACCATGCTCAACGCTGTGCGCTGAACGTGTGTCTGCGCCAGGACTACACTCTGTCGTCAGATTTGCCACATCTTGCTGCCTGTTCTGCTTTAGAGAGCGAGCAAACCGCCAATCCCTATGTTCTGTGATGAAGTAATGATGTCCAACTTCTCGTCGCCTACTCGTGGTTTCAGCATTCTGGAATCGCTTTCCGTAAGTCCTCACGACGGTAGCACACAAACAGCCGACCAACTTCGTCGTTTCCAAGATCCTCGCCCCCAGAGACAGGGCCACAACAAAATAACATTTTTGAAAGTCGCTTAAGTCGGCGGATTTTAGTATTTGCGCCATTTACCATAGCCTGGATGATTCCCCAATCGTTTCTTCTCCACTCATATGCTTCTCTTGCCGCGTCACGTGCCCTCAGCGCAACCAAGCAGTATACAACCTCACTGTGGACACTGGTCATAATGTTTTGGCTCACCAGTATATATGTACATACATGTAATACTGAAAGCTGGCGAACCGGCAGTAGCTAAAAGCGGTTGAGATGTCCATTTTTCTCCATAGTTGGATATCCTAAATACTCCAGCTAGTTAAATGCTGCCAGTCTTGGGTCTACGATGTCTTTCCAGATAGCTACGAATTTTCTTTTTTGGAAGTCGTGCAAGATGTGTTCCAATGTTTGTTCCAACGTTCCGCAGTCGATAGTGGTCATCATTCCCCAATTCAATAGGACTGCTGCGGTCACGCAGTAGCCAATTCTGATACGGTTGAGGTAACTTGTAACGCCGGAAACGCATATCCTCCTATTTCCATCTATTGTACTATAAAGTTTTTCCTTATTTCTTGCCTGAAGATATGACATTTCTGTGTCTTTATATATTGTAATTGTTTTGCTACTTGTATATATATATATATATATATATATATATATATATATATATATATATATATATATATATATATATATATATGCATTTATGTCGATGTATAATTGGTTTGTTTTGTAAATATTATTTGTATTTTTACGCTGGGTCTTGCCTAGGGAAAACTATGCTATCGAACGATTACATCGATAGGGCGTGTGGAGAACCAAAGTGTTTAGGATCTTTGGTAGTGTTAACTCTGCCGCTTGGAGCACGGGCAGAGCAGAGTCTGCCTGGAGTAGGGCGGTGGAGCAGGTGTGTTGTGTGACGCTCCTGTGAGTTGCCGCGCTTTCGGGGTTTGGCGGCATGTAATTGCGCTCGACTTGCTATGATAGTTTCTGACGCGGTGTGGCGGACGGGAAGCATTAGCTGGCGCACATCAAAAGCCCGTTTCGCCTAGTGACTGTGTCGGGAAGAAGGCACGCCAACATCCAGCTTCTGCAACAGCAACGGCCGACAATGAGTGACTGTCGCCACCTCCTCGATCGACGACTTCAAACCTTCAATCAACCAACAAGGAAGACTAAAAGCACGTAAAGTTTTAGAACTGTATGGCAGACCTCAGCTTTTCAAACTGTTCCATTTGCCTCACAAAAATACAGCAACTTAGCATGAACCTTCGTTGCTCATTGTCCCAATGGCATTACCAAGCAGGGTCCCTTCCTTTTCCGGAATGAACCCGAGTGTCGTTGAAATTCAGTCGCAAGCATTAAAGTAGTATCATTCTATTTGACTGCTTTAATTTCAAAGTTCAGTTAAAGTATTCATAGCTGTCTACCATTACCAAACAGAATTATATTTTCATTCCGCAAGCACAAATTCAGAGCGCGAGTTTTGTTACCATATTTTAGCTTACCTGTGACTGCAACTCAGCTTGGTACGTACTAAATTTTACTATTGTTATTTGTTCAAAATCATTTAATTCAAGTTCAAAGTTAAATCTCTTATATCTAAATTGCGCAGATTCAAGTTGCTTTTGAGATGATTGTTGAGGTAGTCCAAGACTAACCTTACTTTATTTAATTTCGTAGTGCTTCAGAGCCAAAGTTCACTATTAATTTCAGTCACTAAATTAACTTTCAATTTTCCGGTTTTACTTTGCTAAATTAAGTCAGAGTGTAACGAAATTTATTACTTCTGACAAACATTCAGTTTTCACACAACACGTGCCAACCTTCAGTTGCCACGCTTTTAGTGCTAATTATATGTGCAATAACCTTTTTTTTCAGTTACTATAGTAGTTGTCCATAGGATTGGAGACCATAATTTTTCCCAAATCTCAAATATCTAATTAACGCCAGTTAATTGTTAACGTAACTACTGCACATTTACTTTCATTATTAACTTTACCCCTTTTCAAAATTAATTTCCACCAGTTTCATTTGCATTTTTTCTTTCATTTAGATGTAACCTTTCCTCCCTCTTTACCAACTGATAAACTTCGGCGACGATTGCTTTTCCCAGATTTCCATTAGGTACACGCGGTTTAATTTTTCACTGTCATTAAGGTCGATAAGTGAGGGGGAGGTTACAAACTCAATATTTGTTTTGCTTGGTTCGCTTTGGGGGGTTGTGTAGTCGGATATGTTTCACCCAAATTTTTATTGCCATGGAAGGATCCGCACTAATTTCTCGATTCTTTTTGTTAGATTATATATTTCTGGAGCGAGTCGGCAGTTGTTTATCCGGATTGGTTCTTTCGATTTGAGTCACGTTCGTGATAAGTTGTTGAATGTTTCATGAACTGTTGTCTGTGGGTCTTTTGAGCTCCATCAGTTCATGTGTTACTGCTTGTTGTCGTCGGAGATTTGGAGTGGCAACATTGGCGAATACTGAGAACCACGATATTGGTGTGGATTTAAGAGTTCCTGTCAGGATCCTCATCGTGTCATTTAGACGGGTATATATTTTCTTGACATGGCTACTTCTCCTTCAAACAAGAGAACAGTATTCGGCGACAGGATACACAAGTACTTGTGCTGTAGTTCTTAAGTAATTTGCATTAGATCCCCGCCTATCACCAGCCTGTTTCCTTAATATATTATTTCTTATTTTAACATATGTCCTGTTAGTTCTCGGTGTTTCCCTAATGTCAGGCTCTGTCAAGAGTATCACCTTAATGTTTGGGGTGTCATCCATGTCGTAATTTTTTGTTGTGAAACATTACTCTCAGTTCATGTTTGCCGTTCTTCTGGTTGCGTGGAATGACATGACTTCTGTTATATTAGGCTTCGGAAAGAGTCTCCACTTCTTGTAATACTGGTCGTGCTTTCCTTGACTGTTAGTAAGTGTTTGTTCACCTTCATCGAATGTGTTGCTTTGAGCTGCTACAGCTAGGTCGTCGGCGCAGCTAAACTTTGAAGGATCAGTAGTGACTATGTAGCTAATGTACAAGCTAAATAAAAGTGGGACCAGAGCCTAGGCCTATGGGCGACCACTCTTTATGGTATAGGATTTATTTGTGATTCGATGACCATTCTTAATGGTATGGGATTTACTTGTTTTTCTGCAGCCTTAATTTTAAAAGAGAGGTTTTTAAGCATGTTTTCGATTAGCGTTGTGATCTTTGAGCTTGGAACTGTTTGATAGGGCTTATATATTAATATACCCTTAAAAATAAAACTAGCAAAATATATTCAAATCAAACACTACAAAACTGTTGCAGATCCCACACTACACTACGTACGCGAGACATAACTGACTAACAAAAAGCAAGAAAGCTGTAATCAGGCACAAGAAATAAAGTCCCTAAAAAGAGTTAAAAGTTGCACAGTAGAAGAGAGACTAAAGAATCAAGGTATAAGAGAATAACTAAAACATTTTCTTCTATATGATACAATTCTAGATCACAGAAGAAAATGGAACGAACACCTAGAAAGAATGGAGAGTATAAGAGAATAAGGTATAAGAGAAAAACTAAAACATTTTCTTGTATATGATACAATTCTAGATCACAGAAGAAAATGGAACGAACACCTAGAAAGAATGGAGAGTACGAGACAGCACTTATAGGCAAGAGAAAGTGTCAAGGAAGAAGAGACAGACGAAGACCCCGGCAAGAATGGGTACCATAACAGACAACTTTGCCTCATACCGGGAGAGGAAAAGAAGAAGAAGGTGTAGCCGAAGGACTCTATGTTTTTGTTCAGTTACAAAAGAGAATCTGTTCGAAATATGAGAACAAGGATTCTGCTTTCCAAAATCATCATAGAATGGAAAACTACATTGCGTCTCAAGTCTGCAGGTGGTAGCAGAGAGAAACAAGAATATGTATTAACTGTGGCCTCTGATAAGCACGAAATTTATACGAAAAATATAACTGTATTGTCAACACGAGCAGGAGCAATTTGGGAAAATAATTAGAAGACAGTCGAAGATAGTCTCAGGAATACTTCGGTCTGTAAACATTACTACACATGACGTATTTTGTAAGGTGTCAGTCATATATCCCACGGTCCCAAAAAAAATAGCAACTCTCCCCTGGGAAAATAATTAGAAGACAGTCAAACATAGTCTCAGGAATACTTCGGTCTGTAAACATTACTACACATGAGGTATTTTGCAAGGTGTCAGTCATATATCCCACGGTCCCAAAAAAGATAGCAACTATCCCATATGACCATTATCTCATTCTGTTATATAAATATGTGTTACAGTAGGAATCATATGACATCACAGAGTATTTATTTATCTCACTGAAGCATTTTTACATGTAAAGGATTATCTGCATAATGGTAATGAGCTGGAACATATTTATTTATTATTTTATGTAGGACGTTCAAACTCTCCCCCACCATGAACTATACACATTAAAAACTAACACAGAATATTATCATTTTCTATGAGTGTCTCTGATACATTATCCTGAGGCTACTTATACTTACAAGGGCAAATAAAAACAGTGAATGATAAAAATACGAATAACAATAACAATGACAACAGAAGGCAAAAAGAAGCCGCTATTTAATATCATCAGAAGCACAAAGTGTAATGACAGGGGAAGTTTGAAATGACCGTAACTATGTAGAAAGAGCTGACTATTTATTAATGAGACAATTAATTTCGGTCAGCTGTTACTATATTCAGACCTGAGTGAATACAGTACATTACATAATTCGTGTCATTGTATGTATAGATGCTACAGTCACATTAATGAGCCATACAAGCTGCGTCATGATATGGCTGATTAATGTGACTGTACCATCTATACATACAATGACACAAATAACGTCATGTACTGGATTCACTCATTATCTGAAGATGGTGATAGATGACCGGTATTCATTTCCTGATTAATATCATTTCTGTGATAGATGACGATTTATAACAAAATAAGCATTTCCTGGCTCTCTGTGAAACATTATTACATACATGTCGCAACTCGTGAAAAGAGCTGACTGTTTTAATAGAAGACTGTAGACAAGGGGGAGGGCAAGATGAAGGGGGAGGGGAAGAGGAAGTTGAGACTAGTGATCTAAAGGCAAGTGTATGAGTTCCTTGAGATTTCGCAAAAGACCCTTCTGGGTTCTTGTTACAGAAAAGGAGTTTGAGAAGATGGGTCTATTATACGACTGAACAGAGAAGATTTTAATTTGTTGGGAGCCACTACTACTTCTATGATATTTAGGTAGATGTGTGAGAGGTGAGTGTGAACGAGAAGGAGTGCAATGACTGAGCAGGTGGTTCTGCAGCAAGAGGGTACGGTAATCATTACTTCTGTATTCACGTATCCATGATAATTGTTTCTTAGCCAAGAGTGATATGATCGAAAAAACGATAGGCATTAATGTATCGCGCACACGCGTTCATCGACAGTTCCATCCCGTGTGAGGTCCTTCAAGTAAGTCCTTGAATAATACACTACTAGCCATTAAAATTGCTACACCAAGAAGAAATGCAGATGATAAACGGGTATTCATTGGACAAATATATTATACTAGAACTGACATGTGAATACATTATCACGCAATTCGGGTGCATAGATCCAGAGAAATCAGAACCTCTTGCCGTAATAACGGCCTTGATACCCCTGGGCATTGAGTCAAACAGAGCTTGGATGGCGTGTAAAGGTACAGCTACATATGCAGCTTCAACACGATACCACAGTTCATCAAGAGTAGTTGAAATGGATCAAATGGCACTGAGCACTATTGGACTTACCATATGAGGTAATCAGTCCCTTAGAACGTAGAACTACTTAAACCTAACTAACCTAAGGACATCACACACATCCATGCCCAAGGCAGGATTCGAATGTGCTACGGTAGCAGGAGCGCGGTTCCGGAGTGAAGCGCTTAGAACCGCGTGATCAAGAGTAGCTACTGGCGTATTGTGACGAGCCAAATGCTCGGCCACCACTGGCCAGACGATTTCAATTGGTGAGAAATCTGGAGTATGTGCTGCTCCGGGCAGCAGTCGAACATTTTCTGTATCCAGAAAGGCCCGTACAGGACCTGCAACATCCGGTCGTGCATTATCCTGCTGAAATGTAGGGTTTGGCACGGATCGAATGAAGGGTAGAGCCACGGGTCGTAACACATCGGAAATGTAACGTCCACAGCTCAAAGTGATGTCAATGTGAACAAGAGGTGACCGAGAGGTGTAACCAATGGCACTCCATACCATCACGCCGGGTGATACGCCACTATGGCGATGACTAATACACACTTCCAATGTGCGTTCACGCCAAATACGGATGCGGTAATCATGATGTTATAAACAGAACCTGGATTCATCCGAAAAAAAATGACGTTTTCCCATTCGTGCACCCAGGTACGTCGCTGAGTACACCATCACAGGCGCTCCTGTCTGCGATGCAGCGTCAAGAGTAACCGCAGCCATGGTCTCCGAGCTGATAGTCCATGCTGCTGCAAACGTCGCCGAACTATTCGTGCAGATGGTTGTTGTCTTGCTAACGTCCCCATCTGTTGACTCAGGGATCGAGACATGGCAGCACGATCCGTTACAGCCATGCGAATAAGATGCCTGTCATCTCGACTGCTAGTGATACGAGGCCGTTGGGATCCAGCACGGCGTTCCGTATTACCCTCCTGAACCCAACGATTCCATATTCTGCTAACAGTCATTGGATCTCGACCAACGCGAGCAGCAATGTCGCGATACGATAAACTGCAATCGCGATAGGCTACAATCCGACCTTTACCAAAGTCGGAAACTTGATGGTACGCATTTCTCCTCCTTACACGAGGCATCAACGCCGGTCAACTGCTGATTGTGTATGAGAAATTGGTTGGAACTTTCCTCATGTAATCACGTTGTCGGTGCCGCCACCGCGCGCCAACCTTGTGTGAATGCTATGAAAAGCTAATCATTTGCATATCACAGCATCTTCTTCCTGTCGGTTAAATTTCGCGTGTGTAGCACGTCGTCTTCGTGGTGTAGCAATTTTAATGGCCAGTAATGTATTACAGTCGGCCTGTGTGGTCGAGCGGTTCTAGTCGCTTCGGTGTGGAACTGCGCGGCCGCTACGGTCGCAGGTTCGAATCCTGCCTGGGGCATGGGTGTGTGTGATGTCGTTAGGTTAGTTAGGTTTAAGTAGTTCTAAGTTTTAGGGGACTGATCACCTCGGATGTTAAGTCCTATAGTGCTCAGGGCCATTTGAACCATTTGAATAATATAACTTGCAAACACATTCGTGTGAGGAATGGTTCAAATGGCTCTGAGCACCATGGGACTCAACATCTTAGGTCATAAGTCCCCTAGAACTTAGAACTACTTAAACCTAACTAACCTAAGGACATCACACACACCCATGCCCGAGGCAGGATTTGAACCTGCGACCGTAGCAGTCTCGCGGTTCCGGACTGCAGCGCCAGAACCGCTAGACCACCGCGGCCGGCTAGTTCGTGTTATTAAGCTCATGGTAAGCATAGAGCATGTAAGCAGTGACCTGAAGAAAAGTTCACCTGCTCGCAAGTACTGCAGGCCAGCAACGCAACAACGCAACCAAAATGTGTGCTGACGCTGGCGAAGACTTCAGCAACGGATCTCGACAGTGCAATCGGCTGGCATCTGAAAGCAGACGCGCCTGTTACGGCATTAAGTCGCTGCGCCCGACCTCGGCACTCCAGCCAGCACCACCTAGACTACAGCCCTGCGCTCACACTTGTGACGTCACATACTGATGGGGGGGTCTGTATCGGAACGCTCGTGTTAAGCACTCTGCAGCTATACGAACTTTACGAGTTTTAGAACTGAGACCGCATAAGGATTCTCGTGCTTTCCTCTTCTACACGGCCCTGTAATGAAAGTATGGAAATTTATATCATTGCGTAAAGTAACTGAACAAAACTGCCCTATGTTATTTCAAGATGTAGATTGATTTTGACGATTTGCCTTAAATACTCGTTTCTAGGCTTGAATACAAACTGTAATTTTAAATTCTGTCTTTTACCTCAGGAGATACGTTTGTTGCAGTAAAAAATCGGCAATATGCAACAACAAGCAGACGTTTTCGGTTTTAAATAAAGCAGCTGGAGCTCCTTCAGAATTTAAGAATTTCTTTCCCCGGTTATTTTCGTAAATTTTCCTCTCCACTTCAAAATTTGCTGACCTCACACGAAACTCAAATCATTCGATGAAATGCAGCACCTCCTGACATAATATTTCATAAATCAAAAAACCCGAAAAAATATTTTATTTCCCTGTTTCTCCAGAACTTTAGAACCTTAAACATGATAAGATTGTTTCTCGTATATCCTTGACTGAAATTAGTGCCAGACTTGGTCTCGAACCTTGGATATACCACTTAAAATGGTTCAAATGGCTCTGAGCACTATGGGACTTAACATGTGAGGTCATCAGTCCCCTAGAACTTAGAACTACTTAAACCTAACTAACCTAAGGACATCACACACTTCCATGCCCAAGGCAGGATTCGAACCTGCGACCGTAGCAGTCCCGTGGTTCCGGACTGAAGCGCCTAGAATCGCTCGGCCACCGCGGCCGGCATCTCCAACTTACTAGGCAGCTGGGTTAACTACTGTATATTGAGCAAGCACTAAAGAAAACAAAAGAAAAATTCGGAGTAGGAATTAAAATCCATGGAGAAGAAATAAAAACTTTGAGGTTCGCCGACGACATTGTAATTCTGTCAGTGACAGCAAAGGACCTGGAAGAGCAGCTGAACGGAATGGACAGTGTCTTGAAAGGAGGATATAAGATGAACATCAACAAAAGCAAAACGAGGATAATGGAACGTAGTCGAATTAAATCGGGTGATGCTGCGGGAATTAGATTGGGAAGTGAGACGCGTAAAGTAGTAAACGAGTTTTGCTATTTGGGGAGCAAAATAACTGATGATGGTCGAAGTAGAGAGGATATAAAATGTAGACTGGCAATGGCAAGGAAATCGTTTCTGAAGAAGAGAAATTTGTTAATATCGAGTATAGATTTAAGTGTCAGGAAGTCGTTTCTGAAAGTATTGGTATGGAGTGTAGCCATGTACGGAAGTGAAACGTGGACGATAAATAGTTCAGACAAGAAGAGAATAAAAGCGATCGAAATGTTGTGCTACAGAAGAATGCTGAAGATTAGATGGGTAGATCACTTAACTAATGAGGAGGTATTGAATAGAATTGGAGAGAAAAGAAATTTGTGTCACAAGTTGGCTAGAAGAAGGGATCGGGTGGTAGGACATATTCTGAGGCATCAAGGGAGGGCAGCGTGGAGGGTAAAAATCGTAGAGGGAGACCAAGAGATGAATAAAGTAAACAGATTCAGAAGGATGTAAGTTGCAGTAGGTACTGGGAGATGAAGAAGCTTGCGAAAGATAGATTAGCATGGAGAGCTGCATCAAACCAGTCTCTGGACTGAAAACCACAACAACAACTGAGCCATCCTGGCAGAGTGCTTATCGCAAATGCATGGATTATTTGGGGTGCACACACATTCCCACTTAGGGCCACATCCTCCATGCTCCTTAATTTTAGGTTCCCACTGAAGGTTGAACTTAAATGTGGATCCACACTGAATGTTGTGGACTTATTTCCCATCGACGCGAATTAGTTATATGCATGCACGGTCTGTTCTCTCAGACATGTCGGAATCAACATACACTACGTGTAATCCGCAGCTGTGATATTTAACATGTTAATTCATGATGGGCAATTGGGAGGGGGGGGGGAGGAAGAAGAAGAGAGAGAAGGAACTAATAACATCAGCTGCATTGGGACCTTACGGGGAATCAGCAGCAATGAGTGAAAATGCATGCTGGGTTGGGATATGAATATGGGAACATCCGCTTACCAGGCAGCTGCATGAAGCATTGCACCACCCGGACACTGTTGTCGGGAATGCATGGACAATATCGGACGCTCCCCAGACAACCCACATTCCCACCTAGTGCCACTTATCCACAGCCCTCTTCCATCTCCTCCATGCTCACCAATTTTATATTCCCGCTGAGAGTTGTGAATTTACTGCCTATCGAGGCTAATCAGTTATATGAACGTGTTGTGTCTGACGTATGAAAGAACAGACACCACACATTCATGTAACTGATTCGCCTCAACGGGCAATGAATCCACACCCTCCAGTGCGGAGCACATTTATGTTCATCCTCCGGTGGGAATCTAAAATTAGCGAGCGTGGAGGACTTGGGTAGGGACTGCTGATGGGTGGCGCTAGGTGGAAATGTTAGTCAGCCGGGGAGCGTGCCGAGACAGTAAACGCATTTCTGATACACGCTGTGTGCGGGTGGCGCGCTGTTCAACGCAACTGCCTATTAATCAGGGGATCCTGGGTTCATGTCTCGGTTGGACACACATTTTCACTGATCACTGGACTGATTCCACGTAACGTCCTGATGCAGCTGATATTATTAATTACTTCTTTCCTCACCTCCTTCAATTTACATAATGAATTGATGGAATCTGTAGCTATAGGTAAAGACCTACATTTAAACCCTTACAGACATGGGATGCGACAGTAAAAACAGTCCCCTAGCTATTCTAAAAGACAGACTTCTCACAAACACAGCTCTTCTGAAATGTGTGAAAAATTCCCACATCACAACACTGCTAGGAGTGTTTACCAACAATGAATTTACTAATACTGTATAGGAAACGACTGAATTTGAAATTATGAATTTAAATATGGAATGAAGCTGTGGCACCCACTGAGTGGAAAAAGTGAAGCAGAATCGGAATAACACCTATTACTTTCACTCGTTTCGAGGCTGAAAACGTCCCTAACAATTAGCTCTAGGTCATGGTCGATTAATAAAAATTTTTCCTAATGTTTTATCTTGGACTGCGAGACACATCCTCAGCGGTAAAGCGGCGAACTGCAACCAGAACTCGAGGGAGCTCCGAATGTGTAGGAAGTGTAGAGTCCATCACATGACGTCAGCTACGAGATTATCTCTGGTAATGCCAACATTCTCTGCTGAAAGAAACTGGTCGTCGTTCTTACAGTGCAACGTTTACATGCAAATTTGAGCTAATTTAACACCTTCCTCTTTTCTGCTACAATTATTACGGTGTTTATAGATCTCAGTATCCTGTTTATACATGCACGCATGACAATGCGTTGTTTTCAACATGATACACGTCTCACTGAATTTTATTTGACGAACATCTTTCTGGCAAACATGATCCGCTACAGTCAATCTATCCGTATCTCCCAACGTCTTCTTGTGTTCAACCAAACGGGCCTTAACACTTCCTTTCATGGTACCAATATAAACCACTCGACAGCCGCACGCAGTTTCATACATAGCCGGTGTAGACAAAGGATGTCGTATATATTTTGCCAATCTTACCCTTCTGGTGGGTCTGAAGATAGCTTCCACACCATACTTGCATAACACTTTCGCAATGCGATCGGTAATCTTAGTAATGAATGGAATGAAATCTTTCTCCTGGCCAGCCATTGTTCCTCATTGATCCCGATTCTCTCCTAAGGGCAAAATGCACAATTTAACTCCTTGTTAGACTAACCATTCTTCTTGACTGGCGACCATAGGTGTCCAGCCTTATCTTTTAAATAATTTATTTCACATATTTTCTACTCCCAGTCTACCAAGTTTTCAATCACACCTCTCTTTTGTCTCTGGTGGTGGTTAGGATCTTTACGAAGGTAACGGTCGGTATGCACGGTTTTTCTATTCTAACCATCATCCCACAAAATACGAGATGTGGTAAAAACCTTGGCAGACGTAGCGTACAAAATTTGTGAACCGGCTTCTTTAATAGACGAGGTTGAACATCTGCAGTTGACACCCGAGGAGAATGGTTTTTCCAACAAGCAAGATATATCGAGCACTTCGCCCTAGGGAGACAATCAGGACCAACGAAGGACAACGGCCGCTCATGGGGAAAGTTTTGCTTCCGTTCATTAGAAAATTATAGATCGCATTGCAAAAGTGTTGAGCAATTGTAGTGTTGAAACTATCTTCAGACCCACCAGGAAGATAGAAGAATATTTAAGATACCGTTTGGATAGGCCGGGTGTCTATAAAATTCTTTGAATTTGTGGATTGGTTTACATTGGTACCGTTAAAAAAAGTCTTAACACCCGCCCAATTGAACACAAGACGAACTGCCGTCTGGGACATATGGATAAATCGTCGGCAGTGGAACATTTTTATCAAATGGATGTTCGTGAAATAAAATTAAGTGGGACGAGCGTCATATCGAAATCATTGCATTATCATGTGCATATATACAGAGAAGATATTGAGATTTATAAACACCGTGATAATTTTAACAGAACAGAGGAAGGCGTTAAATTAGATAAAATTTGGATGTCAATGTTGTACCGTAAAAGTGACGATCGATTACTTTCAGTCGAGAATATAGGTATTCCAATAGATAATTTCGTAGCCGACGTCATGTGACTGCCAGTGGTGTCCTCTACACATCCTATCTATTCAGGGCTCCCTTGACTGCTGGTCCCTAACAGAATTGCAATATATATATACAGGGAGGTCCATTGATTGTGACCGGGCCAAATATCTCACGAAATAAGCATCAAACGAAAAAACTACAAAGAACGAAATTCGTCTAGCTTGAAGGGGAAAACCTGGTGGCGCTATGGTTGGCCCGCTAGATGGCGCTGCCATAGGTCAAACGGATATCAACCGCGATTTTTTTTAAATAGGAACCCCCAATTTTTATTACATATTCGTGTAATACGTGAAGAAATATGAATGTTTTAGTTGGACCACTTTTTTCGCTTTGTGATAGATGGCGCTGTAATAGTGACAAACGTATAAATTCGTGGTATCGCGTAACATTCCACCAGTGCGGACGGTATTTGCCTCGTGATACTTCACCCGTGTTCAAACGGACCTTACCAATTGCGGAAAAGATCGATATCGTGTTGATGTATGGCTATTGTGATCGAAATGCCCAACGGCCGTGTGCTATGTATGCTGCTCGGTATCCTGGACGACATAACCCAAGTGTCCGGACCGTTCGCCGGATAGTTACGTTATTTAAGGAAACAGGAAGTGTTCAGTCACATGTGAAACGTCAACCACGACCTGCAACACATGATGATGCCCAAGTAGGTGTTTTAGCTGCTGTTGCACCTAATCCGCACATCAGTAGCAGACAAATTGCGCGAGAATCGGGAATCTCAAAAACGTCGGTGTTGAGAATGCTACATCAACATCGATTGCAACCGTACCATATTTCTTTGCACAAGGAATTGCATGGTGACGACTTTGAACGCCGTGTGTAGTTCTGCCTTTGGGCACAAGAGAAATTACGGGACGATGACAGATTTTTTGCACGCGTTCTATTTAGCGACGAAGCGTCATTCACCAACGGCGGTAACGTAAACCGGCATAATGTGGACTATTGGGCAACGGAAAATCCACGATGGCTGCGACAAGTGGAACATCAGCGACCTTGGCGGGTTAATGTATGGTGCGGCATTATGGGAGGAAGGATAATTGGCTCCCATTTTATCGCTGGCAATCGAAATGGTGCAATGTATGCTGATTTCCTACGTAATGTTATACCGATGTTACTACAAGATGTTTCACTGCATGACAGAATGGCGATATACTGCCAACATGATGGCGGTCCGGCACATAGCTCGCGTGCGGTTGAAGCGGTATTGAATAGCACATTTCATGACAGGTGGACTGGTCGTCGAAGCAACATACCATGGCCCGCACATTCACCGGATCTGGCGTCCCCGGATTTCTTTCTGTGGGAAAAGTTGAAGGATATTTGCTATCGTGATCCACTGACAACGCCTGGCAACATGCCTCAGCGCATTGTCACTGCATGTGCGAACATTACGGAAGGCGAACTACTAGCTGTTGACAGAAATGTCGTTACACGTATTGCCACATTCATTGAGGTTGACGGACATCATTTTGAGCATTTATTGCGTTAATGTGTTATTTACAGGTAATCACGCTGTAACAGCATGCGTTCTCAGAAATGATAAGTTCACAAAGGTACATGTATCACATTGGAACAACCGAAAAAAAATGTTCAAACGTACCTACGTTCTGTATTTTAATTTAAAAAACCCACCTGTTAGCAACTGTTCGTTTAAAATTGTAAGCCATATGTTTGTGACTATTACAGCGCCATCTATCACAAAGCGAAAAAAGTGGTCTAACTAAAACATTCATATTTCTTCACGTACTACACGAACATGTAATAAAAATGGGGGTTCCTACTTAAAAAAAAACGCAGTTGATATCCGTTTGACCTATGGCAGCGCCATCTAGAGGGCCAACTATAGCGCCATCTGGTTTCCCCCTTCAAGCTAGACAAGTTTCGTTCTTTGTAGTTTTTTCGTTTGACGGTTTTTTCTTGAGATATATGGCCCGGTCACGATCAATGGACCACCCTGTATATATGTGTGTGTGTGTGTGCGAAGTCATGCATTGTTTGCCATGATGCGTACATATGAATACAAAACTGCTGCAAATCTACATTTCAGTTTAACTTATATACCGGGTGATCAAAAAGTCAGTATAATTTTGAAAACTTTATAAACCACGGAATAATGTAGATAGAGATGTAAAAATTGACGCACATGCTTGGAATGACATGGGGTTTTATTAGAACAAAAAAAATGGTAGACGCGTGAAAGATCTCTTGCGCGTTTCGTTTGGTGATGATCGTATGCTCAGCCGCCACTTTCGTCATGCTTGGCCTCCCAGATCCCCAGACCTCAGTCCGTGCGATTGTTGGCTTTGGGGTTACCTAAGTCGCAAGTGTATCGTGATCGACCGACATCTCTAGGGATGCTGAAAGACAACATCCGAAGCCAATGCCTCACCATAACTCTGGACATGATTTACAGTGCTGTTCACAACATTATTCTTCGACTACAGCTATTGTTGAGGAATGATGGTGGACATATTGAGCATTTCCTGTAAAGAACATCATCTTTGCTTTTTCTTACTTTGTTATGCTAATTATTGCTATTCTGATCAGATGAAGCACCATCTGTCGGACATTTTGTGAACTTTTGTATTTTTTGGTTCTAATAAAACCCCATGTCACTCCAAGCATGTGTGTCAATTTGTACCTCTCTATCTACATTATTTCGTGATTTATTCAGTTTTCAAATTTATACTGACTTTTTGATCACCCGGTACACTAATGCTAAACGGAAGAACTACGATTCTAAGTGCAAATTATTTTGCAACATTAGACTTGGGCAAAGGAAAATGGTTTACTGGACTGGCAGCCTTCGGGGTGTATAAAGCAATGTCAAATATCACATCATCAAACTGTAAATTAAATCTAGCAGGTAACAAGTCTGTAAGTGTTTCCTATGGCGAAATCGATACTGATTATGTCAATGCATATTTAAAACGGTTTACAGAAGGGTCTGAGTTACATTCAAGTATCAATAAGCTTAATATGGAGATGTGAATAACCGAGGAGGCTACTGACGAGAAGAGGAAGGATCAATAGGACACTTTTGTGTTTTACAAAGAGACAATGTCTGGCATCAGATTCTGATAAAGTTTATGTGTCAAGTGGTAGCTATATTACCAACTATTACTATTCACACTGAGTGCAATATAACAAAAATTGCTTATCTAAATGATTCATCCGAAATTTACATTTTTTTCCTGCATCAGACCCTTAAGCGCTACAGCGTGCAACTATTTGTGTACCTGCTTCTACCAACATGCACAGGACGTACATGAACTATTAAAATGGCAGTAAAACTTGAAATGCTGTGATTCGTAATAATTGCACTGCAAACGGGCCGCAATGGAAATTCTAAAAATGATTCTAGTGAATTTGATCACTTGTAAATTAACAAAGGAGAAGGTACTCTTAATTCAGAATTCTATCCACGAGCATCTTAGAACAGGATTGCGAGTAGAACATTTACACCTTACTATATGACTTGTAGACGAAATTTTAAAGCACTAATTATGATGGTCTTAAAGACGGTAGCTGTATCTTATCACCGAGGGAACTGAAGAAAATGACTCCCATTGTCGTAATCGACTATTGGAAACAAAACGAAATCATTAAATCAGGTCTAGCTGACGTACGTAGTCAGTTTATAACCATGGATAACTTCCCATGGGTCACACCTACCTAATTTGCATGGCCGTGTCATAAATAACACACCGTTCAGTTGGTACAAAGAGATGGTTAAAAGGAATTTTAAACAATTTCACTATGATACGTATTTCCATATGTTAATTGATTTCAGTCGTCCCAGGATTCCACGACGACAATGGTTTATTTATGGTGAAAAATGTCACGTTCATCACTCTAGGAGAAAAAGTACGTGTTATCACAACATTCAGTACGATTGTGGCATCGCAAAAACTATTTCCCAGTGTTACATGCTTGAAAACACGATGAACGACATTGTGGTTGGTGCATCATTTCTATGGGATCTGATGCGATGAACCTGGTATTCAATACACGGACTTAACAAGTGGTTCAAATGGCTCTGAGCACTATGGGACTTAACATCCGAGTTCATCAGTCCCCTAGAACTTAGAACTACTTTAACCTAACTAACCTAAGGACATCACACACATCCATGCCCAAGGCAAGATTTGAATCTGCGACCGTAGCAGTCGCAGCGTTTCCAGACTGAATCGCCTAGAACCGCTATGCCAACACGGCCGGCACGGACTTTACAGCGACGCTGATGATGTGCGATCATACAAAGTGTAAAAACGGCTAGAATTAGAACAAATGGGTATGTAGCAGTGCGATTTCTTGAAGACAAGAAGACATAGGATACTAGTCCTCCTACTCTGAAGATTGTAAGTGATAGAGTTACCAAAGCATTTGACAATATAACACTACAGTTAAAATCGATGTTAAAACAAACTACTTGTTTTAAACAAAGCTGCTTTACTTTACTCACCTACAACACGTGCGAATAGATGTAGTGCACGCCCACTGATAGTTACAGAGGGGGCAAGGTGGCGCGGCGTGGGTATGGAAGAGAGCGTGGAGACATTCGCTTTCCCATCTCCGCAGAGTGCGCGAAACCACTGGTTTAAAAATCATACGGTCGTAACGCCGTGTCTGAACAGCAATTAGCCATACGTATCGTGGCGGTGATAAACACTCGTGTGCAGAGATTATGAAAGCGAATGTGGAAACACTCGTTTATCCATCCCCGTACAAGTTGGCGAAAATAAATTTCTCGAGCCATAAAGGCCGTTCTTGAACAGCAATTAGCCGGACGAACTGTGACGGTTGAAACCCTTGCTCGTGTAAACCACGAATGTAAGCGTTCCCCGTATCGTTAAACTTCTTCTGCGACCTACATCGGTAATGCGAAATTCTCGTGCGGGCACTGTGATAATGCAAGTGTACACGGAAACAATCGTTTGTGCTTCTCGTTAACTTTCTCCCACAAACTACAGCGGTCGTAACGACGTTTGAAGATACTTGCTAAAAGGTTAATTATGGACGGGCGCAGATATTACATACTATCTCTGGATGTCTCCGATTGTACGAATGATTTACAAATACTTTTCTTTCGTAGCACCTCACTGTAGCGTACACTCAGGGGTAGGAGCGGAGTAATAAGGTGCTTTGGTCTCTGCATAAGACGTCTGAGAACGAACCGCCTGCATCATCCCCACATAGCGCCGATGGGTCTCAGGAACGCAGCGAGCGCCAGCATCCTTGTCCTTTACACAACTACAAAATCGTTTTGGCACTTAATTTTTAGATGTACAAACGAAAAATTATGATCTGTTTTACAGCTAAAACGATCGAATATTTTCCATTGCAGATAAGGTATTCCGTAGGTACCCATCCTGAAACACATACCTATACACTGAGGCGACAAAAGAAATGAGATAGCAATATGCACATATACACTAATGGCCATTAAAATTACTACACAAAGAAGATGACGTGCTACAGATGCGAAATTTAATCGACAGGAAGAAGATACTGCGATGTGCAAGTCATTAGGTTTTCAAGGCATTCACAAAAGGTTGGCGCCTGTGGCGACACCAACAACGTGTTGACATGAGGAAAGTTTCCAACCGATTTCTCATACACAATCAGCAGTTGACCGGCGTTGCCTGGTGAAACGTTGCTGTGATGCCTCGTGTAAGGAGGAGAAATGTGGACCATCACGTTTCCGACTTTGATAAAGGTCGGATTGTAGCCTATCGCGATTGCGGTTTATCGTATCGTGACATTGCTGCTCGCGTTGTTCGAGATCCAATGACTGTTAGCAGAATATGGAATCGGTGAGTTCAGGAGGGTAATAGGGAAGGTCGTACTGGATCCCAACGGCCTCGTATCACAAGCAGTCTAGAAGACAGGCATCTTATCCGCATGGCTGTAACGGATCATACAGCCACGTCTAGATCCCTGAATCAACAGATGGGGACGTTTGCAATACAACAACCATCTGCACGAACATTTCGACGAATTTGCAGAAGCAGTGACTATCAGCTCGGAGACCATGGCTGCGGTTACCCTTGACGCTGCATCACAGACAGGAGCGCCAGCGATGGTGTACTCAACGACGAAACTGCGTGCAAAAATGGCAAAACGTCATTTTTTCCGATGAATCCAGGTTCTGTTTACAGCATCATGATGGTCGCATCCGTGTTTGACGACATCGTGGTGTACGCACATTGGCAGCGTGTATCCGTCATCGCCATACTGGCGTAGCACCCGGCGTGATGGTATGGTGCGATATTGGTTACACGTCTCGGTCACTTCTTGTTCGCAATGACGGCACTTTGAACAGTGGACGTTACATTTCAGATGTGTTACGACCCGTGGCTCTACCCTTCATTCGATTCCTGCTAAACCCTACATTTCAGCAGGATAATGCACGACCGCCTGTTGCAGGTCCTGTATGGGCCTTTCTGGAAAATGTTCGACTGCTGCCCTGGCCAGTATATTCTTCAGATCTCTCACCAATTGAAAACGTCTGGTCAATGGTGGCCGAGCAACTGGCTCGTCACAATACGCCAGTCACTACTCTTGATGAACTGTGGTATGGTGTTGAAGCTGCATGAGCAGCTGCACCTGTACACGCCATCCAAGCTCTGTTTGACTCAATGCCCAGGCGTATTAAGGCTGTTATTATGGCCAGAGGTGGTTGTTCTATGCACCCAAATTGCGTGAAAATGTAATCACATGTCAGTTGTAGTATAATACACTCCTGGAAATTGAAATAAGAACACCGTGAATTCATTGTCCCAGGAAGGGGAAACTTTATTGACACATTCCTGGGGTCAGATACATCACATGATCACACTGACAGGACCACAGGCACATAGACACAGGCAACAGAGCATGCACAATGTCGGCACTAGAGATGCTGGATGTAGTCCTGTGGAACGGCTTGCCATGCCATGTCCACCTGGCGCCTCAGTTGGACCAGCGTTCGTGCTTCATCCAGTCCCAAACATGCTCAATGGGGGACAGATCCGGAGATCTTGCTGGCCAGGGTAGTTGACTTACACCTTCTAGAGCACGTTGGGTGGCACGGGATACATGCGGACGTGATTTGGCCTGTTGGAACAGCAAGTTCCCTTGCCGGTCTAGGAATGGTAGAACGATGGGTTCGATGACGGTTTGGATGTACCGTGCACTATTCAGTGTCCCCTCGACGATCACCAGTGGTGTACGGCCAGTGTAGGAGATCGCTCCCCACACCATGATGCCGGGTATTGGCCCTGTGTGCCTCGGTCGTATGCAGTCCTGATTGTGGCGCTCACCTGCACGGCGCCAAACACGCATACGACCATCATTGGCACCAAGGCAGAAGCGACTCTCATCGCTGAAGACGACACGTCTCCATTCGTCCCTCCATTCACGCCTGTCGCGACACCACTGGAGGCGGGCTGCACGATGTTGGGGCGTGAGCGGAAGACGGCCTAACGGTGTGCGGGACCGTAGCCCAGCTTCATGGAGACGGTTGCGAATGGTCCTCGCCGATACCCCAGGAGCAACAGTGTCCCTAATTTGCTGGGAAGTGGCGGTGCGGTCCCCTACGGCACTGCGTAGGATCCTACGGTCTTGGCGTGCATCGGTGCGTCGCTGCGGTCCGGTCCCAGGTCGACGGGCACGTGCACCTTCCGCCGACCACTGGCGACAACATCGATGTACTGTGGAGACCTCACGCCCCACGTGTTGAACAATTCGGCGGTACGTCCACCCGGCCTCCCGCATGCCCACTATACACCCTCGCTCAAAGTCCGTCAACTGCACATACGGTTCACGTCCACGCTGTCGCGGCATGCTACCAGTGTTAAAGACTGCGATGGAGCTCCGTATGCCACGGCAAACTGGCTGACACTGACGGCGGCGGTGCACAAATGCTGCGCAGCTAGCGCCATTCGACGGCCAACACCGCGGTTCCTGGTGTGTCCGCTGTGCCGTGCGTGTGATCATTGCTTGTACAGCCCTCTCGCAGTGTTCGGAGCAAGTATGGTGGGTCTGACACACCGGTGTCAATGTGTTCTTTTTTCCACTTCCAGGAGTGTATATTTGTCCAATGAATACCCGTTTATCATCTGCATTTGTTCTTGGTGTAGAAATTTTAATTGCCAGTAGTGTATAAATGGCTGTAGCATCGCGTTCACAAGGTGGTAAAGGGCAGTCCATTGGTGTAGCTATTATTTGTACTAAGATGATTAGTGTGAAAAGATTTCCGACGTAATTATGGCCGCACGACGGGAATTAACAGACTTTGAACGCTGAATGATAGTAGGAGCTAGATGCATGGGGCATTCCATTTCGGAAATCGTTATAGAGTTCAATATGCCGATACCTACGGTGCCGATAATCCGAAATTTCAGGCATTTGTCCTCACTACGGGTAACGCAGTGGCCGACGGCCTTCACTTTACGAACGGGAGCAGCTGCTTCTGCGTAGAGTTGTCGGTGCTAACAGATAAGCAACGCTGCTTGAAATAATCACAGAAATCATTGTGGGACGTACGACGAACGTATGCATTAGGGCAGTGCGGCGAAATATGTCTTTATTACGCTATGGCAGCAAACGACCGACGCGAGTGCCTTTGCTAACAGCACTACGTCGTTGAAGCGCATCTCTTTGGCTCGTGACCATTTGGTTGGACACTAGATGACTGTAAAACCGTGGACTAGGCAGATGAGACCTGATGTTACGAGGCTGAGTCAAATGAAAACCTTAAATATTTTTAAATGTTATTTATTGTGCAGAAGTGGTACAAAACTGTATCACGTTTCAACATAATCTCCCCCACGCTCAATGCAAGTTCTCCAGCGCTTACAAAGTGCATAAATTCCTTCAGAAACAAATTCTTTTGGTAGTCCGCGCAACCACTCATGCAGCGCGTGGCGTACGTCTTCATCAGAATGGAACTTCTTTCCTCCCATTGCGTCTCTGAGTGGTCCAAACATATGGAAATCACTTGGGGCAAGGTCTAGTGAGTACCGTGGATGAGGTAGGCACTCAAAATGCAGGTCTGTTATTGTTGCAACTGTTGTACGGGCAGTGTGGAGCCTTGCATTGTCATGTTGCAAAAGGACACCTGCTGACAGCAATCCACGTCGCTTTGATTTGATTTCAGGCCGCAGATGATTTTTTAGGAGATCTATGTATGATGCACAGGTGACAGTGGTCCCTCTAGGCATGTAATGCCCCCAAACTGACGCCTTTTGCCTCCCAAAAGCGAGTCACCATAACCTTTCCTGCTGATGATTCAGTTAGAAACTTCTTTGGTTTTGGTGATGAGGAATGGTGCCGTTCCTTGCTCGCTCTCTTCGTTTCCAGTTGGGGAAAGTGAACCCAGGTATTGTCCCCTGTAACGATTCTTGCAAGGAAGCCATTACTTTCTCGTTCAAAGCGCCGAAGAAGTTTTTCACAAGCATCAACACGTCGTTCTCTCATTTGAGGAGCCAGCTGCTGGGGCACCCATCTTGCAGACACTTTGTGATATTGGAGCACATCATGCACAACGTGGTGTGCTGACCCATGACTAATCTGTATACATGCTGCAATGTCATTCAGTGTCACTCGGCGGTTTTCCTTCACTACGGCTTCAACTGCTGCAGTGTTCTGTCGAGTCACAACTCGTTGTGCCTGACCTGGACGAGGAGCATCTTCCACTGAAGTCACACCATTTGCGAACTAACTACTCCTTTCGTTGACTTGCTGCTGTGACAAACAGGCATCACCCTTCTGAACCTATGACCTATGACCTCAGCACTTTGGTCCCATAAGACCTTACCATAAATTACCAATTTCCAGATTTAGGATGAGTCCTCATAGGTATTTAAACTAGTATAAACTTGTATACTTGAGATATTTTGCTAGACTTTGTAAACATGGTTTCCCATTTAAGTATCTCTAAGTATCGAGGAGATTGTATTGTTTTTTTCCATAAGAAATTTTTGTTATGCCACAGCCAAGGTAGCCCGTGAGGGCTGGCAACCCATATTACACCACAGAGGACGAGGCTGTCTATATCCAAGGCGTACCAATAGCACCATGGTAAATACCAACTATTTACATACAAGATAATGGAAACAGACATCCCAAGCACTACTTCCTGTAGGGGAAGCTCGAGCCACGGCCTGCAGGAAGTATAACTACGCCATAACCTGATTGGCTGGAGACAGCTATTTAGGGGCTAGAACCAGCCCCGAAGTTTAGTTCACTCTGGATGCCGACCTCGTGTACTTCGACCGCTGAATTGGACTCTTACTAGTGTATGTGTGTGTTACCACGAACCTTTGCGGAAAGTTAGAACTGAACTTTTGTTTGCCTCAATTAGGAGACTTTTACTGGCATCGTTACTGATACCTTTCTTTTGCTGTTCAGTCATCAACCTTCTGATCTTTCATCAATAAAAGTTGTGTTTGTGAAAAATTCCGAATTGTCAGTCACAACAATTTTCAGTCCACTTTTAGCCGGTATTTCATGGAGTCTTTTGAGGGAATTTATCACCTCTACTCTGTTGTTTGAAACCTCGCTGCACTGTCTGCATAAGCTAAACTGTGTAAACGAATTTTAGTTTCTTGTAGTCTGCTAATGCTTGTTCCTTCCTTTTCATAGCACAAGATTTAACTGTGCGGGGGGTAGTCTGTCTCCCTGTCGGACTCATGTCTACATATCCAAAGCTTCAGACATTTCACCTTGTAATTTAACTTCTGGGATGGTGTCGTTTAATATTTGTTTAATCAATGTATTGTCCTTCCATCCACTTTAAACTCTTCTAGTGCACATCTGTATTCTGAACAGTATTTTTTAAGCCCTCGAAGATGTTTGCTGTTCTTGTAAGACCGTCTTCAAACTGAAAATTTGTTCCACACAAGATCTTCTTTTCCTAAAACCTGCTTGATACTCGCCAATTGAAAGGTCCGTTTCTGGTTCAAGATTTTTAATAAGATTTTTGAAAGAATTTTTAAGTAATCACTAACAAAGACATCACTCTGTAGTTATTACATTAGTTTGATCCATTTATTCTGTAATCGGTGGATTATTCCACATTGTCTTTCTTTAGGTGTTGTTGCCTCCAACCAAATACCTGAGGGACGTTATGCATTGACTGCTTGAGGCTTTTACCGCCTATTCTCCACTTTCTGTTATCATCATATCTTCTCCTCGAGCTTAATTGTTTTTAAGTTCACATATTGCTTTGTCAGCTTCTTATATTGTTGGAGGCGCTGATTCTACGTTTGGCTCAGATTTTCCAAATGTAAATTCGGCTACAGGAGATACAGAGTTTAAAAGATCATAAACTACTGGTCTAGGAATATAATGAATTTTTTTTGAGATAGAGAAGTTGGTGTCCATGCATCAGCATGGCTTTAGAAAGCATCGCTCCTGCGAAACGCAACTCGCGTTTTTTTCGCATGATACCATGGATGAAGGGTATCAGACGGATGCCATATTTCTTGACTTCCGGAAAACGTTTGACTCGGTGCCCCACTGCAGACTCCTAACTAAGGTACGAGCATATGGGATTGGTTCCCAAGTATGTGAGTGGCTCGAAAACTTCTTAAGTAATAGAACCCAGTACGTTGTCCTCGATGGTGAGTGTTCATCGGAGGTGAGGGCATCATCTGGAGTGCCCCAGGGAAGTGTGGTAGGTCCGCTGTTGTTTCCTATCTACATAAATGATCTTGATAGGGTGGATAGCAATGTGCGGCTGTTTGCTGATGGGAAGGTGTCGTCGATGAGTGACTGTAGGAGGATACAAGATGACTTGGACAGGATTTGTAATTGGTGTAAAGAATGGCAGCTAACTCTAAATATAGATAAATGTAAATTAATGCAGATGAATAGGAAAAAGAATCCTGTAATGTTTGAATACTCCATTAGTAGTGTAGCGCGTGACACAGTCACGTCGATTAAATATTTGGGCATAACATTGCAGAGCGATATGAACTGGGACAAGCATGTAATGGCAGTTGTGGAGAAGGCGGATGGTCGTCTTCGGTTCATTGATAGAATTTTGGGAAGATGTGGTTCATCTGTAAAGGAGACAGCTTATAGAACGCTGGTGCGACCTATTCTTGAGTACTGCTCGAGCGTTTGGGATCCCTATCAGGTCGGATTGAGGGAGGACATAGAAGCAATTCAGAGGCGGGCTGCTAGATTTGTTACTGGTAGGTTTGATCATCACGCGAGTGCTACGGAAATGCTTCAGGAACTCGGGTGGGAGTCCCTAGAGGAAAGGACGCGATCTTTTCGTGAATCGCTACTGAGGAAATTTAGAGAACCAGCATTTGAGGCTGACTGCAGTACAATTTTACTGCCGCCAACTTCAATTTCTCAGAAAGACCACAAAGATAAGAGAGATTAGGGCTCGTATAGAGGCATATAGGCAGCCATTTTTCCCTCGTTCTGTTTGGGAGTGGATTGCGGAGTATGTATGTAGATGTAGGAGTAACGTGTTCGAGTAGTAATCAGATCGTCCTGGGTACAGGGTTTGAACATCGTCACTGCTTAAATTTTCAACAAAAATCATCAGCAATGGCGGCCGAAGACTTCTCGCATACGAACTCACCCTCGTTCTGCCAGCGGCCTTGTCAAAGAGTGCGGAGGAGCGGAAAGTGTTTCAGGGCACGCCCTTGCCATAGGGTTGGGAAAATGCCGCTAAAAGGCGGAAGAATCAGCAGTGACCAATAGTACGAGTTCGCACAAGCAATAGAAACCACTGTATTAAGGACTCATACAGTAATGTCTATCGACAGGAGATCTGCCTGTAACTGGAAAAGTGGTAACAATAACACTTTTCCAGTTACAGACAGAGAGACATCGGCAAAAGATTCCTCCGCCCTGATCGCCGAGAGAGGACTGGCAAGGGTTAGGTGACCATGAGAAAAAGATTGAATAACCTACGGAAGGGTAACGTCCCACGAATTGGAGCGTGGAATATCAGAAGTTTGAACATTACAGGTAAGGTAGAAAATCTGAGAAGGGAAATCCTGAAGGTAAGTCTAGATACGGTGGGTCAGCGCGTTGATATGGAAAGAATACAAGGATTCTTGGCCAGACAAATATAGCGTAACATCAACAGCAGTGGAAAATGGTGCAAGGGGGAGCATGTTGACATTTCTTGTCTAAAAATATATCTGGAAAGTATCCGTTTGTTATTTGTCTTGCACTCTTTTTCTATTTGTGCTAATGTGGTTTTATCATACTGTCGTTTTACGAATCGAACAATTTTGTAAGTATGTTTCTGAACGGTGGTGAATTCATGCCACTTTTGTCTGGTTTTATGGAAGTTCCGATCTTCCTAGGCTTTAATTATTTGCTCTGTGGCCTTATCTCACATATTAATCCACCACCCATGTTTACGTTTCTTTGAGAGTATGACAGTACGTTGGGAAGGTTGTAAGAGAGTATCTTTAAGTCCTGAGCAGCTGGAAACTCTTGGCTGAGGATGTTTGGACAGAAGATGATCCATTTTTTTTAAAGAATTTCTGGTTGTGTTCTTAGATTTTTGTTTATTCTTGATGTCTTTCTACTTGCCTACCATTTATTTTTAATAAATATGTGGGTATCATAATCGAAGAACACTTTTTTTTACTTTTAATTTCTAAATTTCTTTTTAATTTTTGTTTGAGATTGCAATTTTCTCTATTTTAAATTCTCTAAGATAAGGTGTTGGAGATTTTAAAATTTCCTCTTCTTAGGCAATGCCAGAAAATCTGTTGACATCAGTTTCATTTGCAGAATTTTTATTAGTCCTTTCGTGAGCAGGGTACAATCTTGCATTTGTTCTGAATTTCTTTTCCTCGCCAGTTTGTGTCTGCCCTCCAAATTTTAATATGGTGATCGGGTACAGCAGCTCAAGTTTCTGCCCCTTAATTCCCAGAATTGCTCCCCTTCATGTTGTAATTCTTTTGGTTATAATGTTGCATGGTCATTGATTAATACAGAAGCCTTGTTCCCTAATTTTATTGATAACATTCCGAATGTGAAGTAAGATTCAGTATTAGATTTATTGTATTTATTTTGATTGTAAACCAAGTTCCAAAATGCAGTGGTGTGTTGGGTTCCTAGATTCCTAGTTCACCTTCGTAAATTCTGTGATTTCCTGAAGCAAACTGGCATTCTTTTTTATATGTCGTTCCTTATTGTGTCTGGATTTAGATGTTTCTCTAGTATATCTGTCAGTTGCTTTAATTTTCCCGGTTTTAGAGGTGTGTTTGGGTTTTGGTACCTATGAATGTTTTGCCCTTGGATGAAGAGATTTGGGAAGTTCATGTACTTTCGCGCATGATGATCTCGGTCCTCCGGAATCCGACAACCTAGAAATTTAGTAGAGTCTGGGGTAGCTGCATTCTTTGTAGACGCGTCTATCACGTTAAAGATAACGTGAGGATCAATTTTTTCCAGCTCATTATTACAGCTGTGTTACTGAGCTTTAGAGGTTGCCTCACGCTGTTTTCTGATACTTTTTTACGGCTTCTCTATATGCTAAGCTTCCTTTTTTATTAGGGACTAGGACCGGCAGTAGAAAGACATGTTAGAGAGCCAGCCACAGCGTAATGTGAAAGAGGTGATTCATTTATTAATCAGTAAACAGTGTTACATTACTCTAAACACGTGTGTGTAAATGGTGTTTACATACAGTGTATTGTAATTTAAAGTATTGCTTTGTAGATTATTGTATAGCCGTGGAGGAGGAATCGCAGTCAAATATACATGAGACAACTCCTAGCGTTTGAGCTGACTATTACCGAGTATATGAGAAAGTAGCAGTCGCTGCGTTAATCTTTTTTGCGATTGTTGTCTAATGTGATACTTAGAAGTTTGTTTTTGTTATAGGATTGTTTCGTCACAGAAACTCTGGAATCGCAACAGCCCACGTCTACCGAACAATTGTTGGCATCAACATCATCACAGTTTCGCTTTTCATCGCCACAGACCAGACCAGATCTGTAACTGTAGTAGTATCAACACAACCTGGTGTTTTGCATCCATGTTGCCGCAGCCTATGCACCCGCAGTCTAGGGCATGGCGTCTCTGGCTAGTAATCAAAACGTCCTCGGTCCTGGGTTCGACCCTACCACCGCTCACCTTCTGAATAAAAATCATCAGCTATGGCGGCAGAAGACCTTAGGCATAAGAAGTCACCCTCTTTCTGACAAGGGCCCTCTCAAAGAGGGTGGAGGAGCGGACAATGGTTCAGGGCACTCGCTTGCATTTGGGGTGGGAAACTGCCCCTAAAAGGCGAAAGAATCAGCAATGATCAACGATATGAGGATGCAGAATGCAAAGTAAATCACAATATTAATATAGTGTACCCACAGGACATGTGCACACTAATTGAAAAAGTGCAAGCGGGAAAGCCGGCCGTTGTGGCCGAACGGTTTTAGACGCTTCAGTCTGGAACCGCGAGACAGCTACGGTCGCAGGTTCAAATCCTGCCTCGGACATGGATGTGTGTGATGTCCTTAGGTTAGTTAGGTTTAAGTAGTACTAAGATCTAGGGGACTGATGACCTCAGATGTTAAGTCCCATAGTGCTCAGAGTCAGCCAGAACTTAAAGCGGGAAAAGATTCTGGTCTAGTCCAGCATTCGGATTTCCGGGAGCGAACAGCAAAGGGAGAGGTGACCAGGGGGAAAAGTTTGCATAACCAACCGAAGAGTAACGTTCTACAAGTCAGGATGTGGACTGTGAGAATTCTGGACGTGGTAGGGAAGCTAGAAAATCTTTAAAGCGAAATGTTAAAGCTCCCTCTAGATACAGTGAGAGTCCGTGAAATAGGAAAGGAGACGAGTACAGCGTAATGTCAACAGCTGTAGCAGTGGTGCAATACGAGAAGTATTGCTTATGAATAGGAAGGTAGGGCTGAGAGTGAGTTATTGTGAAGAGTTCAGAGTTTAGGATTGTTCTCATCAGAATCGACAGCGAACCAACATCGACAACAATAATTCAGGTACACATACCGACGTCGAAATCAGACGATGAAAGGGTAGAGAAAGCGTATGAAGACACTGAACGGGTAATTTAGGGAGGATTTGAATGTGGTTGTAGGGGGAGGAGTAGAAGAAGGGGTTATTGGAGAACACGGGCTTGATTGTAGGAATGGGATAGGAAAAAGACTAATTGAATTCCGCAATACATTTCTGCTAGTAATAGAGACTACTCTGTTCAAGAATCACGGGAGGAGGGAGTGCACATGGGAAAGGCCAAAGTCACTGGAAGATATCAGTTCGATTACATCACGATCAGGCAGAGATGCCATAATCAGATATTGGATTGTAGGTCGTACCCAGGAGCAGATATAGACTCAGATCATTATTTAGTAATGATGAAGAGTAGGCTGAAGTTTATGAGACTAGTGGGGAAGAATCAATGTGTAATGAAGTGGGATACTGTAATTCCAAGGAATGAAGAGGTATACTTGAAGTTTTCTGAGGCTGTACCTGCTATGATAATGAATAATTCGGTAGACAGTTCCGTTGAAGAGGAATGAACATTTCTAGAGAGGACTATCACAGAAGTTGGAAAGAAACATAGGTACAATAATGGTGACTGTGAAGTAAACATGGGTAACTGAAGATACACTTCGTTGATCCACGAACGAAAGAAGTACAAAAATATTCAGGGAAATTCAGGCAAACAGAAATACAAGTCATTTAGGAATTAAATAAACAGGAAGCGCAGGGAAGCTCAGACGAAAAGGTTGCATGACAAACGTGAGTAAATCGAAAAAGAAATGATTGTTAGTAGAACTGACTCAGAATATGGAAAAGTCAAAACAACTCTGCTGGCATTAAAAGCAAGGGCGGTAACGTCAAGAATGCAATGGAAATTGCAGTGTTAAATGCAAAGGAGAGAGGACGTAGTTGTGAAGAGTACATTGAAGGCCTCTATGTGGGGGAGCATTTGTCTGATGACGTGAGAGAAGAAGGGACGAAATAAAGAATCCAGTTTTAAAATCAGAATTTAACAGAGCTTTGGACGACTTAAAATGAAGTAAGGCAGAGGGGACAGATAAAATTCCATCTTAATGTTTAAACTCATTGGGGAAAATAGCGACAAAACAACTATTGACGCAGGAATGTCGAACGTATGAGACTGGTTTACTTACGTCAGACGGCAAAGCAGTTAACTGCTAGAACCACCGCATTATCAACTAAACTGCTCGTGCATACAAGTAGCTGACAAGAACAGTCTACGGGGAATAGAAAAGAAAATCGAGAATCTGTTAGATGACGATCGGTTTGTCTTTAGGAAAAGTAAAGTCCCCCAGAGAGGCAGTTCTGGCGTTGCAGCTGATAATGGAAGCAAGAGTAAAGAAAAATAATGACACATTCTGAGGATGTTTCGATCCGCAAAAAGCGTTCGGCCATGTGACATGCTGCAAGATGCTCGAAATTCTGAATAAAATAGGCTTAAACTATAGAGAAAAAATGGTTCAAATGGCTCTGAGCACTATGGGACCTAAATTCCGAGGTCATCAGTCCCCTAGAATTTAGAACTACTTAAACCTAACTAACCTAAGGACACCACACACATCCATGTCCGAGGCAGGATTCGAACCTGCGACCGTAGCGGTCGAACGGTTCCAGACTGTAGCGCCTAGAACCGCTCAGCCACCCCGGCCGGCAAACTACTGAGAAAGACAGGTAATATACAATATGTACAAGAACCAAGAGGGAACAATGAGCCTGGAAGACAAAGAACGAAGTGCTCGCATTAAAAGGGTGTAAGATAGGGATGTAGTTTTTCGCCCCTACCGTTCAATTTGTATATCAATAGTTGGATTAAAATTCAGAGTGAAAGAATATCACAAGTAAGATTCGGCGAAGTCTAGTGATGGTAAAACTGCATATAGTTTTGTTAATCCTATGCATTTTTCTGATTTCTACGGTTAGCGGCAGAAACATACATATTTATTGCTAATCGCTAGTAGCGACAAAGCAGCATTACTGCTGTGAACTGGGAGGGTGATCCCATTGTCTCATATTCTAGCATCACGAAACAGACGTAGCATTTTCAGCCACATATCAAATAATATGTTTATTTTATCACACTCTTATCATTTTGCATTGTACATTGGGACAGATGCACTGAGATGGCTGCTCTCTGAGATTGAAAATATTCCAATGAACGTTGATGAGATTTATAACACCGTCATTACTATGACTAAAACGCCGGAAGGACAATTATAGTATGAGAATGGAGTTGAATGCTATATTCGTGTTCAGTGAATAGATAAACAAGCTGAAAAAACTGTGTAGGTATCGTTGTCATCTAACAGGTAAAGTCCATGGTGCAGCATATGATCCATGCAATTTTAATTATCAGCGTTTACAGCACATATTCTTTTTTTTTTTCAAAAATTGAACAGATATGATGCTTACTTCCTTGTTGAAGCTTGACTGAATTTGATTAAGCTAATGAACAGATCAGCGTTATAGCTGAGAGCACAAAAAAAGATATTTCATTTTCAAAGAGGATGACAAAGTGTATTGCGCTAGACTTCCTACCCACCCTTCATGCCGGCACTACTGCAGAAACTTGCTGGGAGCATGTGTCAAGAGCATTTTCAACTCACTCGGGCAGCACATATTGATGACGCTAAACTTCAACTCGTAATGAGGAAAGGTGTCTCCCCATATGAATATTTAGATTCAGAGAAGACACTCCGTAAAGCCTTGTTACCAAATGTAGCCACATTCTGCAGTAAACTTACTGGAAACGATATAACGAATGTGCTACGTATTTGGGACGAGTCAATGATTCTAATCTAAGGGGGTATAGGGAAGTATGCGTCCCTTCATATGAATACTAATGTACACTAACTTGCAGACGTCTTCAGACAATACCGGACTGTAAGCAGTGAGTTGGATTCTGCCTTCTGCTGTAACGCACCAGGGCTTTCACGGGACGCGATGTTGAAAACGACACGTATCACATCAGAACTACAATGACAGAAAAGAACACAGCATCAAGAAGGAGCTCTGCGACATAAACGAAAGTTGGCAGGCGTGTTTTTACATCTGAAACATGGTGCCTATTCCAGTTTTGTGGTGCTAGTTGCGCAGGTATTAGGATCCAAATCAGGTTTGAATTATATACACGCGGTAATGGTTGTGAGAGTTAGTTACCATTGAGATTGGACATGGTGAGTCGATGTTAGTCAAACATACCTTTAAAGCGACGAAGCCGCCATTATTTTCCACTGAGTGTGAATGAGGACATGTAATGCGCCTACGAGAAGCTGGATGTTCCTTCTGTGATATTGCAGAATGACTTGGCAGGAATGTAGGCACTGAACATGACTGCTGGCAGTGATGGTAACGAGAATGTCCGGTAGCAAGAAGATCATGATCCGGACGTACACTTGGCACTACCGGGAGGGAAGACCATTATGTTTGGCGTATGGCTCTGGCGCATCATACTGCATCTGCAGCAGCAATTTGAGCAGCATGTGGCACGACAATGACACAACGGACTGCTATAAATCTGTTACTTCGAGGACAAATCCGAGCCAGATGCCTTGTAGCGTGCACTTCACTGACTCCAAACCACCGCCACTTGCAACTTCAGTAGTGTCAAACGAGAGCCTATAGGAGGACGGGATGGAGATCTGTTGTGTTTCGTGATGAAACCTGGTTCGGCCTCGTTGCCAGTGATGGCTGTGTGTTGGTTAGAAGGAGGCCAGTTGGGGGCTGTCTGCGTGCCAGACGCACTGGACTTACACCAGGAGTTATGGTTTGGTGTGCGATTTAGTTTGACAGCAGGAGAACTCTTGTGGTTATCCCACACGCCTTAAATACAAATTTGTACGTTGGTCTGGTGATTTGACCTGTTGAGCTGCCATTCATAAACAGCATTCCGGGGTGTGTTTTCTACCAGGATAACGCTCGCCAATGGCGATATTGTAACCCAATATGATCTGCAGGATGTCGACGTTTGCCTTGGTCTGGTCACTCACCAAATCTGTCACCAATCGAACACATAAGGAACATCATCGGACGACAACCCCAGCTTCGCACACAAACAACATTCACCATCCCTGAATTGATCAACCAATTCCCCCAGGCATGGAACTCCATCCGGCGCCTGTATAAAACAGTACATGCACATTTTCATGCTCGCATTCAACAATCGAGGGCGGCCGTGACGTCAGCTAAACACACGAGTACCGTTATGCAAGATGTCGGTTTTTGGTGGGTTAGTGCCAAGCCCTCTGCCACACCCTCTGGTAGGAAGTTTAAATTTTGGCGTGAAATTGAATTAAGTGCTTCTACAGATGACCGAGCGAGGTGGCGCAGTGGTTAGCACACTGGACTCGCATTCGGGAGGACGACGGTTCAATCCCGTCTCCGGCCATCCTGATTTAGGTTTTCCGTGATTTCCCTAAATCGTTTCAGGCAAATGCCGGGATGGTTCCTTTGAAAGGGCACGGCCGATTTCCTTCCCCATCCTTCCCTAACCCGAGCTTGCGCTCCATCTCTAATGACCTCGTTGTCGACGGGACGTTACACACCACTAACCTAACCTTCTACAGATCGCATGGTAGTCCCCCGCCCCCCTTTCCGACTTTGGGCATGATGGCTCGTTATCCTCTCGGAAAATGCGCGTGAAATTATGAAATTTGGGGGGAATTTTGCTCGAAGAGTTTACGCCTACAGCTAGGGTAAGTTATTATGGTGTTGCCACGACTAGAGACTGCTCATGAGGTCATTCAATTCGAACTGAATTTTTGCGTCGAAATAGTCGAAGTTTTTTTCCTCATTTTACACATGGTGGGTATGTCCCTGCTGATCATTTGTGATCGGTGGCGGTACACTTCGCTGGACATCACAAAATAAAGAGATGCGAGTGCAGTCGAACGTAAAAATTATCCTCATTTTTCTCATAAAACTAAATGAAAATGGGCTTTGTCTACTTCCATGGAAAGAGAACACTTATTATCATCGTGTATGTTTTGTTTCTCATTTGTTTTTAATAGTTGTTTTTTTTATAGCAGTCCAGTTGAAGTTAAACAGTCCAGTGCAGAACGGTGGGCGACTTCCTCGGTCCTAGCTGGACCTTCCTCTGGAATTTCTTGTTGTTTCAAAGGACTCCTGTCATTCAGAGAACTACTTTTAACAGATTACAAGAAAGAGTGTTGACATTAAACAAAAGTGTTTTCAATTGCAGAACGAGAGGAATATCGGAGGCGCTGAGGACCTGTCCGGTCTCTGAGCGACGAGCGTCACCGCAGGTGGGCCCACTAATCATTATGGGAGGCTGTGTCACTACACTTTAGACACCCAACATGCATTTGTGACAACCGTCCAATTTTCTCCTATAGTTTAGTTAACTATACCCGCTTTTGTGTTGGCAGATTTGTTAAAATTTATTGAATTTCTTTAAATTTATCACCTACCTACTGCATTAGTGGCTTAGTGTGGTGTTATCACCACAAGAGGCTGAGATATCAGTTATTGTTGAGCGTCGGTGTGGAAGGAGCGTGTGTTTAACTAGCGAGATGCTGGTATGAGGGAGAGGGAGTTTTAACAGCTGCATTTCATGCACTCATTCATCCGAGGAGTGCATCCACAGCTCACTGCATGAAGAATGGAAGTGAGCATTAATGCTTGAACATATGAAGAGGACGAATGCAGTCCTGCAAATAAATGCTTTGCGTCGAGATGCATTAAAGATGCATTACACAATGCATGGAAAGATCTGTCCCTGCTGGAACTGTCTGTCGACGTTATTCCAGTCGGTAGGCGATAACGTAGATGATATCAGAACGATTAAGGACTCGAGAATTGACGCTGACGCAGCCAAGGTTCTTATTCTCAGAACACCACTATCTCCTAGAATTTACGCTGTTCCAAAGATACATAACGAAAGTTATCCTTTGGGGCCAATAGTGAATGGAATCAATTCGCCTACTTACAATTTGGCTAAGTATCTAGCCTGCAAATTAAGACGCCCTGTTGGCAAGACGGACTCTTATGAGAAGAATTCGACGCACTTTCTAGAACGCCAAAAGAGAGAAACAATTTTACATACAGACATCATGGTCAGCTTTGACGTGAATCCACTATTTACGCACGTGCCAGTAGATGAAACTATCCGAATCCTTCAGGAGTATGTCCCACCAGACATATGCGGCCTGGTTGTTTTGTGCGTGAATCAAACGTACTACAAATGGCAAGGAAAATACTACGAGCAGACAGACGGTTTAGCGATGGGATCCCCCCTATCTCGCTGGCAGCCGACATATTCTTGGAAGCCTTTGAAGGAACGGCCCATGATTCAGCTCCTTTACGCCCATGTTGTTGGTTCAGATACGTGGGCGACACGTTCGCTATATGGCCTGATGGCGAAACGGAGCTACACAAGTTTCACAAACGTTTGAACAACATGCGCGGGAACATACAGTTCACGCTCGATGTAGAGAAGATTGGTGCAATTCCATTTCTAGACGTCGAAGAGTACCAGTCTCTCCTAGAATTTACTGTGTTCCAAAGATACATCAGGAAAATTATCCTTTGAGGCCAATAGTGAATGGGGCCAATTCGCCTGCTTACAATTTGGCAAAGTATCTAGCCTGCAAATTAAACGCCTAGTTGGCAAGACGGACTCTTACGAAGGAAATACGACGCACGGAATGCACACTGGGGCACAGAGTATATCACCAGCCTACACATACAGACAGGTATCCCTACGTCCAATCCTACCACCACCCAGCTCAGAAGAACTCGTTCATCCGTTCTTTGACAATCTGTGCGCAGCGCCTAAGTGATGCTCAAAACATACCTAAGCTTAAATGGCTACGCAAAACGTTTCTAGCCAATGGCTTCAGCCATAAATCGATCCACACAGCCTTGTCGACGAACACAATTAAGAAAGATAAGCAAGAAATACACAAACTGCAGCCAACAGTGCGCTTACCTTATGTGAAAAATGTTACTGACACAATAGGCAAACACCTTCTATAATGGTCGCAGGAGCCAGGACGTGCTGGCTCAAATGTTTCAAATGGCTCTGAGGACTATGGGATTTGCAGGTTATCAGTCCCCTAGAACTTAGAACTACTTAAACCTAACTAAGGATATCCCACACATCCATGCCCGAGACAGGATTCGAACTGGCGACGGCCAGGACGTGCTAGGCTCCACTAAGGACCAGGTGAATGCATTACACACAGCAGTGTGTACAAGGTGGAATGCGAATGTGGAGAGGCACAGATCGGTGAGACTGGCAGGCCAATAGCAACGCGCATTCGGGAACACGAGCGCTATATTCGTCTAAAGCAACACAACAAATCTGCAGTGGCAGAACATCTGCAAGACTGAGGAAAAGAAACAAAAGTGAGCGAAACCTACGTGTTGGGCAATCAGCCGGTTATGACGAAACGCAAAATCAGAGAGGCTATCGAAATACTTAAACACCCTAATAACATGAACAGAGAGGATGGACTCAGGCTTGCCCCATCTTGGCTATCAGCAATCAGAGCCCGACAGACCGCACTGTCAACACGAGGCACAAGCACTACCGGCGAGTAACAGCCGCCGCACGGCCGACCTCCAGCATTTGGCAAACAGCAGCCAACTTCTCATTCGACGGTAGCCACCAATCATGGCACATAACACAAGAGCCAATAAACAACAGAGGTTACGTTCGCCCTCCACCGCAATAACCTATTAAAATAAAGTGCACTCTCCTTTTTCCTTAAGTAACCAATGAAACGAACTATCTTTTTTTTAAATTATGACGTAATGGCATGCGCAGTGAACAGTAACAACGAAATATAAGACACACTGCATAGCCAGAACTCATCAGTAGACCCAGAAGAAGGCCTCTGCAACTATGGCCGAAACGTTAGTTTTTTTCTAGCAGCAATAGTTTTATACATTATACGCAGTACCATACCCATAAAATTTTTATGTCAAGTTTTATGTATATTATACACAACAATATGAGTTCTTGGAAGATGGAATCGATTCGATTTGATTTGGAGAAAAGAATATTCTTTTACATTTTGCATTTTTACTAACGTTCTTCATGAACTTGTCCTTGTAGTAAAATCATTACTTTATTTAAGCCTATAACAAACACATCTTTAATGTCTCTGTTGGCAAGTCATTTTTGTTTTGAAAACTCGCATTGCTATGTTAAAATGCTGGCGCACCGAGTGTTTATAGTTACAATTCAAGTGGGAGCTTTGCTCACCGGAGGTTAGGTATGCTCCAGGTTATCAACTCGTGTGCGTCATGACAGTGCATCCTTCGGTGTCTCCAGATATCACACATCACACTGGATAAAACTGTCATAAAGTCTGTACCACACCAGCAGCAGATAACTCGATGACGAGTACATTACTGGTGTGGACCACATCCCACTGCCAGCGAGCTCTGGCAGTTTTTTAGATTGTTTTATAGTTCACAACAACATGCTTCGATATAGCACAAGCTCAGACTGTGCTACCATTATTTTAATAGCATTCAGCTCAGTGTATATCATGCCACTTTTTCATAGTTGTATGAGTGTTGTTTCCTAGAAACTGAGCTCACGTCATCGTAGTCCAATGGCTTAACACTCTTACTCTATATAATTTTATTCTCCACAATACCTAGGTGTGCTTAACATAATATTCCTAATTAACATATACACATAAAAAAGGTTGCATGACCCCAGTTCCCAGAACTCCTGACGATAGACATTGGCTGTGGATATTGAATCACAGACACTGTCCCTTTGACAGTTCAGAGCTGTCACTAAACTAGCCCAAAGATGTAAACAACCATACATGAGCTGTGCCTATTAGACGGCAGATCAGTTCCAGTCATTCCACCAGAAAGGAGATATACGGCTCACGTTGTCTGTAGTTCAACCATGCCTATACGGACAATTCCGCGGTTCAACCGCGTCCGCATTGTTACTTTGTGCCAGGAATGGATCTCAACAAGGGAAGTGTCCAGGCGTCTCGGAGTAATCTTAAGCGATGTTGTTCGGACATGGACGAGATACAGAGAGGCGGGAACTGTCGATGATATGCCTCGCTCATTCCATCCAAGGGCTACTGCTGCAGTGGATGTCTGCTATCTACGGATTATGGCTCGGAGGAACCCTGACAGCAACGCCACCATCTTGAATAATGTTTTCGTGCAGCCCCAAGACGTCATGGTACGGCTCAAACTGTGCACAATAGACTGCACGATGCGCAACATCATTCCCGACGTCTATGGCGAGGTCCACCTTTGCAACCACGACACCATGCAACGTGATGCAGATGGACTCAACAGCATGCCGAACGGACCACTCAGGATTGGAATCACATTCTTTTCACCGATGAGAGCCGCATATGCCTTCGACGAGACAATCGGCGGAGACGTGTTTGGAGGCAACCTGTCAGGCTGAACACCTTAGACACACTGTCCAGTGAGCGCAGCAAGGTGGAGGGTCCCTGATGTTTTGGGGTGGAATTTGGTGGGCTGACGTACGCCGCTGGTGGTCATGGAAGGCTCTGTAATGGCTGTACAATACGTGAATGCTATCCTCCAACCGATAGTGAAACCATATCAGCACAATATTGGCGAGGCATTCGTCTTCATGGACGACAATTCACGCATCCATCGTGCACATCTTGCGAATGACTTCGTTCAGGATAACGAGATCTCTCCACTAGAGTGGCCAGCATGTTCTCCAGACATGACCCCTATCAAATATGCCTGGGGTATATTGAAAAGAGCTGTTTATGGACGACGTGACCCACCAACCACTCTGAGGGATCTATGCCGAATCGCCATTGAGGAGTGGGACAATCTGGACCAATGATTCCTTGATGAACTTATGGATAGTATGACACGACGAATACAGGCATGCATTAATGCAAGAGGTCATGCTACTGGATATAAGCGGTACCGATGTGCACACCAGTATGGACCACTATCTCTGAAGGTTTCGCTGCATGGTGGTACAAAATGCAATGTGTGGTTTTCATGAGCAAAGGGCGGAAATGATTTTTATGTTGATTTCTATTCAATTTTCTGATGTGTATATTAACAAGACAGTCAGCCCGCATCTTTGTGTAAGGATTATTTCCATACATTGCTTGAGCCAGGAGTTCTTCATTTAAAATTTGCAGAAGCACAGTGGGTTCCTCCCCTGCCCTCCCCGTCCCTCAGCATATGGTTTCTGGTATGGAGATGAGAAACACCTGATGCTGCTATCACAGAGATCTGAGATGTGCAGTTGTTTCACCTGTAATACGACACCTCAAATAAGCAAGTGCTGATGCTGATGACAGCACCTTTTGGGCTCATACTCGCCTTGGAACCCTACTTCCAATTTCGACACTGCCGATGGTGCATATCTAGATAACTCAGTAGACAAAATGGTTCAAATGGCTCTGAGCACTATGGGACTTAACATGTGTGGTCATCAGTCCCCTAGAACTTAGAACTACTTAAACCTAACTAACCGAAAGACACATTCATGCCCGAGGCAGGATTCAAACCTGCGACCAAGCGGTCACGCGGTTCCAGACTGAAGCTCCTAGAACCACACAGCCACCACAGTAGACAGTTCACATGAAAGTGAATTCAAATATCATGTAATAGACTACAGCCAAATTGCTGTTCATATATTTATAGGAAAACACTAATACATTCATACATTGAACGAAATGTGTCCCTGAAAAGAAAAGCATTACCTTAAATACGAGAATACACTGCAATGTTGCAGAGCAAGCACACACTCTTCAGCATACAGGCAGTGTCAACTGAAAGTTTCCATGAGAAATTACACGATTATGGAATGTTTAGTGTTTTCCAGTACATTTCATGGGAGTGTGTCTCGATTAATAATTGTGTATTAGGGTTTCCTTTAATTGATTGGTCGACTGCTCTGTTTTAGTGAAATGAGCTATGTAGTATCCTTATCAATGTCCATAGTCTGCGTGTCATAAGCAACTAGATTGCTATTATCTTCACTACTGTCAATTTCTGTAATTTGCATCGTTCATGACTACAGGGTATAATGGGTGATGACTGTCCTAATTTCATTAGTGAGTCTACGTGAATAGTAATTACGATAAGTTCTTGAGAATAGTTGTGGCGAGTTGTCTAACTACGTTCTTTGTCACACACGAGAAATACAGAGTAAAACTACTTATGTTCGCTACATGGATGCAATCACTCTTGTGTCACTTGCAGATCATATTGTGAACACACATGTCAAAGTTTGAGGTCATCGTTACACACCATATCCATTACTCATTGATGGGACGTCTCCTTGTGTGGGAAATACAATACTGAATATCATTATCGATTAGTGTAGACCCCACACAGCATCACTAGTGTCTGATCTTGGTCAATTCCTTTTGACGTTGTCATCAGCTGTCAACGTGGGCATTCCAAGATGAAATGGCGGACTGTGGTCTGTTGTCGCAGAGGTGCAAGCGATTAACTGCAAGACAACTATGGTACCTACCGGTACCCATTGTTCCCTGTGGTCCGCTGTATACATGTACCTGCCACGCACCACTGCACTTGGGTGCCCTAGAAAGCAGTGTGTCAGCCGTGGACATCTACATCTGTTATGCACCCGGCAGTGTGCCATGTTGGCGCCTCCTGGCATCTGGCCACTCAATCAGTTTGCCCATAATCTTGTTCACACTCTGTCCTTCACGCTAATGGTTTGTCCTCAAACAGTGTTACATAGTTGGATTAGCCACACAGAAATAAACTTCAGAAAATAACCATGACACTTAGTATGTGTTACCTACCAGTAAAAATATTTACTGATTATCCATACATATTACAAACAGAATAAATAAACGTTACCTAATATCGATTATACTTAACATGATTCAAGAAAAATACTTAATAAAACTAGTTGGTATTTTCACCATTTCACTTACTTGTTTCTTTGACCAATTAAAGAAAAAGAATAAACTCAATTTGACCAGTATCTACGAGCAGAGATGTGCTAAATAATGCCTCGGTAGCTATTCTAATACTGGAAGTGGTTGATGAATGTGTTACGTGTATAGGTACAAGTTGTCATGCTGCTAATGTGTACTGTGTGCAGATCTATCTAACCCAGAGATTTCTGTCGATATACAGGGTTATTACAAATGATTGAAGCGATTTCACAGCTCTACAATAACTTTATTACTTGAGATATTTTCACAATGCTTTGCACACACATACAAAAACTCAAAAAGTTTTTTTAGGCATTCACAAATGTTCGATATGTGCCCCTTTAGTGATTCGGCGGACATCAGGCCGATAATCAAGTTCCTCCCACACTCGGCGCAACATGTCCCTATCAAAGAGTTCGAAAGCATCGTTGATGCGAGCTCGCAGTTCTGGCAGGTTTCTTGGTAGAGGAGGTTTAAACACTGAATCTTTCACATAACCCCACAGAAAGATATCGCATGGGGTTAAGTCGGGAGAGCGTGGAGGCCATGACATGAAATGCTGATCATGATCTCCACCACGACTGATCCATCGGTTTTCCAATCTCCTGTTTAAGAAATGCCGAACATCATGATGGAAGTGCAGTGGAGCACCATCCTGTTGAAAGATGAAGTCGGCGCTGTCGGTCTCCAGTTGTGGCATGAGCCAATTTTCCAGCATGTCCAGATACACGTGTCCTGTAACGTTTTTTTCGCAGAAGAAAAAGGGGCCGTAAACTTTAAACCGTGAGATTGCACAAAACACGTTAACTTTTGGTGAATTGCGAATTTGCTGCACGAATGCGTGAGGATTCTCTACCGCCCAGATTCGCACATTGTGTCTGTTCACTTCACCATTAAGAAAAAATGTTGCTTCATCACTGAAAACAAGTTTCGCACTGAACGCATCCTCTTCCATGAGCTGTTGCAACCGCGCCGAAAATAGCGTTTGACTTTGTCATCGAGTGTCAGGGCTTGTAGCAATTGTAAACGGTAAGGCTTCTGCTTTAGCCTTTTCCGCAAGATTTTCCAAACCGTCGGCTGTGGTACGTTTAGCTCCCTGCTTGCTTTATTCGTCGACTTCCGCGGGCTACGCGTGAAACTTGCCCGCCGCGTTCAACCGTTTCTTCGCTCACTGCAGGCCGACCCGTTGATTTCCCCTTACAGAGGCATCCAGAAGCTTTAAACTGCGCATACCATCGCCGAATGGAGTTAGCATTTGGCGGATCTTTGTTGAACTTCGTCCTCAAGTGTCGTTGCACTGTTATGACTGACTGATGTGAGTGCATTTCAAGCACGACATACGCTTTCTCGCCTCCTGTCGCTATTTTGTCTCACTGCGCTCTGGCGACAGAAACCTGAAGTGCGGCTTCAGCCGAACAAAACTTTATGAGTTTTTCTACGTATCTGTAGTGTGTCGTGACCATATGTCAATGAATGGAGCTAAAGTGAATTTATGAATTCGCTTCAATCATTTGTAATAGCCCTGTATATTGGAACCCTCCTTTCACCTTGGCAATTAACATACTTATTGGCTCACCATCACACTGGCTATTGCACAGCAGTATAAACATTTGCAGACTCCGTTTCTTAGTAAGGGAGCCTTCTCGTTCTCGTAATTATTTTCGTAATTAATTTCGTCTCTTTTGGTCCTAGAGTTCACAATGTATAATAAATTCTGCAATTGATGGGCAGTTACTCTAAAACATACAACACAGACATACACAGCACATAGTGGGGTAAGGCAACTGAGCACAAAACATTCTGCAATGATTCTCAGTTCAAAACTAAATCTCTTGTAAATCTATGTAAATCTATGTGAAACTGTAACATTACCTTTCCCTCTCTTCAGGCTGTATTATTCCTCACTTACTTCTTTCTTCTGTTGGCTGTATCTCTCATCTCACATGACATTTATAACAACAAATAGGGATACCCCAACTGAAACTTCTACTGTCCGTGAACAGTATAACAAGAACAAGCAAAAATATCTTGCACCTTCAGTTTATCGAACGCACATAGCTGCACATGAAATGACGTTTCTGTGCCCTAGATCTTCTTCTTAATGGCCCAGTGCACCCTGCTATTGGCTCTCTCTTCAAAAAAAAAAAAAAAAAAAATGCTGGCACTGCACACCATAGCGACCGGGAAATTAACAAAGTTCAGTGCTTCGATGCTGCGCCTCAGTGCTTCCATACTACCGGAAGTAATGGCACGTTGCACTTCACAGCTGGCTCCTAGTAAGAACTCTGACATGCGAACGGTTCAGACAGGACAAATTGATACAGTACCTCATCCGATGTTCTCATCTTCATCACCCTCCAGTGCTCAAGTGCAGTCATCCAAGCAATAATTTATCGAAATCTGACGACAGCTGGTTCTGTCTTGGTGCCAGTGATGGCCGTATGTTGGCTAGAAGAAGGCCAGGGACTGCAACCATTCTGTCACATGCTAGACACACTGGACCGACACCTAGAGTTATGGTCTGCACTGCGACTTTGTATGACACCAACATCACTCTCGCGGCTAACCTACACACCTTAACTGCAAAACTGGAGATGCGAACTGTTGTGCTGCCATTTATAAACGGCATTCTGGTGGGTGTTTCCCAGTGGTATAGCGCTCGCTCTCATACCGCTGTTGTAGCCCAACATGCGCTACGGGGTGTCGACGTGTTGCCTTCGCCTTCTCAATCACCGGATCTGTCTCCAGTGGGACGTCATCGGACAACTCCAGCGTCATCCACAAATGGCGTTAACCGTCCCTGTATTGACCGACCAAGTGCAACATGCATGAAACTACATGTCACAAACTGACTTCCGGCACCTGTACAACATAACGCATGCACTTTTGCATGCTTTTAGTCAATATTCTGGAGGTTACAGCCGTTATTAATATACCAGAATTATACATTTGCAGTGGCTTATCTCGTGCTTACATTAACCTCTGATCTTGTAATGTTAATCACTTAAACATGTGCCTAGAGAGATGTACTCCCATAATTTCATTACTCTACATTAATTACTTTTTGGTGTTAAGATTTTCTTCGGTAAGTGTATACACGTCTTCCTGTTTCCAATGTTTATTATATATGTTCGTCTCTTTACTAGAATATCATAGCCAGTGATTCGTCCTCATAGTCATTGTTCAGTTCTCTGCCTTATTCCCTGTCTCTTTCAATCCTCAGAACAGCTTGACTTCCTACGTCCGTATAATATTTCTTTCCACAGGGTTTTATCACGCGTTCTCCGTTGACACATTCGGACTCGTCTCCACTCGAATCATCATCAGTAAATTTACATTTATTCATTCTCTCGTGTGTCTCCTCATCTTTATTTATTCTCTTCTTGTCGGAACTGTTTATCGCCCAAACTTCACTTATGTACAACCCTTACGGATAGCCATGTGTATTAGCACGCCCCTTCCGGGATTCGGGGAGGTACGTTGGCACCAGATCGAGTCAGCATGGTCGATTAATGCCGGTTAGCTTAGATATCGTTTCTAGGAGGACTTCGTCATCCGACTGTGTGAATACCGGGTTGGTAACCATTCTACTTCATTTACACGTTTCTCAAATATTTCTGTTGCTGCAGAAAGGGCATCCGACCATCCTGTACCACTAACATAGCCAAATCCAGATTAACATAAAAACCCCTAGAAGAATACGGGATACAGGTCAGGGATACGAATTAAAAAAAATAGCTTTGCTTCTGTACGACGGTACTCTCCAGAAAATGCCTTGCTGTAACCGGTCCTCATTGTAAATCATGTCTCAATCAATTGCATTACATTAACTTTGTTTTACTTTTGTTAACGTTCATCTTATACCTTCTTTTCTGTCCATTCCGTTCAGCTACTCATCCATATCCTCTGCCGTCTATGACAGGATTACAATATCATCGTCAAACCTTAATAAATTTGCTGTTTTCTTGATCTCTAATTCTTTTACCAATTTTTTTCTTTGTTTCCTTCACAACTTGCTCAATGTACAGATTAAATAACGTTGTGGATAGGCTACTAGTCTTGTAAATTCATTTTCAACTACTGCTTCGCTTTCACGTTCTTCGACATTTATATCTGCTGTATGGTTTCCGTAAAAGATTTAGAAGACTTTTCTTTTACTGTATTTTACCCATGCTACCATAAAGGATTTGAAAGAATGTATTCTTGTCAACTTTTCAAAACCTTTCTCTATATCTACAAATGCTAAGTATATAATTTGTCTTTCTACGGTCTATATTCTAAGATATTTAGTTGGTTTGGTATTGGCAGATGTGTTACCTCATTTCTCCAGCATTCTACGACGTCGTCATCTATCAGTATTCCAGTTCTTATGTAAATTATTTCTGTCACGTTTTTGAACCATTGCTTATTATACTGCTGGTTTCCTATTACCCACACCTGTCAGCATCAGTCTTCGCATTAACTGGAACTAATTACATTCTTACTGAAGTCTAAAGGTATTTCGCATCTCTCATATATCGTACCCACCAGGCAGACTAGTTTAATCATGGTAGGTTATACCAAGGATTACAATAATTCTAAGGGAATGTTGTCTACTCGAGTGGTCCTCTTTCGACATTTGTCTTTGAGAGTTGTATCAAATTCTTCTCGCAGTATCATACCATCTATTTTAACTTTATTAACTTTCTCTTTCCTTTCTATAATACTGTCTTGAAGTTCATTTCCTTTAAATAGAACATCCTCCCTCCTATCAGCTTTCCCTTCTTTGATCCACACCGGTTTCCCATCTGAGTTTTTAGTATTCACACAGGCGCTTCTCTTTCTAAAAAGGTCTCTTTAATTTTCCTAACCACGGGGTCTATTTTCCTCATTCACGGTTCCACAGTTCTGCATTTGACCTCTAGATGCTCCTGCTATGCAATATGGCACTTTCCCTCAGTCTCATTTTTAAACGTCTACGCTCCTTTTTGCCTGCTTCCTTTTCCGCATTTTTAAAATTCTCTCGTTAACTCAATGTAATTCAATATAGCTTGTCTTATCCAAGGAGTTCTATGGCGCCTTCTGTTTTTGCACAATCCTACCTCGGCTGCCTTTACTCTTTCCTGTATTAAAGTTACTCATTTGTCTTTTCATTTCTTTCCACTGTTTCAGTCAATCGTTATATAAACCTTCTTTTGAAAATATCGACAGTTTGACAGCTTCTTTTTTTTATAACCAAATCTCATTAATTTCCCAACTCTCTGTAATTTCTTAGTTCTTATCTACAGTTCATAACTAATGAAATGAGCACAGTCCACACCTGCCTGTGGAAATGTTTCTCAGTTTAAAATTTGATACGAAATCTATGACTCGCCATTATTTAAACAATCTGAAACCTTCCACGTTCTTGATTCTGAAACAAAGTGCTAGCAATGGTTGATTTGTGCTGTGTGTCTCATTCTGCTAAGCGATTTCTCGTTTCATTTCTTTCCCAAATACGTGGTACCCTATTCTTTTTCTTTACATTCTTTTTCCCACTATTGATTGACAGTCCCCCATCACAACCTATTTTCATAACCCTTAACTATACAAAATTTCTTTTAATTCAACATACATCCTTTAACCTTTCATCATCAGCGAAGCCAGCAGGCATTTTAACTTGTACTACTGTATTGGGTTTTTGGCTTTGTATCTACCTTGGATACCATAATGCTGTCTCTGTGCTGTTTACGGTAGCTCGTCCGCATTCCTGTTTTCGTATTCTTTATTAGAACTATTCCTGCATCACAATTTTGAATGTAATGTTTATTACTCTCAGTTAACTCCAAGTGTTAAAAAATATGCTAATCACATTTAACAGCATCATAAACCTATGATGTACGTTTATATTTATTTATGGAAATATTTTTAGCGTATACGTAAAGTCTATAAGAACTACCACAGAAATAAGGAAAATAACCATTTTTACAGCTATAGGTTTTACAAAAACTGTATAAAGTCTGTTTAATTTAGGAGTATTAATATTTTATTTTCGTACAACACTATTCCAAAATTAGGTCTAGCAATTACAGAAGTATAACTCATCTCATATTTTTCGTACATTCTGCATAACTTTTCCAAAATAATTTTATTCCTACCTTTTAAAAAATTACTTTTTGAATCATTTTCCGCAGTCACAGGTTTCCTAGGATCAATATTAGCATGCGTAACTTATCTTCAATAGACAGTGATGTTTTATTGAACAGAAAATAATACTTTCATGATGAGAAAAGAACGTGCTTAGTGTTTCGATCTTAATAGTAAAATTTCTGTTTTACTTTTTATCTCAAAGACTAAAAGAGAGGATTTCTATCATTTTTGTCGCTTGTTAGTTATTCCCAGAGTCTCCTTCTTACGTGTGTCTGTACGGAGATAATTCTCAAAGTCTCCTTCTTACTTTCGTCTGTACGGCCATAATATTCACGTAAGTCTTCATGAATAATAAATGAAATTCATTGTGTTGTGCTTCTTTATTTTAATGTAAATATTATGTTATAATAGTTAATCACATGGATCAAGTGGCGCTTTTTTGCGATCAGAATTAGCGGGATTGGTCATGATCCATTCAGCTGCCATTGTGCCCGTCCCACTAACATAATTACTCTTTGTACTTATTACATAGAGCTTGTATATCATGACGAAGTCTGATTTGCCAGTGCAAACAGAAATCTACATCTACATCGACATGGATACTTTACAAATCACATTTAATTCCTTAGCAGAGGGTTCATCGTACCACCTTCACAATTCTCTATTATTTCAATCTCGTATAGTGTGCGGAAAGAATGAACACCTATATCTTTCCGCACGAGCTCTGATTTCCCTTATTTTATCGTGGTGATCGTTCCCCCCAATAGTCCAGTCAAATAGCAATATACCTTGCAAAAGGTGGGGTAGAAGAGAATATTTTCTCAACTCGTTCATATGGTTGGAAAGATTAGAAAACCGAGTTATGCCAACAAAATTTCGCTTGGGAAATTTTTCTGCAGTCAAAAAACTTGGCCTTTTTCAGTTTTTTCAAAATATCTCAGTTTTTTTGCTCCTATCGCTTTAACGTCTAATTTCTTTTTTAAAGAGCACAAAATTCTCTACAAATTTGATTCTTGTCATTTTTCTCTACTCCCAATATCTAAGGCGCTACAGCGCATAAAAAAATACCAATTTTTCAAAGTTTGAGCATAGTGACAACATACCTTATTTTTGAACACTATTTTTTCAGTTTCTGTTTGTGTAGTATAAATACATTATACATCATGTTATATGTTGGAATTTACCACCTCACTTTCAGGTATTCAATTTCTCTGTATGCAACATAAGGATTGCTGGGCACCCAACTATTGTGATTCTTACATCACTACCTGAAGTTCACTATGGGCCACCTCAGCCCTGGTATTTGTAAAACTATAAATATAAAAATACATCATTAAGAGATACAGACACACACACACACACACACACACACACACACACACACACACACACACACACACACGCCCACAAAATAAATTGTCTCAGGAAACTGAACTACTATTAGCTGCAATAGGCAACCTAATTTGGTAGGTAATTATTCTTCTGTATAAAAGCCACACAGTTGACATTAAAAATAAGTAGCTTTATTACAATTAAAATGCATTGTCAGTTACTAAAAAATGTTGACAGTTCTGGGTGTGTAATACTTGTAATATCGCACTTTAGCGCACTTGAGACAGATATGAACATCACTTCCAACGTTTTGATGGGTCAGGTCCCTCAGTGTCACCAGAAATACCTTGAGTTACGGATTCAGGGTCTGTACATAGAGTTGATCCCAGATTGACCTCTTCTTTAAACAGCAGTCAACCTCAGCAAGTTCGTTGATTTCGTCAGCGGTTTCCTCAACATCCTCCATAACATCTTCTTCACTGTCTTCATATAAAAATTTTGGCACGTTTTCACAGTTGACCCCAATTCATTTCTTGCAAAGTGAAGAACATTTCAAACCCGCTTTTCTGCAGGAGCACGCTCCGCCACAGTTCAGCTTGCATGAGCATGAAACAGTGTGAAGAAGTGCTTCAGCTGCTGGATCGTGGCTCATTATAACGGGTATTGGACCGTGGTCACTATGATTCCAGCCCCATTTCTCAGGAGGTTTACAGTTTCCCATCCAACTTTGGACTTGTTGGTAATTCCGCAGCGAATGATGTTGTGCAGCATCTTGTGTAGGTGGCAACCGTGCAAGATTCAGTTTGCTTTTTGTGGCAGACTTGGCGAATAGCTGGTACCGCAAATGGTCTATTGTGTGGGAACTGCTGACACCTCCACTGTACAATGCGATAGTAACCCGTTCTCCTGCTGTTATTATTTATTCACGGTTAGCATGTGGTTTTTTGAACTTGCAGCGCTGAGGTTAGGTGTTCATTTTTCGCAACAATATTGCAGCACTTAATTTTTCATTGACAAAAAAAGCGGATGTTGTATCACATCCGCTATAGGCGTGAGTGAACAGAATATATTCACTGTCAAACCTGTAAGATGCAGTGGAAAACCACTTGTCTTCTGCATTTCCTCTTCCTGGCTTTAAGAAAAATAAGTTTTCAATGCCTTGCCCCAAACCGGTCATGAGCACAAGCAGGTCAACATCTTCTCGTACAATGACAACACTTCCAAAATCTTTGGTTCTTGAAACGGCAGATATTACAATCATAACGTCAGTATCTTCTTGTGGTAGGTGCACTTCAATGCTACAGTCCAGAAATTCCTTTTTAAGAAGTGTGATCAAACGCATCTTGTTTCGTTCGTTGTACAAAAACTTGTCCTGAGGGACTTGTTTCACCGTCTCTGATTCAACCACAACGTTAACCGAAGAATGTTTTTTGGACCTACGAATCCTCTCAGCACTCTTTGTGCTACATTTGTCTCCCTCACATGGATACCCATCAAATACAATAGCAAATTGAGATCCAAAATGACGTTGCAGATAAGAAACATAGCTTTGGGCTATTGACTTGAAGCAAACATTTCGAGTCCAAGTCACCTTGTGGATAATGTACCCTCCATCAATGACAAAAAATTTACTCGGTCCACCTGATTTCACATCTTCCACTGGAACGAAGGCATCGTAGAATGAAGATTTTGTTCCTTTTCGCATGCCTTTTTCTGAGAATAGGGACATTGGGTTAGGAGCAAGTTCATATTTCAGAAAGGCTTTTAACTCTTCTTCACTTTGTTTCATTAAACAAATCCTTTGGAAAAGAGTTAAAGGATCAACAGGAGTAATTTTAGTGCTCCCAGCTTTTACAGAATTGAACGCAGAAAGGAGAGTTACAACTTTATCTTTTCTACGGAACTTTACATCGTGGAAATTGTCACCAACTATTCTTTTCATGCCTTTTTCCCCATCTTCGTGACACATATGACAATTAACATCCTCCTTTCCGACAACACCACTGCTGATAGACATTACAAAATCACTTTCAGGGAAGGGAGGGTGCACCGAAAACGAATCACGCAGCTTACGCAAGTCATTGCCATCTCGTTCGATGCGACAACTTCTTGCATCTACATGCTGTTCTGATGTTACTGCGCTCACTTTCCAATACGACTCGATTTCTTCACAAATGTTCTGCATGTGAATCATACCCAATTTCCATCTGGTTATTACACTATCCGCAATTCCTCGGCCAGAAGTAAGTCCTCCAGAACTCTTCATGGTTGTCATCAATGTTTGTTCTATAGTCATGTCAGAAGGAACCCCTAATCAATACTTTTCTGATCGCCGGATTGTAAAATGTCCTTTCGTTGTGAACTTCTCATATTCTGATAAATCCATTTTTTCCTCGAGTCTCAACATATTCTGTAAGTAGAGGTGGCCACTTTTAGCGTATATAAAACGTCCAGCTGAATGGAAGTAGGGAAGCATTTTTCGCACGCCTTCAAGATGAAGTTTCCAATTGCCTGATCGATCCACTTCAATAAATTGTTTCATGAGAATGACCATCTTGTAGTACTGGACCCATAATTTTGCTTAGAGTCCCTTACTTTCAATCGTTTTCAGGGCAGTTACAAATTTTTTTATGACTTGTTCCCTGAGAAGACTGGTATCCTGGCCAACTGACAGTTCTGACTCACCACAAGGAGAATACAAGTCATTCAATGACCCACGTTCATCTTCTGTTAGCTCAATGTGATCCCACACTTGACAGGCCAAAGCAAGGTGACACAATAAATGCGCTCGCACTGCGCTGGAATATGCATGTCCTGACAAAATCTTTTCAACGCTGTTTTCAGCGAATATTACACCAAATAAGTCCTTTAATCCACTTCCACCCATGATCATACCGATACATCCCACGAACGACATAAGGAAATGGAAACCTCCAAGTCGGTCCTCCACATTATGAAATTCAGGAAGGTCAATTTCCACAATATCCCTTGCCTTCTAATACAGAGGCTGATCAAATGTGGCAAAGCAGATTTATGGACAGTCCTACAGGATTCATGGTGTCAATTTCCTGCAGCACTGCTTCAGATATTAGTTGAGTCCATGCCACGTCGTGTAGCGGCACTTCAGCGTGCTCGCTGGGGCCCTACCCGATATTAGGCAGGTGGACCAATTTCTTTGAATCCTCAGTGTAAAATTCTTGATGTAAATGAGATGTATGAATGGGCATTAAATTTGCTCGTGTGTTTTCAGAAACGTTGGAAAATTTTGATGTAACGAGTCTATCACATGATTCTGACATGGAATATACACAGGTGAGCCACAACATCATTACCACCTGTTAATAGCCTGTTGGTGTACTTTTGAAACCCAATATAGAAGAGATTCTACGTGTCATGGATTAGAAAATTTCCCGGTAGGTTTTTGGACGTATGTAACCCCTGATGACAAAGCACAGGTCACGGAATTACCGTAAATTGTAGGCTAGTGGTTTGAGAGCGCCGAGCTGGTGCCCGATAGCGTCCCAGGTATATTGCATAAGGCTCGAATCTGGGAAATTTTGTGGCCAAGACATCAACCTGTGCCTAATATCATGCTCGCCAAGCCAGTGCGCCACGATTCTTGCCTTGTAACCAGGACATTTATCCCGCTCGCCATCGAGGAAGAAATGTGACAGGATTCTGGTGATCCATTATAATGATCACTTAGTCCACAGCTTTCGTGGTGACTTCGATTACTACAACAGGTTTTATGAAAGCCTAGGTAAGTGTCCTTATAACGTAAGACGGTCCTCACCGACCCGCGTCCACGGCGAGATGCACACTGGAGCAACCATTCGCTTGGATGTCGGCTTATCCTGGTACAGCAAGGTATGTGATTCACGTGACCAGGTGACACGTTTCCACTGGCTCTCGGAGTAAACTCCAAGATCCATTGGCCATTGCAGTCGTAGTTGACAGTGTCGTTGGGTCGACACGGGGACACGTATGGGTCAACAGCTGCAGAGTCTCGCGTTGAACAATGTGCGGTGAACAGTGTCCTAAAACACTTGTATTTGAACCGTTATTGTAGTCCTTCGTGAGATCTGCCTCATAATGCCACCTATCCAGCTCTACAAAATGGGCAAGACTCTGATCTCCATGTTCTGTGATGAGGCGTGGACATATAACACGTTGTCTCTTGCTCGTGTTCACCGTCCTTCAAACACTTTCCGTACATGATCACGACAGTATCTCGCGAACGGCGAACCAGCTTCGCCAATCACAACGTATTCGTTTCCAGACGCCAAGCCATAACAATACGCCCTTTGTCCAAATCATTTACAGGCCATTTGAGGCCTGTATCGTCGCTAGAATGATTCCCCGTTCCCTGCTTCGTTTACATGATTTACTTAACGCGTCACGTACCTGCAATGTCACGAAGCGGTATTTAATCTTGCGGTGATCAGTTGTCATAATGTTATGGATCATCTGTGTATCTCAAAAGCAGGCTTTCAGTATCTAGAAAACACCAATAATCTTCACTTTGATCTGTGATTATGGACAGAGAAAACAGCGTCACCACCTAGCAGCAGAGCAAGTCCCGAATTTTAGAGGAACCGATTTCCATTCTACAGGGTTAAAAGATTGTTTCTCGCTAATGATATAAGAGCAAGATACTGTTCCAACTGACGCAGTAATAAGTCGATGGACTAGTATTCGGAGGACAACGATTCAAATACCCATTAGATTATCCAGATTTAGGTTTTCCATTGTTTACCGATAATCATTTAACGCAAATCCGGGATGGATCCTTTGGAAAGGTCATGGCAGACTTCCCGCCCCATCATTTCACAATCCGAGCCTGGGTTCCGTCTCCAACAACATCAGCGCATTGATGTGTCTCACGGCATCACCACCAAATGAACGTGAAACACTAATCATCATACCTTTCTTCCTTTAAAACAATGTCTCAACAATAATGTCATACTAAGCTGAATTCAAGAGGTTTATCATTCCATTAAACTCACCAGTTGAGGGCACATACTGTAACGTCAGTTACATACGACCTGACCCGAGAAGGAAATATGTAAAATCTGTCAGTTTATATAATGCTCAGACTCAGAATGATTTATTAGTGGATCGTGGTTTTGTATCACAAAGAATGTCCGTCACATCGGCGAGAGAGAGATGAGTATATCTTTCGCGATAAAAGATCAAAAAATGGTTCAAATGGCTCTAAGCACTACGGGACTTAACATCTGAGGTCATCAGTCCCATAGACTTAGAACTACTTAAACCTAACTAACGAAGGACATCACACATAGCCACGCCCGAGGCAGGATTCGAACCTGCGACCGTAGCAGCAGCGCGGTTCCGGACTGAAGCGCCTAGCACCGCTCGGCCACAGCTGCCGGCGATAAAAGATCTTCCTCTTACGCTGTAACTAAGTAATGAGGACACGAAGTATTTACTTTGGAATTAACTGGCTAGGTTAAAATTCTATGACCGTGAAGTATAAAACTATAAGTGTCCCATTTCTCGAAACCTGGCAGAATTCTGCCAGGTTTCGAGAACCGACATTCTGGTCGTATGTGAAGTATGTTAGCGGCAAGGAACAATGCCTTCTCTGCGTGGTAGCAACGGAGATACTATCGTAGATAGTGCTGCCAAAGCGGAGTTACTAAACACAGCCTTCAGAAATGCCTTCACAAAAGAAGATGAAGTAAATATTCCAGAATTCGAATCGAGAACAGTTGCCAACATGAGTAACATGGAAGTAAATGTCCTCGGAGTAGTGAAGCAATTTTAATCACTTAATAAAAGCAAGTCTCCAGGTCCAGACGGTATACCAATTAGATTCCTTTCGGAGTATGCTGATGCATTAGTTCCATACTGAACAATCATATGCAACCGTTCGCTCGGCGAAAGATATGTACCCAAAGACTGGAAAGTTGCACGGGTCATACCAATATTCAAGAAAGGTAGTAGGAGTAATCCACTAAATTACAGGCCCATATCGTTAACGTCGATATGCAGCAGGATTTTGGAACATATATTGTGTTCAAACATTATGAATTACCTCGAAGAAAATGGTCTATTGACACACAGTCAACATGGGTTTAGAAAACATCGTTCCTGTGAAACATAACTAGCTCTTTATTCACATGAAGTGTTGAGTTCCATTTACAAGGGATTTCACATCGATTCCGTATTTCTGGATTTCCGGAAGGCTTTGACACGGTACCACATAAGCGGTTCGTAGTGAAATTGCGTGCTTATGGAGTATCGTCTCAGTTTTGTGACTGGATTTGTAATTTCCTGTCAGAGAGGTCACAGTTCGTAGTAATTAACGGAAAGTCATCCAGTAAAACAGAAGTGATTTCTGGCGTTTCCCAATGTAGTGTTATAGGCCCTTTGCTGTTCCTTATCTATATAAACGATATGGCAGACAATCTGAGCAACCGTCTACGATTGTTTGCAGATGACGCTGTCGTTTATCGACTAATAAAGTCATCAGAAGAACAAAACAAATTGCAAAACGATTTGGAAAAGATATCCGAATGGTGTGAAAAGTGGCAGTTGACCCTAAATAACGAAAAGTGTGAGGTCATCCACATGAGCGCCAAAAGGAACTCGTTAAACTTCTGTTACACGATGAATCAGTCTAATCTAAAAGCCGTAAATTCATCTAAATACTTAGGTATTACAATTACGAACAACTTAAATTGGAAGGAACACATATAAAATGTTGTGGGGAATGCTAACCAAAGACTGCGTTTTATTGGCAAGACACTTAGAAAATGTAACAGACCTACCAAGGAGACTGCCTACACTACGCTTGTCCGTCCTCTTTTAGAATACTGCTGCACGGTGTGGGATCCTTACCAGATAGGACTGACGGAGTACATCGAAAAAGTTCAAAGAAAGGCAGCATGTTTTGTATTATCGCGAAATATTGGAGAGAGTGTCACAGAAATGATACAGGATTTGGGCTGGAGATCATTAAAAGAAAGGCGTTTTCCGTTGCGACGGAATCTTCTCACGAAATTCCAATTACCAACTTTCTCCTCCGAATGCGAAAATATTTTGTGAAAACTTTCTGCAGTCATAAAACTTCGAAAATGTCGGCCTTTTTTCAGTTTTTTCAATATATCTCAATTTCATTTGCTCCTATCGCTTTGACGTCCATTTTCTATTTTAAAGAGCACAAAATTCTCTACAAATTTAATTCTTACCATTTTTTTCTACTCCCAGTATCTAAGGCGATACAGAGCGTCAAAAAATACCAATTTTTCAAATTTCGAGCAAAGTGACAAATTACCTAATTTTTAACACTGTTATTTCAGTTTCTATTTGTGTAGCATAAACATATTACTCGTCATGTTATTCATTGAAATATACCATCTCACTCTGCTGCAGGGCCAGGACAAACAGCATCATATTTAGTAACTACGAACACATTCACATCGGATTGCGTGAAGTTTATTTGTGTTGCATGCAGGTGCCGTACATTTTCTACAGTTGATTGACGTTAATGATCAGTTATACGTATGTAGGAATTGTTCTTTAGCGGACAAAAGCGTATTTATTCTTTGGCGGGTGGATTGTTCACAGCGCGCTGACAGCTGTTAGCACACAACAATAAGGGTCCTACAGTTTGGAGTCGCTTCCATTCAGTATATGTTTTGGTGCTGAAAATGAGTATGTCTGACATGAATTTGTGTTTCATTTGCGAAAAAACTGTGGTGAGTGGTGGACGCAATGTGAAAAAGAAAGGACTGAGCACACTTAGCGATTGTAGTGCTAAACGCAGGGAGTCTGCTCACACCCCTTTTTTGAAAACGCTCAGTGAAGTGATGGTGCATGAAGCATGCTACAAGAAGTACATTAATGAGAGAATGATAGCAGCTAGCCTTCGACATCCTCAGGAACAAACAGGTGTGCTACGTCGGTCGCAGGAAAAAGGTCAGTTCAATTTAAAAGAGAAATGGTCCTTACGTGCAAAAGGGAATTCTGATGACTTTTTAACCAAGCAGTTATTATTGCCATATGCCAAACGAAATTTTGTTTACAAAGTAATGAAATTGGAAGCGCAATCGACAGTATTAGAACAGGCTAAACGACGTGGCGATGAATTTGGTCAACAAGTGATAGAGCGGATTCAAAATGTAAATGATTTGGTTGCTGCAGATGGGTGGTACCACAGATTTTGCTACATAAAGTTCTTTCACCGTGTTTCAGCTACTGGATAGAAACGAGTTTACCGACGTGCAACACAAGTACTCGTAGATGAAGGCATGGAGGCTATATTTGCCTACCCGGAAACCAATATGGAAGAATGTCAGTTTTCTATGGACGATCTGTTAGAGCAAATACCCACATCACCTCGTCTTGATATTCGAACTGTCAAGGCTCGCCTTTTCCAGAAATATGGTGACGATGTGGTGATAGCTGAAACAGCTTCAAAGCCAGCAGTCGTATGTTCCAAGAATGTTGGGCACCAACTACTCAGTGAAAATTGGTACACCAAAAGAAATTCAGATCCTCAGCAAGAAAGACTACGAATCGTCAAAGCAGCTGCAAATATCATATTAGACGATATAAGATCAGTAGTGTACGATGTAAAACAGTACCCTCCCTCTGATAATTTTTAATGCGATGTAGAGTCTGTCGTACTAGAATCAGTAAGAGTGCTCTTCGAAACTATAATTTTGAAACACAAGCGGTCTCCCAGAAAATTGGGGAAAATATGTGTTTCTCTTGCTCATGCACTCGTAAGTGCTGCGAGGCCACGTTCATTTATTTCATCACTTTTGACTGCTATTAGTCCATACTTGTACCGGAAGTTTGGCTCAAAACATCTCATCCAGGTTTTGTCTTCCCTTGGCTTTGCAGCATCTTATGTGGAAGCTGCCCTATTGGAAATGCCTTCAGTCCTTCAGCTTGACAACGAAAGACAACGAAGTGACGCATTTTGCCAATTTGTGTTTCATAATGCAGATTTCAATGTAAACACCCTAGATGGAACTGGTACTTTTCATTCAACGGCAGGTATAATATGTGTTACTCCACATGATGCATTGCTTCCTCAGAAAAATATTAAAAAGTTGAATCATCGTCCCTCAGCCCAACTTGTTAGTGACTTGTTGTAACTCTTCAGGCTTTCCTGGCGGATATGTTGTAAATAGTCTTCACGGTGTGCCGCCGGATGACGTGCAAATCCCACAATATTTCTTCTGAGCAACTGTCCGACATCATCAGGTGGTTGAACCTCGCTGGTGGCTAGGTACGACTGACAACATCCGCATGTCGACGCCGCTGTATATAGAGCACGCGCGTGAAGACTGCGCAGGCACGGAAACCACGCATGCGCAAAAATTTGCAGATAGATGGCGCCAGACTCAAACGCCCTCTGCCGGGAGACGCAGAGCGGCCGTTCTCCGCGTGCACTGACGCTGTGTTTACTAACACGCTGCCAAAGTTATGACGGGTCTATTATCGAAAGCTCTTTGCTTTCTCGTCGTGACTTAACAGCAGCCAATGCAGGGTTCCAGGCTGTACTTAATTGAAATCCCGCATCCCTGTTGATAAGGTTATCAGCTGTAGGGATGTATTGCCTCCTTAATGATGCAATCCCAGAAAGAGGATGCTGGGGATAAAACTTCCGTCTTTTCATAAATGATGTGATGTCCTGTGTTCAGACAGTGTTCTGTTTTGAAACTTCCTAAGGAAGCTGCCGAAGAGATTAGGCTTGATTGATGCCACATCCTGACTCGGGCGCCACCTAAAAAGACCAGCTTTAATATTACCGCAGCAGAAAGAATTGCATTACAAGATCTGAGAAGAGACCAAGACATCGTCATCTTACCTGCTTACAAAGGAAACGCTACTGTTCTCCTCTCACGCACAGAATATAACAGCAAGATGCACAAACTGCTCGACGATCCTGCATACAGTAAATTAAAAAGTGATCCGACGGGTAGGATCCAGAGGAAGACTTTGCAACTCATGAGGAAGAGCTCGATCCCAGCGCAAGTCGCTAAGGGTTTACGCCAACAAGCTGCAGTTCCTCCTAGACTCTATGGCCTACCCAAGATCCATAAGAATGGCGTGCCTCTGCGCCCTATCGTGAGCAACATTGGAGCACCTACTTATTTTGTTGCCAAATATCTGACGTCACTATTGGGACCTCTCGCAGGCAAGTGCGACCATCATATTCGCAACTCTGAGGATTTCATAGGTCACTTGAAAACTCTTAGACTGCAATCATCGGATCTCTTAGTAAGTTTCGATGTTGTGTCTTTATTTACAAAGGTGCCCTTGCAGGACTCTTTAGAGCTCATTAGTAACACGTTTGAGGAGGACATAGTGGCACTATCTAAACACGTGCTTACTTCAACATGCTTCTTATTTCAAGACCAATATTTTGAACAAGTGGATGGTGTCGCCATGGGAGCCCTCTTTCTCCTGTGGTGGCCAATTATTTTATGGAGGACTTTGAAGATAAAGCACTACAGCCAGCGACTCTCAAACCGTCTTGTTTTCTGCGGTATGTTGACGATACGTTTGTGGTGTGGCCACATGGACTGGATACTGTACCTACGTTTCTTCAACATTTACATTCGCTCCATACGAATATTAACTTCACTATAGAAGTGGAAAAAGATGGCACTCTACCTTTTCCTGATGTTTTAATACGAAGGAAAGCAGATGGAACCTTGGGACACAGCGCATACCGCAAGCCAACGCATACGGATCTATATTTGGAGGCCACAAGCTGCCATCATCCAGCACAATGCGGTAGTGCATTACGTACGCTAGTTCATAGAGCGCGTGTGGTATCTGACTCTGAAAGCCTGCCGAGTGAGATGCAACATTTGAAGACAGTCTTCCGTCAAAACGGTTATTCTGAGAGACAAATACGTAATGCATTCAGGCCCAAGCGAGGTCAATCTATGGAGCAGAATGAAGATACGAAGACACCCACCACCTTGGCCTTCATGCCGTACTTTGGTGCCATGTCGTCAAGAATCGGAAGATATGACATCAAGTGTATTTTCCGACCAGCTGCAAAACTGAGGAACCTGTTAGGTTCGGTTAAGGATGATCTCGGTCTGAGGAAACGTGATGTGGACGAGATTCCTTGTCAGTGTGGGGCGGCATATACGAGTATAGGTCAGACATGTCGCACAGTACAAGAACGTTGCGATGTACATCTGCGTCATATACGCCTACGCCAACCGGAGAAGTCGTCAATTGCAAAACACTGTCTGAACACAGGATATCACATCATTTATGAAAAGACGGAAGTTTTATCCCCAGCATCCTCTTTTTGGGATTGCATCATTAAGGAGGCAATACATATCCGTACAGCTGATAACCTTATCAACAGGGATGCGGGATTTCAATTGAGTACAGCCTGGAACCCTGCATTGGCTGCTGTTAAGTCATGACGAGAAAGCAAAGAGCTTTCGATAATAGACCCGTCATAACTTTGGCAGCATGTTAGTAAACACAGCGTCAGTGCACGCGGAGAACGGCCGCTCTGCGTCTACCGGCAGAGGGCGTTTGAGTCTGGCACCATCTATCTGCAAATTTTTGCGCATTCGTGGTTTCCGCGCCTGCGCAATCTTCACGCGCGTGCTCTATATACAGCGGTGTCGACATGCGGATGTTGTCTCCGTCCTTTCCCTGGGCTCCCTCTTCCTCCCCCCTTCCATCCAGTGTTTCCTCCCCGCCTATCATCTCCTTTCTCTCCCCCTCCCCCCGAGTCCTTTCGTACTCCCCTCCTCTGCCTTCCCCAATCCCTGGCCCGTCTGCTCAGCACCCCCCACCCCTCTTATGGATCCTCCTCTTCCATTGGCTCATTTCCCCCCTCCCCCTTCACTTTTCCTCTCCTTCCCCCCGCTTTTTTTCCCGTCATCTGACCAGTTTCCCCCACCTGCTCTCGGGTGTGGTATGTCGTATTTGTGCCAACTTTTAGCGCAGTGTTTAAGTGAGTGCTCGGTGTTGTGCGTCCTTCCACAGTGTTGCGAACAGAAATCATGCTGTCGCTGGGTGTGCTTTTTATATCTCTTGCGAACAGAACCCAGACTGTCGCCGTGTTTTTTTAATTGTCTGTCTATTGTTTTTCTGTTTCCTGTGTGTTTTATTAGCTTCATCAACCCTGTGTTTTATGTTTTACGCTCCAGAATTTTCTGCCGTTTTTACCTTTAAGTCACCGATTTTATCGCCAACTGTTATTATTTTTTATCATCTTCATCTTTTTAAAACAAATTCTGTAGGCTGAAGAGCGGCGTAATAAGCTGCTGCCAGCCCGCCCCCTTTAGGGGGAATCGAAACCCAATAAAGGAAAAAAAAAATGCGGATGTTGTCAGTCGTACCTAGCCACCAGCGAGGTTCAACCACCTGATGATGTCGGACAGCTGCTCCGAAGTAATATTGTGGGATTTGCACAACGTCATCCGGCGGCAGACCCGTGAAGACTATTTACAAGAATAACGTTGCTTCCCCAACGCTTTCGGTGTCTCTAGAGATCAGCCCAAGACCCGTGGACTCGTTGTGCACTTTGAATCGTGTGTAGGACACTTGGATGGCACGCTAGATTGCCAACCCCTGTACTCGAAAAAAGATATGCACTAGAATAACGCCGCTTCTCGAATTTGTTCACATTGACCATTCTTAGAACTGAATTCACATTAACCTAAAAGTAATTATTTTTGTAGCATACAAGGTAGAGTGCACATTGATGATAAAATGTGCTTCTCTGATGATGCTTTTTAAGATCTCATCACAAAGGCAATATTTATATTTAGAAGCAAAGGATGATCGGGAATGCAGTACGAGGACAATGTGAAATGTTCTCTTCAAGACACAAAATGGTAACAAAAATCAATGACATTTGGATTTGTTATCTGCAAAGAAGTTACACAACAATGTAAGTGAAGTGTGAACTTGGTCTGTGGAATGGTCTTGATAATGTGATTTTTAAAGTAGCGGTGTTGTGTATGTTTCATTCAGATGAGTAAATTGGAATGCTGTGCCAATACAATTTCCTTTGTTTGATAACGTTTACCATTCATTTAAAGTAGCATGGTCGCCCGTTCAAAATCTATTGCTACACACTAACAGTCACCTATTACGTCCTTTTTGGCAAACTGTCCATCCTATGTAACAATCAACAACAACCTCTTTTGAATTTTCTATCCAACTGCAACTGTAACCCAAGGATTTGCCCTGTCATCGGCCATTTATCTCCTGTACGCTATCGTAAACGTCACCTATTTTTTACTCCTTAAATCTTTTGTATCAGAATTTCAAATGATATAGCGAATGGCTGATGAATTGGGATTTGGGCGCAGCCATTCTACTTAGGTATTTTTTAGTTTAATTACTTGATAAACACAACTAAAAAAACTCAATGTGTAGGCAATATTTATAAGACAAGCCAGCACCATCTTCCACTGCCGTTGTCTCTACCTCACTATTTACAACCTTTCTGTTCAGTGAACCAGTACACTAAAGCAACTCAGACTAATCCTCGATTACAAACTCAGGTGGAAATCGCACCTACTAATCACTCAATATAGAATCCACACTAGAACAAAAGTTATGCCCGAACTTGGGGACTGCAGCCCTCCAACACACTTGAAGCGTGCAAAACGTTAAGCAAACCATACCTTTAGCTACTGCCTACAAATCCTCAAAAACGCCACTCACTTCAACTTGTCCTCCTCCCACCCCCCCTCCCCTCCACACACAAACATAAAGACACACACACACACACACACACACACGGATCCTGTATGACCTTAATTTCCCCTCTCTCGTCTACCATACTGCACACCTGATTTTCTGTTTGTTATTTTTCCACAAGCCTGACACCAATCATACTATCTCCTCGTCCCTGTCAACCACTGCACTATGCTATACTTTACCGTTCTTAGCCCCCCAACCTCTCACCTACTAACTTTCCATATCCTACCCTGCCGAAACCTTAACCGTCCTCCCCTACCTGACAAAGAAATCAACGCAGTGGTCGACCCATCCTTCCACCTCAAAGAATATAGTGCTCAACATTTTCTTTACTGCTTTTCCAAAACCTTGGTTAGATGTCCTCCCCAAACCTCCTATCGCACATCGTCCCTTCAGCAACCCCCCTCACGTACTGCTCACTATCTGTAACGCAGTCAAGTGAAGTTTACTGTTCTGTATACATCTGTGAAAACTATTAACAATTTTCTGGATTGTAAAACTCAACAAAGCTTTACTTAAAATCTTTAATATACAGCTCAACCAACTGCTTCCGTGCTTTTAAAAACGAATAGATTTTCAAAATTTTTCTGGGCACTGTGTTTGTATATCTTACAAATCCTCCCAGCATAAGAGTGGAAATGTATGATTGTCTGACCACTCTTACAATGACAGGCGAGTGACTGAAATAACAGAAAAGGGAAACAAGGCACTGCAAGCAGAGGCAATTTGTACATGTATAGCAGCGTATGTTACGAGGTCCGCGATATAGGAGCTCCCCACTACAACGAAATTTTTTGCAGAAGAATTAACTGTAACCAGATTTGAATTCAAAATAGCAACACAGTTTAGGATTATGTACACTTGATTGTGTAGTATTTTTGGAGCACTGGAAGTAACAAAACGTTACAATAAAATTGTACTTCGAACTTTTGAAGAGTACATGGAACGTATTTAATTTTACTAAAGCACACTTAACATATTACAGATTGGTACAACATCCTTATGTGTCTCACTATAGTCAGCTGTCGGCAGTTACCATTTTGTTGACAAAGATTAATTGTTTTACATCGTTAACTGAAAACGCCTACAAATATTTGGTGTACATACCTTCACACAAAACAGGTGCTATTGAGCTGATCGTTCGGACAACCAAAATACCACCAAAGCTTGGCAGATATTCATTTCAAACAAGTTTACTGTCAATTTTGAGCACTTAGTGTTGCTTCAGCTATCCTGTTTCACATTCTTTCACTAATTTCGAAATTAGAGAAAGTTTATCTTTACTATATGTATAGTTAGTACACTCCTGGAAATGGAAAAAAGAACACATTGACACCGGTGTGTCAGAGCCACCATACTTGCTCCGGACACTGCGAGACGACTGTACAAGCAATGATCACACGCACGGCACAGCGGACACACCAGGAACCGCGGTGTTGGCCGTCGAATGGCGCTAGCTGCGCAGCATTTGTGCACCGCCGCCGTCAGTGTCAGCCAGTTTGCCGTGGCATACGGAGCTCCATCGCAGTCTTTAACACTAGTAGCATGCCGCGACAGCGTGGACGTGAACCGTATGTGCAGTTGACGGACTTTGAGCGACGGCGTATAGTGGGCATGCGGGAGGCCGGGTGGACGTACCGCCGAATTGCTCAACACGTGGGGCGTGAGGTCTCCACAGTATATCGATGTCGTCGCCAGTGGTCGGCGGAAGGTGCACGTGCCCGTCGACCTGGGACCGGACCGCAGCGACGCATGGATGCACGCCAAGACCGTAGGATCCTACGCAGTGCCGTAGGGGACCGCACCGCCACTTCCCAGCAAATTAGGGACACTGTTGCTCCTGGGGTATTGGCGAGGACCATTCGCAACCGTCTCCATGAAGCTGGGCTACGGTCCTGCACACCATTAGGCCGTCTTCCGCTCACGCCCCAATATCGTGCAGCCAGCCTCCAGTGGTGTCGCGACAGGCGTGAATGGAGGGACGAATGGAGACGTGTCGTCTTCAGCGATGAGAGTCGCTTCTGCCTTGGTGCCAATGATGGTCGTATGCGTGTTTGCCGCCGTGCAGGTGAGCGCCACAATCAGGACTGCATACGACCGAGGCACACAGGGCCAACACCCGGCATCATGGTGTGGGGAGCGATCTCCTACACTGGCCGTACACCACTGGTGATCGTCGAGGGGACACTGAATAGTGCACGGTACATCCAAACCGTCATCGAACCCATCGTTCTACCATTCCTAGACCGGCAAGGGAACTTGCTGTTCCAACAGGACAATGCACGTCCGCATGTATCCCGTGCCACCCAACGTGCTCTAGAAGGTGTAAGTCAACTACCCTGGCCAGCAAGATCTCCGGATCTGTCCCCCATTGAGCATGTTTGGGAGTGGATGAAGCGTCGTCTCACGCGGTCTGCACGTCCAGCACGAACGCTGGTCCAACTGAGGCGCCAGGTGGAAATGGCATGGCAAGCCGTTCCACAGGACTACATCCAGCATCTCTACGATCGTCTCCATGGGAGAATAGCAGCCTGCATTGTTGCGAAAGGTGGATATACACTGTACTAGTGCCGACATTGTGCATGCTCTGTTGCCTGTGTCTAAGTGCCTGTGATTCTGTCAGTGTGATCATGTGATGTATCTGACCCCAGGAATGTGTCAATAAAGTTTCCCCTTCCTGGGACAATGAATTCACGGTGTTCTTATTTCAATTTCCAGGAGTGTATGTTTGCGCTCATTTCCGTGAAGTTTTCATGCATGGTTTAAAGTTCAACATATTCCGATATGCTAGTGTACTCTTTCTCTTCCATAAATATCTCACTTTTAGGTCTACAGTTTATCGCATAACGACATTGTAGATCAGAATCAGTGTTAAAATGTCGGTTGAACCACCCATTTAGTGCCTAAAAACACTTAAATTTATGCGTTTTGAAGGTTGAGCCTTCATCAGAACTATAATACAAAAATCTCTAAAAGTGACGAACATAACATAAATATAAACAATAAATTATGTGGTTCCTTTACTTGCAAGTGTGCCTTTTTAATGTATACATCAACACCATTGTCAACTGACATAATAGGGTAAAGTGGAATGCTTTATGTTGTTCTGAGTCGGCGTCAAAATAACATCGATTTTTTGCACAGTCCATACATCTCTATGAAACCCACATCCAGAAGACAAACGAAGAGGTAACTAGAATGAGCACTTCGTGATTGCAAATAAATAAGCAAAGAGATACGAAATAAACAGTACCAACGCGTATACTTGCCCAGATGCTCAGAAATTCAAAGCCTGTCAAGAACGGAATGCTAATGGTGCAACAGTAATTAATGTCACTGAACGGAGAAGGGTGTTAAAAAAAGAACAAAAAAATTTTTGAAGAAGTTGTCTGTGGCACCTGTAAGCTCTTTGTCTAATGTATTTCGGTTTTTCACGCTATGTACAATAATCTCCAGTTGTTGCCTTACATTTATCAAGTACCTGCAAAACTGCGAGATCCTCATTATTTCTCAACTTAGGGTTGTCGTTTTAATGAATACACATGCCTATGGTCGACTTTTCGAAATTATTAAGCTGAAAAGTGTTCCTGTGTTCCTTGCGGCTCAATTTAAAGGATCTGCCATCTGGCCAATGTACAGTCGTGGACAAAACGAGCGAGACCCCCTCGCCTTTACGTTATGCTGATCTGCACAGCTTTAAAGGCTGCTACACAGCATAACAGGCAAGGCGACGAAGTGCTACCAACATACTATGCACAGGCGTGAAATTGAAAAACTATCCGAACTTTGTCAGACTGTTTTCAATCATGTGTAAGACTACAAAAATGCTGATTAGTTCAAATAGTTCAAATGGTTCTGAGCACTATGGGACTTAACATCTGAGGTCATCAGTCCCCTAGAACTTAGAACTACTTAAACCTAACTAACCTAAGGACATCACACACATCCATGCCTGAGGCAGGATTCGAACCTGCGACCGTAACAGTCAGTCGGTTCCGGACTGAATTGCCTAGAACCGCTCGGCCACGGTGGCCAGCAATGCTGAATAGTGTGTTAAGCACAGCACGTAAATATAAGATATAAGTGAAAGAAGAAACGCAAATTAGTATGAACTGTATTAATAAAAATGAATTTCAGCTTATCAAGATAACCTAATTGTTTAAGTAAGACAAAATACTCCAGATCGTTACGATTTAGCAAAATATTGTGCGCATTCGGCCGCGGAACCGTCTGTGTCAACGTTCAGACAGTCATACTGGATTACTGTAGCTGACCTACCATAAAAGTGTGCAAATTTAGCAATGCGTGAAGATTCATAACGAAATTCAGTTAAAAATATTTCTGTGCCACTCTTTAAGTCAATTCAACTATTGACAAAAACGGAAAAAGTAGGCAGTAACAAGTATGAAATTCTACAAGAGCTTCATATTGACATCAACAGAGAGCTTGTACAAAATAAAGGTAACAATAAAACACATTGGTGGCGCGAGAATTTCTTACAATTTCTTTACTGGTGGTCTATCTTCCTCCGTCGAGATCAGAACAGAAAACAAACCAGACCTCCCTTGCAGCAGCAAATACCTTTCACTACACTAGCAGACAATCCAGGAAAATGGCCCTCTATTATTACACCAGACATGCATAAGCCAGCAATTTCGCAATGAAAATGGCAAAATGATTTGCAGTTTCTGTTGCATAGAGCTTTCTGGACTCAAAAACATGAATTTTCTACCTTTATGTCACCGCTCATGTGACAATCATTCGGAATGTTTATCGAAATAACAAAATACCGTTACTAGCGAGTAAATTTAGTAGGATAATTCTGCACCACCACAGGAAATAAACGGCGACATATCTGCCAAACGTATTCTACAATGTTTCGAATTCTGCATTAGACTCGACACAGCGAGAAAACGCTCATTAGTCTAAGTGTTTCTTAAGCTAGCTAGCAATGGGAATGCTCGCACTTCTAAAACGCATTGGCATTAATACTGGGATCTGAATTATCACGTGTATAGACAAATGGACTTTATTTGCATTCCTGTAAAAGGGTTTTGGTTCGAAAGCGTAGCTACGATTAATATGCCGATGTATGGACTGCAACTAGAACATTTCGAATAAAGAGTAGTGGAATTATTTATGCGGCCCTCATCTATAGTAACTGCCGTAGCTATTTTCTTTGTTAGGATTTCGTCACCTGAATCGGTAAAAATGGAACCCTACTAGTCTCACTTTCTGACCATCTGTCTGTCTACCCAATTCTTAAAATCCGTTTACCTCGAGTAGACATAATAATTGGAAATGTATCGCACTTCCTGCGGTATGCGGTCCCTTGGTGGTGTAAAAAAGTGAATTTCTATGTTTGGATCCAGTATGACACAGACCGTTTCGCGGCCGAAGGCGCATAATATTTTGCTAATTCGTAACGATCTGCGGTACTTTGTCTTACTAAAACAGTTACGTTATCTCGATAAGCTGACATTCATTTTTATTAATACAGTTCATACTAATTAGCGTTTCATCTTTCATTTATATCTTATATTTACGTGTTGTGTTTAACACACCAATCAGCACTAGTATAGTCTTACAGATGATTGAAAACAGTCTGACCAAGATCGGATAGTTTTTCAATTTCACGCCTGTGCATAGTATGTTGGTAGCACTTCGTCGCCTTGCCTGTTATAGTGTGCAGCATACTTCAAAGCTGTGCGAATCAGCATAACGAAAAGGCGAGGGGTCTTGCTCGTTTTGTCCACGACTGTACATTTTATCAGCTTACACACACAGTACTTAGGTCCATTTTGTTTTACGGCAAAAGAACACTAAATGTATGCACATTGAGTGTACTTCTGCAAATAAAATCACCCACTGAGAAGGTCACACCATATCATCAACCTCGTGGGCCACCAGAATAACTGATGATCGCATGCAGAGCGAACGAGGTAACATAAAAGCGACACATCGACGTAAACCGCCGTGGAAACAAAAATCAGGCTGAATTCCTGTACTTTCTATTTTATTGCGTATATCCCGTCGTACGATACACACTGTTTACATACTTTGGCAAATTTAAATTATTTCAACTTTGAGGCTGTTCGCGTGCGCTGCTCGTGTGAGCCTTATTCTCTGTGTCTACGCATATCCACATCTTACATACTTTGGCAAATTTCATAACTCTGAGGCCGGTTCGAGAGCGCTCTCTGTTATTCGTGTAAGCCTTATTCTCTGTGTCTACGCGTACCCACTGTTTACATACTTTGACAAATTTAATTTATTTTAACTTTCAGGCCAGTTCATGTGCGCTGTCTGTTATAGGCGTAAGCCTTATTCTGTGTCTTTGCATATCCACTACTTACATACTTTGGCAAATTTAATAACTTTGAGGACGGTTCGTGTGCGCTCTCTGTTATTCATGTAAGCCTTATTCTCTGTGTCTACGCGTACCCACTGTTTACATACTTTGGCAAATTTAATTTAATTCACCTTTCAGGCCAGATCGTGTGAGCTCTCTCTTATTCGTGTAAGCCTTATTCTCTCTGTTTACGCATGCCCACTGTTTACATACTTTGGAAAATTTAATTTATTTTAACTTTGAGGCCAGTTCGTGTGCACTGTCTGTTATTGGCATAAGCCTTATTCTCTGTGTCCACGCATATCCACTGCTTACATACTTTGGCAAATTTAATAACTTTGAGAACGGTTCGTGTGTGCTCTCTGTTATTCGTGTAAGCCTTATTCTCTGTGTCTACGCATACCCACTGCTTACATACTTTGGGAAATTTAATTTATTTTAACTTTGTGTCCAGTTCCTGTGTGCTGTCTGTTATTGGTGTAAGCTTTATTCTCTGTGTCCACGCGTATCCACTGCTTATATACTTTGGCAAATTTAATAACTTTGAGTACGGTTCGTGTGTGCTCTCTGCTATTCGTGTAAGCCTTATTCTCTGTATCTACGCGTACCCACTGTTTACATACTTTGGCAAATTTAGTTTATTTTAACTTTGAGGCCATTTTGTGTGCGCTGTCTGTTATTGCTGTTTGCCTTATTCTCTGTGTCTACGCATACCAACTGCTTACATACTTTGGGAAATTTAATTTATTTCAACATTGAGGCCAGTTCGTGTGTGCTGTCTGTTATTCGTGTAGGCATTACTCGCTGTGTCTACGCATCAAGTTTTTTCACCTGAGAACAAATTAAGATGTACCTAAACGACCGTGGGAAACCGTCTAAAATAGAAACTCCGACCGGCTGTTGTACGAGATCTGCGGTCATTAATCTGTCGCGGGAATTCGATCTGGATCAAGCTCATCCTGCTGTCTCGCAAGATAGAGCACTGCACTTTACCATATGTGAATAGACCTGCAGAATTCCTTTACTGCTGTGAGGTGACAAAAGTCATGCGAAACCTCCTAAAATCGTGTCGGACCTCCTTTTGCCAGGCGTAGTCTAGCAACTCGACGTGGCGTGGACTCAACAATTCGTTGAAAGTCCTCTGCAGCAATATTGTGCATACTGGTTCTATAGCCGTCAATACTTGTAAAAGTGTTGCTGGGGCAAGATTCTGTGCAAGAACTGAGCTCTCGATTATGTCCCGTAAATGTTCTGTGGGACTCATGTCGTGCCGTCTGAGTGGACAGATCATTCGCTCGAATTGTCCAGAATGTGCAACGTTGTCCAGGAACATAAAGTCCATGAATGGCTGCCAATGGTCTTGAAGTAGGCGATCATAACCATTTCCAGTCAATGATCGGTTTCCATTCCATGTAAACACAGCCCACTCCATTATGGAGCTACTTGGGTCCGTGGCTTCGTGTGGTCTGCGCCACACTCAAGCGCTACCATCAGCTCTTACCAACCGAAATCTGGAGTGATCTGACCAGGCCACGGTTTTCCAGTCGTCCAGGGTCCAACCGATATGATCACGAAGCCAGGAGAGGCACTGCAGGTGATGTCGAGCTGTGAGCAAAGGCACTCGCCTCGGTCGTCTGCTGCCGTAGCCCATTAACGCCCAGATTTCGTCGCACTGTCCTAAACGACACGTTCATCGTATGCCCCACATTGATTCCTACGATTATTTCAAGCACTGCTGCTTATTTGCCAGCACTGACAACTCCACTCAAACGTCGCTGCTCTCGGTCGTTAACTGAAAGCCCTCGTACACTGCGAAGTCCGTGGTAGAAGGTAATCCCTGAGATTTGGTATTCTCGCAACAGTCTTGACACTGTGGATCTCGGAATATTGAAGTCCCTAACGATTTCCGAAATGAAATGTCCCATGCATCTAGCTCTAACTACCATTCCGCTTTCAAAATCTGTTAATTCCCGTCGTGCGGCCATAATCACGTCGGGACCTTTTCACATGAATCACCTGAGGACAAATGGCAGCACGGCCGATGGACTGTCCTTTTATACCTCATTTACGCTATACTACCGCCATCTGTATATGTGCCTATTGATATTCCACGGTTTTCGTTACCTCAGTGAATAACCACTAAAGACTCTCAACCTGATCTGCTCACCCACATACAACCCCCGTAGTCCCTACAATAACATATGTTACTGCTCACTCAACCTTTGGACAATTTTAACCAAATCTAGCAATTCCTCACTGTGACCGTGTAGGTAAGGAGTGCTCACTCGAAGACAGAACAAGGAAAATTGGTAAGAAGGGAGTGAAAATCGAGCACGGAGATACTAATATCGATACTAATTTTGATTTTACGCTGACACGCTCCCTGTATATAAGCATAGGCCGATACCCGCACGTACCTCCGGAAATAGAACATATTCCCTGAATAAAATGGTCAGAGAATCAAAATGAATGCTGTTGTTAATATTAAACGTCAGGCCTACTAATTCGAGGCTATTATTATCAATTTCACTACTGAGCCAACTGAAATATTGGAGCTGTTATCGACACACCAACAGCAAATGGATTGCTGTGGAATGATTTTTAAGAGTAAGAATGCTACGTTAAACCTCAGTTTTCTGAATGTGCGGTTAGGGATAAAGAGTTCAAAGTATTGTCTTAAATTTATCACCATATCTGAGTTGTCTGTTGAGTCAAAGACTGTTGTGGGTCACAGTAGTACCTGTGCCATTCTACTGTTAAACTGTCAACGTATTGACTATGCTATACACGAAATATGGAATCAAATTGACTGTGCTGAAGTGGCAGTTGTGATAGTGAAATATCTTTGGTGTTCTGCGACGTTATTCTTTGGTGTTTTCTGTACATCCATGTGTTGGAGTCATTCAAATGAAAACTAGGCAAATGAAAAAGAAGTAAGCAAACTTTCATCATTTCAAGAGCAATCGCCAAAATTGTCAATACATTTGTCCCATGCGAGGCAAGGCAGTTAGTGTCTTCATCGAAAAACGGTTTCTGTTGCGTATGGAGCCACTGTTGTACCCGAAGCAATTCGGTGGCCATGAATGACTCTCTTCAAGACTTCAAAATTATGTAAACCACGTGGGGAGAGATCTGGACTATATGGATGATGTGTAACGACTTCCCAGTAAAACTTTTTCGGCGTAATCGAAACAACCTTGGCAACATGTTATTGAACAACAATGTATTTTGATAAATGCTAATTGCCCGCATCTCGTGGTCGTGCGGTAGCGTTCTCGCTTCCCACGCCCGGGTTCCCGGGTTCGATTCCCGGCGGGTCAGGGATTTTCTCTGCCTCGTGATGGCTGGGTGTTGTGTGCGGTCCTTAGGTTAGTTAGGTTTAAGTAGTTCTAAGTTCTAGGGGACTGATGACCATAGATGTTAAGTCCCATAGTGCTCAGAGCCATTTGAACCATAAATGCTAATTATGCTTTCTTCTAAGTGCGGTATAGACCTCGAACTGAGCTCATTGGCTAGCCCGTAAGTAACAAAATCAGTGCCAATAAATGAGCAGCATATGTTATGATAAGTAAAATGGACTTCGTACCGTCCAGAGTGTGGTACAGATGTTGAGCATTAGTCGCCAAGAAGTGGGCTTAGTCTGTAAATTGTATCAGTACTGGTATTATGTAAACCATGAGATTTTATTAAAACCTTACAGAACAATAAAGTTGCGAATGCAGTGTCATGTGGGATTTATACTGAAAATCGACAATATTTTTCTAAATAATTTTATTCTGGTGCAAGATCTGAGTTTAGTTTCCAGTCAGAGATCGGCAATTTTGCTTTATTATTATGATAATTAACCTGCATGTCTTTTATTTTGCAGCAGAGATCATAGTTCCGAGATATCGAACTTTTGTCTCTGTGTGGAAGCTTTTTCCATCATTGTTTTTGGCCATGTTGTGTTGTGGAGGCATGTCGTGTCCTTAAATCATGTATCTGGCCTATAATGAAAATCTCCTTGTGTGAAAAATATCTGCAAGTAAGTGAAAGTAATTAAAAAAGCTATGGCAGTCAGGAAATAAAGTCAATTATATTTTTCCGTTGCGCACTGTGATGCGTTCTTCCCCATAAAAAGGTGCTTAATGAGGTGAAGTATCACTGAAAAATTTCTAAAAACGCCAAATAATGAAACTTAAATGTACCAAGAATGACTTGGTCTCATATCCATATACCAGTATCTTTACGTATTATGATAATTGTTAGACACTTAAAAGCTTTTGTATCATCGTTGAAATAGATAAATGTCGCAGGTTTCCTCGAAATTTCGTTATTTAGGAGTGAGATCAACTGTCAACTGCCTGCTTAACATGATACCGAATGTATGGACACAATTGTATTGTGCTGTTGTAGAAAGTCACATATAGAGAAAGATAAAATTATAGGTGGGGTATTACGGTATTTGAAATAAACATATTTTGTATGGTGCAAAACGAGCAATGAAATTTGCTAATGAATTAGGACAGACTTTCACAGAAACTTTTTATGTGACGTATAACAAAGAGAGATGAAATTTAATGATTCGGCAGAGTTTTAGGTGGTTCCATATTTTTGATAGACAGTGCAGATGTGGACATACTGTAAACTACACCAGTTATGTATTTTTGATGCAGATTTGAGATGATAGATAAAGTATTTGACCTAAATTTTCTTACATATTTTTGATAGATAGTACAAGTCACTTAGGTATCTTTGAACATGCTGCACAATTCAGATGTTTTAGATACTTTTGATCGTGACGCCATTTACGTTTCACGTGGAGTTTACTTATTTTTGACTTGGAAATACTGCAGTAATGTATCTTTACGTATTTTGTTTGCGTGTGTGTGTGTGTGTGTGTGTGTGTGTGTGTGTGTGAGAGAGAGAGAGAGAGAGAGAGAGAGAAAGAGAGAGAGAGAGAGAGAGAAAGAGAGAGAGAGAGAGATGAATTTGTTGTATGGCGCCAGTTTATGCTGTTCGGGGGAAACTTTCATATTTTCTTTTGTCGTAGTGGAAAATTTAAAGTACTGGAAATATCTTTTTTGAACATGGCGCCATATTCTGGTGATGCATACGTAATTTGTTTGAATAATACTTGTCAATCAGATTGCCCATTGTCATTGTTTACTGATTGCTTCTTTCATCAGTATTTTTTGAATTTAGGGCGAATATGACATCATAGGAAAACGGATGTGGTTTGTGAAATCATGAACATGTCACTGAGATGGGATGCTTCTGTGTGATGTCATATATATGACGGTCATGGGTTGTGACATACTGGCTAGGATACTGACCATCACAAATGGTCACAAATAGAAGTGTAACAGAAGGGGCATTGCCCCTCTACTTACAAACAATATTTATTTAAATATCTATTGAACCTGAAACCACTACATCGGTGCCACAGTCATATTCAGGTTGTAATTTCGACAGCAATTGTGTCGGTCTTCACCAGTCTACTGCAGGATGTTTGAAATTGTTAAGGTGTAGTTATTAATCACAAATGACATGGTTATGTGACATTATTTACACGCCATAGCTATATATCCTACCTAACAAGTTTATTTTCTTGATTGTGAATATCACTGAGAGTTATTTGAAATTTTATTTAGAGGGAAGACAGGGGTCAGTGCCACAATGCTGCATTACTCAGTGGTCGCATGAAGAGCAAGAAGTATATTTTATCCCACAGTTTAGCAACATCACAACAAAGCAAATGTGCAATAGAGGAACGAAGTTAAATTTTAGTGCACATTTTTCAGTAGTAGTATAAGATGAATTCATGTTGCACTGGTTTCCATGAACAACACAAAGAAGAAAAACAGTTCAGTAGTAATAAATCGGTAATACGTTCAGAATCTGACTTGGGAGAATATTGTCAAAATAGTTCTGTGATTACCTTTGCATGCAGATCAAGGGAGCTGCAATCCGTTTGCTTTCCTGTGTGTATCGATTAATAGGGAACTAATTAGAAGATGGGGAGAGAAAGCTGCTAATATAGGAAAGTTGAGCGAATTTTGCTAGATGACAAATATCTCACGAACTCTACAATAGCTGTTCGGATATTGGAGGCATGTCAACTCAGAATTGGTTAAGTGATTACGTGTTAGCATTCTGCCGTCAAAGATTGTCGCAAAAATCTTGAACAAAAAATTCGTCACGTGGAACGTTCATCTGAGAACATTCAAGAGCTAGGACATGGGACAATGAAAGAGGTTTGGTATCACAACGTTATAACAGCTCAACACAATGCACTCTGAATTGAAGGTCAAAGGGTAAAAGTTGTCATGACCCGTGAGACACAGTTTATATTGCAAAGTGGGAGCTAACATAGAAGTATGTGACAGAATGTAAGAAAACACCTTGGAACCATCAGCCAACATAGTTTTATTTGAAAGAATGGAAGAATAAATCGTTAAGAACCATTCCGTTAAAAAACAGATGCTAGAGATTTTGCCCAGCCTCAACAGGACAATGACTGGAAAGAAATTAGCTGTGTTCTTTCAAACATACTATTCTGCCATTTGCCTTAACTGTCGTATGGGAAACATGGGAAAGAAACTATATATGTGACTGGAGGGGCATTTAGACTGAAGCTAATTTAGACTTATGCTTAATAACCGAGCCACATCTACCTTTGGTAAAAATGGAAATGTCATTCACCTTCATTTGCTCAACAGTTGTTCATATCTTTCCACTTCCAACAGTGATTGCCACTTCCAACATAGATCGTTTGATATCTATATACATCCCTATGTACCTTTTCTCCAACAAGATGACAATGTATGTCACCAATGAGTTAGTATGTCAAGAAATATCGTCAAATGTACAAAATTCAATTTGAAGTACCGAATTGAAGCCTGCATACCATGAATGGATTCAGAATGAGATTTTCACTCTACAGCGGAGTGTGCGCTGATATGAAACTTCCTGGCAGATTAAAACTCTGTACCCGACCGAGACTCGAAATCGGGAACTTTGCCTTTCGCGGGCAAGAGCTCTACCATTTGAGCTACCGAAGCACGACTCACGCCCGATCTCACAGCTTTAATTCTGCCAGTACCTCGTCTCCTATCTTCCAAACTTTACAGAAGCTCTCCTGCGAACCTTGCAGAACTAGCACTCCTGAATTAAAGGAGATTGCGGAAACATGGCATAGCCACAGCCTGGGGGATGTTTCCAGAATGAGATTTTCACTCTGCAGCGGAGTGTGAGCTGATATGAAACATCCTGGCAGATTAAAACTGTGTGCCCGACCGATACTCGAACTCGGGAGCTTTGCCTTTCGCAGGCAAGTGCTCTACCATCTGAGCTACCGAAGCACGACTCACGCCCGATGTCACAGCTTTAATTCTGCCAGTATCTCGTCTCCTACCTTCCAAACTTTACAGAAGCTCTCCTGCGAACCTTGCAGAACTAGAACTCCCGAAGCCGGCCGAAGTGGCCGTGCGGTTAAAGGCGCTGCAGTCTGGAACCGCAAGACCGCTACGGTCGCAGGTTCGAATCCTGCCTCGGGCATGGATGTTTGTGATGTCCTTAGGTTAGTTAGGTTTAACTAGTTCTAAGTTCTAGGGGACTAATGACCTCAGCAGTTGAGTCCCATAGTGCTCAGAGCCATTTGAACCTAGAACTCCCGAAAGAAAGGAGATTGCGGAGACATGGCTTAGCCACAGCCTGGGGGATGTTTCCAGAATGAGATTTTCACTCTGCAGCGGAGTGTGCGCTGATATGAAACTTCCTGGCAGATTAAAACTGTGTGCCCGACCGAGACTCGAAATCAGGAGCTTTGCCTTTCGCGGGCATGTGCTCTACCATCTGAGCTACCGAAGCACGACTCACGCCCTGTCTCACAGCTTTCATTCTGCCAGTATCTCGTCCCCTACCTTCCGAACTTTACAGAAGCTCTCCTGCGAACCTTGCAGAACTAGCACTCCTGAAAGAAAGGAGATTGCGGAGATATGGCTTAGCCACAGCCTGGGGGATGTTTCCAGAATGAGATTTTCACTCTGCAGCGGAGTGTGCGCTGATATCAAACTTCCTGGCAGATTAAAACTGTGTGCCCGACCGAGACTCGAACTCGGGAGCTTTGCCTTTCGCGGGCAAGTGCTCCACCATCTGAGCTACCGAAGCACGACTCACGTCCGGTCTCACAGCTTTCATTCTGCCAGTATCTCGTCCCCTAACTTCCGAACTTTACAGAAGATCTCCTGCGAACCTTGCAGAACTAGCACTGCGGAAAGAAAGGAGATTGCGGAGACATGGCTTAGCCACAGCCTGAGGGATATTTCCAGAATGAGATATTCACTTTGCAGCGGAGTGTGCGCTGATATCAAACTTCCTGGCAGATTAAAACTGTGTGCCCGACCGAGACTCGAACTCGGGAGCTATGCCTTTCGCGGGCAAGTGCTCTACCATCTGAGCTATCGAACCACGACTCACGCCCGGTCTCACAGCTTTAATTCTGCTAGTATCTCGTCTCCTACCTTCCAAACTTTACAGAAGATCTCCTGCGAACCTTGCAGAACTAGCACTCCTGAAAGAAAGGATATTGCGGAGACATATCTTAGCCACAGCCTGGGGGATGTTTCCAGAGTGAGATTTTCACTCTGCAGTGGAGTGTGCGCTGATATCAAACTTCCTGGCAGATTAAAACCGTCTGCCCGACCGAGACTCGAACTCGTTAGTTTTGCCTTTCGCGGGCAAGTGCTCTACCATCTGAGCCACCGAAGCACGACTCACGCCCGGTCTCATAGATTTAATTCTGCCAGTATCTCGTCTCCTACCTCTCAAACTTTACAGAAGCTCTTCTTCGAACCTTGCAGAACTACCACTCCTGAAAGAAAGGATTTTGCGGAGACATGGCTTACCCACAGCCTGGAGGATGTTTCCAGAATGAGATTTTCACTCTGCAGCGGAGTGTGCGCTGATATCACACTTCCTGGCAGATTAAAACTGTGTCCCGACCGAGACTCGAACTCGGGAGCTTTGCCTTTCGCGGGCAAGTGTTCTACCATCTGAGCTACCGAAGCATGACTCACGCCCGGTCTCACAGCTTTAATTCTGCCAGTATCTCGTCTCCTACATCTCAAACTTTACAGAAGCTCTCCTGCGAACCTTGCAGAACTAGCACTCCTGAAAGAAAGGATATTGCGGAGACATGGCTTAGCCACAGCCTGGGGGATGTTTCCACAATGAGATTTTCACTCTGCAGTGGAGTTTGCGCTGATATGAGTCGTGCTTCGGTAGCTCAGATGGTAGAGCATTTGCCCGCAAAACGCAAAGGTTCCATGTTCGAGTCTCGGTCGGGCACACAGTTTTAATCTGCCTGGAAGTTTCTTATCAGCTCACACTCCGCTGCACCGTCGGTGCAGTGACTGATACAGCAGCTGCCGCTGCGTCCGTCTTTCCGTCTGCTTCTTCTGTCTTATGTACGATGTCCTTCTTCTTCTAGCCACTGTAGAATTACAGATCTCGTTCAAATGGCCTGCTTTCCCACTTCGTCACACACTGTTCTAGCCTGTCTTTCGATCACTGGTCGACAGTGTTCATTTTCACATTTATTCTCGACCGTGGGTCTCTTCTTTACAGCTTTCTATACGTCCCGGCCGACACACCATTTGCGGCGACGCGGTGCTGTGCTGCTGCGAATAGAGTTCGCCTCTCCTTGTGGTGAATCTGTTCTCACACGTATGACTACCTGAAGTTGCTGAAATACACTTCTCATCCAGAAAAAGCTACAGGAAAGAAACAACTATGCGTCTCGTAACCGCAAATCGCATTAGAAACTGATTTGATGGTGGACGTTAATATTAGTTACATGAAACTATTTATGTGCGTAAGACTTCACTCTATTACTGTGAGCTTGCATACATCAGTTACTACCAATCCTTACTCTAAGCTGCACAAAGATTGAAAAGCACATATGCACACATCATTCACAACCGCACCCAGTTTATGGTAATTATTGGTTATCCTTCACAGAATGTTTACAAACGGATTGTTTCTTTTAGAATAGCTCGCTCAGATGTTGCTATAATCAGTCTCACGTAACAAAAAGTACGCGTTCGCGAATAAGCAAGGCGTCATGAGGAATTTACTTATTTACAATGTCTTCAAATGTTCTGCATTTCACATCGTACATTAAATGGAACTCTTTTACACATGTTACTGCACTTCTCAGACGTTTTGGAATCGAATTATCACAATATCAATAGCTTTCACCGGAGCATCTATCAACGAGTCTGATCACTATGAGATCGAAGCCCCGACTCTACTCATCTCTCTACACAAAAGCAGTTTGTAGTTCCCAAAATACGTGCGAATATGCTAATTTCTGTTTGGCAGAGAAACATCACAGCCAATTGGAAAGCAGCATCAAACCCGCTAAATCTGAGCATGTATACAGAACCAATCAAAATTTGTCACTGAATCAGAACAGTAAAACCCACAAATTAAAATTAACTCCCTCTTCACAAAACTACTTTACCAAAGTCATAGTCTCATTTCACCAATACCATAGACTGACGAAATAGTTTGTAACAAATTTCCTGGTATGAATGAGACACACGTCATTTTCGAACATTCCTCACGAGACCAGTTACATCAATGTATAGTAGAAAAACTTTACGTAAAATGTTATTTCACACTGACACCTTCATTCACCCTAATACCTAAGCACAATTATAACAGTAATTAATGAATAATTAGAAACTTAAAAAAACATAACTGCAAATAAAAATGACAGCATTTTGACTGCAGCTCGAACAGTGTCCGTCAGCTAGTGACATCTACCAGATCGCATAGGAACCTCATATACCACTGATGCCACCTATCCTGCCCGTGATTCATGCTGCACCCTTGTTCACTGCTTTTACGTTCGACCTCAACAGGCACCATGTAAGGAGCTACACCTCTACATCTAACGACCATCTCGCATCCGGGTAGCATCTGAGCTCTTTGCTTTTTTGAGAAAATGCCACGTGACGTAAAGAAAGTAAGACTACACTAAATAATACTGTAGTTTTAGCTTATTGTTGTTATAATTCTTTAGTATTTTATCATGGATTAAGGTCATATTATCTGTTAACCGATTTCTAGGAGGTCACATTATTTCCACATCACGTGTTTTAATATTCCCGACAGGTTCGGTACCTAGGTCTTTAAATTCTACATGGCACCCATCATTGATTATTGATATACATGGTACACATATCGTCCTCTATCAACCTTAAAGATTTACTCTACCCTACAAAATTCCTGTTAAAAAACAAGAAAAAAACAAAAAAAAAAACGATGGTTGTTCCTCGTCTGAGCCAGACACACTCCTCAGTGGCACACGTAGTGCCATTTTTGGTGGCATACTCAGCACATTGTTCTATAAGATTTAAAAAGTCATACGTGGCTTACATAGTAACACTACAGATAAAACTTACTGGTTAAACTACACTTGTCAATGACTAATGATTCGTAACTGTACAACACTTTGCAGAGCACAGTGGATCCTGAACATTTCCACATCTAAATTTCTTGCATTACCTGCATCAAGGCTGTAAGGTGTGTTGCTTATTTCCATTATTGTGCGTCGTGATGAGATACTCAGTTAACTGCATTAACTGATGTGTACCAAACACATTAACTGTTTCAATTTTAGCACTGTCAATGAAACTGTTATCATCGGGGCTCTACTCTCTTACTAGAAACAATTTGGAAAATTAACCACTGAAATTAGATTTAATCACCAAAATAAGATTCCAGTTTTTCTTGGCTTTATGATTTAAAAAATGTCCACTGAAATCTCTGCAAATTATCAACTGTTTCTTCTTGTCTAACAAGTACTTGTCATAAACAGGTGAAAGTGTACTTGGAGAGGATGTGAAGACTATTACCATTAGGAGAAGTATTCTGCAGTAACAGCTCACATGCGCATGCTTGTAGACTCTGATTTACAGAAGAAGTACCTGTATCAACATTTTTACTTTATGAACAACTATTATGTATGTTACAACTCTTTCTATGGTCACTCCCTACACAAAAACAATGTTAGTTCGTAATCCCTTACATTTAACACTTCTATCCCTGTGTTTATATGGTGTTCATAGAGGCACAGAATATCAGTAACCTTAGGATTTTTCAAATCTTCCAGAGATACAAAAATCACTTGTGCCTTGTTTTTAAGCCCTGTAAAGTTTTGGTAAAACAAACTATTTTTTTGGAAACTGTTACATATACAGTATTATGGTCTTGTTCTGTTCTACCTTCTTTCAAGACTGTCTCTATATAATGAGCCTCCCTGTCCCCAGAAACTGCAAGAATTTTTCCTTTTGTGTTTGTGTTTCCCCTTACACTTTCTCCAACGTGTTCAGCTAATTTGTCCTTGCCCCTTCTACTCAGGTGCAGGCCACTGTTTGCCTTTTCACATCTTTCAAGTTCAGCAACAGTTACAGCACAGGTATGCGACTTTTTCAGTCAAAAACAATCTACTCGGCTCTTTCTTAACATGGTTAACAGCTGTGTTAACCCTGGGTTCGTCAGGCACTGGAATACCCCTAAAAACCCCACACAAATGTGAATCATTCCTGCACAAATTTACTAGAGGTCAGCTTTAATACTGCTGTAATTGAAATACTAGTAAATGACAGCGTGTATGTGGAGATGATGTCAGATACTGGACATTAATACTATAGTGAATGCCTGTAACTGAAAATGTGTATGTGCAGCTGGTGTCAAATACTGGGTCTTAAAACAGTATAGTAACACCAGTAGCTGACAGTATGTGTGTGTGGTGAAGTGTCAACTACTGGATCTTACAATTGTGATGCAATGCCACAAACTGACAGTTTGTATACCATAACTTGACAGTGGATGGCAGCTACTGGATCACAAATAGTATTTTTAGTTACAAATAATCATCATTAAAATTGTACCATACATCATATCATTGCAAAAAACAGGAACAAATTGCCCCATACATCGACATGTTAAAGCAAAGTTATAACAAATTGCCCCATACATCTGCATGATGTCACAATGCAAGCTGCAATCCTAATAAGAATATGAAAATTATTTGGTGAGGAGGCTTACTTACGATAACACATCTCCATGGACCTATCCATTCATGAAACTTCCTGGCAGATTAAAACTATGTGCCCGACCGAGACTCGAACTCGGAGCTTTGCCTTTCGCGGGCAAGTGCTCCACCATCTGAGCTACCGAAGCACGACTCACGCCCGGTCTCACAGATTTAATTCTGCCAGTATCTCGTCTCCTACCTTCCAAACTTTACAGAAGCTCTCCTGCGTACCTTGCAGAACTAGCACACCTGAAAGAAAGGCTATTGCGGGACCTTTTAATGATAGTCTATTAGCCTCCATCGAGATTAGAACCGAAAATAAACCAGAAATCCCTTGCAGCAGTAAACACATCTCATTACGCTAGCAGACAACACAGGCAAACAATCCTTCATTATTACCCCAGACTTGAATAAGTCGGCAATTCTCAATGAAAGTGGCAAAATGATCTGCAGTTTCTGTGGCGTGGAGCTTTCTGGACTCAAAAACAAATTTTCTACCTTTATGTCACCGCTTATGTGACAATCACTCGGGATGTTTATCGAAATAACAAAATACTGTTATTAGCGATCAAATTTAGTAGAATAATTCTGCATTACCCCAGGAAATAAACGACTACATAGCTGCCAAACGTATTCTACAATGTTTAGAATTCTCCATTAGACTCGCTACAGCCGGAAAATGTTCATTAGCCGAAGTGTTTCTTAAGCTAGCTAGCAATGGGAATGCTCGCACTTCTAAAACGCGGTAGCATTAATACTGGGATGTGAATTACCAAGTGTTTCTTCTTTCATTTATATCTTATATTTACGTGTTGCGTTTAACACACTAATTAGCATTAATATAGTCTTACACATGATTGAAAACAACCTGACAGAGTTCGGATAGTTTGCCAATTTCACGTCTGTGCATACTATGTTGGTAGCACTTCGTCGCCTTGCCTGTTATGCTGTATTGCTGACTTTCAAGCTGTGCGGATCGGTATAACGAAAAGGCGAGGGGTCTCGCTCGTTTTGTCCTCGACTGTACAACTGTGGGAGAGAAATAGGGAAAAAATTATCTAACAGATGTAACTATGGGAGAGGGTACCAGCCGTTTAATAATAGATTAGGTTTTGATTTATTTCACACGAGCCAGGGTGACGTATATCAACAGTAGACAAGAGATTTTGATTTCAAACTTGATATACTGCAAGTAAGATGAACCGAACAGGAAAATATAAAGGAGATGTTAGCAGCATTAATGCTTAGCATCAATGAAGCAAATGAAAATTTGGCTAGGAATCTTAAGCAAGATATTAAAGAAGTAAAACAACAACAGTTGAGTAAATTTGAATAACAGAATGATAATTTTAATAGGATAATTGATCAGCAGTCCAATACTACTAAAGCTTAAACAGAAATCTGGTACTATTAATGACTTAGCTGGTGAGATTAAACACATCAGAGCTAAAATTGATACTAAGTTAAAAAACCAGGTTTATGGTCTAAAGGAAATGCAACATGAAAGAACTGAAGGCCTAAGTTTCTCAAGTAGAAGAAAATTGCAAGAAAGCCTCAGACAGTGTAAGAAAGGAATCAACAGATACTGTACAAAGGGTAGCTAATGAAAGCAAGCAAAGAATGGACCCGATCCGGCAAGATGTTCAGAAAGTAGAGCATAAAATAACTACTGTTCTAGGCGTATATGGAAGTGAGCATACAATTTTGAATAGTAAAATCAATGAGGAAAGTGAAAATCGTTTAAAAGCTGTAAAGGTGGAGAATGTAGAAACTAATATGAATCACTTAACTAATCATGTGAGAGTTGTAGCAAATGAATTGCATAAATATAACAACAGACTAACTAAAGTAGAACATAATACAAAAGTGTGTACCAACAGTGTGGGTGGTAGTCTGATAACAGAGTTGCTGAAGTAGCTTATATTACTAACAGACAGCTCTTACGTTTTTATTCTCCTGGAAATATGCATCCAAATGAATTTTGGAATGATTTTGAAAATGTTTATAAAGACTGTGGACCGATAGGCAAGATATCGTTTTTTATTTTATCATAATTTATGGGGAAAACTGGGAACTAGAGTGTGAGTGCTACTGAACCATACGATACGGGATAAACATAAGCAGATGGCGCTGAAAAACAATTTCTGGGCTGAGTGAAAGGAGAGTGTGAAAAGATTTGCTTCAAAGTGGGTTGCAAATTTATTATAGCTCACTAACAAATTAGAGCCAGAGCAGATTGTAATGGGTTTATGTGGGGAACTGCCCATGAACTGGCATAACAAAATAACTGCTGCTCCCATAGACGATATTAATTAATTTACTTATTATCTGGAAAGAGTAGAGACACTAATGCAGGAGGAGACTCAGGCATATAGAAAATTTAGGCCTTCGAATAAAGCAGAACCTCGACAGAATGTAAATGTAAACAAAGTGGGTGTGCGATGAGGTAATCGAAGGGGAAGAGGAACAAGAGTCTGGCGCCAGCCTATGGCAGACAGGCAAACTAACTCCGATCTAGGACGTGCTAACAGATGGCGATTTAGTGTATAGTGATGTCCAAAACAGACAGCAGAGCAGAGTGCCAGCGGAAGGGATCGCAGAATCACTGAGTATGGGAAACTAGATCCCGTCCGTGAAGATGCTAGCGTTTGCAGGTCGGGAAATGATAGTTTAAAACCGCTAGCATCTCGTTTTGTGGTGTGAAATAAGGAAGTGACTGAACTGGGAAGTAATCATGCGGGCAGTACGAATGAGCAAATAACATCAAAATACTTGTATTTAATGGTGGCTTAGGCGACTTTTTGATTAGGAACGGAAGGGGGGAACTTACAATAATGAGGATTTAATATGTGTGTGTACAGTTGATGACACAGGTTCAAATCAACAGGGAAACGTGTCCAATGTAACAGACGAGGAATCTTTTCAGGAAGAAGTGGACGGCAGAGATAGTAAAAAATTGCAATATTTTGAAGACAGAAATGTTGTGCAGATGATTAATGAGAATGTTTTTTAGTAAGGGCAGAAGAACATGCTGAGGATGGCTGTGGGGGTCAGTTAAGTAATAGATTAGAGGAGATTAAGGAAGAAAAAGGTGATGTATCAAGGTGTTTTGATTTGTGATTAGTGGACAGATCGACGGCTACTAAAAGGATAAATACTGAAAATAATCCTACAAATATCTGTATAATCTGTAGGCATGGGGAAGGTTTTGATGGAAGGGAAGTTGTACACGATTTGCTGGATGAATCTGAAGCCAGCAATATTGACAAGAAGGCAGGAGACAGTGATCTATGTGCTATTAGTAAAGGTGGTTAGATGCTTTGCCAAACAAGGACGAATTAATAATAATGCCTGTCATGGTGATTAAAATATTTGTATCCACAGGAAAGGTGAAGAAACCTGCCAAATATGAAGAGTTGCTGTCTCTTAAAGCAAATGGTATACAGTTTTACCATAATGTCCTAATAATTCAACGATTAGGGGTGGACTTCTTCAATAAATAGAAAGGCAATCTAGATTTCAGTGAGGATTCTGTGATGTTAGAAATACAGGGAAAAAAGTAATTATACCATTTTCTAGGAAAAAGAATCTAACTACTGAGGAGAGTGACAGTTATTCCATTAGGTATTGCAGAAAAAGAGAGTATGTGGAAATGTGTAATGAATTTGGCACTGAGGAGATGGGGGTTAATCCAGAAGAGCTTCAGGTTCTACAGAACAAGATAGAAGTGGAAGTAGAATAAATAAATGAATCAAATGAAAAGTCAGAAAGAAGAGTTAAAAGAAGTTTTACTAAAACATAAAAATGTTTTCTCAATCAGCCAGGATTAGTAAGGGACTATGAATGTTATTTGACTGTGAAAGAAGATACAGTTTTCAAAAGAACTATATCAGTTCCATAAAAGCATAGGTAGGCAGTAAGGGACTTAATCGAGAAAATGATAAAGTAGGTAATTATTGAGAAAGTTGCAAATGATACGCCGGAAAACATCAGAAACAGTTACAAAAATTTAAATATCTAAATTCTTGATTTCAATGAACGTGACATGAGGCTATTGGAATTTGCCACAAGCAAAGGAACCCAAGAAGTATACAGAATTCTTATCTGAAGGTAAGTGTTATCAACATAAAGTTGCATCATTTGGACGAAGTACAAGTGTTTGTGCTTTTGTGAGAGCTATGTCAAAAGTTTTGGATGACGAACTAGTGAGAAAAATAACTATTTATACTGATGATATTTTGATTTCGACTGTAAAGTGGGAGGGACATTGTGTATTATTAGACAAAGTTTTGGACACAGCTGAGAAAGAAGGGATGAAATTAAAGGTGAATAAAATTCAGGTTGTAAAAACGGAACTAAAACTTTTGGAACATATAATTAGCGGGAAAGGAATTCTTCCACATCTGGAGAAAACTGAGGCTATAAGTGAATTTAAAGCTCCCACCAACAGAAAGGTATCGAAGGGCACGTATGGTCTATTCGGATGTTATCGTCATTTTGTACCAGGACAGTTGTTTAATGCTATATGTTTGAGAAATCTGTTAAAGAAAAATGTAAGCTAGCAGTTAACTGCAGAGTGTGAAACAGCATTCGAGGAACTGAGAGAAGCTTTATGCAACAGTGAAATACTTCACCACCTAGACTTTGGCAAGAATTTTGTTTACAGAAGGAGGCATGTGGGTATGGGATTGATGTAGAAGGGTGTAGTGATCATAGGGCACTTACGTTTTTTACAAACTTGTTAACTTAGCAGCATTAATTATCTAGGTGGACTTTATGTATTCAGCAGTATGACACTGAGATTAAGTACATTAAAGGTCTGAAAATGTAGTTGCTGAAAAATTATCTAGAAGTATAGAAGAAGGGGCTGAGAATGAGGATTCATTGTTCTATAAAGAGGTTGTGTATATTTTTGCTACAATAATCAACATAGATTATGCATGTCAACTGAAGATGGTTTGTAAAGAACTAAAGCGAAAACAGAATATGGATGATAATCTGAAGTGGGTTAAACCCGAAATATCTCAAGGTAGCAGAATACTATGAATTTGATAAAGGTATCTTGTTTAGGAGGAAAGGGAACACTGAAACCCACTGGAAAATTTATTTTCCTGAGCAACATGGGCTTTGGTAATTCACTATGTACACAAAAAGGTTAGTCACTTTCAGGCAAGCAAATGATCGCCAAGTTAAGTGAGACTGTTATCTTTAACAATATATGGAGGCATCTTACACATAAAAGTGAGAGATGTCAGAAAGTTAGAGCAACTAATAGGATAATACAAGGTCAAAAGTATTGTGGGGAATCACGAAACGAACTCGATCTAGTGGCTGTGGACTTGTTCGATCCTTTGCCTGTATCAAGAGAAGGGTGTGAACGTTTTTGTGTTAGTTGAGTGGTTTACCAAATTTGTAAATTATTCCCTACTAGAAAAGCAAATGAAAAAGTAATATTAAGTAAACTGAAAAAGGACTGCTTCATTAGAGTGGGAGTACCTAGAACCACACTGCCAGGTAATGGCCCAAAGTTTATTTCAAAAAGGTTCAAGAAGTGTTCAGAAAGTAAAAATATTGAACATATTAAAGTTTCAGCATACTTTCCCCAAGTTAATGTGTGTGAGCGTATTAAGAAAGAGCTTAACAGATTGTATAGAACATATTGCCATAGAAAGCATACCACATGGCCACAATATTTAGAGTATTTTGAGGAGTTCATCAATCATTTGAAGCACGAAGCAACAGGTTTTGCCCCGTGTGAGATGATGTCCTCAATAAGACGCGACAATTTACTGTTTTAATTGGTAGAACTGCTGGAGATAGCCGATGTGACACTGGGGGAAGAGGAAAAAATGGCTAGAGAAAATATTAGCAAGAAGGCACTTGGGAAAAAGAGGTGACATGATGCTAGACCACCCCTTCACTACTTTTCTCATAGGCAATTTGGTTTTAGGGAAAACTAGGGAAAAGTTGAAGATGATCACGTCAGGAACAAAGAAGTTTACAGATGAGTACATGGGTCCTCTTATGGTAGTAGAAAAGACGCATCCAAATGCTTACAGATTGGAATACTGGAAGTCTGGGAAATCTTTTGGATTAAGAAACACTGTTGACCTGAAGAGTATTTTCAGTAACAGTAGGAGTAAAATGAGTTAGGTCTGCTGACTTTTGTAGGGACACCACTTGGGGAGTGGTACCTTCTCTAGCTAGGTGTTTCCATTCTTATTTTCTGGTGCACTCTATCCTAGCTCTTCCCTATCTGGGTTCTGTTCGCACTGTGCTCTTCGATTTTTGTTTTACTTTTCTATCTGGGGTCTACCCTGTTTTATGTTGCCACAACGATTGTGGATCACTTGATTTGGAAAAGGAACTTCTGGTTCAGTTATATATTTCAGTTATACATTGTGTATGCTTAGGGTTCAATGTCCTGTATGGATGTTAAATTTGGTAGTTATAAGGTTCTGGTATCCATTCTTGTTGATAATTTAGAGTCAGCTGTGGAGTTTGCTAAAATTAATATGTTATGTGGTGATAAAAGTTTAATGATGGGCAACATTAACAATACTGAAGAAAACAAAACTGAATCTGCTTCAGTGAAAGTCAGCCGTTACTGAGTACAGGCAGTGGTGCCTGAAGTTGATGTTTTTGAAGGCAGTAACACACAAAAAGTGCTGCTTACTCCAACGAAGGGGAGGAAGTTTAGAATTAATGTGACGTATATTGTTGTAGAAATGGTAATACTCTGAAGGCTGCATACTTTAAAGAAGTACGAGAGGTTTATGCGGAGGAAAAAGGTGTTGATGTTACGATAGGTGAAACTGTAAGCGATGAAATGTAACTTAATGAGGTAAGATCTGTTGCATTTGGTATGAATGTAAGTGTTCAAAGATAGAGAATGTTATTCCAGTAATTAGATAGCCAGGATAAAATAGATTCACAAGTGGGCCCTGCAAAGTGATGAGTTTAGTAATGCTGAAGGTATCAGGCAGATAAAAGGAGCTGGCGTTAATACCTCAGAGGGCATTGCACTCTTTGCAATCCTATGTAACTGGCGATTACCAGGTGCTAGATTTATTGACAATATTACTTCAATATCTTTTTGTGTTGTTAGTCATCCTCTTCTTTCATCTTTAACTTTTTTCACTTCTATAGTAAAGCAGAAGTTCGCACCCGTGGTCTAGGAGTGGCGTCTTTGATTAATAATCAAAACGTCCTAAGTCCCGGGTTCGAAACCCGCTACTGCATAAATTTTGGTTAATAATCAGCATTGGCGGCCGAAGACTTCCGACATAAGAAGTCAGCTTCATAAGGACAATGGCTTTGTGGAAGAGGACGAAGGAGCGGACAGAGGTTCAGGGCACTCTCTTGTCCTAGTGGTGGGAAACTGCCCCTAAAGGAGGAAGAATCAGCAATGATCAACGGCGTGAGGAAGCAGAAGGTAATGGAAGCTACTGCATTAAACACAAGTAACGTGTGTCCACAGCACATGTAGCCTGTAATTGAAAAAGTGTCATGACGATTTCTCCATTGACAAAAGATTCCGGAATAGTCCCCCATTCGGATCTCTGAGAGGGGACTGCCAAGAGGGAGGTGACCAAAACAAAAAGATTGAATAATCAACAAAAGGATAACGTTCTACGAGTCGGGGACTGGAATATCAGAAGCTTGAACGTCGCAGGAAAAAACTAGAAAAGCCGAAAAGTGAAATGCAAAGGCTCAATCTAGATATAGTACGGGTCAGTGAAGTGAAACGGAAATAAAACAATGATTTCTAGTCAGATGAGTATGGGGTAACATGAACAGCAGCAGAAAATGTAATAATGGGAGTAGGTTTTGTTACGAATAGGAAGGTAGTCACAGGATTGTTCTAATCAGAATCTACAGCAAACCAACACCGACAACGATAGTTCAGGTATACATGCCGTGTCGAAGTTGACGATGAAGAGATAGAGAAAGCATATGAGGATGCTGAAAGGGTAATACAGTACGTACAGGGAGATGAAAATCTAATAGTCATGAGGGACTGAAATGCAGGTGTAGGGGAAGGAGTAGAAGAAAATATTACAGGAGAATATAGGCTTGTGACAAGGAATGAGCGAGGAGAAAGATTAATTGAGTTCTGTAATAAATTTCATCCAGTAATGGCGAATAGTTCAAGAATCACAAGAGGAGGAGGTATACTTGCAAAAGGCCGGGTGATACGGGAAGATTTCAGTTCGATTACATCAGGATCACACAGAGATTCCGAAAGCAGACACTGGATTATAGGGCGTACCCAGGAGCAGATATAGACTCAGATTACAATGCAGCAGTGATGAAGAGTAGGCTGAAGTTTAATAAATTACTCAGGAAGAATCAATACGCAAAGAAGTGAGATAAGGAAGTACTAAGGAATGACGAGATATGCTGGAAGTTCTCTAAGGATATAAATACAGCCGTAAGGAATAGCTCGGTGAGCATCTCAGTTGAAAGGGAATGGACATCTTTAAAAAAGGCTATCACAGAAGTTGGATAGAAAAACATAGGTACAAAGAAGGTAACTGCGAAGAAACCACGGATAACAGAAGAAATACTTCAGTTTATCGATGAAGGGAGGAAGCACAAAAATGTTCCTGGAAACTCAGGAATACAGAAATAAAAGTCGCTAAGGAATGAAATAAATGTGAAGTACAAGGAAGCTAAGACGGAGTGGCTGAATGAAGAATGTGAAGAAACTGAAAAAGAAATGATTGTCGGAATGCCAGACTCAGCATACAGGAAAGTCAAAACAACCTTCAGTGTCATTAAAAGGAAGGGTGTTAACATTAAGAGTTCAGCGACAATTCCACTGTCAAAAGCAGACGAGAGAGCGGACAGGTGGAAAGAATACACCGAAAGCCTCCATAAGTGGGAAGATTTGTCTGATGTGACAGAAGGAGAAAGAGGAGTCGATTTAGAAGAGATAGGGAATCCAGTATTAGAATCAGAATTTAGAATACCTTTGGAGACTTAAGATCAAATAAGGCTAGAGGGGTAGATAACATTCCGTCAGAATTTCTAAAATTCAAGGGGGAAGTGGCAAAAAAACCACTATCCACGTTGGTGTGTAGAATGTAAGAGTCAGGCGACGTACCATCTGACTTTCGGAAAAACATCGTCCACACAATACCGAAGATTGCAAGAGCTGACAAGTGCGAGAAATATCGCACAATCAGCTTAACAGCTTATGCATCCAAATTGCTGACAAGAATAATCTACAGAAGAATGGAAAAGAAAATTGGGGATGTACTAGATGACGATCAGTTCCGCTTTAGTAAAGATAAAGGCAATTCTGACGTTGCGGTTGATAATGGAAGCAAGACACGTTCATAGGGTTTGTAATCTGGAAGGGTTTGTAGCCTGGACGATGTACAATGGTGCAAGATGTTCGAAATTCTGAGAAAATTATGGGTAAACTATAGAGAGAGACGGGTAATATACAATATGTACAAGAGCCAAAAAGGAATAATAAGCGTGGACAATCAAGAACCAAGTGCTCGGATTAAAAATTGTGTAAGACAGGGATGTAGTCTTTCGTCCCTACAGTTCAGTCTGTATATCGAAGAAGCAATGATGGAAATAAAAGAAAGGTTCAGAAATTGAATTAAAATTCAAGGTGAATTCGCTGATGGCATTACTATCCTGAATGAAAGTTAAGAAGAATTACACGTTCTGCTGCATGGAATGAACAATCCACTGAGTACAGAATATGGATTTAGAATAAATCGAAGAAAGATGAAAGTGATGAGAAGTAGTAGAAATGAGAACGGCGAGAAACTTAACTTTAGGATTGATGCTCACGAAGTAGATGAAGTTAAGGAATTCTGCTTCCTAGGCAGCAAATTAACCAATGACGGATGGAGCAAGGAGGACATAAAAAGCAGACTAGCACTGGCAAAAAGGGCATTCCTGGCCAAGAGAAGTCTACTAGTATCAAACATAGGTCTTAATTTGAGGAAAAAATTTCTGAGAATGCACATTTGGAGTACAACATTGTATGGTAGTGAAATATGGACTGTGGGAAAACTGGAACAGAAGACAATCGAAGCATTGAGATGTGGTGCTGTAGACGAATCTTGAAAATTAGGTGGACAGATAAGGTAAGGAATAAGGAGGTTCTGTGCAGAATCTCTGACAATAAGAAGGGACAGGATGATAGGACGTCAGTTAAGAGATCCCGGAATGATTTCCATGGTACTGAAATTCACAGCTTTTGGTGATAATGTAAATAACTAAATTTCGCATGGAGTCTTACATACTCGTGAACGTGTACTTTTTGTCACGTGAGACTGATACACAACATTTGAGCGAACTATTCTAAGAGAAACAATCCGTTTGTAAACTTTCCGTGAACGATAACCATGTGAACTTTTCAGTCTCGGTACAGCTTAGAGTAAGGCTTGGTAGTAACTGGTGTATGCAAGCTTATCCGATGGCAGGTTGTGGGTATGGCGAATGCCTGGTGAACCTCATCTGCCAGCGTGTGTAGTGAAAACAGTAAAATTGGGAAGCGGTGGTGTTACAGTGTGGTCGTGTTTTTCATCGAGGGGGCTTGCACACCTTGTTGTTTTGCGTTGCACTATCACAGCACAGGTCTCTATTGATGCTTTTAGCATCTTCTTGCTTCCCACTGTTTAAGAGCAATTCGGAGATGGCGATTACATCTTTCAACACGCTCGAGCAACTATCCATAATGCACGGCCTGTGGCGAAGTGGTTACACGACAATAACATCCCTGTAATGGACTGGCCTGCGCAGAGTCCTGACCTGAATCCTATAGAATATCTTTGGGACGTTTTGGAACGCCGACTTCATGCCAGGCCTCACCGACCGACATTGGTATCTTTCCTCAGTGCAGCACTCCGTGAAGAATGGGCTGCCATTCCCCAAGAAATCTTCCAGCACCTGACTGAACGTATTCCTGCGATAGTGGAAGCTGTCATCTAGGCTAAGGGTGGGCCAACACCGTACTGAATTCCAGCATTACCGATGGAGGACGCCACGAACCTATAAGTCATTTTCAGCAAGGTGTCCGGATAGTTTTGATCACACAGTGTATATGGAAGCTAAAGAAGTAGTGGTAATTTCTACACACGATACAGATTTGGCTAGTATAGCGGCTGTAGGTACGGTAGTATTAAAGAGGATTGTAAAAATACTGTACACTAGAGTGGGACTGGTAGAGCGCCATAACTCGGTCAGTAGTATCGAAGAGCACTTGAAGTCGGGCCATTGGTTAAATCTGTCAGACAAGAGATATCAATAAAGAAGTAATGACATGTAGAAAGAGTACTAGGTCATGTAAGTTCGGATACATTCCACACTCACAATGTCTTAAAAACTAGGCTAAGACAAGGTTACTATGGACTTATTACTTTAGTAAATAAATTTTTCCCAACTGCTAACATATAAAATACGGTACAAAAGGAGAGTGTGCAGGCCATTGTCGCCAAGCCATAGGCCAGGCAGTACATGTGAAATTCAATTCGCGTAGATCAGTTTCGCTTCCCATAGGTTATTCAAGCGTCTATTCTATTTGATGGTCTTTACAGACAGACAGTAAATTGAAACTTCCTGGCAGATTAAAACTGTGTGCCCGACCGAGACTCGAACTCGGTGCTTTTGCCTTTGGTGGGCAAGTGCTCTACCATCTGAGCTACCGAAGCAAGACTCACGCCCGGTACACACAGCTTTACTTCTGCCAGTATCTCGTCTCCTACCTTCCAAACTTTACAGAAGCTTTACAGAAGGTTCGCAGAAGAGCTGCCAGGAAGTTTCATATCAGCTCACACTCCGCTGCAGAGCGAGAATCTCATTCTGAAGACAGTAAATTACTTAACTGGAAGAGAAAGAGTAGATAAAAGTAAATAAGGTGAGACGTTATCAGTTCCTATGAAGCCACCCTTATACCTTCCTCTCCCATGAGAAGTAACTACATAGCTAATTACCATACTGGATAGAAAGAACTGAAAGAATAATAGTGCAAACGGAACCTAGAGTTCTGTGTTTGTGCATCGTAGGAGTATGGTTCAAAATGGCACTGAGCATCAGTCCCCTAGAATTTAGAACTACTTAAACCTAACCTAAGGACATCACACACATCCATGGCAGAGGCAGGATTCGAACCTGCGACCGTAGCGGTCACACGGTTCCAGGCTGAAGCGCCTAGAACGGCACGGCTACACAGGCCGGCTCGTAGGAGTAAGACAGTGAACCTAGTGCAAATATCAAAAGGAAACAGCGGTACCAAAAGCTGAAGATTATTCAAGCGTGTTTACTTCAGACTTATCTAGGAGAATGTGGATCGCAAAAATAATTTTAATACATTAGTGCTTCGTACGTTTCCTAGGAGGAAGGAGCATGCCATTTTTAGCAACATGTTTTGCATTGTTATAGAAAGTAATCATTACGGAGAGTGGTGAAATTCATTTATGAGAAACTATTTGACATACATAATAATTTGTGAGATATAAAACAGAGAAAGAGATGAAATTTACTGATGACTTAGGACAGTATTTCGAAATAACACTTCTTAGTGACGTATTAAACAGAGAGAATATAAAACACAGAGAAGAAATTTATAGATGAGGCAGAATTTTAGATGCTTGTGTATTTTTGGTAAATAAAGTAGACGCATTTTGTATTTTTGATGACGTGTCAGCACATGGGAGATGATACGTTCCGCATTCGCCATAAATCTTTTTTCGTATTTTTTAAGATAATATAGGTCGTTTAGATAGTTTTGAACATAGCGCACAATTCAATCGATCAGATGTTTTTGCATATATGCACCTATATGACGCTCCACAAGTCACCATATGGTGCATGGCGGAGGGTACCTTTCATCACTACTAGTCATTTCCTTTTCTGTTACACTCATGAGTGAGGAAAAAACGGCTGTCTCTATTATTCCGTGCGAGCCCCAAACCCTCTTATCTTAACTTCGCGCTCGTTACCCAAATTGTACGTCTCCTGCAGGAGAATCTTACTGCAGTTAGCTACAAATGACGGTTCTCTAAATTTTATCAACAGATTTTCGCGAAAAGAATGTCGTCCTTCCTCTATGGATGTCCATTTGAGTTTACGAATCATTTCCGCAACACTCGCGTGTTGGTCGAAGCTACCGATAACAAATCCAGCAGCATCCCTCTTGAACTGCTTCAACGTTTTCCTTTAATCCGACATCGTGCGGACCCGATAACTTGAGCAGTACTCAGGGATGGGTTGCGCTAGTGTTCTACACATGGTCTTCTTTATGGATGACCCGTACTTTTCTAACGCTTTTCCAATAATCTGAAGTCGAGCATTCGTCTTCCCTACTACCGACGTTGCATGATCGTTCCATTCAAATCGCTTTGCAACGTTTAACCGACGCCACAGTGTAAAGCTGCACACCAGTAATACAGTATTCGATACGTACATGATTGTTTTTCCCACTCATCTGCATTAAATTCTGTCATTCAACACGTCAAATATAAATTCTGTCAAAGTCATCCTGTATCCTTTAACAGTCACGCAACGGCGATATTTATCCGTAAAATACAGCGTCATCCGCAAGATCCTTTGCATTTATAGAGAACAAGAAGGGCCGTATCACACTTCCATGGGGCACTCCTGACCATACCCTTGTCTCTGATGAACATTCGTCGTCGACGACATCATACTGGATTCCATTACTTAAGAAGCCTTCGAGTCGCTCACACATCTAGAAACCTATTCCATAGGTTTGTACTTTCGTTAACAGGCTAGATTGTCCGCCGCTCGTGGTCTCGCGGTAGCGTTCTCGCTTCCCGAGCACGGGGTCCCGGGTTCGATTCCCGGCGGGGTCAGGGATTTTCACCTGACTCGAGATGACTGGGTGTTTGTGTTGTCCTCATCATTTCATCATCATCCAGGAAAGTGGCGAAATTGGACTGAGCAAAGATTGGATAATTGTACGGGCGCTGATAACCACGCAGTTGAGCGCCCCACAAACCAAACCAACCATCATCATCAACAGGCTAGATTGGCGCTCTAAAAATATGGACTGTGGCTGTTGCCTTTCGTCTATAGTTCTCAGTATATCAGCTGACAAAAGGGCAAGCTGAGTTTCGCACGAGCGATGCTTTCTAAAACCGTACTGATTCGTACAAATACACTAGTGGCCATTAAAATCGCTACACCACGAAGGTGACGTACTACAAACGCGAAATTTAACCGACAGAAAGAAGATGTTGTGATATGTAAATGATTAGCTTTTCAGACCATTCACAGAAGATTGGCGCCTGTGGCGACACCTACAATATGCTGACATGAGAAAAGTTTCCAACTGATTTCTCATACACAAATAGCAGTTGACCGGCGTTGCCTGGTGAAACGTTGTTGTGATGCCTCGTGTAAGCAGGAGAAATGCGTACCATCACGTTTCCGACTTTGATAAAGGTCGGATTGTAGCCTATCGCGATTGCGGTTTATCGTATCGCGACATTGCTGCTCGCGTTTGTCGAGATCCAATGACTGTCATCAGAATATGGAATCGGTGGGTTCAGGAGGGTAATACGGAACGCCGTGCTGGATCTCAACGGCCTCGTATCACTAGCAGTCAAGATGACAGGCATCTTATCCGCATGGCTGTAACGGATCGTGCAGCCACGTCTCGATCCGTGAGTCAACAGATGGGGACGTTTGAAAGACAACAACCATCTGCACGAACAGTTCGACGACGTTTGCAGCAGCATGGACTATTAGCTCGGAGACCACGGCTGCGGTTACCCTTGACGCTGCATCACAGACAGGAGCGCCTGCGATGCTGTACTCGAAGACGAACCTGGGTGCACGAATGGCAAAACGCCATTTTTTTGGATAAATCCCGATTCTGTTTACAGCATCATGATGGTCGCATCCGTGTTTGGTGACATCGCGGTGAACGCACATTGGAAGCGTGTATTCGTCATTGCCATACTAGCGTATCACCCGGCGTGATGGTATGGGGTGCCATTGGTTACACGTCTCGGTCACCTCTTGTTCGCATTGACGGCACTTTGAACACGGGACGTTACATTTCAGATGTGTTACGACCCGTGGCTCTACCCTTCATTCGATCCATGCGAAACACTACATTTCAGCAGGATAATGCACGACCGCATGTTGCAGGTCTTGTATGGGCCTTTCTGGATACAGAAAATGTTCGACTGCTGCCCTGGCCAGCACATTCTCCAGATCTCTCATCAATTGAAAACGTCTGGTCAATGGTGGCCGAGCAACTGGCTCATCACAATACACCAGTCACTACTCGTAATGAACTGTGATATCGTGTTGAAGCTGCATGGGCAGCTGTACCTGTACATGCCATCCAAGCTCTGTTTGACTCAATGCCCAGGCGTGTCAAGGCCGTTATTACGGCCAGAGGTGGTTGTTCTGGGTACTGATTTATCATCTGAATTTCTTCTTGGTGTAGCAATTTTAATGGCCAGTAGTGTAAGGTTATTGGTCTCACTGAAATTTATTATATTCCAACTAAGAATGCGTTCAAGAATTATGCAGCTAACATATGTTAGAGATATTGGTCTGGAATTTTGCGGATCCGTTGTTTCACACTTCTTATATACAGGAGTCACCTCCACTTTTCCCGTCGTGTGCGCCTTCTCACTTGGCAAGAGATCCGTGATAATGCAAGCTAAGTAAGGATCATTTCCATGAAGGACCCATTGAATGGAGATTATTTTGAGAAATAGGACATTGTAGCGATCTGAACAGGGTGAAACGTCCCCTTAGAAATATTTATACACGACTGTGCTTAACCTGACACACAAATTATTTAGCGCAACGCAGTCTGACTATCAAAGATCCCTGCAAAAGAATGGCCCTGAGTAACATTAAACTATACCTTTCAGAAATCACTTACCTCACAAAAATCTTCGTTACTCGAACTACTGCAATACGGCGAGCGCCACTACTGCCAGCTAAATAAAAGATTCAAACTACTGAAGGCACTAACTACTGATAGGGATAGTTAGCAAATGAAAGATTTTAATAGAGAACAAACACTGTATTTACCTTAATATCATCAAAAGTCATAATATATGTAATTTCAAAACTCCGCCATCTCTCTCCCCACATCCACCACTGCTGGCGGCTCACCTCCAACTGCCCAACGCTATGCGCTGTTAACATCCACCTGCCCAACAATACAATGGCAGACAACAATGCAAACTAGCCACAGACTGCACACAGCACAGCCAGTGATTTTCATATAGAGCGCTACGTAACGTTGCCAATAAGAAAACATAAACAGCCTACTTACATAAAGAAAACATAAACAGCCTACTTACATAGCCCCCATGCTCCCCACAAAAAATTTTACAAATTTTTTTGGCCAGTGGCCAATAATGATTTGATAAAATTTTTCATAATTACACTAACAAAGATATCCAATGCACACACTTATTGATAAAATGTTGGTCAAAAGCTAAAATTTTCTCATAGTCCATAAAGACAGGCCAGATTGTTCATCACAGTAAAATTTCAGTGTTTTTTTTTTTCAAAGTCTGATTAGTAAAAGAAATTGCACACAGAATTAGTGGATTTCCATGCAGTCTTGAAGAAGTAGTGTTGTCCTTCCAAAGGAAAGACAGTGCTGACTCTTTACATGCAGACAGGTAATGGGCCACAACAGAGCAAACCCACAGCAGAGTCAGTCGAAGTTTTGAAGAATATTGGTAGGTAGGTCATCACACAGTAGACCCACTGTAGTCCTGGTAGAGAGTATGGTATTGGTGGGCCACCAGAGGTGCAGACCCACTGTAATCCTTGTAGAAGTTGTGGACAGGCCCACTGTAGTCCTGGTAGAGATTGTAGTATTGGTGGGCCACCAGAGGTGCAGACCCACTGTAGTCCTTGTAGAAATAATGGTATTGATGAATCATCAAGGTGTAGACCCACTGTAGTCCTTGTAGAGATGGCCAGCAGCCATCTGTTGCGACTGTGCAGGTGCACAATCACCATCGAAGAGTCTTGCGGAGAATAAAGCAAGTCCATAAATCACCACTTGTGTACTCACAAAGTTTTTGGAATTGTCCTTAGAACCAGCAATGCTGCTAACCAGTCCCTTGCTAACTTATCAACACACGTGGGAGCACTAACAGTCCTCTCCTTTTTTTTTGTTTACTTTTTTAAAATCCGCCATCTCATTTCCCACATCCACCACTGCTGGTGGCTCACCTCCAACTGCCCAACGCTATGCGCTGTTAACATCCACCTGTCCAACAATACAATGGCAGACAACAATGCAAACTAGCCACAGACTGCACACAGCACAGCCAGTAATTTTCATATAGAGCGCTACGTAACGTTGCCAATAAGAAAACATAAAGAGCCTACTTACATAAAGAAAACATAAACAGCCTACTTACTAGGGTTTTGTAGCCATAAGAGTAGGAATAATGTGGTGTATTGAATCCTGAATTAAATCATTCTTGTTACGGAAGAAAGAAGTGTTGCATTACTTATTAAACGCCCATTGTATGACGGTGCGTGTGAAGCCGCGTGCTGTAATCGAATTTGTAATTCGAAGAGCTCATCCAGACATGCAGCACCTTCTCATTCAGCTCGACAATGCCACACCAACTACTATCGCTGCGACATCTGCAACAATCCAACGCCTTGGGTTAATTGGCATCGATCGTTCTAAAATTGTTAGCATTGTTGAAGCTGTCAATGGCTCTGAGAATTCAATATGCAGCAATAAAAAATTTTGATCGTTTGCCTAATAATATAAAATGTCTGACAGGTAGCGAAGCAAGTTTTAAATCGAATTTAAAATCATACCTCCTGGACGAAACGTTCTATTCCATTGACAAATTTCTGCTCAAACGCTGATAGCCAATAAAAAAAATGTTTCAAATGTAATTGCATGTGTAGGAATGAAATGCTATTATGTTCATTAATATTAATGTACTGTCTGCCATCGGGTTCCCCTAAATGTAAGGCAGCACCGCATAACAGCCACGCTATGAGGGAAACAAACCAAAAGCCAAACAGGCGAAGACATCAGATAAACACGCCGAAGATTCCAGTCGATTAATAGGAACCTTTCCTTGCAGAGGTCGCCACGACATATCCGGCCACGGATTCCGACGCCGGGTTTCTATTGGCTCCAGCTCACTTTACAGGCCCGGCCGGTCGAAAGCATACCAGTCTTCGTTCGCTGGTAATGGCAACCGCTATAGCAGAGTCTCTGAGAAGATATCACCGAAGCCGCTGTATTGCACAGCCGGTCGAAGTACCAGCCGACCGAGAAGAAACACATCTCCGGCTAGATCGACGGACGTCTACATCTATTGTACAGCCAGCTATTGTATTGTAGATGAAGTTACGTTCAATAAACTGTTGGAGAATACAGCAATTAACATGTATTCATGTTCTGTAAACTGAATCGTTCCACATCATTTCGATAAAAGAATTTTTTAAATGATCTATGGAACATGTAACTAACTAACTTATTCTTCCATACAGTGCAGATTTGGCCCCTGTTTCCAAAAATTGAAGAACACTTTCGTCGACATCATTTTGATAGTGATGAAGGGGTGCAAGCAGATGTAAGGTTGAGATTCCGTTAACATAGTCATGCACTCTACAGTGACGGTCTCAACAAACGTCTCTCGTTGGGAGAAGTATGATTGTCGCCAGGGCGCCTATATTGAGAAATAAATTTGTAGACATGAAGAATAAAGATGCAGAATGTTAATAACGTCTGTTTTATTTAGAAAGCTTTAAGAGATTTCACATTTAAAAAATCGGAGGCATTACTTTTCAGAAACCTCTCGTAACTGATGTACAGTCATGCTCGAAAGTATCCGAACGACCTCAATTGCATTTCGCCTGATTCGCATTCAACCCACATAACGCAGCTGTCTAGCAGGTCCTCTAATCGTCACTTGGTACAGTCGTTTGACTATTGAAAATGGTTCCAACAGGTCACCACTAGAAAACACTGCTCTGGATCGCAATAACTCTAGATGTAAAGTAATAGTACGATACTACAAATATCAGGGAACACCTTATCACAGATAAGACTGTCCTTAAGGCTTGTAAGCTCACATTTATTGCAATAAATGACATACCTGAAATGTTACCACTCTCATTATTACGTCAGATAGGTAATGCACGTACTAAGTTCGTCGTATTCATGATTTCCTCTTCAAAGTAACATAGCGTACTTATTATTTAACACAAACTGACATTAAAAATTGACTTACTAACGAGTAGCTAGTTGAGAACATGCATGAACTTCAAATGACATGACAAACCGCCTCGTTCTGCATATGGATTCAAACCCAGGTCATGCAGACTAAGCAAAGATTTCGTGACTGACGGATAATAACAGTCATTCCTGATTAGGCATACAGAGAGTGATATACTTCGATTTTAGACAGTATCAGTTAGCAAATACCAATTTTAAATTACATAACGCAAAAATTTTTAACGGATCCGAATTCCTACCCAGCACCTATTGCCCCTGTTAACGAACTACGAGAGATGTTAAATATTGCTTCTTAACAAGTAACTTACTTGAAATGCCGTGAAGTAAAGCTTTGTGTTGGATAGGGATTCGAGCCCAGAACCTAATCGGATAGATATCGAAGCACAATCAACTGTGACATATCGCATTTTCTCGGCAGTAGCTAGATGTTTTAACTGAAATGACGAGACGAAACATTAATTTTTTCCTTCCCAGGGCTTCAACCCAGCACCTATCGCTGTTTTATTCTAGAGAAAACGAACGTTAAATATGGGTTTGTTGCAACAGCAGCTACATCTGAGCATGTTTGAACTAGAAATAATATGACGAAGAGTTCAGTGCTGACTGGGAATAGAGCACCACCCATATAGTTGTTGACTACACACAAAGATACGTCAGCTACCGAATTTTTCTCCACCAGAAGCTCGAAATAACATCTTGAACTTACAGTGATGTTGCAAATACACTCCTGGAAATGGAAAAAAGAACACATTGACACCGGTGTGTCAGACCCACCATACTTGCTCCGGACACTGCGAGAGGGCTGTACAAGCAATGATCACACGCACGGCACAGCGGACACACCAGGAACCGCGGTGTTGGCCGTCGAATGGCGCTAGCTGTGCAGCATTTGTGCACCGCCGCCGTCAGTGTCAGCCAGTTTGCCGTGGCATACGGAGCTCCATCGCAGTCTTTAACACTGGTAGCATGCCGCGACAGCGTGGACGTCAACCGTATGTGCAGTTGACGGACTTTGAGCGAGGGCGTATAGTGGGCATGCGGGAGGCCGGGTGGACGTACCGCCGAATTGCTCAACACGTGGGGCGTGAGGTCTCCACAGTACATCGATGTTGTCGCCAGTGGTCGGCGGAAGGTGCACGTGCCCGTCGACCTGGGACCGGACCGCAGCGACGCACGGATGCACGCCAAGACCGTAGGATCCTACGCAGTGCCGTAGGGGACCGCACCGCCGCTTCCCAGCAAATTAGGGACACTGTTGCTCCTGGGGTATCGGCGAGGACCATTCGCAACCGTCTCCATGAAGCTGGGCTACGGTCCCGCACACCGTTAGGCCGTCTTCCGCTCACGCCCAAACATCGTGCAGCCCGCCTCCAGTGGTGTCGCGACAGGCGTGAATGGAGGGACGAATGGAGACGTGTCGTCTTCAGCGATGAGAGTCGCTTCTGCCTTGGTGCCAATGATGGTCGTATGCGTGTTTGGCGCCGTGCAGGTGAGCGCCACAATCAGGACTGCATGCGACCGAGGCACACAGGGCCAACACCCGGAATCATGGTGTGGGGAGCGATCTCCTACACTGGCCGTACACCACTGGTGATCGTCGAGGGGACACTGAATAGTGCACGGTACATCCAAACCGTCATCGAACCCATCGTTCTACCATTCCTAGACCGGCAAGGGAACTTGCTGTTCCAACAGGACAATGCACGTCCGCATGTATCCCGTGCCACCCAACGTGCTCTAGAAGGTGTAAGTCAACTACCCTGGCCAGCAAGATCTCCGGATCTGTCCCCCATTGAGCATGTTTGGGACTGGATGAAGCGTCGTCTTACGCGGTCTGCACGTCCAGCACGAACGCTGGTCCAACTGAGGCGCCAGGTGGAAATGGCATGGCAAGCCGTTCCACAGGACTACATCCAGCATCTCTACGATCGTCTCCATGGGAGAATAGCAGCCTGCATTGCTGCGAAAGGTGGATATACACTGTACTAGTGCCGACATTGTGCATGCTCTGTTGCCTGTGTCTATGTGCCTGTGGTTCTGTCAGTGTGATCATGTGATGTATCTGACCCCAAGAATGTGTCAATAAAGTGTCCCCTTCCTGGGACAATGAATTCACGGTGTTCTTATTTCAATTTCCAGGAGTGTAGTTCTGTGTCTCACTGGGAGTCAAAAACGTCAAATATCGTTAGTGTTGACAACGAATGAAAATACATTAAAAATCGAAATTATTAGCCACCAGGAGATAGGTGTTCTCATGCTAGATCTTGATAATACATAATAATATCTTTAGTGCCGGGCCAGGATTCGAACCAACTCACGCGTAATATGTGGATATGTTGAGGAATCTGCAGTTTTGAACAAACAACAAATTGTAGCCGAGCTGTATTGTCACGAAGGGAACAAATTTCGCATTAACGGCGGTCTAAGTTGCATTCCCAGTTCGGAACCAGTTTTATCGAGATACAGAAGCTCAGATGAAAGATGGAATAAGTGTCCCGTGAGCCTATATAGCGTTTGTTTCGTCACTAGAAATAAACAACTAGTATAAGAATGGTTACTGGTGATAGAGTTTCTACATGTCGCCACTCCAGACTTTATTGTGCTCAACCTAACGTCTACTTGGTAGAGAAGGAATATAATTTTTAATGTGAATTTCATACCACAATGCCATTATATCTTCTTCACTGGGTGTAGCCAGAAGAAAAGGGAATCTGTCTCTCCCTATGTAAAAACATTGACCGAAGTTGGAATCGAACCCAGACCACAGATATGTGAACCTCTTATCAGCCCAACAGACCACCAAATCCTCTGCTCCGTGGCTTATTTTTCTATCATAACGCCGTTGTGCCACACTGGCTGAGCATTCTGAGACACGGGCTCCCTGTATCAATTTGCAGCATGTTGAGTAAATTCATTTACTTAGTTGACCGAATCACCATGAACTAGCTGCCTCGGCTACCCAGTGCATACATTCAACTTTATTTTGTAATCACCAACATAAAATCACGTAACTGCTACCAACATAGAACTGCCAACAGTGTAGGATGCAGAAATTTAAATAGGAAGTGTTCCTTTCCACTTGAGCTACTCTATTGCGCTATCTGTTTGTTGAAAACGTCGTGCAGTGCAAAAGAAAAGGTATAACTGTTTGTCTCTCATAAGTATTGACCTGGCCATATGCATTATCCCATTGCGCTGTGGAATGCAGAAGTTCTGGAGGAGTTGTTGTTGACTTCTGGAGCCGTTGTAGCTGTGTGTTGGCTATTAGCGTAATGGTAAGCGTCGCACACAGTAGATAAGATGTCGTGAGTTCGAGTACATACACTGCTATATTTTTTTTAAAACGCAATTCTCCTGTCTGCTAAAGTTATCAATCTAATGGAACTTGTAACATCGTTCCCTTCACTTCTCAACCCAAAATAGTCGTACGTGGAAAAAGTGCTAACTTCAGCGACATTTTGTTCATTTCAGGTTTAACAGACAGTCAGACAGTAGATGCATTTCGAAACTTTTGTATTATGTATGGGTAGAGCGCATGGTGCCAAAATACGTCGGAAAAGTATTTTCTACATTAGCTGTCTTCTGGTACTGGCATTTTATTCTTCTTCAAACCTTGTTTGACAGCTTTAACTCACAACAAGTTTTCTACATGCATGTCATCAATAAACCGCATGTGCATTTTCAGACTGTTATAGATAACATCAGACAATTCGCATATATCGTAGATGATTAATTTCTCTCTCATGTTTACTATTGTTTTAACAACACTAAAGGAAACCTTGCCAAAATTGTGAGCTGTATTATAAGAAATGTAATAAAACTACGCAGAATAACCTTACGACGAAAGTCTGTTTTAATAAAACTGAGTATCTGTACACAAGCGTGCCTCTATCGTCACGAACTGGTAAAATACTACTCACTTAGATTTTGATTCGGTCTGTGTTTAATTGGTATGCTGTGTTATACTCAAGATGCATGCAAATGTGGCATTTCGTAAATAAAGTTATGTATTCCTACAAAGCCAAAATTTACTTGTCAGCAGTGGAAAGAGGCGTTACCTGTTGTGCAGAATCTTAAGTTTTTCACCATTGCGCTATGAGCCGAAAGTATTTTCTTGCGATTTCCTTATCAATGTTTGATCTGACTGTTTGTAGCTCTTTCACAGAAGGGATAAACACGCTACACTTAGTGAGACTGGAACTGCGAACCCTATCAGACGCGGTTTCATAGGTCAGCACGTTACCACAGAGCTGGCGAAGAAGTATGTCTTAGATTCCTCCTACGAGACCAATAATGACTAGATCTCGTAAACCGTTATTTAAAAGACGAGATTAGTTGCGATTTCCACGTGCAACGACTTTCCTGGGCTGAAAACCGTAAATTTACAATCTTTTGTTACACCTCAAGCGATAACAACTCGGATTATTCAATGGAAATGACAGGCAACATCAAGCGAACTTTGAGGCTTAATTCCGTGCACACCAGGAAGTAACTCGTCGATCACAGAGTTGTCAAACATACATTGCCTTGTTCCCAAATCTCAGGTACAATACCAGCAGGAAGAAGACGAACCAATGTGATCCTACAGCGGGCTGGGAAGTGACCATAGCTGGTGTCTCCAAGTAGCGGCTGCTATGGCCTGCAATACTGACTCGCATTTCTGTAACTAGGTTTAGGGACTGGAGCGTAGTTACTAATAATAGTCAGAACTAACTGCAAACTAAGCATCATAAATCAGTAACTCTCATAGTTGTTTTTATATTTCTTCCGAAAGTTTACTCAAAACTGAGGAACTCATTCACAGACGTTTTCGTGCCTCGCCGATACTAGAGCACAACAAACAAATAAAAATAAAAAAAGAATGTTTGTGTGTGTGTGTGTGACAGATAGAGAGAGAGAGAGAGAGAGAGAGAGAGAGAGTAAAAAATTTCGAAGAAATTGTATCATGGTATATAAAGAAATTTTTCATTAAAATGACATGTTCCACATCATTACGAAATATCGTATTCATGATCTATGAAACAAGAAGTAATTTAATGTAATCTAATCTAATCATATCATATTGATGACTAGCCATGAAGAGTCATGAATTACCGAAATTTTTGCTAATACCAGCACCCAAATCTAAACTTGAAAATAAAAGACGACAGTTTTTGTAATAAACCGGGACTTCTATCAAGACCTTTTCGTCCCTGTTAATTAACCACGAAAGATGTCTGATATACCTCTATTCTGAAGTAACAAAGTGTAGATGCATTTAAAGATGAGGTGCATGATGTGAAGTTCTGTGACGGAAATACGAATCCAACACGTAATCGGATTGTTAACTAAGTAAAATCAAATGTTTCGTATCGGTTTTTCTTGCCAGCTGCTAGGTGTTTGTATCTAAAATAAGGATACAAACTTTTGTGCACAAGCGACAATCGAACTGCACCCTACCGTGCATCCACGAATATAGCTTAAGTATCATTTGCTTACTCACCAATAGTAAGAAGTGTGCGTGTTTGACCAGAAATAACGACACCTATTGCGATTGTTGGCAACACATGAACAGACATTAAAAAGTACGTTAATTTTCAGTAATAGGTCGGTGTGCACGTGATGGGGTTTGAAATGAAATTATGAATATTTTTGTACTGGATCGGGATTCGTACCCACATACATACTTACCTTTGGTGGAGACCTAGAGAAGATTGCAGTCTTCAGAAAAGGAACGAAATGATTGAACTATACTGTTCCGAGAGATTCAGATACTCGAAAGAGGAGATACGAATTCGAATCACAGTACAGCACCAAATTTTTCAACATCTCTAGTTCAATCAAGTACAAGTAAAGTAAGAGCCCTGTTCCTTTAAATGGCTATCGGTTCATCAAATAAAATAAAATTTTCTAATGTAAGTTTACTGGCGACTATATTTCTGTTTACCATGACTTCCGCTATGTCATTTCCCAACGTAAACCGGCTCTGCCCAGTTGGTAATGAAGGAACGTGATGTTTAATGCGGATTCTGGATTATAATGTCTTTCTCTTGATGTTACCAGGGGTAAAGTAAATCTGTTTGTGCCTCTTAAAAGTAAATGCCTGAACCCACGCATTGCACCTGTGATAGTTCGTTCCGCCAGACCATTGTGACCACATTTCCCAGCCCCAGGAGTGTGCTGTAACAGATGATGTGCTTAGCTTACAAAATTAGTCACGGTGGAAAAAAACGCGAGTCTATTAAATGGTTAAGTACAAGCGAGCTTCTGAAGCGGAGATTATGCTATTCTCATGTCAGCAGGATGTAAAGAGTCTTCTAGGCACCATAGGCTCGATGTGAATCCATTTTGAAATTTTCACAAATTCAGCAAATTTCTTAGTTCGAGAAAATCCACTGGGAAGTGTGAAGTTACTGGATAGTTCGATTATTACCGTCATTATTACTATCATTTTCTTCATACCGCTGCTGGAACACTGCACTTGAAGATCAAGTGATGCCTTTTGGTCACTATAGAAGTAGTTTCCCAAGAACAGGTTCTTTCCCTGTCTACGGAATCCTTTTCATGTTAATATCAAACATCAGTAATTACTCGTAGATTACATTAAAACTAAAGTAATTAATGAAGACGTTACTTGATAACAAAAACGCGCTGCTTTTCTTCATTTACTTGCGCCTATAAATGGCTATCGAGTACTGCCAAACCAAAAGGCAAGAGATCTTACTGCCTTCCGATATACGTCGCTGTCAGTTCTTCGGTATGATTTGGTCGACATGACCTGCTTCAAGTTGTGTATGACAGACAATGTTTTAGAAAATCAATTGTTTTCCTTTGCAATAAACAGAAAGATTTTCATTCTAAGCTATCCAAGTACAAAATTTTCGCAATATTAGTTAAATTTAATATTCGCTTCTATAATGTAGGGAAATATTTCACAGTTGCAAAACTCGCATCCGACTCATTGACCTTACACTTAGTCGCTGACCATAAATTCTAGCTCAGAGTGACACCAGATTAAGTAAACTAATCTAGTGAAGAGTGTTTGCCAGTGCTATTTCTCACCGGAAAATACGCAATTCACTCATTGGGATCCATAAGTACACTGTAACAGTAATTTCTGTGTATGCAATGCATACGGATTAGAATTTAGTGGTGCTCTCTCTTCCACTTCTGAATACAATATGCCTGCCCTAAACGGGCCCTTTATCATTACAGGCCCTGGGCAGTGCAACATCATACTGACAACAGTAATGTGCTTATACTGACAACCTGACTGTTCGTTTAACCTGATTTTGTAATCATTTAAATAAAACAACATGAACTTCCAGTGGGAGACATTTCGTCGCTCTTTGCCTTCTGTGAAATTTGTCAGTAAGCTTTTTGCCTTCCAACAAGTGAAATGCGGCAGAGTACACCCGCTAAATGATTCACAAACCACGATTTAGTGCCATTAAAACGATTTCTTTAAACATTGTCGTAGCTAAAGGAATTTAGTTTCGTCTTAAATCGTCTCAATCAGCAATGTTCACAGACATCTCAAATAGGGAAAACCTCATTATCCAGTCACAGAGGTTGTAAAACATACTTCCCACAGTTTTTGTCAGTTTGATCTTTTCATCTGATAGCACTGCGTAAGTATTTTGTCTGAGAGGTATCACAATTAGTGTTCCTGTAGCTGAGGGGATCATTGGGTGAAAACGATTTTAATGCCAATGGGTACAGAACCGCTAAATATTCTAAATGATTATCAACCTAAGTCTGAGTTCATCCGCAAACTGAGGCGAATTTATAATATTGAAGCTAGACTGTGTATCCTTGTCTTCCTTGAATGGGCATTGGAAGGCGTTTACACACACGTGTACAATACTATGAATACTTCGAACGATATTGTTAACGTTGCTATCATAAACTACTTTAGCTTTTTAATTCTTCTGGATCTTCAGCGTTCAATATGTGTTGTAGATACAGTCTTAGAGAAAAAGATACAGTCTTAGCCGAGGCAGCTAGTTCATGGTGATTCGGTCAACTAAATAAATGAATTTACTGAACATGCTGCAAATTGATACAGGGAGTCTGTGTCTCAGAATTCTCAGCCAGTGTGGCACAACGGTGTTATGATAGAAAAAAGAACCACTGAGCAGCGGATTTGGTGGTCTGTTGGGCTGATGAGACGTTCATATTTCTATGGTCTGGGTTCGATTCCAACTTCGGTCAGTAATTTTAGATAGGGAGAGACAGATTCCATTTTCTTCTGGCTACACCCAGTGAAGAAGATATAATGGCATTCTGGTATGAAATTCACATTAAAAATTATATTCCTTCTCTACCAAGTAGACGTTAGGTTGAGCACAATAAAGTCTGGAGCGGCGACATGTAGCAACTCTATCACCAGTAACCATTCTTATACTAGTTGTTTATTTCTAGTGACGAAACAAACGCTATATAGGCTCACGGGACACTTATTCCATCTTTCATCTGAGCTTCTGTATCTCGATAAAACTGGTTCCGAACTGGGAATGCAACTTAGACCGCCGTTAACGCGGAATTTGTTCCCTTCGTGACAATACAGCTCGGCTACAATTTGTTGTTTGTTCAAAACTGCAGATTCCTCAACATCTCCACATATTGCGTGTGAATGGGTTCGAATCCTGGCCCGGCACTAAAGATTTCATTATGTATTATCAAGACCTAGCATGAGAACACCTATCTCCGGGTGGATAATAATTTCGATATTTAATGTATTTTCATTCGTTGTCAACACTAACGATATTTGACGTTTTTGACTCCCAGTGAGGCACAGAACTATTTGCGAGATCACTGTAAGTTCAAGATGTTATTCCGAGCTTCTGGTGGAGAAAAATTCGGTAGCTGACGTATCTTTGTGTGTAGTCAACAAATATATGTGTGGGGCTCTATTCCCAGTCAGCACTGAACTCTTCGTCATATTATTTCTAGTTCAAACATGCTCACATGTCACTGCTGTTGCATCATACCCATACTTAACGTTCGTTTTCTCTAGAATAAAACAGCGATAGGTGCTGGGTTGGAGTCCTGGGAAGAAAAAAATTAATGTTTCGTCTCGTCATTTCAGTTAAAACATCTAGCTACTGCCGAGAAAATGCGATATGTCACAGTTGATTGTGCTTCGATATCTATCCGATTAGGTTCTGGGCTCGAATCCCTATCCAACACAAAGCTTTACTTCACGGCATTTCAAGTAAGTTACTTGTTAAGAAGCAATATTTAACATCTCTCGTAGTTCGTTAACAGGGGCAATAGGTGCTGGGTAGGAATTCGGGTCCGTTAAAAATTTTTGCGTTATGTAATTTGAAATTGGTATTTGCTAACTGATACTGTCTAAAATCGAAGTATATCATTCTCTGTATGCCTAATCAGGAATGACTTTTATTATCCGTCAGTCACGAAATCTTTGCTTAGTCTGCATGACCTGGGTTTGAATCCATATGCAGAACGAGGCGGTTCGTCGTGTCATTTGAAGTTCATGCATGTTCTCAACTAGCTACTCGTGAGTAACTCAATTTTTAATGTCATTTTGTGTTAAATAATAAGTACGCTATGTTACTTTGAAGAGGAAATCATGAATACGACGAACTTAGTACGTGCATTACCTATCTGACGTAATAATGAGAGTGGTAACATTTCAGGTATGTCATTTATTGCAATAAATGTGAGCTTACAAGCCTTAAGGACAGTCTTATCTGTGATAAGGTGTTCCCTGATATTTGTAGTATCTTACTATTACTTTACATCTAGAGTTATTGCGATCGAGAGCAGTGTTTTCTAGTGGTGACTTGTTGGAACCATTTTCAATAGTCAAACGACTGTACCAAGTGGCGATTAGAGGACCTGCTAGACAGCTGCGTTATGTGGGTTGAATGCGAATCAGGCGAAATGCAATTCAGGTCGTTCGGATACTTTTGAGCGCGACGGCACTTCCATTGTCAAAGTAGTCTGATGTGCAGAACTTAAGGACCAAAGCAACTTTCGAGCTATGCCCAACGGCATAGCTCGATGATATTTGAACCATGCATAGAAACCATTCCTTCAATTATAACACAGTAGGCAACTGAAAGAAATACGCAATGAACGAAATGACACTTTTTTTTTTTTCAAAGGCAGTAATTACACTGAAGCCACCACGTTTCAAGATGGTCCCCTGCACACTAAAAAAGGCGGGACATGGTTCGTAGCATTGCGTATGGTCACCACGGATGGCAATGCACGCTTTGCTGCGTGCCGCAATACAGGTCACAGGGTTGATTAGGAGTTGTCGTGGTGGTGCGCTCCATTCTCGCATCAGCGTGGCTGTCAACTGCTCGACGTTCGTAGGTGCATGTGGGTCTGTTGCAGTATGCACCCGAAAGGCGATCGATGGGATTTAAGTCGGGGGAAATGGCAGGCCAGTCCATTCGCCGAATATCTTCTCGTTCGGGAAAAGCTCCTCCTCTTCCTGTTCCTCCTCCTTCTCCTGCGCAGTTCAGTGCTGTCACGCATGTCATCCTTAATACTGAAGTCAGGGCTGAGTGCTCTCCTGAAAATACGCACTCCGAAACGAATACAGTGTCCAGTAACGTTGACCGACGAGTGTACCGTGTTCAAAAATTTGAAGGTCAGTACGCCCACGTAAAATTATGACTTACAACAACATAACGACTGTACCACCAAAACGATCATATTCGATACCGTTTCTGGGTGCATTACGTATCTTCATATGGCGAAAGGTAATGATGTAACGTCCAGGGACTGACATGATGTATTTCTTTCCGTTACCTTTGTGTACTATACTGTAACAGTTCTTTCTATGTGTAGTCTGATTTTCATTGAGCTATCCAAATGTTACTTTACTGCTTAGTTTTTCACACTATTGTTTGATACTAATAACTGCTGATCTGCCCTTTCCAGAGTAAATACTCTCTTGGTCTTCTTGAAGGAATTATTAACTTCATTAACCATCGTCGCTATGACATCATGATCACTAATCCCTGTCTACATTGACACCGTCTATAATGTCAAATCTGTTTGCAGCTGTGAGGTTCAAAATATTTCCATTGTGTGTGTGTGTGTTGTCGAATTATCTGCTACAGACAGTTTTCCGAAAACATGTTCAGAACTCCCTCATTAGATTTTCTGGCCATACCACCTGCGATGAATCCATAAATATCCCAGTCTGTATTCGGTAGATGAAAGTGGCGTCCAGCGAACACGACGTAATCGGGGTACTTCCGCACTATTGCGTTACTGATCATAAATTTACTTTGAATTATTCTGCAAACGTTACGTCGGTTAGCCGATAAAACCATCCCATGATAACATGAGAGTTCACCTAGGCCGGTTACTCTTCTCCAGATAATTTCACAATCGGATTCAGTATTGACTACGATAGACATAATATTAATGGTGACGGCAATGAACACTCCTTCTACTATGGCGTCTAATATGTCGTTTCAATATGCGTTCTATGTCTCATTCAATACTTGTAAACTTACTACTCTGTGTTTCATCTAGCTCTTGGTTTCGGAAATAATTTCAGCGCTACAACTTTTGCGGACGGTGATAAATTCAGAAAAGTTGTTACGAATTTTTTTGGCAACTTACTGTTAAAGGCTTAACAATTGTAGTGTCTTTACTTTGTACGTGATCTGTGCATTCTACAGGTAATCTGCTTCCAAAGTAGCTGCTTCAGCTGTGTAACTCATCCTGACATATCAGTCCTATGGTTTTCCAACCCATAACGTAGGTTCACACATCTACAGACGACAGCTGAGAAGGCCTGAATCGATGGAGCCTCTGACTGAAACCCTCCACTCGGTTCCACCTACAAAGAGCACGATTCAATTCTGGACACAATATGGCAAATTTTGACCCTTGATTGCACCCCATGAACATGGTTCCAATTGATTCAATTCTGGCGAAAGTTACATATTTTTGACACAGAAGTATTGCTAATTAAGTATTTTTGACAAACAATGAAATACTATAGTACTGGCAACGTCTTTTTTTAACAGCGCACCATTTCAATTAATGAGAAAATCACACAATTTTCGCACCAATTCAATTAATGTGAAAATTACACAATTTTCTTTCAAAATAATACTGGTCATTTGACTTGAACTTGGAAGCCACATAGTGGTTGTGTGTGTCATCAATGTTACTTGAATTTCCTGCTAACGTTAAATCATAGGAAAAGGCGTATGGCTTGTAAAATCTTTATTATTGTTCCATTGATAAGGCCTATGCCTCTTCACATTATGGCGACGACATTACAGATAACAGTACGTGGCTTGTGATCTCATGGCTAGGGCAGCGACCTAAACAAGTGACGTCACAAATGTAAACAAAGTACACCAGAGGGAACATGGCCCTTCTATTTTTGCATCACCTATTGAATTTCAAACTAAGATCTTAGGATGAAAATCTCGAAAATATAAACTCCCTCCAATCCGAAATTGTTGATAGCTGTGGCAGATTCGAAGATCAGAATGGCTCTACACGCAAAAAAAGCTGAGCCTTTTTATAGAGGGTAACTGGGTTTCTCATCAACTGCGACAAGCAATTCACTTTGTCATTCGTCAATCCAAATCGTAATTTTCGCCTTGTGTGTAACCTGAAACTAAAGATACCAAAAAGTACTTGATGAGAGACTGATTAAAAAGATATATCTTAATAAATTTGTCGATGAATATTTCGCCCACAGTCGCAATTAAAGTGAATGCTATTTACACATAATTTTAAGTAAATTTATTCTTATTGGACTGTGCCTTGAACCTCTGCGATGTAAATTTAAGTGGGACGTCAGTCTCGTAGGAAATGATCTGCTGTTTCTGCTGGTTTCGTCTAAATTTATGTAGCTCCGATAGATTTTAAATTATGAGCGCATCTATGCAAAAATGAGTTGAAAACAGCAATGAAATTCTGATAACTGAAAAACCTAAATTTTGTTGATAGTGTGTTATTATGTTGTCCAATACAAGCTGCAGTGCTATTTGTGTATCTATTTTGTACATTTAGACTGACCTTAATTAATTATTTAATTCTGACCCTTCTCAGGGACTAGTTATGTGCTTGAATAATCATTAGAGTAGCTCATACTGTTTGTTTCAACGAGTGCTTTCATTTCATAGGCCGATCTTCTCTGTGGCTCGGTTAGTGTAGATGTTATTACAATTATTGTAAAAAGTCGTTACTGATTCATTTCCCGCCTGTTAATTAATTAAGTACTTCATTTCCACAGGCAACCAATACATCACCACAATTGTCTCAGTGACTTTTTAATTTGGTTCATGGTGCTCTGTTGTACATTCACTGGTTTACACTTCACATATGTAGACATGTATTAACTTCTAACGACTCCTGCGAATCAGACGAGCGTCCGCGCGCTCGAAGTGAAACACATCACCTAGGAGCTCTATTCAGACTGAAGTGTCACAAGGGTTACACTGAGATGACAATCCTCGGTCATTTAAGCTGACAGTGGCGTTTAGTGAGGAACTCTGATTTTTATCTTTTGTGGGTAGTAATCTAACATCTTAGCCTCAGATGGCGATCAGCAAAGCCTATTTGCCACTGTGCCTCTTCTGATATTACTGATGGTTCAAATGGCTCTGAGCACTATGGGACTTAACATCTGAGGTCATCAGTCACTTAGAACGTAGAACTACTTAAACCTAAGTAACCTAAGGACATCACACACATCTATGCCGAGGCAGGATTCGAACCTGCGACCGTAGCGGTCTCGCGGTTCCAGACTGAAGCGCCTAGAACCGCTCGACCACTCTGGCCGGCTGATATTACTAGTACAAACTTTCACCAGGTTCTTTCGAATGCCATCCTGGGATCATACACAGTACACAGGCATACCCGTATTTAGATTGGATCTAGATCACTGAATAATTACTGTTTTATACAGATCGATGGTGACTGTCATGGAGGCAAAGTTAGTGTTGCAGTTGGTGTTGCAATATTCCACTACCGTCATTTCTAGGAACTATATTCAGGTGTATATTTTGAAATAATTGTGTGTCTTATTAATAACATCAGTGTCACCATCAATACTACCAAAATTTGTGTTGCCGACAACAGTGACATCGATGAATATTAAGACTAGTTTCATATACGTAAGGCAGAGTTAATATATGAAAACAGCAACAGCCAAGAAATTGAAGCAACTGTCACACACATACACATAAATACTCTCTCTCTCTCACACACACATACACCCACACACAACACACACAGAGAGAAATAGATAAATGCACTAGTAAATTAAATATGATGTGAGTATAATTCAGTCTCCAGTCTCCGTAATGTATAACAGTGCAAATTCCATTGAAACTAAAACAATGTGAAACAAAATACGTTTATTTTATACATAATATCGTCCTTTAATGAATGAAAATAATTATGTTCCAGTCACCTGCACAGCAGGGGTATTTGTTTTTTATTGGAGTATCATGTACGAACAAGGTGTCTGACGGTAAAGTTGATAAATTATCACAAAAACTTCTTTCTCACCTCTTTCTTCTCATGTTCAATCTATAGAACGACTGTAGACACCTACAAAAGTAGCTTCACGCAGTCTTCTGCTTCAGATTAACAGCCAAAAGTCTTTTGCAGTAGGTGACTGCCTTGAACAGCACGTAGACCACGATGGACGCCATTGCAACAACGAACCCAATCACGTCGAGCAGCAGCAGCTGCCACCAACTCATGTCGAGGGCTGCACTGCGCATGTGCGGAGCACCCTTGTGACGTATCACGTACTCGATCCACCACACGGCAGTGTCCATAGACCTCTCCTGGTGCTCACGGAATACTGCTGAGAACCGCTTCATGTTTTCTCTATAGCTGTCGTAAAAGAGGACAGATAATCATAGGCTACAAACAGCAATTCCGAATAGCTACAAAAGAATAGTGTAAAAAGCAGCTAAACATAGTTAATGAAAAAGTAGGTGTATATGAATAAAAACAAAAGTCAGTGTCCACTACCAAAAACTTTCTACAGTCGACATGGAAAATACTGTTTTTAAATATAATAACAAAGAGGGGGAGGAAATTATCACCATAAGACAGTAATCTGTGTGAGGAAATAAAGTTCACCAACAGAAATTCCCCATTGTATGTCTAAAACAAAGACATATCTCGTGAAAGTTAATTAAGAAAACGCCTGTTATTTTTAAATATTGTTTTGACTAGGCTAAACGAAAGAGATAAAATTCTGGCTCACCTTTTGGTGACATACACATCAATAGGAGTAAGCAATACAGGAGTAAGCAATACTCCAACTGGAGGAGGAATGAAGTATCTGTCTGTTTGTTCCTTTGATAACATAAATGAAATTTAATATTTCTGTTCCTACCTGTCGTTTCCAAGAACTGTGTGAATGGCTTTCAGAATGGTATCAGTAGTGACATCTCTGAACAGCAGCTGGTAGCCAATACCAGATTGTACCATCTTAGCCACATTCTGTTGCTGGTCCGCAATAAAGGGAATTCCTATCAGGGGTATTGCAAAATAACTTGCTTCATTCATGCTCTGAAGTCCTCCCTGGGTAATGAACAGACGAATGTTTGGATGTGCTGGAAAAGTGAAAAGTGAGGTAGGACAAATAGCTTTTACAGTGTTGCACCTACAAGAATTGGTGCACTGAACAGAAGCTTACCCAAGACGTCCTGCTGGGGCAGCCACTTGGCTATCATAACGTTCTCCGGCTGTCCAGGCAGGCTGTCCACCTCCCACTTCCAAAGTACCCGCTGTGGTAACTGCATAAAAGCTTCCAAGAATGCAATTCGTTTGTGCTCGGGCATTGCACTACCGTTCACGTTAGTACCAAGGCTGAAGTAAATCACGCCGTTTTTTGCACCATCAAGGAAATCCTGGATATACTGCAAAATAATTAATCTCGTATTGTATACTCAGTTATTTAAAATAGGGGATGTGCCTTTCAAATCGCCTCGCAAATAAGTAAACCGTTTTTGATTAGATACGGTAAAGTCTTTTCATCCTTGAATGCAATAAATGCTGCGTTTATCTTTTTTTGTAAATTTAATAAAAATTAATTTTATAACAACAACATAATCAATCTCAAATTATTTTCATCGCAGTGTATTATCCTATAAGTACCAAAACCAGTAATCTCATCTACCTCTAAAATACTAGTCGCCACCAATGTGAGAGAGTATCTGTGTAGTTAGGATGTAGTGGATATGAGCCTGTGATAAGGCGCTGATACGAATTAAATAAGTGTTCACTGATACACATGCTTCATAATAACTGAGGAAATTTAAATCACTCTGTAGATGAATAAGTTACATGTAAAATTTTTATTTTCTTACCAATTGTTGAACACATGTTATTACATAGTGGCAATATTTTTGTTAAATCTAAGTACTTCTAAGTTATTGGAACTTCAGCCTCAACCCAAAAATTCTGCAATTTTTGCATCACAATACATTCGAAATGGGACTAGTAGATTTAACTTTAATCCCTTATGTAACACACACAAGTACACCTTTTTTTAAAAAAAATTGAGACTGACAGTTGTTGAGAAAACTTCACAAGAATGAAAATGTGGTAATTGAGACTTTCTCGCCGAATGTGGATGATGAAGTCTTCTCAGGTTATCAGCTGAGTCAAGGTGTCGTTCTGTGGCATCCTACTTGCTGTCTTTAGGTCTGATAACCTGAGAAGACTTTATCTTCAAGAGCGAAAATGTACTGTCAAGCTTCTCTCACTAATTAAGACTGCCATAGAGCTGTCTACCAGCGCTTTCAAAATGAGTACCATGTATTAGTACCACATACATTAATAAAAGTCAGCAAGAGCAATTACCTTGTAGGAACTCCAATTCAAAAATTTTCTATCTCACACAGCGCCACAGTTTAAGAGATTAGGTTCCACTCTACCTACAAAAAAGTAATCCATAATTATAGTTCTCATAAATGTAGAGATCCCACAAACTTATAAAGCTCACTTTTGTGTATCATAACTACGCTTTTCTCTGAAACTGCAATCTACATCAAAGAATTGGATGGTTGAGGTTTTGTCAAACATAAAAATGTGTCAATATGGGAAGAACATTTCATGAGACTAGATAATCCTTTTTCTCTTCTAGGTTGTTGTTGTTGTTGTTGTTGTCTTCAGTCCTGAGACTGGTTTGATGCAGCTCTCCATGCTACTCTATCCTGTGCAAGCTTCTTCATCTCCCAGTACCTACTGCAACCTACATCCTTCTGAATCTGCTTAGTGCATTCATCTCTTGGTCTCCCCCTACGATTTTTACCCTCCACGCTGCCTTCCAATACTAAATTGGTGATCCCTTGATGCCTCAGAACATGTCCTACCAACCGATCCCTTCTTCTGGTCAAGTTGTGCCACAAAATTCTCTTCTCCCCAATCCTATTCAATACTTCCTCATTAGTTATGTGATCTACCCATCTAATCTTCAGCATTCTTCTGTAGCACCACATTTCAAAAGCTTCTATTCTCTTCTTGTCCAAACTATTTACCGTCCATGTTTCACTTCCATACATGGCTACACTCCATACAAATACTTTCAGAAATGACTTCCTGACACTTAAATCTATACTCGAAGTTAAAAAATTTCTCTTCTTCAGAAACGCTTTCCTTGCCATTGCCAGTCTACATTTTATATCCTCTCTACTTCGACCGTCATCAGTTATTTTGCTCCCCAAATAGCAAAACTCCTTTACTACTTTAAGTGTCTCATTTCCTAATCTAATACCCTCAGCATCACCCGACTTAATTCTGCTACATTCCATTATCCTCGTTTTGCTTTTGTTGATGTTCATCTTATATCCTCCATTCAAGACACTGTCCATTCCATTCAACTGTTCTTCCAAGTCCTTTGCTGTCTCTGACAGAATTACAATGTCATCGGCGAACCTCAAAGTTTTTATTTCTTCTCCATGGATTTTAATACCTACTCCAAATTTTTCTTTTGTTTCCTTTACTGCTTGCTCAATATACAGATTGAATAACATTGGGGAGAGGCTACAATCCTGTCTCACTTCCTTCCCAACCGCTGCTTCCCTCTCATGCCCCTCGACTCTTATAACTGCCATCTGGTTTCTGTACAAATTGTAAATAGCCTTTCGCTCCCTGTATTTTACCCCTGCCACCTTTAGAATTTGAAAGAGAGTATTCCAGTCAACATTGTCAAAAGCTTTCTCTAAGTCTACAAATGCTAGAAACGTAGGTTTGCCCTTCCTTAATCTTTCTTCTAAGATAAGTCGTAGGGTCAGTATTGCCTCACGTGTTCCAGTATTTCTACGGAATCCAAACTGATCTTCCCCGAGGTCGGCTTCTACTAGTTTTTCCATTCGCCTGTAAAGAATTCGTGTTAGTATTTTGCAGCTGTGGCTTATTAAACTGATTGTTCGGTAATTTTCACATCTGTCAACACCTGCTTTCTTTGGGATTGGAATTATTATATTCTTCTTGAAGTCTGAGGGTATTTCGCCTGTTTCATACATCTTGCTCACCAGATGGTAGAGTTTTGTCAGGACTGGCTCTCCCAAGGCCGTCATTAGTTCTACTGGAATGTTGTCTACTCCGGGGGCCTTGTTTCGACTCAGGTCTTTCAGTGCTCTGTCAAACTCTTCACGCAGTATCGTATCTCCCATTTCATCTTCATCTACATCCTCTTCCATTTCCATAAAATTGCCCTCAAGTACATCGCCCTTGTATAGACCCTCTATATACTCCTTCCACCTTTCTGCTTTCCCTTCTTTGCTTAGAACTGGGTTTCCATCTGAGCTCTTGATGTTCATACAAGTGGTTCTCTTATCTCCAAAGGTCTCTTTAATTTTCCTGTAGGCTGTATCTATCTTACCCCTAGTGAGATAAGCCTCTACATCCTTACATTTGTCCTCTAGCCATCCCTGCTTAGCCATTCTGCACTTCCTGTCGATCTCATTTTTGAGACGTTTGTATTCCTTTTTGCCTGCTTCATTTACTGCATTTTTATATTTTCTCCTTTCATCAATTAAATTCAATATTTCTTCTGTTACCCAAGGATTTCTACTAGCCCTCGTCTTTTTACCTACTTGATCCTCTGCTGCCTTCACTACTTCATCCCTCAAAGCTACCCATTCTTCTTCTACTGTATTTCTTTCCCCCATTCCTGTCAATTGTTCCCTTATGCTCTCCCTGAAACTCTGTACAACCTCTGGTTCTTTCAGTTTATCCAGGTCCCATCTCCTTAAATTCCCACCTTTTTGCAGTTTCTTCAGTTTTAATCTACAGGTCATAACCAATAGATTGTGGTCAGAGTCCACATCTGCCCCTGGAAATGTCTTACAATTTAAAACCTGGTTCCTAAATCTCTGTCTTACCATTATATAATCTATCTGACACCTTTTAGTATCTCCAGGGTTCTTCCATGTATACAACCTTCTATCATGATTCTTAAACCAAGTGTTAGCTATGATTAAGTTGTGCTCTGTGCAAAATTCTACCAGGCGGCTTCCTCTTTCATTTCTTAGCCCCAATCCATATTCACCTACTATGTTTCCTTCTCTCCCTTTTCCTACACTCGAATTCCAGTCACCCATGACTATTAAATTTTCGTCTCCCTTCACTATCTGAATAATTTCTTTTATTTCATCATACATTTCTTCAATTTCTTCGTCATCTGCAGAGCTAGTTGGCATATAAACTTGTACTACTGTAGTAGGTGTGGGCTTCGTATCTATCTTGGCCACAATAATGCGTTCACTGTGCTGTTTGTAGTAGCTTACCCGCATTCCTATTTTCCTATTCATTATTAAACCTACTCCTGCATTACCCCTATTTGACTTTGTGTTTATAACCCTGTAATCACCTGACCAGAAGTCTTGTTCCTCCTGCCACCGAACTTTACTAATACCCACTATATCTAACTTTAACCTATCCATTTCCCTTTTTAAATTTTCTAACCTACCTGCCTGATTAAGGGATCTGACATTCCACGCTCCGATCCGTAGAACGCCAGTTTTCTTTCTCCTGGTAATGACATCCTCTTGAGTAGTCCGCGCCCGGAGATCCGAATGGGGGACTATTTTACCTCCGGAATACTTTACCCAAGAAGACGCCATCATCATTTAACCATACAGTAAAGCTGCATGCCCTCGGGAAAAATTACGGCCGTAGTTTCCCCTTGCTTTCAGCCGTTCGCAGTACCAGCACAGCAAGGCCGTTTTGGTTATTGTTACAAGGCCAGATCAGTCAATCATCCAGACTGTTGCCCCTGCAACTACTGAAAAGGCTGCTGCCCCTCTTCAGGAACTACACGTTTGTCTGGTCTCTCAACAGATACCCCTCCGTTGTGGTTGTACCTACGGTACGGCTATCTGTATCGCTGAGGCACGCAAGCCTCCCCACCAACGGCAAGGTCCATGGTTCATGGGGGGCTCTTCTAGGTAGCGTCACACTAAATCTGAGAAAAGACATCATTCCACAATGCTGTATTTTAAAAATCTGCTTTATTGAACCTCCTAGTTTTGGGTGTGGTCCAGTTTCAAATGCATCTAGTTTCACATCCAGATTAAAGTCGTTTTCCTTCATGGTTGTTCAATGTAACTAACCACCATTGTGGCAATCTTAAGTGTTTAAAAAAGATACATTACATATTCAAGGGAAAGCATTACATTCAATACTGCACTAAAAAGTTGCTATGTGTACCTATTTATGTCTAAGAAACTGATTCTTTTTGCACATTCATATAGCTACCAAATATTATGGACTCCTGTAAGTGATTAGTCAGCCAAAAAGTCAATTAGTTATCATTTAACTCTGCAAAACTTCATTTGTGTAGATAAAATTGTGACATTCGGCGTTACATGATTCACATATATCACAGAAATTTTAGTTAATAGGTCGTTTCTTACATATAGTTTTGATCTCATATTTAGTAAGTTGCACTTTCTGTGCACTCCTGAAACCTAACAAGCTGTATTTTGGAAGGTCTTCAAAGAGATATAAAAATATTGCAATGATTTCCACAGGGTTTCAGGAACCAAATTCAGTCCTTTTTGAAGAAATAATGCTGCAATTATTTTTAACCACATGGAGGATTTATTCAAGAGAGTATTATCTTTGTTGATATTCTTTAAAGAAGGAGTATCTTCAGTTTATTAACATTCACTGTAATATGCCTCATTCAGATACTTCTCTTCAGCACCCAGTAAGCATTTTATGTTTAATTTACGTCGTTAAAACTGTGTGTTTATATTTTGAGATTTGGTAAATATTTTCAGTATTCATATCACATTGTCACTATTTGCTTTTAAAACTTTCTACAAGTACCACATGGTTTGAATCATATGAATGGAATTATAAATTCAAAAATTGTTAATTTTTAAATCTTTACTTCTATGAGTTTTATTTTTGTAGCTTTGCTAGTCATAGTTGATATGTAAAGTATCCATATCTTAACGGTTGGAATATTTATTGATTTTTTATGATAATTGGTTCTTCTTCTGTTGTAGTTACATATTATTGTGCTTTCTTCCTTTCTATATCTTCCAGTTTCCTGTATATATAACTGTATTTAAGATTGGCTTTTGGCTTTGGCCTTCTAGAGCACATGCGTTGGTACAGCTGTTACTCAATAAGTTTTCTTTTCATTTACTATTGTAAGCTATGTGCCTTTTAAATTTAATTGTTATGATATACTCTAGGTTTGCTGTCTACAATGACTAAGAACACTTAATTGACTGATCATCATAGTAAGAAATACCATTGTTATTGTCGACTGTAATTATTGCGTGAATAACAGATACATACTTCACTACCTGAACATTAGTCAAGACCGAATTTGTAGCTCCAGGAAAATATAAATATCTAGTTGTATTTGTATGGCTTATACTAAAGATTCCATAGCTCAGTATTTCATCAACTTTATGTAAGATATCAAATGCAAACAAGTGATACACAAAACACTTTCTATCAGGGAAGAGAAATCTTGCAGGGAGTAAGACAGTATCTGCTAGAATAACAAAGGCAGTGTGAGTTTTGGATATCTGGAAGCAATCTCCACAAAAATTCTAAATGACAACTTTTTATTCATTGACTATACGTGTTTAGTGTTATCCTACAACTGAAAATTATACTTTCAACCAGTGTCTGGTGGTTTAGCTACATCATCAATAAATATTAAGGACATACATACCCTATGGAACAGCTATTACCATTACACAATGATTACATGAAACAATGAGAACTGATAATTAGCAAGGACTACTCAAATTTTGAGAAATATTGTCAGCATTGTTGAAAGAAATAAAATGAGTGCGATGTTATATGGCTCTTTTCACTACTGTTATACACACCACCTGTACAAATGATTAAAACACATCTCCTAAAAGTGGTAAAAAAATAAAGCATTCATTACTAAATTTACGAGTATGTAATAGATGGAAATGATTTTCGGGGACTTGGCTTCATGATGTCTAAACATCCCAGTATTGTAGAAAATACTGGTCAAAACAAGTGGAGGAACCTACGACATGTTTACAGCAATGCCAAAGTCTGCACTTCAGGCGCATGAAGGTGCCATAATACAGACACTTTTCGTAGTATAAACGAATATAATCCTCTGCAAAGTTAAAAGCGAAGAGAAAATCATGGGACAGAACGCCTCATTGATTGTACTATTAGACGATACATGCATCCATACATTTGAAAAATAATTTAAATCGTAGATAGTCGTCAAGAGATGTCTCGTAAATTGGTTTCATCACAGTTAACTAAATCTTCTATCCTGATGCAACTGTAGACCCGAAATCAATGAACCAAGAGTAATGGGAACTCTTGTCGACTTTAGCAACAACGTTTTCAGTCTTGTTACAAGAGATACAACAGTAGAAAACGGTACTTCTTGCAAAAAGAAAATCATCATGTTTGATGGATTTTGTATTTTTAGCTTGAACTCAAAATATTCACGACCCTTCAATCGCGATATTATAAGCAATATTCTTAGGTTAGGCATTATTTTTTCATAGAGTGACCAAGGACAGCGTATTTATTCGTTTCTCCAAGAAACTCTCTGGCGTGTGAAATGTTATGTAGACAACATTATTGTTGATTTCATACTGGTCGTAACAAGTTCGCGTGCAATATATTATGGACTTACATCTACCAGAAAAAACTTTTTTCCGTTTCTTTACACCTACTTCCGCTCTGTCAGAAATATCCTAATTAATTTTCTCGTCTACACTCTTCAAACATCTATTTAGTGTGCATATAATATTTTAACAATGGCGGATCTAAACAAACGAGTTTGTTATTCTTCCCCTGTTATCTCATTCTGCTCTTTGAACCATCTTTCTTTACGGTAATTACAATGGTTCAGTTTTGAAGTATAGGTTCTTATACCATAATCTGCCGTTCTATCTCTGAAATGAGCGCACTGGTGACATGAAATTTGCTTTCTCCGTACTGAAACCGTTTCTCAGTGAGATACCGAAAAACACATATAATGTGGACAAACAGTGGTTCAGTTGTAGTAGAACATGAACAATATTACATCAGATTCTCAAAACAAGCTAATCAAATGACCTCGTTTTTCTTCCCACTGTTTCCCTTAAAACTTGTACGGTATGACTAAGAATAGTTTGAACTATAACGAAGAGAATTTGCAGTTATTTGTGAGATACTGTGAGAACAGCAGCTACTAAAATCAATACAATTCTCAGGTCGCACACTGTTAATTCACCACTTGAGGTTAAATGTGCGTTGTTTTATTGTGGAAAAATTCTGGAATAACATCCCGTTTCATAGGGTCTTCTTCACAGATATGATTAACAAAATTTGTAGGCAAGGTTTCAAGTAGAGATTATAACCCTACCACTACTATTGGAATTTAATATGCTTTTACCTAAATAACAGAAACCCTGTCTCTACATTCCCACTTATAATCCTCTTACTAAAATTTAGTTTAGTTTCTAAATAAAGTACACTGTGGGAGGATAGTCCTGTTTATAGGAAAAGCTAATCAATAAAGTTACCCTTTTTACAGGATTTGACCGTGTGTTGTGTCTAATGGATAAGTAAATCAGACTATTCACTTCTTTTCCTAAGATCTTACCCACCAGTTAGATAGAAATGCAGTATGAATAATATTACACTGAATCTAGGACAACTCAGTTCAAAGTTCATTTAGTGGTTTAAAACATGTACTGACGGCCGCCAGCCTATCCAGGCAATTAAACAATTAAGTACTGGAAAAGCAGGAGTTTGAATTGTGCCCACTTTCTTGCTACTGTTTAATTTGGCTCTTCAAATAAATATTACTCCTCTTAAACAATGCTCGACTACAACCTTATACATTGCGCTTGGAAAAGAGAAAAAAGCCCTGTGATAAATTCAAGGAACCTAAAAAATTGGCCAGGGGACCTTTAGAAAAGCACTTTCCATAATCAACAAATTTAAATACTAAAATACTTAGATACTAAAGCACACACTTTTTATACTGTATATTTAACTTGAAGAAAACCTCTTTCTTACTGGAATTTACTTTCAAAAGATATTACTCTTTGAAGTAATTCTGTATAGTTATTTAACACATTCTAATAACTTGGCTTCACTTTGATTGAAGTTTACGTAAGCAAATTTTTACTATAGCGTTTTGCAATAGTTGAGAAAGCTTTGTTATTATTTACACAAAAACTATTTAAATGGTAACTCTTTATATTAACTTGGCACTTCAAAAGTCTGTAAAACAGGATACTCGGGTTAATCAAACACCAGGAACAAACTCTATATAGGTGTATGGTTAGGATGAAATAACAGGATGAACCAGTTCCTTTAAAGTTCAAGAATGATTATTAATACACAGTTTAAATTAATGGTTCACGTTGTACAAAAGTAAAAATACAAAACAAAATCTTATCTGGTGGCTGTAGGCTTGGGTGTGGCGAACAATTATGACGGCAACACTACCCATAGTATGGCCTGCAAGTATCTTGCTGTATGGGCTCAATTTCTCTTCTTGGGGCTGTTCAATTTTACATACAGTAGCTCAACAACTCGCAGCTGTCCCGTAAGCCATTTGCAGTCTTCGTCCGAGGCATTTTTGTGCAAATTTGCAGGCAAAGTTTCTCCTGCTCCACAGAGGTGTTCCCTCAATCACTGCTGCTTACAACTGTGTGGCTTACTTTCCGCGCTTGCTCTGGGTAGCGCGCCAATTTGCGCTTGCCACCTTTTCGACTTTCCAGAACCACTTCCATTTCAAATACAAGCATACTGGCGTTTACAGAAGGCCTATTTCTTACATTGTTCCTAGGCGTGACCAGTTCTTAAACTGTCAAATTTACCTCAACATTAACAATTTATACACACAAATATTTTTAAATGCGAGATGTCATCAGAAAATTATTTACAGTAATAAACACTTTACGTAGTATTTTACATACATTACTCACATACAATGCGAAGAACTTCAAACTCCATTGTAGCACACTTTACTTTACATCTACAGAAAATATAGTACTAATATGTGAAAATTTTAAAGCAAAAAACTTGTAAAAATTTAAATTAACCATAAACATGTAATGTTACAGGCTGTGTTGTTTGTTACGAGTTTCTTAAGCTAGAACGGGATCGCTAAAGGGAATCTGAACCAACTGCAGCATCTGTGATATCTGGAAATGACTCATTGGTGGTACTGCGAAACTAGATTAAGGAAATATTCAAAGAAAATAGTGATATCTTCCACGTCAGTACCATATGAAGGACATAAAGATATTAGGGAAAAATCTGATCTTTGGGAGACTCATAGTTGGTGACTATTCAGAAATACGATTGGTGACTGAAAAGGAGTGGTGAGGTGAGGAATTTTGCGAGTACACTATGTACTGCTTGGTGAGTTTCCTTCCCAAGACACCATTTGGGAGATCAGAGCGTATCTATACACCACAGTTAGTAAGAATGATTTGTACTGGAAAGAATAGTCTATTGTATGAGCGTTGAGTAGTGCTTCAATTTAGACCGCAGTACCCACAGTGTCATACAACTAGCTATTTATTGGTTTTCTTCAGCTCTTCTGTTCACTGTGTTGGAAAGGAAAACATTGACACGTCACTGTGTTTGTTTTGACCAACTAAAGCAGTAGAAAAGGAGTAGCAGAAGTATTGAACTAGGTTTCCAAATGTTCCTTTACAAAGGAAACACTACAAATATTGACACAGCACAATTAGCGCACCATTAGAAAAATGAGTCTCATTAGAAAAATGAGTCCTGTACATATTAATGGCGATAACTCTGAGAAACAGATAAGATCATTAAACTGAACAGGTCCCCCAAAGTCCAATGGATTCCCTACCAGAGTCTATACAGAATCTACAGTTGACTTAGACCCTCTTTTGACCATAATATACCGTAGATCTCTCTGAATCTGTGTCCATTATTTGCTCACACCTGCCTTCAAGAAGAATAGCAGAAATGGTTCACAAAATTGCCATGTAATGTCACTGACATCCATCACTTGTAGGCTCTTAGAACAACTTATGAGCCCAAATGTAATGAGATATCTCGAACAAAATCACTCTTCCAACTCCAACCAGCATGGATTTGGAAAGCCTTTCATATGAAACCAAAATAACGTTCTTCCCACAGGACATTCCGAGACCCGTAGGTCAAGGCTAAAACGTAGACACAATTTGTCTAGTCTTCCGGCAAAGCATTTGATTCAGTGAAATACGGACGATTATTAACTAAGTCCAATTATACGAGGTTTTTGATTCGATTAATGATTTCTTTGCTATCGACAGATGCAGATTTAATTCAACATATACCTCAGGGACATGTATTGCTATGCTTGCTGTTAATGCTGTACGTTAATGACTTGATCGACAATATTGATGGCATTCCCAGACTTCTTACAGATGATATTGCTACGTATAATGACCGACTGTCTGAGAATAAGTTGCACAGTTATTCAGTAACAGATTATTAATATTTCAAAGTAGTGCGAAGAATGGAAACGAAACTTGCTTCAGATATTCAGAAGCGTAAAACTGTGTACATCACAAAATGCTAGCACGTTATAGTCCATGAGTACTATGGCAATGAAGCACAGTTCGAATCAGAAAACTCATAGCAGAATCTGTATGTAACAATTTATGGGGATATGAAATGGAAAGATATCGTAGGCCTAGTCGTAGAGAAAGCAGGTGTCAAACTTCGATTCATTAGTACCATACTGTGAAAATTCATTCACTATACAGAGGAGATGGCATAAAAAATACAAGGCGCGCTGAAAAATTCGTTGAATGGTCCCAAAGGCTAACATCAGCGTCACTTATAATGAGAGAAATGTCAACAGGCGCTTCCTATGACGAAAACCGCCGAAGTGGAGCAATGGTGCACACTGCGACCAAATTAACGGAGTCAATATGAAAACTTGTGTCACTGCAAAATGGAGCAACCCGTTGACATGAAATTTTGCTTCAAGTTAGGGAACACTGTGACGGAGGCTCATGGGATGTCAGTGCAAGTGTATGAAGTTGAAGCAGTAACTATGAAGTGTGTATTGCGTGATGTAAACTCTTTAGAGACGGAAAGGGAGGCGGCCTGGACGAGTCGTTTTTTAGGGTCGACTGTCAACAAGAAGAGTGCCAGACAACGTCGAACGAGTGAGACGGATGCTTGCCGAGGGTCGGCGACTGTCTTTGACAGTGACAACAGAAGAGTCACAGATACGCAGAGACTGTGTAAGAAGTATTGTTCAGGAATATTAAAAAAGGCGGAACATCTGTGCCCGGTTTGTGCCGCACACGCTGACAGACGAGAAGGACCAAACACGAATGGAAACGTCTGGACATGTCATCGACATGTCTGGCCGGCGTCATCACTTTTTGAAAACCATCATTACAGGATATGAGACCTGGTGCTACCAACGCGATCCAGAGACCCACCGACAGTCAGTGGTATGATGTTCATCATCTTTCGCGAACCAAAAAAAAAGTCGATTGGCAAAATTTAAGCTTCCGTCGATGATGACAGCCTTTTCCGACAGGAAGGGCTTCATATATCAGGAATTACTACCCGAGGACCAAATTGTCAACATGGAAGTTTATGACTGAGTTTTGAAACGGCTGCTACAACGCATCCGGCGGATTCGGCCACAACTGTACCTGAGTGAACGGTGGAATTTCGTAGGCGATAACCCCCGTCCGCATATCGCTATCTATGTGCTCAACTTTGTCGCTCAGCGCAAGGTGATTGTTTTGCAACAGCCTCCTTGTCTTCCAGATTTGAAGCCGAGAGACTTCTTTTTGTTTCACTTTAATTTGACGCTGGTAGGCACAGACTTCGAAGACGTTGCGGACATCCAATAACGCGTGGCCGCAGCGATTTGAGCGATTCCACAACAAGCGTTTGTCAACGCCTTAACAAACGATATCAGAGGTGTGTTGTAGCTAATGGTGATTACCTGAAAGCCCAAAACTCCGAACAAGCCTCAAAAGGCCCAACATATCGACCGACTGCAGCGTCATTTTCAGCCAACAGGTGTCACTGGATGCGGTTATGGAGGGCATGTGGTCAGCTCTCCACTCTCCCGTTCGCTGTCAATTTTCGTGACCGAAGCCACTATTTCTCTTTCAAGTAGCTCCTCAGTTGGTCTCACAAGGGCTGAATGCATCCCACATGTCAATACCTCTCGACAGACCCGGATGATCAACCACCCGCGTGCTAGCCAAGCCCAAAAACCCTTAACGTCGGTGATCTTACAGGAACTGGTGTTCCCACTGCGACAAGTAGTTGCCCAGTAAAGGTACTTTGTTTGTAGCCCTTATTTCCATTATTTTCTCAGACCATTCACAGAACTTTTCACATACACCTTGTACTGAAGTGACCAAGCTTATAATACTGCTCAAGTGTAAGTCATACATACCTAATAGGACTAATATAATAAATAGAAAGTTGGACAATACGAATAGTAACTTGTCTGACACAGGTGAGAGCGACGCGGATAATGTAGAAAAACTAAACTGGTAGACCACTGAAAACAGCTTTCAACTAATCTCTAACAGTCTTAAGAGGCAGTGTTCAGGACTCTAGGAGAATACACTACTGGCCATTAAAATTGCTACACCACGAAGATGACGTGCTACAGTCGCGAAATTTAAGCGACAGGAAGAAGATGCTGTGATATGCAAATCATTCAGAGCATTCACACAAGGTTGGCGCCGGTGGCGACGCCTACAACGTGCTGACATGATGAAAGTTACCAACCGATTTCCCATACACCAGGGCCGGCCAGAAATTCTGCACGCGTGCGGTGCTCCTGCACATGTGCAACTTCCGGGTCACAGCTTGCACGCCGCAGCCGTCAGCGTTCATGTAGTGCATGTTTCTACCCACAGATGTCGCTTTATCCACTTGCTGGGATACTCTGTACCGGTACATTCTAGTGCTCTTTCCACAGCTTGCAAGCCAACAATGGGGAGGTATACCGCGTATTAAACATTTAAAATACTGTCACAGTCTATTCATTCAGACGTCTACTTTTATGTTAACAGTTTAACAGTTAACAACCGTGGGTTTTTATTAAGGCAGCTTGACTGACGTCACGTAAATACGAGTAATGTTTTTGATCTAGTATTTAAGAAAGAGAGCACTTAGCGACTTCCTTAATCCCTCCAAATCCTTGAACGCCATGCTCTCTGCCTTGCCTATCGCATCCGTCTCCCCCTCCCCCATGCGGATCCTGTATGATCTCATCCCCTTCCCCCACCTCCTCCTTTTCCTTGAAAGGATACGGATCCTGTGCACCTCCCGCAAACTCGACCCTCCTCATCCGCTTGTCTCACCCATCCTCTCCCACCCCCACCCGCTGCCGCACCTGTATTCCCACGTCCCACCCGGTCTCCATCTCTCCACCCTCCTCACCCTCTTATAAGGTGGCTTCCGCCAGCTCCCCCTCCCTGATGATGTCCTCCTCCCCTCCATCTACCCCTCCTATCAACTTTGATCCTCCCCCCCACATCCTGTGTCCTTTCCCTTAGGCACCCTCCCTCCCTTCTCTTTCCTTTTTCCCCATCCCCTCCCTCCTTCCCTCTTCCCCCGGGATTCCACTCCCCCTTCCTCCCTCCCCCTATCTCCCCTGCCCATGGCATGTGCTCTCCCCTCACCCTCTCCCACCCCCCTCCTCCTCTCTTGGCAGGTCCCCGGACTCGTACACGGATAGTGAACATTCGCGCGCCGGAGATCAACGCCTCGTGTTCTGTGTTTTGTGCTACAGTGATTCAGTGTTATTCGTTTTGTGCCCCTACGTTCACGTGTGACAATTTTCGTCTCTGTCTGTGTCGAAGTGTCTGAACAATTTTATCTTGGACTCTACGCCCGTGAACGACACCTTGTATTTTAAAAAGTGTTTGTCTCCGTTTATATGTCCACCATGTTTTTTCTTTAAATGTCTTCATTTGTATATTTGTGTTCTCTGCGGCTAAAGAGCGGCGTCGTCTGCTGCTGCATGGGTTGCCTGTAATACAGGTTTCAAAATAACAATAAAGAAAAAAAAATAGCGACTTCCAACGAACCTTATTCATGATTTCAAATAACATTAAACTAATGCAAGGTTTCCTATAACTAATTCTCGGTGCCCTCAGTTACACCAACATAATTTCTGCCTCACTGACCTCTGAACAGAATGATAACCGCAGACCTCTCGATGATCACCTGTTATTTCAATACCATTATTGATACATCTTTCATCAGCTCCATCTGAAATCTGCATAATAACCGACAATTAGATGAATGTTACGTTTTATCGACTTCAGCTGAGCGTACCCCTTCACACATTAAAAAATAGCCCTAAACATAAGTATACATTGGAACAATCGGTTTAATGACCAACTTTCCTGATAATAATGTAACATGGAGCAGAATGAGGCACTAATGCACAGTTAGTAAACAATAATTTTTAATTATGAGAGGAATAAATCCAAACACGTTTATCACTGGGCATGAGAAATGATAATCGAGTTGATGTGTCTCATCCATTTTCTTAAGGACATTTAATTTCGCTTGCCGTTCTTCACTCTTGAGTACACTACACTCGTCTTTGTGATATGTATTGTAGTGTCTTTCAATTGAAAACTTACGCTGGCCGGCGGCATAGCAAACACTGGGAGTTTTCACTAAAAAAGAATTGTAGTTCCCAGTCATTTTTAAACGACTGAGAACATAGATCTCCCGTCCTTTGCTTTTTCACAGTACCTGCCATTTCTCAGTACTTCTCTGTTAAGGTTACGGTCACCAGGGGTAAACGAGACTGGCTATGTTGCGCTCTTGCTTGTACCACCTAAACAGGGAAGTGGAGCCGCCGCCGCTCATTTAGGACACGTGTCTATTAACAGATGTCGCTGTCGCTCGCTGTCGCACACGTGCGCACATGTGCATCACTTCCGCACGTCTGCACACTGTGCAGCGTTTAGCCGGCCCTGCCATACACAAATAGCAGTTGACCGGCGTTGCATGTTGAAATGTTCTACATCTACATTTATACTCCGCAAGCCACCCAACGGTGTGTGGCGGAGGGCACTTTACGTGCCACTGTCATTATCTCCCTTTCCTGTTCCAGTCGCGTATGGTTCGCGGGAAGAACGACTGTCTGAAAGCCTCTGTGCGCGCTCTAATCTCTCTAATTTTACATTCGTGATCTCCTCGGGAGGTATAAGTAGGGGGAAGCAATATATTCGATACCTCATCCAGAAACGCACCCTCTCGAAACCTGGCGAGCAAGCTACACCGCGATGCAGAGCGCCTCTCTTGCAGGGTCTGCCACTTGAGTTTGTTAAACATCTCCGTAACGCTATCACGGTTACCAAATAACCCTGTGACGAAACGCGCCGCTCTTCTTTGGATCTTCTCTATCTCCTCCGTCAACCCGATCTGGTACGGATCCCACACTGATGAGCAATACTCAAGTATAGGTCGAACGAGTGTTTTGTAAGCCACCTCCTTTGTTGATGGACTACATTTTCTAAGGACTCTCCCAATGAATCTCAACCTGGTACCCGCCTTACCAACAATTAATTTTATATGATCATTCCACTTCAAATCGTTCCGCACGCATACTCCCAGATATTTTACAGAAGTAACTGCTACCAGTGTTTGTTCCGCTATCATATAATCATACAATAAAGGATCCTTTTTTCTATGTATTCGCAATACATTACATTTGTCTATGTTAAGGGTCAGTTGCCACTCCCTGCACCAAGTGCCTATCCGCTGCAGATCTTCCTGCATTTCGCTACAATTTTCTAATGCTGCAACTTCTCTGTATACTACAGCATCATCCGCGAAAAGCCGTATGGAACTTCCGACACTATCTACTAGGTCATTTATATATATTGTGAAAAGCAATGGTCCCATAACACTCCCCTGTGGCACGCCAGAGGTTACTTTAACGTCTGTAGATGTCTCTCCATTGAGAACAACATGCTGTGTTCTGTTTGCTAAAAACTCTTCAATCCAGCCACACAGCTGGTCTGATATTCCGTAGGCTCTTACTTTGTTTATCAGGCGACAGTGCGGAACTGTATCGAACGCCTTCCGGAAGTCAAGGAAAATAGCATCTACCTGGGAGCCTGTATCTAATATTTTCTGGGTCTCATGAACAAATAAAGCGAGTTGGGTTTCACACGATCGCTGTTTACGGAATCCATGTTGATTCCTACATAGTAGATTCTGAGTTTCCAAAAACGACATGATACTCGAGCAAAAGACATGTCCTAAAATTCTACAACAGATCGACGTCAGAGAGATAGGTCTATAGTTTTGCGCATCTGCTCGACGACCCTTCTTGAAGACTGGGACTACCTGTGCTCTTTTCCAATCATTTGGAACCTTCTGTTCCTCTAGAGACTTGCGGTACACGGCTGTTAGAAGGGGGGCAAGTTCTTTCGCGTACTCTGTGTAATGTTGTTGTGATGCCTCGTCTAAGGAGGTGAAATGCGTAACCATCACGTTTCCGACTTTGATAAACGTCGTATTGTAGCCTATCGCGATTGCGATTTATCGTATCGCGACATTGCTGCTCGCGTTGGTCGAGATCCAATGACTGTTGGCAGAATATGGAATCGGTGGGTTCAGGAGGGTAATACGGAACGCCGTGCTGGATCCCAACGTCCTCGTATCACTAGCAGTCAAGATGACAGGCATCTTATCCGCATGGCTGTAACGGATCGTGCAGCCACGTCTCGATCCTTGAGTCAACAGATGGGGATGTTTGAAACACAACAACCGTCTGCACGAACAGTTCGACGACGTTTGCAGCAGCATGGACTATCAGCTCGGAGACCATGACAGCGGTTATCTTTGACACTGCATCACAGACAGGAGCGCCTGCGATGGTGTACTCAACGACGAACCTGGGTGCACGAATGGCAAAACGTCATTTTTTCGGACGAATCCAGGTTCTGTTTACAGCATCATGATGGTCGCATCCGTGTTTGGCGACTTCGCGGTGAACGCACATTGGAAGCGTGTATTCGTCATTGCCATACTAGCGTATCACCCGGCGTGATGGTATGGGGTGCCATTGGTTACACGTCTCAGTCGCCTCTTGCTCTCATTGACGGCACTTTGAACAGTGGACGTTACATTTCATGTGTGTTACGACCCGTGGCTCTACCCCTCATTCGATCCCTACGAAACCGTACAGCAGGATAATGCACGACCGCAACTTGCAGGTCCTGTACGGGCCTTTCTGGACACAGAAAATGTTCGAATGCTGCCCTGGCCAGCACATTCTCCAGATCTCTCACCAATTGAAAACGTCTGGTCAATGGTGGCCGAGCAACTGGCTCGTCACAATATGCCAGTCACTATTCTTGATGAACTGTGGTATCGTGTTGAAGCTGCATGGGCAGCTGTACCTATGCACGCCATCCAAGCTCTGTTTGACTCAATACCCAGGCGTATCAAGGCCGTTATTACAGCCAGAGGTGGTTGTTCTGGGTACTGATTTCTCAGGATCTATGCACCCAAACTTGTGAAAATGTAATGACATGTCAGTTCTAGTATAATACACTCCTGGAAATGGAAAAAAGAACACATTGACACCGCTGTGTCAGACCCACCATACTTGCTCCGGACACTGCGAGAGGGCTGTACAAGCAATGATCACACGCACGGCACAGCGGACACACCAGGAACCGCGGTGTTGGCCGTCGAATGGAGCTAGCTGCGCAGCATTTGTGCACCGCCGCCGTCAGTGTCAGCCAGTTTGCCGTGGCATACGGAGCTCCATCGCAGTCTTTAACACTGGTAGCATGCCGCGACAGCGTGGAGGTGAACCGTATGTGCAGTTGACGGACTTTGAGCGAGGGCGTATAGTGGGCATGCGGGAGGCCGGGTGGACGTACCGCCGAATTGCTCAACACGTGGGGCGTGAGGTCTCCACAGTACATCGATGTTGTCGCCAGTGGTCGGCGGAAGGTGCACGTGCCCGTCGACCAGGGACCGGACCGCAGCGACGCACCGATGCACGCCAAGACCGTAGGATCGTACACAGTGCCGTAGGGGACCGCACCGCCACTTCCCAGCAAATTAGGAATACTGTTGCTCCTGGGGTATCGGCGAGGACCATTCGCAACCGTCTCCATGAAGCTGGGCTACGGTCCCGCACACCGTTAGGCCGTCTTCCGCTCACGCCCAAACATCGTGCAGCCCGCCTCCAGTGGTGTCGCGACAGGCGTGAATGGAGGGACGAATGGAGACGTGTCGTCTTCAGCGATGAGAGTCGCTTCTGCCTTGGTGCCAATGATAGTCGTATGCGTGTTTGGCGCCGTGCAGGTGAGCGCCACAATCAGGACTGCATACGACCGAGGCACACAGGGCCAACACCCGGCATCATGGTGTGGGGAGCGATCTCCTACACTGGCCGTACACCACTGGTGATCGTCGAGGGGACTTGGAATAGTGCACGGTACATCCAAACCGTCATCGAACCCATCGTTCTACCATTCCTAGACCGGCAAGAGAGCTTGCTGTTCCAACAGGACAATGCACGTCCGCATGTATCCCGTGCCACTCAACGTGCTCTAGAAGGTGTAAGTCAACTACCCTGGCCAGCAAGATCTCCGGATCTGTCCCCCATTGAGCATGTTTGGGACTGGATGAAGCGTCGTCTCACGCGGTCTGCACGTCCAGCACGAACGCTGGTCCAACTGAGGCGCCAGGTGGAAATGGCATGGCAAGCCGTTCCACAGGACTACATCCAGCATCTCTACGATCGTCTCCATGGGAGAATAGCAGCCTGCATTGCTGCGAAAGGTGGATATACACTGTACTAGTGCCGACATTGTGCATGCTCTGTTGCCTGTGTCTATGTGCCTGTGGTTCTGTCAGTGTGATCATGTGATGTATCTGACCCCAGGAATGTGTAATAAAGTTTCCCCTTCCTGGGACAATGAATTCACGGTGTTCTTATTTCAATTTCCAGGAGTGTATGTTTGTCCAATTAATACCCGTTTATCATCTGCATTTCTTCTTGATGTAGCAATTTTAATGGCCAGTAGTGTACTACAGCCGCACATTTATCGCTCTCATAGGGACAGTGAAGACAATATTATACGATCTGTATCACGTACAGAGGCATTTACGTAGTGAATTTTCCCGCGCTCCACATCACGATATGTGGCACATAGGGGAGTGCCATCAACCACACAGTGTTTGTGTAGGAGCAGAAGCTATCACTTTTGGGCTATGGACTACATATCTCCTTCTTTTCATGTGATACTTTCATTTAGATACATATTATTGTCTTTTACTTCTTATTTTGATGTATTTTAGCATTTCATGGCGGTATATAAGAGAATTCAAAGCCCAACGCTATTCATACCAATGCTTAATCCATATTTAACTACGAATGTTGTCGTTGAGCGTAGACGAAAACTGCAGAGGATTCTGCAGCCTTTTATTAAATAGTCACACCGGTTATAGTCAGATCATCGAAGGAGAGTAACGTCTGGCGTGGATAGTAATTGTATGGTTAACCGTATGGGTAAAGTACGTGCTGTTGGCTATTTTCCCTTTGCTTTTACGGCGAAGGTGAGATGGGATGGTGGCGTAAAATTCCTGACCACCAGACCTCAGGTCGATGTCCTGGATTATATTCTAAACCTTTCCGCAGCGTCTCGTGTAGTGTAGGCATCTGATACTGTTGGTGGTGAGCCGTCCGGCAAAAGGTGCCGCTAAGCTCAGCCCCCCCTTGGTGCTATTCGAAAGGAGTAGGCTGTGTGTCGGTACTGGATTTCACTTCTCCCATCTCTCATCACCACTCACTACAGTCATGACCCCACGATACACACACACACGCAATTCTCATAGTTCTCGAAGGCACAGCGCCATCGTGGGCAAACTGCAGAAAAACCTAGACGGCTGAACCTGCCCTTCCCGAATCTCCCAACCAACAGCGCCTAAGTAGTGTATTCGTTCACCGCTCGTTGAAAGAGATGAAATTTCAGGAGGTAGAATGAAAACCTAGGGATACTTACTGAGGCAGGTACAAACACACAGAATAAGTGGTGCGCTGCAATACAGGAGTTTTTTGTACTTACAGATTCGCTAATTACGTCGTTCTTCTAAATATTTGGTTTCATCGTTCAGACTCAGTAACTCGGAAAAATTTGTTACCTTTTCTCCCTACAAAAGCAACATTTCATTTAGTGTTGCGTGAAACAGGAAAAAAGCGTTACTCTCGGCCACACAGACACTCCCACAGTGGCAGAGCACAGCTAAGAAAATCAGTTTCTGGACTGCTGTAATCCAATACGTGGATGAAAATAAGAGTAGATGACTATCTCCTTAATCATAACAGCAGTCGTTACCCCGTTTGCAGATGGATTTCTGCCCTGTCATTGCTTCGGAAAGAAAGTCACCGGGTAAACCTGAGACAGAAACCAGCACGACTGCCAGCATTTGGACTCAAAATAAACTGTCGCCTCCATCCCCCCCCCCCCCCCCCCCAATCATGTTACATTCCTTAACACCTTTCGGGACAATACGACAGAAGGTATGTGACTGGCCAATGCAACACTTCAGGGGAGTCTATGAAAGACGACATACAGATCCGACCTAGGTTTCTGATCTTATTCATTGGTTTAGAAACCCCCAAAATGTTCTTAATCGTTTTTCAATTGAGTGATGTAGGAAACCTGTCAAAAATTTCCTTCAAAATTAGACTCCTGTTCAGCTCCGCAGAAGAGCTGAATTTCGCATAGAAAGTCTGAATTATCATATAAAGGCGATTTTGCTGTAGAAAATATTCTAACGTTGCAGTTCCTATCTGATAATTTCTTAAACCTAGAGTATCGATGACGACGTTTACTTCTTGCCTTCTCTTACAATACCATCGTTGATTATACCCATGTGTGCTAGCAGCTCTTCTGGAATCTGTCTGGCACTCTTCTCAAACTTGTCAGTCTCTACAAACATGCAACCATCGGTGGCTGACATAATTCTCGTTGTCATTTTTTTCTGACAGAAATCATTTGTATGTACGCATTTACATGCGCAATCTAACGTCGCACGTAGTGTATTCAGTGACATGTATGGCAATTTTTGACCAATCCACATATGATATATTTATTAGGTATTTCAGTGCACAGTCAGACGGTATTGGAAATGCGTCGTGTCCACAGTTGTGTGTAATGGATCAAGAAATGTTCAGTTACTCATCAAGAGTGGAGGATATTCTTACAAGGAAGAGTTTTACACAAATAATTTAAAAATGAAATTATTCTTCTGGGTTAATACACTTACCCGAGGAAGTGGCTTCCGCTGTTTCTCTAGATGTAGTCCAGTCACCTCAATGACATTAGGCAACTGTGGCCGTGGGTAATTCACGCTGAAGTGGTTGTTGACAATAATAAGGCTGAAGTTTCTGTCAATTTCTTCCACAGGGGGGTGATTAGGGCCAAAATACTTCCTAATCAGTTCATTTTGCGATGGCATTGTTACGTAGTTCCATGTGTGAAATATTCGAGCCATAAAATAGGCATTATATAGTCTTTCCCAGAAAGACATGTGGTCTGTGTAGCCAACCATCATTTCGGGACAGTATGCTGGGTTGTTGGGATTTCCATAAGAAGCGAGAACTGGACCAGGAGCGCCCAGAGACACGTAGCCAATTGTTGGTGGGGATCCCAATTGGTGAATCAAGCCATAATAGCAATAATATACTAACTGCTCCAGAATAACTACGTCGAAAGACGGCTGGGACCTGCAAACAAAAGTAAGACATCTAAACATCTTAGTATTAAGCATTTAAGAATGTAAAACATATCGCTCAATTCAAACATAATTACCGGAGAAAATTCTTCATCTGTTGGGATTCTAACTGTATCTCACATACCGCCTTTCCTGAAGGAGACCATGTTTCTATGAATCCAACTGGACTTTGGTCTGACATCGAAGTAAAGTCAAATGATTTTCTCCGATAGTCGTATGTCATCGATACATCAATTTCTGTAAAATTCTGGATGTTTTTCTGTAGGAAAAAAAGTATTTCAGTAGATACGTCCCACAAATATGTTACATGTTCAATAACGAACTACACAATGGTGCCCAACTTCTAAGTGTCGGCGTGAAAAAGGAAAACTGAATGAGAAGAATCTGAAACTCATTCTATAACTACAGTACGCAGTCAGCTGAGTTAAGTATAAATAACACTTGACACGATATTCTGTTGTTTTCTTTACTGCATGAGCTTGTTTGTCAGTGGACGTGCGCTTAACAATTACCTGTAACAGACTTCGAATAGGTACGTCATTTGAAGATAACGCATTGAAGAGGATCAGAAACACTTTTTCCCGCCATATCTACATCGTCTATACACTGGTTTACTGGCTACAGTCCACACGTGCATAAAAGTACGCCAGACAACGAGCTCGTCACAGCTGAGCTAGCTAACGTATGTCAGTACGGTGTTTCTCGACTCTGAGGTGTGTGGCTCGAGACCGGGCGTTGGAATTAATTTTCATCTCTTGTATTTACCTGGCAAATGGACTGCGGCTCATGTGTAGTGCCCTTGAACACAAGACTTTGCGCCAATAATCTGGACTAAATACCAGAAGTCCCTATAACGGTACATGGAGTGAGGGAATGACAAACTGTTGACTGAAACCCGTCCGATAGATGGGAATGTTAAGCTGGGTGGTCTCCTTGGTGCCTGTTTGAGAAGAGGCTACGTGCTGTCACAGGTTTCGCTCTCTCTCTTCTCAAATGGTTCAAATGGCTCTGAGCAATATGGGACTCAACTGCCGTGGTCATCAGTCCCCTAGAACTTAGAACGACTTAAACCTAACTAACCTAAGGACATCACATACACCCATGCCCGAGGCAGGATTCGAACCTGCGACCGTAGCAACAGCGCGGCTCCCGACTGGAGCGCCTAGAACCGCACGGCCACCGTGGCCAGCTCCCTCTTCTCACATTTTCATACAATACAAATAAGGCATTATACACTACTGGCCATTAAAATTGCTACACCAGGAAGGTGACGTGCTACAGACGCGAAATGTAACCGACAGGAAGAAGATGCTGTAATGCTGTATATGCAAATGATTAGCTTTTCAGAGCATTCACACAAGGTTGGCGCCGGTGGCACACCTACGACGTGCTGAAATGAGGAAAGTTTCCAGCCGATTTCCCATACACAAACAGCAGGTGACCGGCGTTGCCTGGTGAAACGTTGTTGTGATGCATCGTGTAAGGAGGTGAAATGCGTAATCATCACGTATCCGACTTTGATAAACGTCGGATTCTAGCCTATCGCGATTGCGGTTTATCGTATCGCGACATTGCTGCTCGCGTTGGTCGAGATCCAATGACTGTTGGCAGAATATGGAATCGGTGGGTTCAGGAGGGTAATACGGAACGCCATGCTGGATTCCAACGGCCTCGTGTCACTAACAGTCGAGATGACAGGCATCTTATCCGCATGGCTGTAACGGATCGTGTAGCCACGTCTCGATCACTGAGTCAACAGATGGGGACGTTTGCAAGACAACAACCATCTGCACGAACAGTTCGACGACGTTTGCAGCAGCATGGACTATCAGCTCGGAGACCATGGCTGCGCCGACCGGAGTGGCCGAGCGGTTCTAGGCGCTTCAGCCCGGAACCGCGCTGCTGCTGCGGTCGCAGGTTCGAATCCTGCCCCGGGCATGGATGTGTGTGATGTCCTTAGGTTAGTTAGGTTTAAGTAGTTCTAAGTTCTAGGGGACTGATGACCTCAGATTTTAAGTCACATAGTGCTCAGAGCCATTTGAACCATTTGAACCATGGCTGCGGTTACCCCTGACGCTGCAACACAGACAGGAGCGCCTGCGATGCTGTACTCATCGACGAACCTGAGTGCACGAATGGCAAAACGTCATTTTTTCGGACGAATCCAGGTTCTGTTTACAGCATCATGATGGCTTCATCCGTGTTTGGCGACATCGCGGTGAACGCACATTGGAAGCGTGTATTCGTCATCGCCATACTGGCGTATCACCCGGCGTGGTGGTATGTGGTGCCATTGGTTATACGTCTCAGTCACCTCTTGTTCGCATTGACGGCACTTTGAACAGTGGACGTTACATTTCAGATGTGTTACGACCCGTGGCTCTACCCTTCATTAGATCTCTGCGAAACCTTACATTTCAGCAGGATAATGCACTACCGCAACTTGCTTGTCCTGTACTGGCCTTTCTGGGCACAGAAAATGTTCGACTGCTGCCCTGGCCAGCACATTCTCCACATCTCTCACCAACTGAAAACGTCTGGTCAATGGTGGCCGAGCAACTGGCTCGTCACAATACGCCAGTCACTACTCTTGATGAACTGTGATATCGTGTTGAAGCTGCATGGGCAGCTGTACCTGTGCACGCCATTCAAGCTCTGTTTGACTCAATACCCAGGCGTATCAAGGCCGTTATTACGGCCAGAGGTGGTTGTGCTGGCTACTAATTTCGCAGGATCTATGCACCCAAATTGCGTGAAAATGTAATGACGTGTCAGTTCTAGTATAATATATTTGTCCAATGAATACCCGTTTATCATCTGCATTTCTTCTTGGTGTAGCAATTTTAATGGCCGGTAGTGTACTATACGCATACCCATTACAAGCACCTACATTTAACAGATCCATTTAAGACACAACTCTCATACTGTCACGAACTGCGAAGAAAGGGATCATACAACGAGGTGACAAAAGCCCTCCTAATATCGTGTCGGACCTTCTTTATCCTTTGGGAAGTGCAGCAACTCAACGTGATATGCACTCTACAAGCCGTTGGAAGTCCCCTGCATAAATGATAAGCCTTGCTGCTTCTATGCAGGATTTTGTGGGCGTTCTGACCTCTCGACTGCGTCCCATAAACGTCCAATGGGGTCGGGCGAGATGGGTGGCCAAATCAAATCGCTGCAATTGTCCAGAATGTTCTTCAAACCAGTTGCGAACAATTATGGCCCAGAGACGTGGCAATTTTAATTCATACAAATTCCAATGTTGTTTAGCAACATAAAGTCCACAAATGGCTGAAAATAGTCTGTAAGTAGCCGAAGATAATCGTTTCCAGTCAATGATCAGTTCCATTCCATGTAAACATAGCCCGCACCATTATGCAGCCGGCCACCACTAGCTTGCACAGTGCCTTATTGACAACTAGGATCCATGGCCTCGTGGGGTCTGGGCTACAATTGAACCATACCGTCATCTCTTATCAAATGAACTCGAGACTCGTCTAACCAGGCCACAGTTTTCCAGAGTCTAGGGCCCAGCTGGTATGGCCACGATTCCAGCTGTTAACTGACGCACTCGTGTCGGTCGACTGCCGCCATAGCCCATTAAAGAAAATTTCGCCTCATTGTCCTAACGGATATGTTCGTCGTGCGTCCTACATTGATTTCTGCGATTCTTTCACCCAGTGTTGCTTGTCTGTTAGCACTGACAACTCTAAGCAAAACCCGCTGCTCTCAGTCGTTAAGTGAAGGCCGTAGGCCACTGCGTTGTCCATGGTGAGAGGTAATAGCTGAAATTTGGTATTCTCGGCACACTCTTGTGACTGTGAACCTCAGGATATTGAATTCGCTGACGATTTCCGAAACTGAATGTCGCTATTCCGCGTTCGAAGTCCATTAATACCCGTCGCGCGGCCACAATCACTTCGGAAACCTTTTCACATTAATCACCTTAGTCCTAATGACAGCTCCGCCAATGCACTGCCCGTTTCTGCCTTGTGTAGGCGATACTATCGCCGTCTGTATGTGTTGTAGTGCGCTAATGAAGCAAATCCTTCTGTATTAAGCTGCTGAATTTACACATAGGAGTCTCCCAAGCCAACAGTAGCACTGAACTCTCTATTGTGACGCTTCTGACATACACAGTAAGCAGTTTAGTGATTAATGAGGTGTCGTATTGGGTTGGGTCACACTTTTGTTTGTCATCGAGTGAATGTTTCTTCTTCTGTCGACTACAGAGATGGCTCAAATGGCTCTGAGCACTATGGGACTTAACTTCTGAGGTCATCAGTCCCCTATAACTTAGAACTACTTAAACCTAACTAACCTAAGGACATCACACACATCCATGCCCGAAGCAGGATTCGAACCTCCGACCGTAGCGGTCGCGCGGTTCCAGACTGAAGCGCCTAGAACCGCTCGGCCTCCCCGGCCGGCGACTACAGTGATGATTTACTGTAACCACGTCACCGAGAGATGTGCCTGAGGCTCGGAATGAAAGCGGTTCGAACCCCATCTAGCTATCTAAATTTAGAATTTCCGGGGTTTCCCTAAATCGCCACGGAAATAAATCACGATAATTTTCTCGAAAAGAAAGCGGCCGATTTCATTTACCTTTTTTACTAAGCACAGGTTTTAGATCGTGCAAAAGAAGCCACCTGTTGTTAAAACTTCACTATTTAAGCGTTTCGGGTGGGAAACATCATCCGAGTATCTACCAAACACGTCACAGTTGACATGAAAGCACGACTTCAATTTGAAAATTGTGGTAAGTTCCTATGGCACCAAACTGTTTAGGTCATCGGTCTCTAGGCTTACACACTACTTAATCTAACTGAAACTAACTCACGCTAAGGACAACACACACACCAGTGCCCGAGGGAGGACTCGAACCTCGACAGGGGGAGCCGCGAGAACCGTGGCAAGGCGACGACAGACCGCGCGGGGATACCGCGGCGCACCACTTAAGGATGATATATTAAGAATAAATATAATTAAATCAATTGACAAACAAGTTCACGCAGTAAAGAAAAGAACGTAATACAGAATATCGTGTCAAGTGTTACTTGTAGTAACATAGATGCCCAACTGACTGCGTACTGCACTTGTAGAACGTAACATGTCAACTGGTTGTACTGACGTATCATCAAAAGTCAACGGGAAATTATTAAAACTTTTAATGAAAATTTAGAGCCACAGAAACGTGCAAACAAAAGAACATCGTAAAGGAAGGAATATGTAGAGCTGAGCATCCCATCGACAATGAAACCATATAGGGGCAGACCATGAGTTCGGTGTAGGGCCTCGCCCAGGCCGCCCAAGTGCTACCACTGCAGTGGATGACCGTTACCTATGGATTATGGCTCGAAGGAACCCTGACAGAACGCCACCATGTTGAATAATGCTTTTCCTGCAGCCACAGGACTTCGTGTTACGACTCAAACTGTGCTCAATAGTCTGCAAGATGCGCAACTTCACTCCCGACGTCCACGGCGAGGTTCATCTTTGCAACCACGACACCATGCAGCGCGGTACAGATGGGCCCAACAACATGCCGAATGTGCCGCTCAGTGGCGTCACGTTCTCTTCACCGATGTGTGTCGCATATGCCTTCAACCAGACAATCGTCAGAGACGTGTTTGGAAGCAACCTCAGCAGGCCAAACGCCTTAGACACACTGTGCAGCGAGTGCAGAAAGGTGGAGATTCCCTGGTGTTTTGGGGTGGCATTATGTGGGGCCGACGTCTGCCGCTGGTGGTCATGGATGGCGCCGTCATGGCTGTACGATACGTGATTGCCATCCTCCGACCGATAGTGCAACCATGTCGGGAGCATACTGGCGAGGCATTCGTCTTCATGGACGACAGTTCGCGCTCCCATCATGTACATCTTGTGAATGACTTCCTTCAGGATAACGACATCGCTCGATTAGAGTGGCCAGCATGTTCTCCAGACATGAACCCTTACGAACATGCCTGGGATAGATTGAAAAGTGCTGTTTATGGACGACGTTCCCCACCAACCACCCTGAGGGTTCTACGCCCTATCGCCGTTGAGGAGTGGGACAATCTGGACCAACAGTGCCTTGATGAACTTGTGGATATCATACCACGACGAATACAGGTATGCATCAGTGCAAAAGGACGCGCTACTGGGTATTAGAGATACCGGTGTGTACAGCAGTCTGGAGCACCACCTCTGAAGGTCTCGCTATATGGTGGTACAACATGCGTGTGATTTTCATGAGCAATAAAAACGGCGGAAATGATGTTTATGTTGATCTCAATTCAAATGGTTCAAATGGCTCTGAGCACTATGGGACTTAACATCTGTGGTCATCAGTCCCCTAGAACTTAGAACTACTTAAACCTAACTAACCTAAGGACATCACACACATCCATGCCCGAGGCAGGATTCGAACCTGCGACCGTAGCGGTCACGCGGATGTCTATTCCAATTCTCTGAAAAGGTTCCGGACCTCTCGGAACCGACGTGATGCAAAACTTTTTTTGATGTGTGTACATGCGGTATGAGCAAGGGATGATGGAAAGAGGAGGAAGAGAGGACAGCGTGAAACAATCCTGGCTCATGCAGTCCGCACATTTGCTCCACCTGTAACCACCTTGTATTCAGTGGGACGTTAAACATAATTTTTTTTTCTTTCTTCTATGTATCACATCAGTGATGGGATGAACACATTATTATAAGTATTAATGGTTTCCAGAAACTTGATATTTGTTAAATTCGGTCCATATAGGCAGTGAGACACGGCGAAATCATTAAAATGGTTCACATTAATGTAACATTCGTTTCTAAATTTTTAACGAGATTCGTTTTAAGTTCGAAACAATGTATTCATAGTTCCTTCATCAAATAGATCGTATTTACATACAGAATCGTTTCTACATCTTTCCATGGCGATAAACGTAAATTGACAAAAATATTGTTGGATGTTTTCTCTCCAGATGTTCTCTCAGGTTACTGTCAGTCATTTTGGGACATAATGTTTGATTACAAATATCGTACCATGCAAATTCGTAACTTTCGTCTGTTACAGTAACATATCTTCACAAATAACTTGACTTATGCCTGCCAATTACTTTTAGCAACCAGAAACGAACACAGACAAAACTGAATCTACGATTCGTATGCATTACTTTATATAATTCGAGCGGAGACACGCGGTGTTGCCCAGGTACTTATTTATAGCTATGCGACCACGCCCGTACTGCCCAACGGCTGGCCTTGTACGTAATATTTATTACGTCATATCTTCTGAACGATGTGTTCTCCAGTGATATAAATATTTTGGCACATCGTCACAATAAGTGGATACCGACCGAAAAATGTGTTGCGAATGGAGTTACTAGTAAAGAAGTAATTAATTTAAACATCATACATGATGCGGCAGTTTTTCAAATTCAAATGGTTCGAATGACTCTGAGCACTATGGGACTTAACTTCTAAGGTCATCAGTCCCCTACAACTTAGAACTAATTAAACCTAACTAACCTAAGTACATCACACACATCCATGCCCGAGGCAGGATTCGAACCTGCGACCGTATCGATCGCGCGGTTCCAGACTGTAGCGCCTAGAAACGCTCGGCCACCCCGGCCGGCGCAGTTTTTCACCCAATTCTTTTCTTCTACTTACCTACATGCATCTGTATGATTACTCTCCAATTAACAACTAAGTGCCAGGCAGAGGGTTCATCAAATCATCTTTAAGCTACCGCTCCACTCTAGCTTTCCGTGCGAGCTCAGATTTCTCTTGTTTTATTATGATGATCATTTCCAATATGTAGGCGGGTGCTAGCAAAATATTTTCTCACTGTGAGGAGAAAGTTGGTGATTGAAATTTCATGAGAAGGTCCTGTCGCAGCGAAAAACGCCTTTGTTTTTATGACTGACCTCCCAGTTCGTTTATCAGATCAATGGTAATCTCCTGAATTATATGTTGTACAGTGACAGTATACCTGTACCAAGTTTGGCTGAAATCGGTCCTGTGGTTTTGGAGGAGATGTGGAACATACACACAGTGTTTATACCTGCTCACAAGAGCACAGAATACACTCGGAGCTGCGAATGTTTCGCCCCTTCCGCGAAAGGAAAGCTACACTTCTAACGACTTGCTTTTTTTTTCATTCTTCACTAGCACAGCCAGTGAGATGGGGCAATGATTACAACAATGGTCCGCATTTGGGAGGACGACGGTTAAAAATTCGCGTCAGGCTATGCAGAATATGTTTTCCGCGATTTCCCTCATCTGCCACGGGAAAATGCTGGGATGGTTCCTTTGTAAAGAGCACGGTCGATTTACTTCACCATTCTTGAAACATTTCCAGCTTCTGCTCCGTCTCTAATGACCTCAACGTCGACGGGACGTTAAACCCTAATCTTATTTCCTTCACTCCTTTTCCAGAATCGCTGTTATATATTTCCCCGTCTCGTTGAGCTTAGTCGACCTTTTATTTTTCACCTGCCTCTCGATAAGTCATTTCCATTCAATTAACATGTAGTGCAAAAGCCTTTTGATCGTTCATTATCTACTCTCTTCATAGCTTCAGCGTACCAAGAAGATACTGCGCTTTGTAACTACGTTTATCTTCGACACCGCCTCGAGATATATAAAATACCCGTTTTCTGGGTTAAACATTTACATACCAGTTACACAGCAAACGTTGTTTCCTTGAGAATATAAGTTACTCAGTGCATATCTTTAAACAACACATCAAGTGATCCATCCAATCAGCCACTTCTCACGCTGTCCACACCTATCCCTTAAACTGTGAGCTGCTAACTATGACAGAAGTTCCATCCGCTAGTAACACTGCCAGTGTGGAGCTATTACGGAGTAGCGGCTGCCACTTGGAACGGCTTCGGGGAAACACAAAACTGTTCGTGTGCTTCCTAGGAGTGTGGCCATTGTGCTGATGACACGAGACGTCTCAGTTTAAAGAGCTCCGAGACGGAATTCTGAGTCTGTCTACTGCCGTGGCAAGGCGTGAATGGTAAGAGTATTGGTTTGTTGTACATTAATGAAATTTGTAACTGACACCAGCACTAAATTATTGGGGCGGGAGGATTCAATAGATACAGTGCATATCAGAAGGGGGTCTACACATGAGATCCCCTTGAAAGAAGTTGAAAAAATTAGGACCTAAAACCTCTTTATGGAGCATTCTCAATGCCTCAGAACAGATATTTCAATGGCGCTTAAAACTTCTAAAGCGTGTCATTTTAAGACTGCATTACCGACTCTAAAAAAGTTAAATAGTGTTAATATTTAAATTTGTCGACAGTGTGTGGACTATTACTATACATTATGACCTAAACAATCGTTTTTCAAACTAAATTATTTTTGGTGAGTAATACAAGCGCATTTGATTCACTGGAACGTTAGTAATTCCTGAAAACTGTAAATTCTTACTGCACAAGAGCTTTCAGTACGTGTAATCAGTTAAGTTTGGATCAACGGTATCATTTTTTGTCAACTAAGACTCAAAAAACTTAAATCGCTTTTCAAATAATATTATGGAGGACTCGAGTCTGCGACCCCCCGCCATCGCCCCCGGGCGGTTATTCTCAAGGCTAGAGGAAAAGTTGTTTAGTTTCATGGCCATTGCCAGAAGAAATGTATTTTAGCTTCATAGCTATACAAGACGAGGAGTGTGACGAAAATTCGCTTCTCTGTTCGTGAATGTAATATACCCATAGCGGATCGTGTTATTGCTTCATAGTTACATTTCAGTAGCAGTATTATTTTAACAGTTATGCTAAATATCGCCCACCCTTGAGCCAAATGAGTGACTTTTCAAAGTTCCCTCGTAGTCTCTGTCTCTAGAAGACAATGCCTGTCTGCCCTAGCGGACGAATATGTGGTGAAGATGCGTATGCCACGTAGACAGATCACACATGATCCCGCATATGATTTGCAGAGAGCCGAGTAGCGATGAATAGGAGGAGAAGAACCGCAGATGACCTGCGACCAAGGACGCATGCAGAGCTGTGCAGGAACTTTGTGAACATCCATCATTGCTCTTTCAACAGCCGCAAGGAGAGCATACCACGATGCTGCCAAGCATGTGTGGTGGCTGCAGGTATCCTTTATTTTGTTAAGTACAAATGTCAAGTACAAACACCAGTTTTCTTACTCTTTCTTGGCAAAGGATGAATCCTTTATACCTCAGTTAGTTAGTTACTTAGTTCTGTGGCCCATGCACGACCATAAACGTTATTATCAGGAATTTTTGAACTAAATAAAAGACTGTAGTAACTGTATCACGTCTCTATACTTGCCAGTTACAGTTTTGCATAAGTCTACTTATTTCTAATCAAGAGTTGCTGTATGGTGCAGAAAATGTTGTTTAGAAGAAACCACTTAAGTCTTCATGAGAAAACACTTCTAAGGTCCTTCATACACTCCATCTCCATAGAAAAAGTTATCAAAGAGTATCATAGGTCCGTATTTCACACCTTGTGACTAAGTTAGATTCACTAGAACGAAATTAAAATCATTTTTCTTTCTATTGCTGTATTTGTGAACTGGTTCATAACTCTCAAACTGCAATGAATTATGGGCAATAAATTTCTTCAGGAAATATATGTACTGTAAAGCTATGGCCAATATCCTCAGGTGCCTTACGATTATTTTAATTATTTTCCTTTGTGCAATGAGTGCTTAGTGATGGGTTATTACAGAAAAGGTCACTTGTAGACTTACGCTAAACACACTGGCGGAAAACCATCGCATCACTAAGAAGAAATTGTGCGAGATAAACGAAAGTTGATAGGCATGTTGTCGCACCTTTTTCTTTTCGAATTTCGCGTCTGTCGCGTAAGAGTGGCGCTATTAGGCCCACTACGAGGATGCAAATCATGTATTTTTCGAATACACGCTGTTAAGGTCATCAGCGTTAGTTACCTTTCAGACTGGACATGGTGTTACTCAAGAATGGCTTTCACGCGACAAAGACGCCATTCTCGACACGTCACTGAGTTTGAGCGGGGTCGTATGACAGGGCTACGAGAAGCTGGATGTCCCTTCTGCAGTACTGCGGAAAGACTTGACAGGAATGTAACCACTGTATATAATGTCTCGCAGTGATGGTCACGTGAATGTGCGGTTGCAAGAAGACCGGGCTCTGAAGGGCCACGCGGCACGAGAGGAGAGACCATCGTGTTCTGGCGCAACGTACTGCACGTCCAGTAGCAATGTGAGTAGCAGCTGCCATCACAGTGGCGCAATGAACTGTTGTAAATCGTTCACTTCAAGGACAGCTCCGAGCCAGACGCCGCATAGCGTACAATCCACTGATGCTAATCTACCGCCATTTGGGACTTCGGTGGTGTCAAAGGACAGTCACCGAAGGGCACGGTGGAGGTCTGTTGTGTTCTCTCATAAAAGCTGATTCTAGCACACTGGACCGACACCTGGAGTTATAATATGTGGTTGAAATTTCGTTTGAGCACTCACGGTTATCCTACGCACCCTGACTGCAAATCTGTGATGCAGAATCCACTCGAGCACATGACATGACGTCATCCGCAAACAACTTTAACTGTCCCTGTACTGACCTACCATGTGCAACAGCGCAATAGGCTGCTGTCACTGTCTGCACACGCGCATCTCTCGCACGCTCTGTCCTTAGTACTTCGCTATGACGTTACGATGGAATGAGCGAAAGGAGTAGAGGGGGGGGGGAGGGAGGGGGGGGTGAAAATCATATGGGGACTTCCGGTAACACGATCTTGGTTCGCTGCCAGGCCACTTGGAACGCTGCAAGTTTATCAAGCAAACATCTCGTCTTCTTATTGGACGATTTAAATCCTTCCATATTTGTTTTGATTTCGTTCAGGACAAATGGAAATGGAAATGAGCGTTTGGCGTGATTGGCCGGGAGGCCCCTTGCGGTGCAGGTCCGGCCGCCTTGGCGCAGGTCTCATTACATTCGGCGCCACATTGGGCGACCTGCGCGCCGGATGGGGATGAAATGATGATGAAGACAACACAACACCTAGTCCCTAAGCGGAGAAAATTCCCCGACCCAACCGGAAATCGAACCCGGGCCCTTAGGACGGCAATCCGTCACGCTGACCACTCAGTTATCGGGGCAGACGGTTCAGGACAGAAGTTGATTTCATAGCACTGTGTTACTGACAGAGTTCAACTTCATATGTTTATTGCACTCCATGAATTGCACTGTTTATATTTTACTCGTTTTGTGCTTGATCTTGCTCGCATCTGTAATATGGGGTGGAGAAAATAATTCCTTATTTGTTTTCGTTTCATATAAAACGGAAGCTGGTATCGTCGTACAATTTTCTGTGGCCATTTATTCCTCCTGTGAACCCGTCTCTGAACTGATAGACTTAAATGCGTCCTCCTTCCCATTTAGTATACATTTTAGAATTAGTGTCTGAGTACGTAGCTCTTGTACAAGTTACTATTATGCAGCAAAAACATTCTACATCGATGGGCATAATTGCACATGGGATTGTGTGGTATATTGTGAATAAACCTCCACAGTACTGAATGCTCCGGCATTTAGTAAACTCTAGTTATAAAGAATTCACTAGTAGATCCATTGATGAAATTATAAGAATGTGTATAATTTGCTTTTAAATTTCCATCAGGGTGGGAAGATGATTACAGCATATTGATTTCTGCTGAGATTTATTGCTTGTAGTACATGTTACTAACTTTCGAATACATGTGCGTAACTACTGTTACATTTTTAGCATTTACAAGCAAGGGTGTTTGGGCCACTAAGAGAAAATAACACCTCTTAAGCACATGTCCAAACCTAAAACTCATTTGACGTGACAGAAGCTGGTTTCATCGTATTGTGTTCACGATTATTACTTCTTCTTCGTGTTGTACTCTTTGAATTGCTTTGTGAATATCTTGCTTGCAATCTGCTTAATTTTTGCGTAGACTCATAATATTGTGTGGTGTAAATGAATCCACGATTGCCTGTTTGTTTTCTGAATCACATAAATAGAAGCTTAACTGATCGCATAAGTCTAAACTGCAATATTTGGTTTTAAAAATAAATTATTTTAGACACAAAAGGCAACCACGACGTCTTTTATAAAATTTTACATGATTGTGAAACCCAGCTATGAGAAGCTGATCTTGGTTTTTGATTGAGATTTCTGGAATATATCGATAGATGAACGTAAATGGACAACCAAATGGTTACAATGTCAAAAAAAATATTTATTCAAGAGAAAGGGCTTCACAAACTGAGCAAATCAATAATGCGTTGGTCCACCTCTGGCCCTTATTCAAGCGGTTATTCGGCTAGGCATTGGTTGACAGAGTTGTTGGATGTCATCCTGAGGGATACCGCGCCAAATTCTGTCGAACTGGTACATTGTTGTTGTTGTGGTCTTCCGTCTTCTGCCTGGTTTGAGGCAGCTCTTCATGCTACTATGTCCTGTGCAAGCTTCTTCATCTCCGAGGAACTACTTCAACCTACATCCTTTTGAATCTGCTTCTCTATTCATCTCTTGGTCTGCTTCTACGAGTTTTGCCCCCCATACTCCCCTCCAGTGCTAAACTGGTAATTCTTTGATGCCACAGAATGTATACTTCTTCTAGTCAAGTTGATCCACAAATTCCTCTTCTCCCCAATTCTATTCAGTACCTCCTCATTAATTACATGATCTACCCAACTAATCTTCAGCGTCCTTCCGCAGCACCCCATTTCAAAAGCTACTGTTCTCTTCTAGTCTAAGCTATTTATCGTCCATGTTTCACTTCCATACATGACTACACTCCATACAAATACTTACAGAAAAGACTTCCCGACACCTAAATCTATACTCGATGTTAACAAATTTCTCTTCTTCAGGAACGCTCTCCTTGCCATAGCCAGTCTACATTGTAAATCCTCTCTACTTCGACCATCATCAGTTATTTTGCTGCCCAAATAGCAAAACTCATCCACTGCTTTAAGTGTCTTATTTCCTTATCTCATTCCCTCAGAATCACCTGATTTAATTCGACTACATTCCATTATCCTCATTTTGCTTTTGTTGCTTTTCATCTTATATCCTACTTCCAAGACACTGTCCATACCGTTCAACTGCTCTTCCAGGTCCTTTGCTGTCTCTGACAAAATTACAATGTCGTCGGGAAACCTTAAAGTTGTAATTCATTCTGCCGGCCGGTGGGGCCCAGCGGTTCTAGGCGCTTCAGTCTGGAACCGCGCGACCGCTACGGTCGCAGGTTCGAATCCTGCCTCGGGCATGGATGCGTGTGATGTCCTTAGGTTAGTTAGGTTCAAGTCGTTCTAAGTTCTAGGGGACTGATGACCTCAGATATTAAGTCCCATAGTGCTCAGAGCCATTTGAACCATTTTAATTTCTTCTCCATGGACTTTTATTCCTACTCCACATTTTTCTGTTGTTTCCATTACTGTTTGCTCAATATACAGATTGAATAACGCATAGAATAGAGAAAATGTTGTGGGGAAGGCTAACCAAACGACACTTAGGATCTGTAACAGATCTACTAAGGAGACCGCGTACACTACCCTTATCCGTCCTCTTTTAGAATATGGCTGCGCAGTGCGAAATCCTTATCAGATAGGATTAGATTAGATTGGATTAGATTTACTTTCATTCCAAATGATCCATAGTGAGGAGGTCATCCGGGATGTAGAACATGTCAGAAAAACAACAATACATGACAAATATTTACAACTAAAGCTAATGTACCATTCCACAGATCGCAAATGGAATGATCGTTATTTTTTAATGAACACTATAAGAAAGAGTCATTTTACAAATACTAATGCACTGAATTTAAAATAAAAAAGCTCAAAGAAGGGCAGCTTTGTATTATCGCGAAATAGGGGAGAGAGTGTGACTGAAATGATACGGTATTTGGGATGGACATCATTATTTTTTCGTTGTGGAGAGATCTTCTCACGAATTTCCAATCACCAACTTTTTCATCCGAATGCGAAAATATTTTTTTGATGCCGACCTACATAGGGAGAAACGATCACCATAATAAAACAACGTAAATCAGAGTTCGTACACAAAGATATAGTTGTTCATTCTTCCCGCGCGCTATACGAGATTGGAATAATAAAGAATTATGAAGATGGTTCGATGAACGTTCTGCCAGGCACTTAAATGTGATTTTCTGAGTGTCCATGTATATGCAGATGAGCATCTGGGACAGGCTACAACCCTATCTCACTCCCTTCTCAACCACTACTTCCCTTTCATGCCCCTCGACTCTTTATAACTGCCATCTTGTTTCTGTACAAATTGTAAAGAGCATTTCGCTCTCTATATTTTATTCCTGCCACCTTCAGAATTTGAAAGAGAGTTTGCCAGTCGACATTGTCAGAAGCTTTCTCTAAGTCTACAAATTTTAAAGACGTAGGTTTGCCTTTTTTTAATCTATCTTCTAAGACAAGTCTTAGGGTCAATATTCCCTCGCGTGTTCCAGCATTTCAAAGGAATCCAAACTGATCTCCCCCAAGGTCGGCTTCTACCAGTTTTTCCATTCGTCTGTGAGGAATTTGTGTTACTATTTTGCAACCGTGACTTACTAAACTGATAGTTCGGTAATTTTCACACCTGTCAACACCTGCTTTTTTTGGGATTGGAATTATTATATTCTTCTTCAAGTCTGAAGATTTTTCGTCTGTCTCACACATCTTGCTCACCAGATGGTAGAGTTCTGTTATGACTGGCTCTCTCCAGGCTATCAGTAGTTCTAATGGAATGTTGTCCACTCCTGGGGCCTGGTTTCAACTTAGGTCTTTCAGTGCTCTGACAAATTTTTCACGCAGTATCAATTTCCCCCATCTCATCTTCAGCTACATCCTCTTCCATATTGCCCTGAACTACATCGGCCTCGTATAGACCCTCTACATACTCCTTTCACCTGTCCGCTTTCCATTCTTTTCCATCTGAGCTCTTGATATTCTTACAATTGGTTCTCTTTTCTCCATAGGCCTCTCTAATTTTCCTGTAGGCAGTATCTATCTTACTCCTAGTGATATATGCCTCTACATCCTTACATTTGTTCTCTAGCCGTTCTTGCTTAGCCATTTTGCAGTTTCTGTCGATATCATTTTTGAGACGTTTGTATCGTCTTCATTTACTGCTTTTTTATATTTTATCCTTTCATCAATTAAATTCAATATCTCTTCTGTTACTCAAGGATTTCTACTAGCCCTCGTCTTTTTATCCACTTGATCCTCTCCTGCCTTCACTATTTCATCTCTCAAAGCTGCCCATTTTTCTTCTACTGTATTTCTTTCCCCTGTTCTTGTCAATTATACCCTAATGCTCTCTCTGAAACTCTCTACCCCTTGGTTCTTTCAGTTTATCCAGGTACCATCTCCTTAAATTTACAATTTTTTGCAGTTTCTTAAGTTTTAATCTACAGTTCATAACCAATAAATTGTGGTCAGAGGCCAATGTCTTACAATTTAAAACCTGGTTCCTAAAATTCTGTCATACAATTATATAATCTATATGAAACCGCCCAGTGTCTCCAAGCCTCTTGCACAAATACAACCTTCTTTCATGATTCTTAAACCAAGTGATTAAGTTATGTTCTGGGCAAAAATTCTACCTGGCAGCTTCCTCTTTCATTCCCAACCCCAGTCTATATGCACCTACTACTTTTCCTTCTCTTCCTATTCCTGTTATCGAATTCCAGTCCCCATGACCATGGAATTTTCGTCTCCCTTATCTGAATAATATCTTTTATCGCTTCATACATTTCTTCAATCTCTTCATCATCTGCGGAGACGTGGTAGACGTGGACTTTGTGTCTGTGTTGGCTACAATAATGCGTTCACTATGCTGTTCGTAGTAGCTTATCAGTGCTACTTTTTTTTATTCATGATTAAACTTACTCCTGCATTACCCTTATTTGATTTTGCATTTATAATCTTGTATTCACCTGACCAGAAGTCTTGTTCCTCCTGCCATCGAACATCACTAATTCCCAGTATATCTAACATTAATCTATCCATTTCCGTTTTTAAATTTTCTAACCTACCTGGCCGATTAAGCGATCTGACATTCCACGCTCCGATCCGTAGAACGCCAGTTTTCTTTCTCCTTTGCCCGGAGATCCGATTGGGGACTATTTTAACTATGGAATATTTCCCAAGAGGAGGCCATCATCGTTTAATCACATTAGATCATTAAAATCCCGAGCTGTTTGGAGAGTCCTGCCGATAATGCTCCAAATGTTCTCAGTTTGTGGGAGGTCCAGCGACCTTGCTAGCCTAGATAGAGTTTGGCAACCGCGAAGACAAACAGTAGAAACTCTCGCCGTGTGTGGGCGGCCATTATCTTTCTGAAATGTTAGGCGAGGATGGCTTGCCATGATGGGCAAGAAAACGGGATGTAGAATATGTCGACGTTCCGCCGTGCTAAAGGATGCCGCAGATAAGAACTGAAGGGGTCGTGCTATGAAATAAATGGCACGCCACACAATCACTGCTGGCTGTCGGGCCATATGGTGGACCGAGTGAGATGGCGCAGTGGTTAGCACAATGGACTCGCATTCGGGAGGACGACGGTTCAAACCCGCGTCTAGCCATCCTGATTTAGGTTTTCTGTGATTTCCCTAAATCGCTTCAGGCAAAATCCGGGATGGTTCCTTTGAAATGGCACGGCCGACTTCCTTCCCCATACTTACCTAATCCGAAGGGACCGAAGACCTCTATGCCAGGTCCCCTCCCCCGAATCAACCGCCGGCCGGGGTGGCCGAGCAATTCTAGGCACTACAGTCTGGTACTGTGTGACCGCTACGGTCGCAGCTTCGAATCCTGCCTTGGGCATGGATGTGTGTGATGTCCTTAGGTTAGTTATGTTTAAGTAGTTCTAAGTTCTAGGGGACTGATGACCTCAGAAGTTAATTCCCATAGTGCTCAGAGCCATTTGAACCATTTTGAACCGAATCAACCACCACCACCATCTGACAGGTGACAGACAGGTTGGCGTTCGACTGCTGTCCAAGGCATCTACAGACACGACTTCGCTGGTCATCAGGGAGCAGTCCGACACAGGTCTCATCATTGGAGACATTTCTACTGCAGCCAAGGAGATTGCAGGCCGAGATTTGTTTGGAGGCGCCCCGGATAGCGGTGGGATACCAACCTAACATTCGCCCGCCATAAGGCCCGACAACCAGGAGTGTCGGTTGAGGGTGCATTTCCTTTCACGGCAACACTTCTTTGACTGACATCCGCTTACAGCACAGCGGTGGCCAACGTCCAACAAATCCATCAATCAACGCAAAGCCGAATAACTGCGTGGACCACCGCGTTGTTGACGTGTACAATTTGTGAAGCACTTTCTATTTAATAAACAATCGATTTCTTCTGAAATTCGAATCACTTGTTTGTCTGTACATATACGTCATATCTATAGATTTCCGTCCCACTCGGATAATTCCTTTATGTCGAATCGTTTCTTCTTTTTTGTCTTAGAGCATACGAATAAAAAATTATCAACTAAATCGCGAATTTCGAATTAGAAATACGCATTTTCGTGATTTGTTTTCTCGTATTCAGAGTTCGCTGCGAGGCCTCTAGGAGCGCTGCTGTCGTTCTTTACTTCCGTGTCGTACCATGGGCCTCGCACTTCTTATATTTTGTTGTCCTTCAGGGAGGAAGACACATGTTTGGTGAGCAGCTGAGTGTGTTCGTGATGGTGCTCGTGATAACACCAGTTCTGCCAGCTGATGAAAATAAAATGGTAGACCATTACCATAAAACAAGAACACTACTGGGCCCATGATGAAACCCCGAGAAACGCCCTTCGTGATTTTCCCCCATGAACATGATGTGGCGTCCCTACACTCAAACATCCTAGCGTACTTTTCCGTTAACAGTTTGTTAAAACGGAACTAAATAAAGATTGTTCTGAAACAAAGTAAACAATAAAAACGTTGCATTTTCAACTTCTCGCGGCGTAATGAATAATCCATTAAATTTCGGGCATGCAGCCGCGCAAATAAAATTTCTTCTACTGATATTTCGGCCGCGTATCGTCCGGCCATCTTCAGAGCGAGTCACAAGACTGTCTTGTGACTCGCTCTGAAGATGGCCGGACGATACGCGGCCGAAATATCAGTAGAAGAAATTTTATTTGCGCGGCTGCATGCCCGAAATTTAATGGATTAATAAAAACGTTGTTGCTCTTAACAGAATATTATGACTGATACAACCAAATAACTTTGAATAGTCACAAAAAATAACAAATGCTTGCATTTTATTTTGTACTCAATAAAATTATAAATAGCTGCCTCATTAGAATAGCCCTTTTAAAATACATACTGTGATTGACTCATCACATTACATATTACACGGCCACAGAGTTTGAGTTTCTTATTGAGATTTTTTTTATTCTATATGAATTTTTACTACTGAGGATAGTGGTATTTTCCTTATTTTAAACGGTGATGTTTTTGTATCAGATTTACTTAGTACCACTTCCTCAATGACTGTTCGCTTACCCCTCTTAGCTTCTTGCAAATTTTTAAACTTTTCGTGGTATCTTCCACTTTTTTGTCAGTAATCACATTATTTTTTTCTTTGAGATTTTCTGGAATGTTCATGTGAATGAAATTTGAACGACTCTGGGTCACGTTCTGATGCGCCATTAACCACAGAACAGCAAAGTTCGGGCACTGAGCACCACGGGTTTTGAATCCGCACCAGACGGCATGGACCCTATTACCACTAGGGCCTCTACAGCTGTCGCGCAATAAGCCGTGGCTGTGTGCGCTCTCCTGGCTCGCTACACCGTGAGGGCGCCACGGTGGAGCACGTGGTCCCAGCAGCCAATAGCGACGTACCGTATCCTGTATATAAGCGCCTGCCTCTCGCTCAGCTAGCGGGTCTGGACCCCTCCACCATCCTCCACACCTATAAATCCCTCATCCGCCCTATCCCTTGTTATGCCCATCCGGCTTGGATCTCCGCCCCCCCCCTACCTTTTACAAATCCCTCCAAATCCTTGAATGCCATGCTCTCCGCCTCGCCTGTCGCATCTGTCTCCCCTCCCCCACGTGGATCCTCTACGATCTCATCCCCTTCCCCCACCTCCTCCTTTTCCTTGAAAGGATATGGATCCTGTACACCTCCCGTAAACTCGATCCTCCTCACCCGCTCGTCTCCCCGATCCTCTCACACCCCCGCCCGCTGCCGCGCCTGTATTCCCACGTCCCACCCGGTCTCCATCTCTCCACCCTCCTTACCCTCTTCCGAGGTGGCTTCCGCCAGCTCCCCCTCCCTGATGATGTCCTCCTCCCTTCCATTTACCCCTCCTATCAACTTTGATCCTCCCCCCCACTCCCAGTTTCCTTTCCTTTAGGCACCCTCCCTCCCTTCTCTTTCCTTTTTCCCCCATCCCCCGTCCTCCACCCCTCCTCCCCCAGGCTTTCCCTCCCCCTTCCTCCCTCCCCCACTCTCCCCTGCCCATGGCATCTCTGCTCTCTACCTCTCCCACTCCCCTTCCTCCTCCTCCTCTCTTGGCAGGTCCCCGGACTCGCACACGCTCAGTGAACATTCGCACGCTGGAGGTCATCGCCATTAGTGTCTCGTGTGTGTGCCTTCGTTTGTGTTTAGTGTTTGTTCGCCGAAACGCCGCCACTGTTCACGTGTACCATCGCCATCATCCCTGTTTTGTGCGCCGTGTCCACTAGTGTCAGTGATGTTTTCTCGTCAGGCGTGAACGGCTCCGTGTTTTTTGTTTTTTGGTGTCTACATTGTTTTGCCCACCATTTTTGATTGTATTCTCTGTGTCCCCTCCATTTATTACTTATTGTGAATCTCAAGGCTGAAGAGCGGCGTACTCAGCTGCTGACAGCCCGCCTTGTGTAAGGTGATAAAAATTACAATAAAGAAAAAAAAAAAAAAAAAGCTCAGCTAGCAGGCCATCTCCTTTCCCAACACAACTTCCACCATCTACCCCTCCCGGATGATGAGCTTCGACCTGACATCTACCCTTCCTACCAACTCTAACCCCTTCTTCCTGCCTCCTCCTCTGGGCTCCCTCTCCTCCTCCCTCCTTCTGAGCGGCTTTCACCTCCTACTCCCCCTCCATCTCTTGTGCCTCCTTTCAGTGTCTCTGCGCTCCCTCCTGCCCTGTCTTCCCTTTTCCTCTCCCTCCCCACGTGTCTCCTGCCTCTTCGTGAACCCACGGTTGCCCCTCCTCTCTTCATCCCGCCGCTTCCTCAGCTGCCCCATGCTCTCCCCTCCTTTTCCATCCTGTCTGACCTTTCCCTCGGCAGGTCCCACCTCATAGTTTTACTCTTCGTCGTGTGTGCTCCAAGTGGGTTTTAAGTGTGTTGTTTCGGAGTGTTTTTAATACTGTGGCCAACTTTTAACCTGTGCATGCGCATTCAGTGTCTTCTCTGTGTTTCAAGAATCGCCAACTGTGTTTTTTAACTTTCTGGTGACTTTTTTAACTGTCCCCCATGAACGTCAACATGTCCATGTCTTTTTACCTCCATTTTCTCCCCTTACTCTGTTTTATGTTCCCCTTTTTTATCTCCTTATGTATGTATCATTTTATTCTTGTTTTAGTTGTCGTGTCTCTCAGCTGAAGAGCGGCGGATTGTGCCGCTGACAGCCCTCCCCTGCCCATATGGGGCAGGGGAATGAAATCACAATAAAGGGGAAAAAAAAGCGTAGCTAGCAGGCGATCATTGTAGGCAAAACCACCTCTTCCTTCCGTCTCCACGGCTTCTATATGACCATTTATGGCCATCCTTATCATCATCACCCCTACTCTCAAGTACCTTGGCGTCACCCTTGACCGTCGCCTCTCCTGGACCTCCATCTCCGAACGATCCAAGACAAGGCACGCTCCCGCCTCCATCTCCTCAAGCTCCTTTCTGGCTGCACATGGGATCTGGACCCCTCCACCATCCTCCATACCTATAAATCCCTCATCTGCCCTATACTCTGCTACACAGGTCCTGCATGGATCTCCGCCCCTCCTACCTTTTACAAAGCCCTTCAAATCCTAGAACGCCATGTGCCCTGCCTCGCCTATCGCATCTGTCTCCCCTCCCGCACACAGATCCTGTATGACCTTATTCCGTTCCCGCACCTCCTCCTTTTCCTTGAACAGATACGGATCCTCTACACCTGCCATAAACTTGATCCCCCTCACCCTCTTGTCTCTCCCATCCTCTCCCACCCCTGTCCACTACTGCGCCTCTATTCCCAAGTCCCACCTGATCTCCATGTCTCCACTCTCCATACCCTCGCCCAAGGTGGCTTCCACCAACTCCCCCTCCCTGATGATGCCCTCATCCCCTCCATCTGCCCCTCCTACCAACTTTTATACTCCCCTTCCACACCCTGTGTTTTTTTCGTTAGGACACCCTCTCTCCCTTCTCTCCCTCCTCCCTTCCTCCCTCTTCCTCCCCTTGTGTTTCCCCTACCCCCTACCTTCTTTCCTCCCTCTTCCATCTCCATCTCCATCTCCACTGGCATTTACACCCTCCCCTCTCCCTCCTCCCCCAACTTTTCCCCTTTTTGGCAGGTCCCCGGACTCGTACACGTCAAGTGAACATTCACGCGCCGGATATCATCGCCGTCGGTTCTTTGTGTGTGCCGTCGTGTTAGTGCTTTAGTGTTTCACCACTCACCCTCCATCGTCCACGTGTGTTATTTCAGTCATCAGTGTTCGTGTACAAGTGCTGAACGTTTTTTATTTTACTGCACCTGTGAACGGCTCCGTGTTTTTTACTCATGTGTCTATTGTTTTTTGTACATCATTATGTTTTGTTTTTCTATGTCTTCCTTGTTGCTATTTGTACTATCTGTGGCCGAAGAGCAGCGTAATATTGCCGCTGTCGGCCCACCTTTGTATAAGGGGTTAAAATAACAATAAAGAAAAGAAAAAGCTCAGCTAGGCAGTCCGAAATTCGTGGACTCTATCGACAGCGCGGCAACAGACAGAGTGTTTACAGTACTTTGTTTTCGTTACTAGTGGACGTTGTGCATTCGTGTCGCTTGTCACCCTGTTGCTTCTTGCTTGTTGTCGTCGTAAGGTCTCCCTCGGTCGTCCGTCGTTGTTCGTGTCCGTCCTTTCCCGTTCGTTCGTTGTTCGCGGGACGCTCCCGTTTGGTTCCGCCGCGTTTCGTTCTCGGCAACCCCGCTACCGTTCCGGTCGTGGTTACAACAGAAGTGTTTATTTAAATTTTGCGTTTCCGAAAATTCATTATATTTCGTCAGTATTTCAGAGTTATTAAAGGAGTGTTTAAGACATAACTCTACAGCTTGTCTTGCATTTATGGACAATTATTGCTTCGTAGTTAAACCTACACTGTTTGTTAAAAAGAGCAAAGCACCTGAAGAAATGGTTGGAGGTCAATCTAACTTCATACGTGTGCCGCACTCGGGTATGGAAATTATTAGAGTTGCAATTCTACCTGTGAGGTGAGAACAGTGGATAGTGTTACTAGTATTTAGTGTTGTTACCAGGTACGATAGGTATGTAAGGGGCGTGGGCAGTGTCAGATGTTGAGTGACTTCTGTGAAGGACACGAAGATGCCGCTTACTCGTGTGAGACATCGTTATCAGCAACAGAGTTTCAAAGCAATCTTACTGTGGGTCTCCATTTGACCGGCTGGTCGTATCGTGCTGTGTCCAGATTCGTGTGGCACCTGGACGTGACTGTGGTCCGATGTTGGACTGCATGGGATGGACGGCAGGCATACTCGTCGAAAAGCTTTCGGTCGACCAATTCTGACCACCAGAAGGGACGATCGTCGTTTTGTCCACTAAACACATCGTAAATCCTTCTGCCCTCCAAAAAAAAAGTAATAAACTTCGTGCAACATTTTGTGCCATCGCACATAATTGGACGGAGACAAGCAGGAGCCAGACTAGGGAGCAGCCGTCCGACGCGTAGTCTGCCGTTAACATCGCAACACAGACGGCTGCTTTTGGAGGAGTGCATTGATCGGGAAGCGGCCGGCCGGTGTGGCCGTGCGGTTAAAGGCGCTTCAGTCTGAAACCGCGTGACCGCTACGGTCGCAGGTTCGAATCCTGCCTCGGATATGGATGTGTGTGATGTCCTTAGGTTAGTTAGGTTTAATTACTTCTAAGTTCTAGGCGACTGATGACCTCAGAAGTTAAGTCGCATGGTGCTCAGAGCCATTTTTGATCGGGAAGCGAGGACTGGTTATGAATGGCGTCGCACTGCGTTCAGCGATGAATCGCGGTTCGTCACTACCCAGTGTGAGCATCGTCGGTAAGTGCGACGGCGAGCCGGTGATAGCCGGCCGTGGTGGCCGTGCGGTTAAAGGCGCTTCAGTCTGGAACCGCGGGACTGCTACGGTCGCAGGTTCGAATCCTGCCTCGGGCATGGGTATGTGTGATGTCCTTAGGTTAGTTAGGTTTAAGTAGTTCTAAGTTCTAGGGGACTTAAGACCTAAGTGTTGAGTCGCATAGTGCTCAGAGCCATTTGAACCATTTTGAGCCGGTGATAAGTCCCATTCCTCCAATGTTTTGGAGAGGCCCAGCAGTGTTGCCGGCCGATGTGGCAGAGCGATTCTAGGCGCTTCAGTCCGGAACCGCGCTGCTAATACGGTCGCAGGTTCGAATCTTGCCTCGGGCATGGATGTGTGCGATGTCCTTAGCTTAGTTCGTTTTAAGTATAGGGGACTAATGACCTCAGATGTTAACTCCCATATTGCTTAGAACCATTTGAACCATTTTGAACCCAACAGTGTTAATCCTGACGTCGTAGTGTGGGCAGCCGTCAGGAATAACTTCTGGTCATGGCTGGTAGTGACTGAAAGAACTCTGACGGCACAATGGTACGTCTTGGACATCCTGCGGCCTCATGGTTGAGATTCTTTAAAAGCGTAATTCTCTTCCACACATGACACGTGTCTCTACGAGCTGGCTGCGCGATATGAGATACTCTGTTGACCAGCAAGATGCTGAGTTCCCCCCGATGGATTAGGATATCGACGAGCAGTTACAACAGCTGTGGGCCGGCTTGCCGCAGGAGAGGATACAACGTCTTCCCGACCCCCTGCGCAACCGAATCAATGCACACATCCAGGCCATACTGATAAGTGGACTCATACCGACAGGTTCCTTGTAAATATGACTCGACTTAATCTCTGAACTACCTCGAGATGACTGGGTGTTTGTGTTGTACTCATTTCGTCATCATTCGTGAATGTGGCGCGTTTGGACTGAACGAAGTTTGGGACTTTGTACGGGCGCTGACAACCGCGCAGTTGAGCGCCCCAAAACCCAAACATCACCATCATCAACATCATCATCTCTGAACCAACTTACAGAACCAATTCAGTTTAATTCAAGCACCTTGCAGTTGACAAAAGCAGCCGTTATGTTTCGATAACAGACTGTGATACGACCTGACTTTCATAACGTACAGTTGATTCCAGAGCCTCAGTTCGATCCTCAGTTTTGCTACAAGGATGAGATGGAAAGTGGATCGGCGTCCAATCGGTATCGTTAGAACTAGTAAAGAATTACAGAAAAAATGGAGAGCTGCAAGCTATACCTGTGAGCCCACAAAACTAGCGTCCAGGAAGCAGCGATAGGTCGACAACTTTCCGTGGACCCCTGACCATAAACTCTTTTTGGGTTATTCAGTGGCATAAGGGATATCAGAACATTGCGTATTAAGGACAACTGCTCAAGGAATGAATGTTCTGTTCTTAGTGTATGCTGTCACAGACAAAAAAAATCCACATGCACTTCCAACTCTCGACGTCTATTTACAGATTTATTTTTTTCCACCTGCTCTTCCGACTCTCGACATCTGCAGAGATTTTTATCTATGTACTATTATTTAAATGGTTTCACAATCGTTCTTCTGATGTTTAAGAAATTTTTTCTGCCTCCACTAGAAAGTGAAGAAACCTACATTCCATGCTGAAGAACCCGTAAGCCACGCCAACGATTTTGACTCTAAAAATTATTTTCTGTCGAAGGTGCACTTACTCTTATCGGGTCCGTTGTTATGACTGTGACCTGATGGCCTCTCTTGGCTAGCTCGAGAGCTATCAGTCTGAAAGGCACCTGGTGGCTGATGGAGGCCGTCGGGATGATGCCCAGGATCCTGGCTGAGTGGGCCACTCGAGCCGCCAGCATCACCACTAGGATCAGCGGCACGGAGGCATTCATTGTGAAAATGGCGGAGTCTCACCTGCAGGCAGGGGCAATGACCACGTAAAAGCGCCGTACCGGTCTGCGAAAGAGAAACATTAAGAGATCATCCTTAGCGTTTAAGTCTTTTCTAGACAGCCCAGGGCATAATGGAACATTTGTTACGGTAGCAAATCCTAGCTTTACTTAATATGCACCCCAGTTTGTTTATGAAGAAGCAATTCTTGGTTTTACACACGAAATTTTGCTGAAGAAGTCTTCAGAAGAAGGCAGAAAACAAGAACTCAGAAGAGAAACCTACAAGGGAAAAAGGACCCTGAGTACAAATCTGTGGCCTTCTGAAGAGATGACATAAAAAAACGTTATGAAATTACAATGAAATCCAGACCATTAGCTGCTTACAGGCATTGATAAATATCAACGGCGACATTTGAAAATGTGTGCGCAGACCGGGACTCGAACCCTGGATCACCTGATTATATGGCAGACAGTGTATCCGACTGAGCCACCGAGGACACAGAGGACAGAGCGACTGCAGGGACTGATCCCTGGCAAACTCCCCGTGAGATCCACATTTCCAACTTACTGTCCACACACTAGATTTGTTGTGCCCCTGCCCACTATACTCATTACTCGCGGCAGTCAATCTACCGATTTCGGTAAGAGTTTGAGCAATGCGAGTGCTTCCGCACTGAAGAAGATCATTGTCTGGTAAGCCTTATCTATATGAACATGGTATCTGTTCTTTCGGACATGTCTTCATATAGATAAGACTTACCGGTCAATGATCTTCTTCAGTGTGGATGCTCTCACATTGCTCAAACTCTTATGGGAATCAGTAGAATGGCTGCGGTGAGTAATGAGTGTAGTGGGCAAGGGCACTATAAATGTACAGGGTTATTACAAATGATTGAAGCGATTTCACAGCTCTACAATAACTTTATTATCTGAGATATTTTCACAATGCTTTGCACACACATACAAAAACTCAAAAAGTTTTTTTAGGCATTCACAAATGTTCGATATGTGCCCCTTTAGTGATTCGGCAGACATCAAGCCGATAATTAAGTTCCTCCCACACTCGGCGCAGCATGTCCCCATCAATGAGTTCGAAAGCATCGTTGATGCGAGCTCGCAGTTCTGGCACGTTTCTTGGTAGAGGAGGTTTAAACACTGAATCTTTCACATAACCCCACAGAAAGAAATCGCATGGGGTTAAGTCGGGAGAGCGTGGAGGCCATGACATGAATTGCTGATCATGATCTCCACCACGACTGATCCATCGATTTCCAATCTCCTGTTTAAGAAATACCGAACATCATGATGGAAGTGCGGTGGAGCACCATCCTGTTGAAAGACGAAGTCGGCGCTGTCGGTCTCCAGTTGTGGCATGAGCCAATTTTCCAGCATGTCCAGATACACGTGTCCTGTAACGTTTTTTTCGTAGAAGAAAAAGGGGCCGTAAACTTTAAACCGTGAGATGGCACAAAACACGTTAACTTTTGGTGAATTGCGAATTTGCTGCACGAATGCGTGAGGATTCTCTACCGCCCAGATTCGCACATTGTGTCTGTTCACTTCACCATTAAGAAAAGATGTTGCTTCATCACTGAAAACAAGTTTCGCACTGAACGCATCCTCTTCCATGAGCTGTTGCAACCGCGCCGAAAATTCAAAGCGTTTGACTTTGTCATCGGGTGTCAGAGCTTGTAGCAATTGTAAACGGTAAGGCTTCTGCTTTAGCCTTTTCCGCAAGATTTTCCAAACCGTCGGCTGTGGTACGTTTAGCTCCCTGCTTGCTTTATTCGTCGACTTCCGCGGGCTACGCGTGAAACTTGCCCGCACGCGTTCAACCGTTTCTTCGCTCACTGCAGGCCGACCCGTTGATTTCCCCTTACAGAGGCATCCAGAAGCTTTAAACTGCGCATACCATCGCCGAATGGAGTTAGCAGTTGGTGGATCTTTGTTGAACTTCGTCCTGAAGTGTCGTTGCACTGTTATGACTGACTGATGTGAGTGCATTTCAACCACGACATACGCTTTCTCGGCTCCTGTCGCTATTTTGTCTCACTGCGCTCTCGAGCGCTCTGGCGGCAGAAACCTGAAGTGCGGCTTCAGCGGAACAAAACTTTATGAGTTTTTCTACGTATCTGCAGTGTGTCGTGACCATATGTCAATGAATGGAGCTACAGTGAATTTATGAAATCGTTTCAATCATTTGTAATAGCCCTGTACTGTGGGGACAGTAAACTGGAATCGTGGAATTCACAGGGAGTATGCCAGAGATCAGTCCCTGCAGTCGCTCAGTGCTTTGTGTCCTCGGTGGCTCAGTCAGCCGGCACGGTAGCTCAGCTTGTCGGTCAAAGGCTTAGTTGCCCTCTGTAATAAAAATAAAATAAAATAAAATAAAAACTGCATGAATAGATCAACGATGAACCTGAGCAAGCTTCATGGTACATCCGCCCCAAACAAATACAGCGGCCAATGACGAACAAAATGAGATCAGAAAAAAAGTCGGATAGAACATCTGCCATGTAAGCAGGTGATCCTGGGTTCGAGGCCTGGTCGGGGCACACATTTTCAACTGTCACTGTTGATATTTATCAACGCCTATAAGCAGCTAATGGTCTGGATTTCATTATAATTCCGTTCTTCGAGAGCTGCAAGATCACCAATGGTATCTGTTCTTTCGGATATATTCGAAAGAACACATACCATCTCCATATATTCATATGTCATATAAAAACGTTAGGTTGAACTTCATATTGTATTTTATGAAAATTGATACGTTTTTTAAAGTTTATGTTCCTTTTTCTCAGAATCTATGAATTATTTAATTTCGTACACTTTTTCTGTGAACACAATAATTGTCGTCTCAAGAGCAAATTTTAAAATTCTGAGTGTGAACTGAGATAACGGGCAAAGTGCTTAGAATTTTACCTGAATTTTATATTACCCTTAAGAATTAAATTTAAAAAATTATTAAAATTCTCCTGTTCCAAACATTCAAAAGAATCTCACGAGAGCAGCTTACTATATGCAAAGGGATTAAACAGGAAAAGTTGTATAGAAATCTAGAAGTCTCTCCAACAGTTTCTGAGAAAAAGATGATTATATTATTTACTGCTACTTCTTGAAAAAGTTCCTATCTCAAATAATTAAAAATTAAATTAATGCTATATTAAAAAGTATTATATAGCCTGCTTTGGCCTCAAACGTTCACTGTGTGTTAACGTACCGCTGCAATGCCTCGTCGACGTCACTATCGTCGGCGATTTCAGTGGTATGTTCCTGTGTATGGTTCATTGAAAGAAATAAAAATTGACCTCACTGGGAAATTTAATACTGTTATATATATATATATATATATATATATATATATATATATATATATATATATATATATATAATCCAAGGAACTTAACAGTAATGTGTTACTTTCATGTAAAGCACGTGAAAATCTCGTTGTCATATATTCAAAACTATGGATTTGGCGCTTCTTTTAAATAGTGTCTGTTTTCCATGAACGTGTCCCCCCTCCCTACTTAAGGGAGTAGTGAAAAACGGTCAAATTAATTATTTCAGTTGTTCATTAAATGTTGAGTCTTCTGGTCAGAGATACAAAATGTGCTGGCTTCATTAACCTATCGTCTCTCAATTCCAAGTTAGAAAGTTTCATTATGGACTGCTTCTGCAGCACAATTGCGCACAGGCGTTTAATGTCCTTACTAAAGGAGAAGTTTCTACACAATGTTATCCCACTCAGACACTTAATTAACGCGGATAGTCAAAGTACGTAACACCATTTAAATATTTTGATAAAGAAACTAGTAATGATGAAGGAGTGTTGTACTCATTGGAAAAACTGTTCTGTGTTTTTAGTTGAGAGTCAGTAATTTATAAATTAATTACAATTTCCTGCCTTGCGCTTTGTCTGAGGTTGATTATAATAATTTTTGCCACTTCAAAAGATATAAGTTCTCGTCAGTATCCATTAAATAGGAGGAAAACAATGTATTTATTGAACACAGTTGATATTAATATCGAACCTTGTGGAGCTTCATTAATGATTTCCTCAACCGGAAAATCTTTCCTGCCTTATTACTTGAATTATCCACTTGTTGAACTATTAATTCTTTGAATGCTTTTTTTTTTTTACAGTAAAATCTGCTATGTCGATTTTACGGAAGCTGAGAAAAACCTGGAGGCATCTGTGCTCTTTATTGGGATCCCTCCGCTGGCCATCTTTGTGAAGAACTCTGGGTGTTTATTATACACGTCTTAGCGAATACAGGTCATGCTTCCTATTTCCGCCTCATAGTCAAAATATAATAAATATTAATAGATGAAAACCCGAAGAAAAATGGATAATTTTAGGTTTATACTGGTGTGCTGCACGATATTTTCTTTCACCTTAATTGAAGTTGATGGTATGGCTAAAATTATTTCCATTGTTTTACTTAAAAACAAAGAATTCATAGTGAAAAATATGTGAGCACCCACAGGTATGTGTCCTTGATGAGTGATAGATACCCAGAGAAACAGAAGAAAAATTCTATTAGCAATACTGAAGACTTTTCCAGAACACTGTACCACCATAAACGTCATAGGAAATAATTTCAGGGACATGTTAGGTAGGTGTAACTGTACAACTGTAGTATCACGTTCTCTAAAAGTGGTGTATTGTAATTTCGCTAAAAGATGTTCCTTAGCCTTTCCTCTTTTGTTAAGATACGATTTTTACCAGAGAACGAGTACTGAGCGGTGAAGTTGTACCCCTGTAATACTCCTTACGCTGTATTAAACTTCAAAGAAATTGAATTTTTATCAGTCTTCTTCACTTACTCTTTTCTGCTGCTTGAGCGTGTTTTCCTCTTAAGATATCATGATCATCATCAGCAGCAGCAGCAGCCAATTCAATCATTAAATGATGTGGCCTCTTCGAGTCTTGGATTCAGATAGGCTTTCAGTAGTCCTCTCCAAGTGGATCGGTCTTGGACTGTTCTCTGCCACGTGCTACCAGCGATCTTCTTGATATCTTTGACCCATCTGTCCGGTGGTCTTCCTCTAGGCCTCCGATGCTCTCTCGGACTCCACTCCAGTACTAGTTTCGTCCACCTGCTATTTTTTCCTCTGGCGACGTGACCAGCCCACTGCCATTTCAAGGAGCCTGCTGTCTCTAAGGTGTCCTTAACCTTCGTCACAGGCCGGATGTCACATGTCCTTTTCCAATTCCTTCTTGTATAGCCCAGCATTGATCTTTCCATGGCTCCTTTTGTAAATGAGTTCAGTGTCCATGATGCAACCACACGTCAGCACAGGAAGAATGCATTTTTTCTTTAGATTTACTAGCATTTTTGATCTGAATACTGTTGAATTCCGCCGGCCGCTATGTCCGAGCGGTTCTAGGCCCTTCAGTCCGGAACCGCGCTGCTGCTACGGTCGCAGGTTCGAATCCTGCCTCGGGCATGGATGTGTGTGATGTCCTTAGGTTAGTTAGGTTTAAGTAGTTCTAAGTCTAGGGGATTGATGACCTCAGATGTTAAGTCCCATAGTGCTTAGAGCCATTTTTTGTTGTTGTCGAATTTCTCCCAAACGCTTGCCAGTAAGGCAATATCATGAGCAAATCTCAAGCTGGTAAGCCTTCTTCCATTCATTCTAATTCTGTTACCTTCCCAGCTCAGCTTTGACATAGCCATTTCCAGTACAGCCGAGGTTTTGAGATCGGATCGCCATGCTTGACGCCCCTCATGATGCGGAATTCTTGAGTTGATTCGCCGATATTAACATAAGCTGAAGAAGTCTTGTAGGTATTGCTGAGCACTTCAGTGTACGCTGCTCCCATTCCTTGCTCGCTCAAAGCTTGGAGGACAGCTATATGGCTAACGGAGTCAAAGGCCTTTTCAAAATCAACAAAGGCAATGCAGAGAGACAGCTGGTATTCATTTGTTCTGCTTATCACTTCACTAACGGGCAGTGCTAGTGCTAGTGCTAAAATTGCTTTGGAATCCTGCTTGTTCTATAGGTTGGGCTGAGTCTAGAGGGGGACTAATTCGATTTAACAGAATCTTTGTGAAAAATTCGTACGAAATTGAGAGCAAGCTGATAGGACGATAGTTTTTGATATTGTGAGTACTTCCTTTCTTGTGTATCAATGTAATCTTTGCCTTGTTCCACGATAGTGGGATTGAAACATAGTGCCGCAGGAATTAAATACTTTTGCCAAGTGATTTATTGTTACCTCTTCTGCCAGTCTCAGGATGTCAACACTGAGCTCATCATCCCTTCTTCATGCTGTCTAGAGCACACTTGACTTCCGATGAGAGTATATCTGGAACAGTAGGTAAATCAATTAATTTAGATACACTCAAATTTTCCCTTGGTTTGCTATACAAATTGCTATAAAAGTCACTGATGAACTTCAAAACCTCCTCCTTTTCAGTGATTCGACTATCATTTCCACCAAGTGCGATAATCTGCTTTTTACCGATTGTGATTTTGCGTTTGGGTGACTTCAAACTTGTCTTGTTCTCTGCGTTTGCTGTTAAGATGTCTTCACTGAATTTCTATATGTCAGTTTTCATTTCTCTTCGCACTGCCTTACATAGTTCAGAATTCGCTGCCATGTCACGATCGGTTTGGATTTTCATTTCTCTCCTCTGTTGTAAAAGGTTTCCGTCTTGACACTGAACTTCTTTGGTTTTTTATTCTTTTGGCACAGCCCACCAACTTCTTGTGTACTTGAAACAATCATTTCCGCCAAATCTCCATCTTTAGTTTCGTGGAGTTTGCTTTAGAGGACTTCTTGGAATTTCGACGAATGTTCTTCCAGGTTTTTGAAGGTTGATTATGCTTCTGTTCCCTTTCATCTCTTACATTGAGCTCGGTCTTTGCTCTCACCAGACGGTGATCACTGCCAGTGTTGAACTGATTTAGCACTGTCACGTCTTTTACAATTCGCGGAATGTTTGACAGAATAAAGTCTATCTCATTTTTGACATTGAAATTTGGGCTACTCCAAGTCCATTTTTGGTCAGGGTGTTTCTTAAAGAATATATTCATAATGGACATATGGGTGTACTCAGCGAACTGGACTAATCTCTCACCTCTATCCTTTCGGTCATCAATCCCATAGTTACCCACCACTGTGTCACACTGTTTCTTGGTGCCAACTTTTGCATTAAAATAGCCAATAACCATCTGGAAGTGACAATCGCTACCTTTTTTACAGGTGCTATCCAGGATTTCATAAAAATATTCCATTTCTTCGTCAGGGTGGCTTGAAATGGGAGCATACACCTGAACAATCTGTATTTTATACCTATTCGACACTTTAAGGACCATTCGAACTATCCTGCTGGAAGTTCCTTCTAAGAAAGTTACTCTGTCAGCGATATTCTTGTTAATTAAGAACCCAACGCCATTGAGTTTCCTTCCGGGTCGCCACAAAAGTAGAACAAGTTACTAGAGTGCAAACAGAGACAGTCTTCCCCTTTTCGGCGTACTTCGCTTAAACCAACAATACTCCAGTTGATTTCTGTAAGCTCTTTCTCGATCTCTTTTAGTCTGTCGTTGCCTATCAGACAGCGACAGCGACAGTTATATGTACAGACTTGAAAAATCTGCTTCTTCGTCTCATCACATCTTGGTTCCAAGGCGGGTGTAAACTGAATGTGTACGCAACGGAGAATAATACACGCTAAAATGAAGATGTGGCCCAGTCTTACTATCCCCTGAAGGAGATCTTAGGATCTCTTCATTCTATAAATTACAATCTAAACATAAATGAATGATGAAGGCAACTAAACCTACTAAATGATAAACGTTGCTCCTGCTTATATACTTATTGTAGTTTTTAAAAAAAGTTTCTAATGTAAAGTTTACATTCCCTAAGTAAAATTACTAATCAATCCAACTCTACACCTTATTATGACTGCACGGTCTGATATCAATAACGCGAAATGACTGACATCATCTACGTACAAAACACTAGAAGACTCTACTTTCAAAGATGATCTACGATGGTGTGGAACCTCAGTGGAAATAAACTAACGTGATCACAGCTGTTTAACTTTTATAGCCCTAATAAGCCGAAGCAGTTTGCGATACCACCGTATGTACTGAGTCTGGTGCGTCGAAGTGATGGTTCTCGTACTCGACTGCGACGATGGAATTACTCCTGCCACAGATAAACTCCTTCGAACACTAGGACGGCAGAAGGCGGTCCTCTGACTAACATACTCTAATGCTGTCTTCTCCTCTCTGTGTTCTACAGACGAGAAACGCGAACTCCCAGCCACAAGGACGGAGTTCAGATAACGTCTCAACGTAAGTATAGGCAGAAGAAGTGCTCTCGATTACTGAACGCTGCGTACTCAACGACGACAATCAACCCGGAGGTGAAGTCCAGAACCGTATAGGTTCGCAACAGTTCAGTGCCTAGCTGTTCTAACTATAAACTCTCCTGAGAGCAAGGACAGCAAATCCGCCTGTATCAACAAAGCTGATATCGAGCGACCGTCACACACGGGCGCTCACAACGGAAGACCTCGTCTCTCCAGCGCTGGCTTCCCAGCAAGGCTCGGCTCCCAACCATCGTAATTCTGAAAACGAATCATATTCCCGAAACCACGGAATATTCTCCCTCTCTGCAGATTCTTCCGAACGCCGACCAACAATATTTTAGTCTTTTGTCGTACAGCGCGGAAAGTTTGCGAGGAAAAACCTATACTCGTACAGTGGTACGCTACTGAGTAAAAATCCTTGGAAATAACCCAGCCTACGTGGTTTCTGAGGTGCCGCTTCTTCGTTCCTCTTACCTTCGTCCAAGAGTTTCAGCGTTCGGAAGTATTATCCGGTTATCCTTCCGACGCCTACTACAATAGCGGCCAGCCGTCACCCTATTGTGCTGCAGATGTCTATCTAGCGATTTCCTGTGCTTAACAGGAAAGTCAAAACAACAAGCAACGGTGGTAACATTAAGAGTGCAATGGGAATTCCACTGTTAAATGCAGAGGAGAGAGCAGATAGGTGGAAAGAATACATTGAAAGCCTCTATGAGGGTGAAGATTTGTCTGATGTGATAGAAGAAGAAACAGGAGTCGATGTAGCAGAGATAGGGGATCCAGTATTAGAATCGGAATTTAAAAGAAGTTTGGAGGACTTACGGTCAAATAAGGCAGAAGAGATAGATAACATTCCATCAGAATTTCTAAAATCATTGGGGGAAGTGGCAACAAAACGACTGTTCACGTTGGTGTGTAGAATATATGAGTCTGGCGATATACCATCTGACTTTCGGAAAAGCATCATCCACACAATTCCGAAGACGGCAAGAGCTGACAAGTGCGAGAATTATCGCACGATCAGCTTAACAGCTCATGCATCGAAGCTGCTTACAAGAATAATATACAGAAGAATGGAAAAGAAAATTGAGAATGCGCTAGGTGACGATCAGTTTGGCTTTAGGAAAAGTAAAGGGAGGAGAGAGGCAATTCTGACGTTACGGCTAATAATGGAAGCAAGGCTAAAGAAAAATCAAGACACTTTCATAGGATTTGTCGACCTGGAAAAAGCGTTCGACAATATAAAATGGTGCAAACTGTTCGAGATTCTGAAAAAAGTAGGGGTAAGCTATAGGGAGAGACGGATCATATACAATATGTACAACAACCAAGAGGGAATAATAAGAGTGGACGATCAAGAATGAAGTGCTCGTATTAAGAAAGGTGTAAGACAAGGCTGTAGCCTTTCGCCCCTACTCTTCAATCTGTTCATCGAGGAAGCAATGATGGAAATAAAAGAAAGGTTCAGGAGTGGAATTAAAATACAAGGTGAAAGGATATCAATGATACGATTCGCTGATGACATTGCTATCCTGAGTGAAAGTGAAGAAGAATTAAATGATCTGCTGAACGGAATGAACAGTCTAATGAGTACACAGTATGGTTTGAGAGTAAATCGGAGAAAGACGAAGGTAATGAGAAGTAGTAGAAATGAGAACAGCGAGAAACTTAACATCAGGATTGATGGTCACGAAGTCAATGAAGTTAAGGAATTCTGCTACCTAGGCAGTAAAATAACCAATGACGAACGGAGCAAGGAGGATATCAAAAGCAGACTCGCTATGGCAAAAAAGGCATTTGTGGCCAAGAGAAGTCTACTAATATCAAATACCGGCCTTAATTTGAGGAAGAAATTTCTGAGGATGTACGTCTGGAGTACAGCATTGTATGGTAGTGAAACATGGACTGTGGGAAAGCCGGAACAGAAGAGAATCGAAGCATTTGAGATGTGATGCTATAGACGAATGTTGAAAATTAGGTGGACTGATAAGGTAAGGAATGAGGAGGTTCTACGCAGAATCGGAGAGGAAAGGAATATGTGGAAAACACTGATAAGGGGAAGGGACAGGATGATAGGACATCTGCTAAGACATGAGGGAATGACTTCCATGGTACTAGAGGGAGCTGCAGAGGGCAAAAACTGTAGAGGAAAACAGAGATTGGAATACGTCAAGCAAATAATTGATGACGTAGGTTGCAAGTGCTACTCTGAGATGAAGAGGTTAGCACAGGAAAGGAATTCGTGGCGGGCCGCATCAAACCAGTCAGTAGACTGATGACAAAAAAAAAAAAAAAATAAGCAGGACCAACACCTGTGCGGGCCTTCCGCCCAGAGGTTGAGTTCTGCCTGCCGTTTCATCTCCACTGGCGTTTCAACCTTTACTAGTATAGGCAATCATTCATTACGCCGTTTTTACAATAAAGACACCCGTCACCTTTCATGCAATAAGCGTTAACAATTATTTATAGTGCGTACGTGACATTGTCAGTCTCCTTTAAATATTCATATATATATATATATATATATATATATATATATATACATATATATATATATATATATATATATATATGATGTACTACCTATCAAATAATACCTAATGTGGTTATAGATCACGGAAACGTACGTGGATGAGTGCTTGTAAGGTGCGAAATTATAGCCACCTTACATGGTGTTTGGGACATCAAAGTTGCTCCCACCCGGAGATCCGATTATGGGGCTATTACTCCGGAAAATTTAACATTAATGTCACACATCACAACTCAAATACGTAAGAAAACATAATGAACCATACGCGCTGCCGTCTGAGTTTTTGTTTATGACCATCAGTTAAACCTAACAGTGTATTTTCTTCATCTGTGACATATGTTACTTCACTTCGTTTTATTACAATCCATATCGATTTAGGCCTGTTACCTGAATTGTTAATCAGAAGAATTGCGGCCAAGACATTGCTTTCAACGACGTACCAATAGTTATAGTAGAAAAGTCCGAGTAGAGATTGACATTTCCAGGAACGAATATAGATTCATTACAGAGGAGGGCTGTGTGTTTCACGCTTTGTGGCTTCCCGGACGGGAGGTGAATACACAGCCACGGTGCACTAGGAATACAGTGGCCATGAAGCCATCTCCGCGGACAGTAATATTTTTGATAAACATTCCCCCTCCCTTACTCCGCACGTTTCGCTTCTACATAACGACGATGACCAACCAGTAACTGAAGGAAGAATTTTAACCAGTAACTCCTCTTCTTCCGCATAAGCGTGGGGATACTCCTTTTCTATCCAATGACGATGACCCATCAATGGTAGCCACAATAATTTTACCCATTTCTTCACTATAAGCGTGGGCAAACTCTCTTTTAGAAGAAAAAGCGACACTAGCCTTTCAGCTCTACATGAACTGCTATCCTGAAGAAGACCCCAGCACCAGAGAGGTCGAAACATCGATCGTGTAGAAGGAATGTGTCATGACCTAACAACCTACAATATTTTACCTTCAATTGTTAATTTGTCTCATAATACGCAGACGCTTAGGCTTTTGTAATAAATGTCCTTTCCAAACTGCCGGACAAAAAACTGTAAATACCTAGCTTAAAGGGGGTAGGGGGGAGGGAGGGATGAGGGAACGAAATTAAACCTCACAGCTTTAGAAGGTATGCGGTGTTATGTCAATGGTTTCGGTATCGACTGAAATTTACGAAGAACTTGGCAGTATGATCCCACTTATCAGGATGACTTTGCATTTCCTCTGGCCTGGATGAGTGCACTCATTAGCTTGGGAAGAGTGTCATAAAGCCATTGTATCCTTTCCTGTGGCAAATAGTTCATAACTGTGTAACTGGTGCTTGATATCCTTGATACTAGCATGCACCACATATGTTTTGTCAGGGAAAAACCTTAGGATCTTCCACAGGAGTACGTCAATATCTGGCAGACAATTCATAGAGACACGTGCCATGCGTGGAGGAGCATTGTCCCGCTGAAAAATAGCACCGCGATATTGTCGGATGAGAGGTAACATATGAGAATGCAGGATGTCCCTGACATTCCGTTATGCAGTCAGAGAGCCTTCAATGGCTATTAGCTGTGTCCTAAAGTCGTAGCTGATGACACCATGCACCAGGAGTCACACAGCTGTCTCTCTAGAACACTGTTAAGTATGAGACTTCTTCCCAGGACGCCGCTATACGTTCCAACAATGGTCATCTGGTAGTGCAGAATCGCGATTCATCACCAACACAGTGCAACACCATTCATCGGCAGTCCATGCTTCCCGGTCATAGCACCTCTCCATAGGTAGTCTACTCGAGCGACGGTGATTCCGAAGTCCGACTGCAGCTGGTTTTCGTCCAAAGGTGTCACAGAATGTTGCAACGGGTCCATTACATGTTGTATAATGGCAGGCGCAGAAGTAAAGAGATTACTGTGTGCTTGGTGCACAATACAGTGATGCTCCCTTGTGGTGATCAGGCGTGACTGATGAGAACCTCGATGACGAGTACACCTTCTCTCAGGTTCCCAGGCTTTCTAACATCACATCCGAATGCCCCACAAATCTGTACATTGCACGACTCGACCAGCTGGTGAAATGGAGACCAACAATTAGGCCACTTTCTAACTCTTCAGGTGCTAATAATGTTGACTAACACGAGTACGCAGCTTGTCAGTGTCCTTCACACGATCATTCAACTTCTCTCGCTGATCACACCTGTTATATGAGGTGTGACAAAAAGTAATGAGATTGATGCGGAAAAAAAATGTTGTGTAAGTTAGTCAGTTTAGTGTTGTCTCCTTCAAAGTAGTTCCCTTCTGATTGCACACACTTTTTCCAGCCCTTCTGCCACTGATGGTAACATTTCTGGAATTCATCTTCTGCCACTGATGGTAACATTTCTGGAATTCATCTTCTGTAATATCCTCTAAGACCCTCGTCACAGCTTTTTGGACATCTTGTGTTGTTTGAAAATGGTGTCCCTTGACCGCCGTTTTGAGTCTTGGAAATAGAATAAAGTCGCACGGAGCGATATCTGGTGAATAAGGTGGCTATGGTATCTGTTTTGAGGTTAAAAATTGCCATACTGACAGAGCAGTATGGGATGGCGCATTACCGTGATGCAGAATCCAATTTTGCACAAATCTTTCTCATACCAAGATCTTCAGTTATTATTAGACGAGCCGTTTCTCGACTGATGTTCAGTTCTTCTCCAATAATTTTCACGGATAACCTTTGATCAGATCTAGGTTGAAGGTCATCCACTGCGGTCTTCATTTTCAACATTCGTTCTGCCTCCGCTAAACACTTTATAGCAACGAAAAACTTGAGCTCTTGACATAACTTCCTCTCCAAAAGCCTTCTGAAGCTTACCGTAAGTTATCGTCGCGTTTTTACCCAATTTAGCGCAAAAAGAAATGGCATACCGTTGCGCAATATTAAGCAGTTCCATTTCCGTGACGAGAGATGCAAACACGTGTTAACTTATTACAGCACAACTGACGACTGAGCAGTTGCATCGATGTGCCGCTTGGACTAGAAGCAGCTTATAGACCAAGGTCAAAGATATTGTGCCTACGCAAGCCTGCAGGGTTACCACATCTTGCAAAGAAACTCAGTCTCATTACTTTATTGTCACACCTCGTACATCATACGAGGCATTTTAATGGCGCTAAACTCGCACAACACTAATGCACTGTGATGGCCATCCTACCTCTCAAAGGCGTTGCAACCAACCCGATTTACGTATACGCGAATGGTGTGTATGTATTACATTGTGGTCCGACCACGTCTTCTGGATGCTCCACATTTTTTTCAGACAGTATACATTGGATTAAGATTTGTATGCGCTGTATATTATTATGGATATTATATCAAATTCAACTTCTCATTTATAAGATCAGTTAATCTCTTAAGTGACCTTTGGTTTTTTTATGCTTGTTGAACATCATTTCCCATCACATTGTTAGCTAAGTTAGATTCAAAATACAAGATATGCCTCCCATCAAATATGCTACATTTCACGGTGGCTGTCCTTATACCGTACACTCCACTCTACCTCTCGTAATTATTTCAAAGCTATTGTCTCAACGTATCGTTAACTACCTTCACACACTTTTATGACAGTTTCTTTGTACTACGTTGTTCTATGTTTTTAGTGTTTTGTTAATATAATCACAAGTTTTTTTCGTAGAACTATGTGTGTGTTGTGATGTAACATCTCTGTTTTACATCTCTAAAACAGTATCTGCATAACTACTGGGTGCAGAATTGTGGCACAAGAGAGAGATTACCCATTATGACGACGTTTACTTTTAAAATTAGGAGAGCATATGTTCCAAGAAGGGTCAGGCAACATATTACTTTCCATCACGTACGTCTCGCGAAATAATCACGACGAGAAAATTTGACAAATTACAGACCATAAGGAAGCCTACCGACATTCTTTCTTCCAACGCAAGATGGCGGATGAGCGTGGTTTAGAGGTGTAGGAGGCGATATTAGCGGTGACAGAAGTACCCTCCGCCAAACAGCGTAGGTTGATTTGTTGAGTAAAGATGTAGCTCCTCCTCGCCTTAACGTGACTGAGATGTCGGTGTGTTTCAATGACCCACTGATCAATGCTGGCTGGAGTAATGCTTCTTCTAGGAACATCCATGCCACACTGGTCAGCTGGTGATATTGCTGACAAAGAGAAGGCCCGATAGGAGTCTTCTTCTTGGGAATAAGTGGGCGGCAACCACACGAGCCTTAGCTAAGTCTGACATTACTTCCACTTACTTGTGTCAGGTTTCGTCCGTTTTTCTTTCCTATAAGCCTCCATTGGCCTGCTCTTGTTTTTTCGGCTTCAACGGTTTTAGGTTTCGAGACACCAGGCGACTTTGGTTGGTTCAAATGGCTCTGAGCACTATGGGACTCAACTTTTGAGGTCATTAGTCCCCTAGAACTTAGAACTAGTTAAACCTAACTAACCTAAGGACATCACACACACATCCATGCCCGAGGCAGGATTCGAACCCGCGACCATAGCGGTCTCGCGGTTCCAGACTGCAGCGCCTAGAACCACACGGCCACTCCGGCCGGCAAAAATAAAAACATAAGAACTGAAACGTCCCCTTTGAAAAATTATATACGACTGTGCTTAAACTGACACACAATATTTTTAGCGCAACGCAATCTGACTTTCAATAATCCCTACAAAATAATGGCCCTGACTAACATTAACCTATACCTTTCACAAATCACTTACCTCACAAAAATCTTGGTTACTCGAACTACTGCAATACAGCGAGCGCCACTACTGCCAGCTAAATAAAAGATTCAAACCACGGAAGGCACTAACTACTGATAGGCATAGTTAGCAAATGAAAGATTTTAATAGAGAACAAACAATGTATTTACCTTAATAGTCATAATATATATAGCAGTTCATGACATCCATTCTGTACTCAAAAATCCGCCATCTCATTTCCCACATCCACCACTGCTGGCGGCTCACCTCCAACTGCGCAACGCTACGCGCTGTTCACATCCAGCTGCCCAACACTACAATGGCAGACAACAATGCAAACTAGCCACAGACTGCACACAGCACAGCCAGTGATTTTCATACAGAGCGCTACGTAACGTTGCCAATAAAAAACCTAAACAGCCTACTTACAGAACAAAATAAACAGCACATAAAATATAATAAGTATTGTACCCCTTCCTTTATCCTTTTCTTTTTTAATGAAATGTTCAGAGGCATATTTAATTTTTGTTCATGGGCGGAGCCTCAAGTGGTTGCACATGACCCTCGTAGTTAGCTTTAGGGTGAAAGTGGCGGTGGCACTAGCTTTGTTTTTGATTTTAGGTTAGATAGGTTTTTTAGGATAGTATGGGTGTCCAAAATACGTAGGCGACTGATGACCTCAGAAGTTAAGTCGCATAGTGCTCAGAGCCATTTCTTTTATTTGTAATTCTTTCTTTTCTTTTCTTTCCTTTTTTTTCCTAGGGGTGTCCACAGCAGCCAGACGGTGGGATGTCCTTGTCGTCTTCTCGTTCAGCGAGGTTGAAACACCCTATAATTACCGTTGATGTATCTCATCAGTTCATCATGTGTAATATCTCAGTCTCTTCTCACACCCGGTACACCCCTATGGTCTGGAGGGCGCATTAACAACGACCACAAGTAATTCGCAAGCAGCGTACCATATGATGCTTTGTGCCGTAAAATCGTGTAATTACTCGTTAAATAATGCCAGAAATCTAACAAACCTGCAACGCAATTAAAAAAGTATGACAATGCCACATACCCTCAGCCCACACCATGGCGTTGTGACGAGTAGCAGGGTAGCAAGAGACGTTGGGATGGATCAGTTCGGTGGGCTCTACGGACTGAAGCGTCCGTCGCAGCAAGAATGCCAAAATGAGTCGTGTGAGGTGCCAGCATTCGGTATCCGTACCACAAATTAAACGGTTCATTTCAGTGTCGACATCGGTGCATCTGGGGCAGAGAGGATCCTCGGCAATATGTGTCATGTGTAAACGTTGTCAGGTGGGGAATTTTTCAGTCGTTATCACATACCACAGTGCCCTGACTGTGGTGGGAAGGAAAGGCGAGTGTATGTTGCTCCACACCCGCCTCCAGCCAACTACCGGAAGTCGGCGTTCAACCACATTAGCAGGCAGCGTCCGTTGAAAGTAGCGGTAGAAGTCCTGGGTTCTAGGATCCCGCGTGGTCGGCAAGACATCCAGCAGATAACTCATGTCGACCAGATAGGTGCGAATGTGACACAGAAATCGGCGGACGGAGGGATTGAGCCACCACCTCCTGAATCAGTTTACCAGGGATAGTGTCCTTGTCCGAAGTACGTAAGCGACTGCATCGTCCGCAGGAAGAGAGCGCGCGCCCTGTTGTGCACGTTTATCATTCCAATGCCGCCTGCAAGTGTGGGCAGCGTTAGCGTCTCGTAACAGTTCTTGAACACCCTACCCTCCCTGACGAAATGACCGAAGGCCGCCTGGAACTTGACAGCTACCGTAGCGACCATCGGGAGAACGTGTGTGTAATGATTAAGTTTCGGAGCCAAGTAGACGTTGACAAAATATACTCGCACTATCAAGTCATGTGTTCGAAAGTTATGGAGGCGAACTTGCGTGCAGAGCACATTAAGTAGTCTGCGATACGTATCTGCTGCTGTACGCTGAACGTTCCCATGGAAGGACACTTCCAAACACTTCATTGCCGGGACTTTGGTAATGGCCACTGGCGTATTCATAAGCAGTCCTCAGCCCACATCCATGTAGTGCGACTTTCGCGGGTTGATACGGCTCCCGGCCACGTCTCCGTATTACTGAAGCTACGCAATCGCCGTACATATATCTTCTGCCGACCTCGCCAAGACTACTACAGCGTTGGCATAGGCACAACATTTAAAATGCACATCGCGGAGGCGAATGCCCTCCAAACGCTGTCGTAGACCATGAAGTGCAGGCTCGAGGCGACGGCGAAGAGAAAGGCCGACAGGGGACATCCTTGTCGCACTGGGAGCGCAATAGTGAACGGTGGCGAGCGTCAGCCATTGACCAGAACTGTGGAAGGGGCTCCATGGATGAGATAGAGAACCACATCTGCCGATATTGGGGACAGTCCCATCTTCTCTGAGACAACCTGCAATAAATGGTGCTCAACTCGGTTAAATGCGTGGTCTAGGTCAACTGCCATGTGGGCACTCTCTAAGCGACATGCCGACATGAGCGCCACCACATCTTTATAAGAGCTTAACGCCGTGTGTATATTACTGCCACCTCCCAGTCATGTTTGGTGGCCATGAATAGCATCTTTGACAATAGCACCCCCCCCCCCCCCCCCGTTTGGGTTTGGCCCTCCAAAAATTCGAGTGGACGCCGAAGCCCGGATCCAGGAGTTCGCAGCACAGGCACCGCCAAACTTCCCCAGTCAGGTCAGAAAACGTGCTATAAAATTCAAACGGAAGACCATCAGGTCCAGGTGACTTTTTTCTCGCGCCCGCGAGGGGGCCATGCGCATTTCTTCCCACGTGACGTCCTCCAAAAATGTGGCATGGCCTTGCGCCCTGCCCGATGGTGGCAGGTCGTGCAGGACGTCCTCAAGGTCACTGTCACGCCGTTGATCTGCTAGATAGAGAGTGCGGTAATAATCTGTGAGGGCACAGGATATGCCGTTGTGTGTCTCCGCGCGTTGCCCGTCCACAGAAATAACTGCTGCGATGAGTCTCTTACGGTGTCTGCGTTCTCTGACAATGTGATAAAGAGAGGAACGTTCCTCTGGGATGGAATCTGGCACTCCCGATCGAACCCGCGTACCGTCCAATATGTCAGCCGTGATCTGCAGAAGCCATCCATGCCTGTGAGCGGTGGACGGCCATTTGACGCTCTTTAGAATGTTGTTGCGACGCTAGTTCCCGCAAGACCGTGTAGTAAAAGTCAGAGGTGGATCGGAGCCAAAGCGCCCTGTCTCGTCCGTATACCATGAGCGTGCGTCGAACAGCTGGTTTGGCCCAGTATGTCCACCATCGTGTCGTGGAATCATACGTATGGCGCCGTCACTCACATTTGTGCCCGGTATCAGTGACGGCTACACTGCAAGCCTCTTCCCGGATAATGTTAACGTTAAGAGTCCAAGGTCCTCTAATGAAGCTCGTCTGTTGTCGTGGCAGAGTCACGGCGCACATGAAGGCCTGACGGTCGGTGAATGCAGTGAGCCACAGCTCAGCACCGACAACTGCTGTCCGAAGACCTCGGGAGACATGAATCCTGTCCAACCTACTGGCCGAGTGGTTGGTGACGTGTCTATATCCGCGTCGGTCACCGTGGATTAGCGTCCATGTATCATGCAAAGCGAGATCTTTGACCATAGCATAAAGGGCTGGACATGGGACGTGGTGAGGTATCTGACTCTCAGGGCGTAAGGCACTGTTAAACTCCCCACCCACCACCAGGTGCTCTGTAGCACCCAGAAGCAATGGAGGAACCTCAGTGGAGTAATAGAGTGTTCGATCTCAATGCTTCGCAGTACCAGAAGGGGCATACAGATTCACAAGGCGGACTGCGCCGATGGTGAACGAAATGCCCCTCGCTGATGGCAAAAACTGAATATCCGCAGGTACGATGCCATCGCCTAGTAGTATGGCCGTACCACCACCACCGTCGGAAGTTGGGTTGACGTAAGACGCGTACCCATAAACATCCAGGCGCAGATCAAGCCGTACCTCCTGAAGAAACAAGATATCAATGTACGCCGCCCGAATCATGTCCTTTAACAATGAGTTTTGATAGTGGTACTAACGCCGTTGACATTGACTGTACCTATCCGGTACACCAGGATCATTTGATAGTACGAAGACGTATCCTGAAGTCGTTTAAGCCAATATGAGCCACGTCGTCCGTCCGACCGTCCCTGTCACCCGCACCGTATCTATTATTGATCGGCTGAGACAAGATGTCCGTCCGACGATCCGCCGGCCGCGGGCAACTTGTTGCCATTCGAGTCTGATATCATTCTTTCCATCTCCATCTCGGACGCCCAGTCACCAAGCTGGAGGTGTGGTACGTTAGGCGACGTATGACGTTCTTCCGATGCCTAACCCCAAAATCGCCAGGGGGCTCGTCAGTGAGCTGAACATCAACTTGGCTTTGTCCTTGGGCGGACATTGCCAGCAGCCAACCAGGAACCGTTGGCGTGAGGTCCACAGCCCGGGCCGCAGAGGGATTTTTCTCATCCTCCTGCAACCTGTCACCATGTCGTGAATCATTTTCTGACGACAGTCTCCCCTTCTTTCGTCTCTTGGACGACTTCTGCTTGCGAGAACACCGCGTCCTGTGGATCACGACAAACAGTAGACACCTCCCCCATCTCCATGTCCAAGCTCGAATCGATTTGCTGATGCTCTCCTTCCTCACACGGTTGGGGTGCAGACGTGGTCGCTGCTGTCGAACACAGCGACAGTTCAGATGGAGGCTGCGTCGTCGTGGGCTCGGAAACCGGGCACGCGGAAGTCGACAACTGGAACGCAACAACGTCCGCGTCCTCGCTGCCTCAACGTATGTAATAGGCAGCGCTTTCGGTTGCTATGTAGGTGTCGTGTCTGCAAGTCGTGTCTGGGCTAGGCGTCGCTGCAGGCATTCAGAGCGTACATGCCCTTCCTGCCCGCACCCTGAACAAGTCCGCGGCTGACCGTCATAAATGACGATCGCGCGACAGCCACCAAAGGTCACGTACGATGGGATGTGTTTACGCAGTTCGATTCGCACCTGACGCACTCCATTTAATGCAGGATACGTCTCGAACGTATGCCATTTTCCTTTCACGTGACTTAGTACTTCCCGGTAAGGCCGTAGTGCGTTCACGACAAGCATGGCTGGAACTTCAAACGGCAGCTCGAAGATTCGTATGTTTTGAACGCCGAGTCCTGCATGGTCGACAGTCACTACACCCACATGGCCGTCCGAGGGGTGCAAACGATATTCATCGATGGAACGGCGAAGAAGTCGTTCATGCGCTGCTTCATCGACAAGTTTCAGGTAAACTGTGCTGGAGGCGATCGAAAGGTGTTCCTGTGGATCGACGTGCATTACTTCACGCACGAGACGCTCTACTTCGTATGCCTTAGGTCGTGCGTACTGGGCATCGAACGTTACATCAATCGTGGCCTTTCTGTAAGAAAGCGAAATCGTCGTTCGAGATGATTTGTTTACACTGCAATACCACTACCCGCGCGAGTCAATATCACAGAGCCTCGCTCACGTCCGCTTCACAACACGGCTGATAGCCGGCTGGCTGTCCGACTGAGCCAAAAATTACACAGACGCTAGTGCAACTGCAGGGTCTTATCTCTGGCACATTCCCCATGAGACCCGCACTTTCCAACTTTCAGTCCACACACTACATTCGTAGTGCGCCTGCCCACCATACTCATTACTCGCGGCAATCAATCTACCGATTCCGGTAAGAGTTCGGGCAATGTGAGAGCATCCGCACTGAAGAAGATCATTGGCCAGTAAGCCTTATCTGTATGAAGATGGTATCTGTACAGATACCATTGGCGATCTTGCAGCTCTCGAAGAATGAAATTATAATAAAATCGAGACCATTTTCTGCTTACAGACGTTGATAAATATCAACGGGAACAGTTGAAAAATGTGTGCGCCGACCGGGACTCGAACCCGGGATCACTTGCTTACATGGCATACGCTCTATCCGACTTTAATTTATTTATTTTTTTAAATCTCATTTTGATCGTCATTGGCCGCTATATTTGTTCGGGGCGGATGTACCATAAAGCTTCCTCAAGTTCATCGTTGATCCATTCACTCAGTTCTTTTATTAGAGAGGGCAATTAACCCTCTGACCGACATGCTGAGCTACCGTGATAGTATTAAGGGACTCCTTGAGATTACTCGGGAGTGAGTTTTTCCTAAAGAATTCAGTGAAATGGACGTTCTGGAAATGCCATCACACAGGCAGGTGAGATCAAGCGTGCCGCACAGGCGGGCGCAACAATACTTGCGAGGCGAAGCCGCTGTCGGCTCTGTGCCGCTGTCGGCTCTTGTGCAGCTGTCGGCATTCTTTGTACTTGCGGGTACGGAAGGCGGAACTGTTTTTCTTCCTGTACAGCTGAAAGAATTCTACTGTCAATATTTATGTTTTATTTTATCTGCTGTATATTATTTTCTTGTTTAGCGTTAATTGGACATGACGAGAATATTAACTATGAAAAGGTTACATAAAAATGTGTATTCTATGTAATGAATTATTAGTTTGCGTATTTTGATATACCTGTTTTTTATGACCATGTACTCTGATCAATTTTGCAAATAGTATTCCATTTCTTATAGTGTTACGAATTTTAATGATTTTGGAATAGCTAAACCATTTTCTATGTTTTCTATGAATTTTGATATGTTGTCAACCTGTTTTATTTTGTGCAAGATGACAGAGTGGAATAAGATTAGGAGTGTCTCCACTCAATTATTATTGTCTAAAAATTGGTTTATGATTAATTAGACGAATGCTAAATTTTTTTGATGTTTTGAGCATATGCATTTCCGCTGTTTCTTTTTTGGGACATTTTCTGAGTCTGTTTACGTTACACGAACATCCTCAGACAATGTGGGGCACGTGTAACGCCGGAAATGCATATCCTCCTATTTCCATCTATTGTACTATTTTTTTTCCTTGCTTTGTTACCTCAAGATATGACATTTCTGTCTCTTTGTATATTGTAATTGTTTTACTATTTGTATATTTATGCATTTATGTCGATGTATAATTGGTTTGTTTCGTAAATATTATTTGTATTTTTACGCTGGGTCTTGCCTAGGGAAAACTGCTATCGAACGATTACGTCGATAGGTCGTGTGAAGAATCAAAGTGTGTAGGATCTTTGGTAGTGTTAACTCTGCCGCGTGGAGTGCGGGCTGAGAGAAGGAGTGTGGCGGGAGTAGCGAGTGGAGCGGGTGTGTTGTGTGACGCTCCCGCGAGTTGCCGCGCTTTCGGGGTTTGGCAGCATGTAATTGCGCTCGACTTGCGATGATAGTTTCTGACATGATGTCGCGGACGGGAAACATTAACTAGCGCACATCAAGAGCCCATTTCGTCTGGTGACCGTGTCGAGAAGAAGGCGCGCCAACATCCAGCTTCTGCAACAGCGACGGCCGACAATGAGTGACTGTCGCCACCTCCTCGACCGACGGTTTCAAACCTTCAATCAACCGACAAGGAAGACTGGACGCACGTAAAGTTTTAGAGCTGTATGGCAGACCTCAGCTTTTAATCTTGTTCCATTCTCGTCACTATAATTACAGCAACTTAGCATGAACGTTTGTTGCTCATTGTCCCAATTGCATTACCAAGCAGAGTCCCTTCCTTTTCCGAAATGAACCCGAGTGTCGTTGAAATTTAAACGCCAGCACTAAAGTAATATAGCTAATTCTATTTCACTGCTTTAATTTCAAAGTTCAGTTAGCTGGCTACAATATTCAGATTACACAAGCACAAATTAAGAGTGCGAGTTTTGTTACCATATTTTAGCTTACCTGTGACTGCAGCTCAGCTTGGTACGTACTAAATTTTACTATTGTTAATTGTTCAGAATCATTTAATTCAGGCTCAAAGTTAAATCTCTTCTTTCTAAATTGCGTAGATTCAAGTAGCTTTTGAAATGATTGTTGAGGTAGTCCAAGACTAACCGTATTTTACTGAATTTCGATGTGCTTCAGAAAGAAAGCTCACTATTAACTTCAGTCACTAAATTAACTTTCGATTTTCCGGTTTTATTAATTCTTTTGCTAAATTAAGTCAGGGTGTAGCGAAATTTATTACTTCTGACAAACTTTCAGTTTTCACACTACGCGTGTCAACCTTCAGTTGCCACGCTTCTAGTGCTAATTATATGTGTAATAACCTTTCTTTTTCAGTTACTATAGTAATTGTCCTTAGGACTGGCGACCGTGATTTCCCCCAAATCTCAAATACCTAATTACCGCTAGTTAATTGTTAACGTAACGGCTGCACATTTACTTTCTTTATTAACTTTACCCCTTTTCAAAATTAATTTCCACCAGTTTCATTAGCACATTTCCTTTCATTTAGATGTAACCCTTTCCTCCCTCTTTACCGACAGGTTAACTTCGGTGACGATTGCTTTTCCAAAACTCCCATTAGGTACACGCGGTTTCATTTTTCACTGTCATTAAGGTCGGAAAGTGAGGGGGAGGTTACACGTGGCGACCTGGTGACAGGACAATCTTCGGATTTGAGGTTGTTCTGGACACGAATTTTGCATTGTGCAAATCTCGTAACAAAGTACTGGTTACGTACAGGCCGTTACGTCAGCGAGAATAAGTAGTGGGAGTAATCCTAATTATATTTGAGGTTTGGCATTTATATTGAAAATTATTAAAATGAGTGAAGGCAACAATTGCCAAAATTTGGTAGACTTGGATACGGAACAATCGGTCGAACAGTGTGAAACGCGCACCGCGGTACCCATTGTTCAGGGGCAGGCGGCTAGCATGAAAGACGCGACCGCCGAAACGCAACAAAGAGCAGAAATGGAATTCCACACTTTAGAAAATGTTTCGGAATCGGAAGTGAAAATCAAATGTGAATCCCTTGATGACGAATACGGGGGGACAATTAAAGAGGAAGCCGCTACGGAAGTAAAAGCGGTAGTTTCCGGGAATTTAACTGATTTATTGAATGTTTTGATTAACGAAATCAAGAGTCAATCGGCAGAAATTAAAGCTCTGTCTGCCAAGCAAGAAGATCAGGCTGCCTAGCAAGAAGCTCAGGCTGCCAAGCAAGAAGCTCAGGCTGTCAAGCAAGAGGCTCGGGCTGCCAAGCAAGAAGCTCAGGCTGCCAAGCAAGAAGCTCAGTCTGAAAAAATTGAACGGATGCTAGACAATCAGAACAAAGCTATTAACGTTGTTAACAACAATGTTGGAGTTGTTAATACAAAAGTTGATAAAATCAAAGAAGATATTGTTGTAATTAATATCGAAATCGGTAATCTTAAACAGGAAATGATAGGCGTTCAGGCGGAAATTGCGAGCATAAATACTCGTTTTGATTCCGAAATTAGCAGAATCGAGAAAAGTGTAGGAGAAGCAGTTGCTCCGATCATCGAGAATAAGGTGACGGAACAAATTCAATTAGTGAAAAAAGAGGATCAACAGAAGGTGGAAACTTTAAAGGCTTTAGTGTCCGAAGTAGACACTAAAGTGAGGGAGCAGGCTAATACCTGCGAAGAGAAAAAGAGGGAAGTGGAAACGCTTGCGACAACCACTTGCCAAGTAATTACGAGAGTGTCGGAATTAGAAAAGAAACTTGACGAAAAACAGAGCTATGTGCCAATCTGTGCACATAGTTCGGAATTGTTGACGAAAGAGGAGCGGTTCGACCCCTTGAAAAAAGGCGGTATACACGCGACGGATTTCATTAAAAATTGTGAAAGAGTTTTACCCAGATCATGGACTAATGAGAGAAAAATTAATGCGGTTATTGATGTGCTGGTTGGTGATGCCAAGCGTTGGGGCTTAAACCTCAACATTACGAACCTGACTTTTGACGAGTTTAAAAATTTGTTTCTGGCTGAATACTGGTCAGAGCAAAAACAGCAAAGTGTCTGGCGCGAATTTGTCGTATCGAGGCCTTTCGATGCGAATTCGCGCGGCTCGATGAAGGAGTTTTGTGAGGGCTGGATCCGCAAGTTGGAATATTTGCGTGATCGCCGCACGGAATCCGAAATAGTCTGGGAACTCTACAAGAAGCTTCCAGATGATACAAAACGCTACGTAGGAAGCAATTATAGGACAGTGAATGATTTCCTGGAAAGAGTTGAGGACGAGGACAATTGGCGCAATAATCGCGACAGTGGTAGAGGCCGTGGTAACAACAACGAGTACCACAGCAACCACAACAATGATAACCATGGGAATAATGCATACCGCAGCAATAACAATAATGGTTCGGACCGTAATAACAATCGGTACAATGCAAATAATAACAGGAATGACAGAAACCAGTATCATACTAACGTGATACGGGCTTCACAGAATAGTAATAACGCCAGAGGGTGTGATCAGCCGCCTCAGCAGCATCCGGGGAGCGTATCTGCTGGGACGAGACAGGGAAACCATTAGCCGCGCCGGTGAGGGGCCGAGCGGGCGTGGAGAAATTTTGGCGGCCCAATAACAAGAGAAAACCCAGGTGTCGCCGTTATGAAAATTCCGTATGGAATAATCAACGGCGGGAGAGTGTGCCAGTGTTAAGAGAAAAGAGTGCGCCCACAAGTAGTAGATCAGCTGTATACACGGCAGTAGAAAATACATTCGCTGTCAGTGAGAACAATTTAAGTAGTGTTCCGGAAATCGATCATAAAGTGGCAGCTGTAATACCCACAGCGGAACTGGAGATTGAGTTTAATAATGATTCACAAGTGTTGAGAGAAGATCAGATGTCGGATAAAACGTCCGTCATCGAGCGAGGAGATGCAGAGAGGGATGAGGTCTGGTTAAGGCAGTTCGGTCGCTTATACGACGAACTAAGAGATTATAGGGGTCTGTATGGGAGAAGCGTTTATGGGGAGCGCGTGCAGGATTTTCCGCGTCTCGTCCCGCAGGAAGATAGTGTTTGTGAAATGATAGAAAGTTCTGGCCCTAATCGGCAGACTTTACTAGAAATAGTTGATGTTAAGGGGGAGCACGAGCAAGATTCGTCGTGTTTCGTCCCGCAGGAGTTAGATGTTGAAGTAGTAACGGAAAGTTCTGGCCCTAACCGGCAGACCTTACCGAAAGTTTCAGTGGTAGAAGTAACCGACCCATCCCACGCAAACCTCCAGTTTAAACATTGCGAAAGTATTAAGGAGAAAGATTACGAAAATTTCAGTGATAGCCGGACACGATTGGTAGAAAAGCATGTAGATTACAGCGTGTATGAGGTTAGAGCTGACGTTATACGGTCAGACGGTAGCAGTGTGGGTTGCGCAGATCCAGAGGAAGTAATTGCAGATAATACTGGGCACATTCCTCCAGGTAGATTGGCAGATGAGATTAATCTGACCAAAGTGGAATCAACGAAGGTGACGGTTAATGACTTGATAGCAAAGCAACACTCACTAGTTGACGAGTTACAGGAAAAGGTTTCGGTATTGGAGGCGAAGCTACAGACTAAGCCTCAGGACAAACGTGTTGAAATTAAAACTGTATTTGAACAGAGGCTGAAAAAGCCGCCAGATAAGCCGGATTTAGGATCAAAGCCGGATGGTTTTTTCTGGAATGACCTGGTTATAGACGAGGATTTACTGTGGGAAAATAAAGAAACAGTCGAGGACAAGTGTAGACAGGTAGTAGTGTCTGTTAATATGCACGACCTACAACTAAACGTGTTGATTGACACCGGTGCAGAATTGAGTGCTGTATCTGGGAAAATATTTGAGTTACTGGAAGACAGACCTGGCATCGTAGTTATGCCAGTAAGAGGAGTGAAAATTATCGGTGCTACTGGGAAGGCCAGTAAACCGGTCACAAAACAGATTTTTGTCCACTTCGAGATATGTGGGGCACGATCTGAACAAGAGTTTGTCGTCGTGCCAGACTTAACTACGGAAGTAATTATCGGGTTAGATTGGCTATTAAAGTACCGTTCGGTGATTAATTGCGAAAGCAAAACTTTGACATGTACGTCACAAGATAAAACGATAGTAGTTAGTTTTGACGAGGCAGGAGATGGTGTGCATAAGCAATACCAGCCTATACACATTGTTAACTGGCCGGATGACATTGACGTAGGAATGAATTTGAACTGCCGTAATGTGAGGAATCTCGGAATTGACAATAGTGTAGAAAGTGAATTGGAAGAGATAATCAAATTCCCTCCACGGATTGACATTAGTATTGGTGTGAAAAAGATCGTTTGCGAGAAGTAATGAAGCTAAAAGCCGATGCTCGCATACGTCGTCATGACGCAAAAACGCGTTTTGCTAAGTTTGCAATCGGAGACTTAGTACTTGTAAAAGCTCATGAGAAATCGAGCGAGATAGACAATGAAATCTCTAAATTTAAGTTTGTTTATAATGGACCATATAAAGTCATTGGCATACCTCACACAAATGCTTATTGCTTAGAGTATCCAAGCTCTGGAAAACGATTAGGTATAGGAATATTGTAGACTTGAAATTGTACCAACCTAGGATCGATTAATAACGCACAATGGGTAATTTGTACAGTATGTAAATATAGAGTGTAAGATTTAAGGATGTGCCATGTTACGATGCTTTTGCCTGACCTAGAGGTCATTAAAGAAGTTGTAATTAATAAGTAATTAATTTTGACTAAATGATTTAAGAGTAACTGATTAGTAATCATCTGAAAAATCCAAGCTGCTAGTTTAAGTTTTCAGCTGAGTCACAGTAGATTAAGCAATGTAAATATGATTTTGTAACTTTCTGTAATATTTCATGAATGTGTGTTTTTATTAGTCATTGCCGATGTACTTACACGCTGTTTTAAGTTTCAGGCTAGTACATGCGTGTGATGATGGACAGTGTTGAGTTATCCACTGTGATAGTATTAAGGGACTCCTTGAGATTACTCGGGAGTGAGTTTTTCCTAAAGAATTCAGTGAAATCGACGTTCTGGAAATGCCGTCACACAGGCAGGTGAGATCAAGCGTGCCGCACAGGCGGGCGCAACAATACTTGCGAGGCGAAGCCGCTGTCGGCTCTGTGCCGCTGTCGGCTCTTGTGCCGCTGTCGGCATTCTTTGTACTTGCGGGTACGGAAGGCGGAACTGTTTTTCTTCCTGGACAGCTGAAAGAATTCTACTGTCAATATTTATGTTTTATTTTATCTGCTGTATATTATTTTCTTGTTTAGCGTTAATTGGACATGACGAGAATATTAACTATGAAAAGGTTACATAAAAATGTGTATTCTATGTAATGAATTATTAGTTTGCGTATTTTGATATACCTGTTTTTTATGACCATGTACTCTGATCAATTTTGCAAATAGTATTCCATTTCTTATAGTGTTACGAATTTTAATGATTTTGGAATAGCTAAACCATTTTCTATGTTTTCTATGAATTTTGATATGTTGTCAACCTGTTTTATTTTGTGCAAGATGACAGAGTGGAATAAGATTAGGAGTGTCTCCACTCAATTATTATTGTCTAAAAATTGGTTTATGATTAATTAGACGAATGCTAAATTTTTTTGATGTTTTGAGCATATGCATTTCCGCTGTTTCTTTTTTGGGACATTTTCTGAGTCTGTTTACGTTACACGAACATCCTCAGACAATGTGGGGCACGTGTAACGCCAGAAATGCATATCCTCCTATTTCCATCTATTGTACTATTTTTTTTCCTTGCTTTGTTACCTCAAGATATGACATTTCTGTCTCTTTGTATATTGTAATTGTTTTACTATTTGTATATTTATGCATTTATGTCGATGTATAATTGGTTTGTTTCGTAAATATTATTTGTATTTTTACGCTGGGTCTTGCCTAGGGAAAACTGCTATCGAACGATTACGTCGATAGGTCGTGTGAAGAATCAAAGTGTGTAGGATCTTTGGTAGTGTTAACTCTGCCGCGTGGAGCGCGGGCTGAGAGAAGGAGTGTGGCGGGAGTAGCGAGTGGAGCGGGTGTGTTGTGTGACGCTCCCGCGAGTTGCCGCGCTTTCGGGGTTTGGCAGCATGTAATTGCGCTCGACTTGCGATGATAGTTTCTGACATGATGTCGCGGACGGGAAACATTAACTAGCGCACATCAAGAGCCCGTTTCGTCTGGTGACCGTGTCGAGAAGAAGGCGCGCCAACATCCAGCTTCTGCAACAGCGACGGCCGACAATGAGTGACTGTCGCCACCTCCTCGACCGACGGTTTCAAACCTTCAATCAACCGACAAGGAAGACTGGACGCACGTAAAGTTTTAGAGCTGTATGGCAGACCTCAGCTTTTAATCTTGTTCCAGTCTCGTCACTATAATTACAGCAACTTAGCATGAACGTTTGTTGCTCATTGTCCCAATTGCATTACCAAGCAGAGTCCCTTCCTTTTCCGAAATGAACCCGAGTGTCGTTGAAATTTAAACGCCAGCACTAAAGTAATATAGCTAATTCTATTTCACTGCTTTAATTTCAAAGTTCAGTTAGCTGGCTACAATATTCAGATTACACAAGCACAAATTAAGAGTGCGAGTTTTGTTACCATATTTTAGCTTACCTGTGACTGCAGCTCAGCTTGGTACGTACTAAATTTTACTATTGTTAATTGTTCAGAATCATTTAATTCAGGCTCAAAGTTAAATCTCTTCTTTCTAAATTGCGTAGATTCAAGTAGCTTTTGAAATGATTGTTGAGGTAGTCCAAGACTAACCGTATTTTACTGAATTTCGATGTGCTTCAGAAAGAAAGCTCACTATTAACTTCAGTCACTAAATTAACTTTCGATTTTCCGGTTTTATTAATTCTTTTGCTAAATTAAGTCAGGGTGTAGCGAAATTTATTACTTCTGACAAACTTTCAGTTTTCACACTACGCGTGTCAACCTTCAGTTGCCACGCTTCTAGTGCTAATTATATGTGTAATAACCTTTCTTTTTCAGTTACTATAGTAATTGTCCTTAGGACTGGCGACCGTGATTTCCCCCAAATCTCAAATACCTAATTACCGCTAGTTAATTGTTAACGTAACGGCTGCACATTTACTTTCTTTATTAACTTTACCCCTTTTCAAAATTAATTTCCACCAGTTTCATTAGCACATTTCCTTTCATTTAGATGTAACCCTTTCCTCCCTCTTTACCGACAGGTTAACTTCGGTGACGATTGCTTTTCCAAAACTCCCATTAGGTACACGCGGTTTCATTTTTCACTGTCATTAAGGTCGGAAAGTGAGGGGGAGGTTACAACTGGTACAAGATAAGATATAATGAGATGAATTAGTACAAGCAGATACATCTACTAACACTGGTGAGCCAAAATAATATGACCACCTACTGAAAAGTGTCTCGGTCTACCTCTGGTGCGCCATTCAGCAGTGATTCTGCCTACCATTGATTCGACAAATACTTGATGGGTTTCTAAAGGTTTGTGGCACCAGATACCAGGTTACACTCCGAGTAATTTACGGGCACTTGCCTTGTGGATCAGGAGCTAGCGCCCGATAGCGTCCCAGTTGCGTTTCATCGGATTCAGGTAAACCCAATTTGATGGCAACACATCAGCATGCTCCTCAAACCATTGCAGCACTGGTCTTATGGCATGGACGGTCATCATGTTGGAAGATGCCATCGCTCTTGGGGAAGGCGTCAGGCATAAGGGGCTACACGTGGTCCCTAATAATGTTCATATAGTCTATATCTGTCACGGTGCCTTCATTACTACCGCAAGTCCCATTGAAGCCCATAACACAACACAGCTTCCACCAGCGAGCGTCCGTGGCGCGCTGCATCTTTCGAGCAACCGCTCGCCTGGATGATGGCGTATCTGGACCCTACCATCGACCTGGTTTTAACAATAAACGGTATTCATCTGACCAGGCACACGATTCCATTGATCAGTGGTCCAATCTGGATAATCCCGCGCCCACTGTAAACATAAGTGACGATGTAGTTGGGTCAACATGGGAACACGTAGGGGTCGTCTGCTAAGAAACACCATGCTCAACGCTGTGCGCTGAACGTGTGTCTGCGCCAGGACTACACTCTGTCGTCAGATTTGCCACATCTTGCTGCCTGTTCTGCTTTAGAGAGCGAGCAAACCGCCAATCCCTATGTTCTGTGATGAAGTAATGATGTCCAACTTCTCGTCGCCTACTCGTGGTTTCAGCATTCTGGAATCGCTTTCCGTAAGTCCTCACGACGGTAGCACACAAACAGCCGACCACCTTCGTCGTTTCCAAGATCCTCGCCCCCAGAGACAGGGCCACAACAAAATAACATTTTTGAAAGTCGCTTAAGTCGGCGGATTTTAGTATTTGCGCCATTTACCATAGCCTGGATGATTCCCCAATCGTTTCTTCTCCACTCATATGCTTCTCTTGCCGCGTCACGTGCCCTCAGCGCAACCAAGCAGTATACAACCTCACTGTGGACACTGGTCATAATGTTTTGGCTCACCAGTATATATGTACATACATGTAATACTGAAAGCTGGCGAACCGGCAGTAGCTAAAAGCGGTTGAGATGTCCATTTTTCTCCATAATTGGATATCCTAAATACTCCAGCTAGTTAAATGCTGCCAGTCTTGGGTCTACGATGTCTTTCCAGATAGCTACGAATTTTCTTTTTTGGAAGTCGTGCAAGATCTGTTCCAATGTTTGTTCCAACGTTCCGCAGTCGATAGTGGTCATCATTCCCCAATTCAATAGGATTGCTGCGGTCACGCAGTAGCCAATTCTGATACGGTTGAGGTAACTTGTAACGCCGGAAACGCATATCCTCCTATTTCCATCTATTGTACTATAAAGTTTTTCCTTATTTCTTGCCTGAAGATATGACATTTCTGTGTCTTTATATATTGTAATTGTTTTGCTACTTGTATATATATATATGTCATATCATATATATATATATATATATATATATGCATTTATGTCGATGTATAATTGGTTTGTTTTGTAAATATTATTTGTATTTTTACGCTGGGTCTTGCCTAGGGAAAACTATGCTATCGAACGATTACATCGATAGGGCGTGTGGAGAACCAAAGTGTTTAGGATCTTTGGTAGTGTTAACTCTGCCGCTTGGAGCACGGGCAGAGCAGAGTCTGCCTGGAGTAGGGCGGTGGAGCAGGTGTGTTGTGTGACGCTCCTGTGAGTTGCCGCGCTTTCGGGGTTTGGCGGCATGTAATTGCGCTCGACTTGCTATGATAGTTTCTGACGCGGTGTGGCGGACGGGAAGCATTAGCTGGCGCACATCAAAAGCCCGTTTCGCCTAGTGACTGTGTCGGGAAGAAGGCACGCCAACATCCAGCTTCTGCAACAGCAACGGCCGACAATGAGTGACTGTCGCCACCTCCTCGATCGACGACTTCAAACCTTCAATCAACCAACAAGGAAGACTAAAAGCACGTAAAGTTTTAGAACTGTATGGCAGACCTCAGCTTTTCAAACTGTTCCATTTGCCTCACAAAAATACAGCAACTTAGCATGAACCTTCGTTGCTCATTGTCCCAATGGCATTACCAAGCAGGGTCCCTTCCTTTTCCGGAATGAACCCGAGTGTCGTTGAAATTCAGTCGCAAGCATTAAAGTAGTATCATTCTATTTGACTGCTTTAATTTCAAAGTTCAGTTAAAGTATTCATAGCTGTCTACCATTACCAAACAGAATTATATTTTCATTCCGCAAGCACAAATTCAGAGCGCGAGTTTTGTTACCATATTTTAGCTTACCTGTGACTGCAACTCAGCTTGGTACGTACTAAATTTTACTATTGTTATTTGTTCAAAATCATTTAATTCAAGTTCAAAGTTAAATCTCTTATATCTAAATTGCGCAGATTCAAGTTGCTTTTGAGATGATTGTTGAGGTAGTCCAAGACTAACCTTACTTTATTTAATTTCGTAGTGCTTCAGAGCCAAAGTTCACTATTAATTTCAGTCACTAAATTAACTTTCAATTTTCCGGTTTTACTTTGCTAAATTAAGTCAGAGTGTAACGAAATTTATTACTTCTGACAAACATTCAGTTTTCACACAACACGTGCCAACCTTCAGTTGCCACGCTTTTAGTGCTAATTATATGTGCAATAACCTTTTTTTTCAGTTACTATAGTAGTTGTCCATAGGATTGGAGACCATAATTTTTCCCAAATCTCAAATATCTAATTAACGCCAGTTAATTGTTAACGTAACTACTGCACATTTACTTTCATTATTAACTTTACCCCTTTTCAAAATTAATTTCCACCAGTTTCATTTGCATTTTTTCTTTCATTTAGATGTAACCTTTCCTCCCTCTTTACCAACTGATAAACTTCGGCGACGATTGCTTTTCCCAGATTTCCATTAGGTACACGCGGTTTAATTTTTCACTGTCATTAAGGTCGATAAGTGAGGGGGAGGTTACAAACTCAATATTTGTTTTGCTTGGTTCGCTTTGGGGGGTTGTGTAGTCGGATATGTTTCACCCAAATTTTTATTGCCATGGAAGGATCCGCACTAATTTCTCGATTCTTTTTGTTAGATTATATATTTCTGGAGCGAGTCGGCAGTTGTTTATCCGGATTGGTTCTTTCGATTTGAGTCACGTTCGTGATAAGTTGTTGAATGTTTCATGAACTGTTGTCTGTGGGTCTTTTGAGCTCCATCAGTTCATGTGTTACTGCTTGTTGTCGTCGGAGATTTGGAGTGGCAACATTGGCGAATACTGAGAACCACGATATTGGTGTGGATTTAAGAGTTCCTGTCAGGATCCTCATCGTGTCATTTAGACGGGTATATATTTTCTTGACATGGCTACTTCTCCTCCAAACAAGAGAACAGTATTCGGCGACAGGATACACAAGTACTTGTGCTGTAGTTCTTAAGTAATTTGCATTAGATCCCCGCCTATCACCAGCCTGTTTCCTTAATATATTATTTCTTATTTTAACATATGTCCTGTTAGTTCTCGGTGTTTCCCTAATGTCAGGCTCTGTCAAGAGTATCACCTTAATGTTTGGGGTGTCATCCATGTCGTAATTTTTTGTTGTGAAACATTACTCTCAGTTCATGTTTGCCGTTCTTCTGGTTGCGTGGAATGACATGACTTCTACATCTACATTTCTACATCTACATTTATACTCCGCAAGCCACCCAATGGTGTGTGGCGGAGGGCACTTTACGTGCCACTGTCATTACCTCCCTTTCCTGTTCCAGTCGCGTATGGTTCGCGGGAAGAACGACTGTCTGAAAGCCTCTGTGCGCGCTCTAATCTCTCTAATTTTACATTTGTGATCTCCTCGGGAGGTATAAGTAGGGGGAAGCAATATATTCGATACCTCATCCAGAAACGCACCCTCTCGAAACCTGGCGAGCAAGCTACACCGCGAAGCAGAGCGCCTCTCTTGCAGAGTCCGCCACTTGAGTTTGTTAAACATCTCCGTAACGCTATCACGGTTACCAAATAACCCTGTGACGAAACGCGCCGCTCTTCTTTGAATCTTCTCTATCTCCTCCGTCAACCCGATCTGGTACGGATCCCACACTGATGAGCAATACTCAAGTATAGGTCGAACGAGTGTTTTGTAAGCCACCTCCTTTGTTGATGGACTACATTTTCTAAGGACTCTCCCAATGAGTCTCAACCTGGTACCCGCCTTACCAACAATTAATTTTATATGATCATTCCACTTCAAATCGTTCCGCACGCATACTCCCAGATATTTTACAGAAGTAACTGCTACCAGTGTTTGTTCCGCTATCATATAATCATACAATAAAGGATCCTTCTTTCTATGTATTCGCAATACATTACATTTGTCTATGTTAAGGGTCAGTTGCCACTCCCTCCACCAAGTGCCTATCCGCTGCAGATCTTCCTGCATTTCGCTACAATTTTCTAATGCTGCAACTTCTCTGTATACTACAGCATCATCCGCGAAAAGCCGCATGGAACTTCCGACACTATCTACTAGGTCATTTATATATATTGTGAAAAGCAATGGTCCCATAACACTCCCCTGTGGCACACCAGAGGTTACTTTAACATCTGTAGACGTCTCTCCGTTGATAACAACATGCTGCGTTCTGTTTGCTAAAAACTCTTCAATCCAGCCACACAGCTGGTCTGATATTCCGTAGGCTCTTACTTTGTTTATCAGGCGACAGTGCGGAACTGTATCGAACGCCTTCCGGAAGTCAAGAAAAATAGCATCTACCTGGGAGCCTGTATCTAATATTTTCTGGGTCTCATGAACAAATAAAGCGAGTTGGGTCTCACACGATCGCTGTTTCCGGAATCCATGTTGATTCCTACATAGTAGATTCTGAGTTTCCAAAAACGACATGATATTCGAGCAAAAAACATGTTCTAAAATTCTACAACAGATCGACGTCAGAGATATAGGTCTTCTGTTATATTAGGCTTCGGAAAGAGTCTCCACTTCTTGTAATACTGGTCGTGCTTTCCTTGACTGTTAGTAAGTGTTTGTTCACCTTCATCGAATGTGTTGCTTTGAGCTGCTACAGCTAGGTCGTCGGCGCAGCTAAACTTTGAAGGATCAGTAGTGACTATGTAGCTAATGTACAAGCTAAATAAAAGTGGGACCAGAGCCTAGGCCTATGGGCGACCACTCTTTATGGTATAGGATTTATTTGTGATTCGATGACCATTCTTAATGGTATGGGATTTACTTGTTTTTCTGCAGCCTTAATTTTAAAAGAGAGGTTTTTAAGCATGTTTTCGATTAGCGTTGTGATCTTTGAGCTTGGAACTGTTTGATAGGGCTTATATATTAATATACCCTTAAAAATAAAACTAGCAAAATATATTCAAATCAAACACTACAAAACTGTTGCAGATCCCACACTACACTACGTACGCGAGACATAACTGACTAACAAAAAGCAAGAAAGCTGTAATCAGGCACAAGAAATAAAGTCCCTAAAAAGAGTTAAAAGTTGCACAGTAGAAGAGAGACTAAAGAATCAAGGTATAAGAGAATAACTAAAACATTTTCTTCTATATGATACAATTCTAGATCACAGAAGAAAATGGAACGAACACCTAGAAAGAATGGAGAGTATAAGAGAATAAGGTATAAGAGAAAAACTAAAACATTTTCTTGTATATGATACAATTCTAGATCACAGAAGAAAATGGAACGAACACCTAGAAAGAATGGAGAGTACGAGACAGCACTTATAGGCAAGAGAAAGTGTCAAGGAAGAAGAGACAGACGAAGACCCCGGCAAGAATGGGTACCATAACAAACAACTTTGCCTCATACCGGGAGAGGAAAAGAAGAAGAAGGTGTAGCCGAAGGACTCTATGTTTTTGTTCAGTTACAAAAGAGAATCTGTTCGAAATATGAGAACAAGGATTCTGCTTTCCAAAATCATCATAGAATGGAAAACTACATTGCGTCTCAAGTCTGCAGGTGGTAGCAGAGAGAAACAAGAATATGTATTAACTGTGGCCTCTGATAAGCACGAAATTTATACGAAAAATATAACTGTATTGTCAACACGAGCAGGAGCAATTTGGGAAAATAATTAGAAGACAGTCGAAGATAGTCTCAGGAATACTTCGGTCTGTAAACATTACTACACATGACGTATTTTGTAAGGTGTCAGTCATATATCCCACGGTCCCAAAAAAAATAGCAACTCTCCCCTGGGAAAATAATTAGAAGACAGTCAAAAATAGTCTCAGGAATACTTCGGTCTGTAAACATTACTACACATGAGGTATTTTGCAAGGTGTCAGTCATATATCCCACGGTCCCAAAAAAGATAGCAACTATCCCATATGACCATTATCTCATTCTGTTATATAAATATGTGTTACAGTAGGAATCATATGACATCACACAGTATTTATTTATCTCACTGAAGCATTTTTACATGTAAAGGATTATCTGCATAATGGTAATGAGCTGGAACATATTTATTTATTATTTTATGTAGGACGTTCAAACTCTCCCCCACCATGAACTATACACATTAAAAACTAACACAGAATATTATCATTTTCTATGAGTGTCTCTGATACATTATCCTGAGGCTACTTATACTTACAAGGGCAAATAAAAACAGTGAATGATAAAAATACGAATAACAATAACAATGACAACAGAAGGCAAAAAGAAGCCGCTATTTAATATCATCAGAAGCACAAAGTGAAATGACAGGGGAAGTTTGAAATGACCGTAACTATGTAGAAAGAGCTGACTATTTATTAATGAGACAATTAATTTCGGTCAGCTGTTACTATATTCAGACCTGAGTGAATACAGTACATTACATAATTCGTGTCATTGTATGTATAGATGCTACAGTCACATTAATGAGCCATACAAGCTGCGTCATGATATGGCTGATTAATGTGACTGTACCATCTATACATACAATGACACAAATAACGTCATGTACTGGATTCACTCATTATCTGAAGATGGTGATAGATGACCGGTATTCATTTCCTGATTAATATCATTTCTGTGATAGATGACGATTTATAACAAAATAAGCATTTCCTGGCTCTCTGTGAAACATTATTACATACATGTCGCAACTCGTGAAAAGAGCTGACTGTTTTAATAGAAGACTGTAGACAAGGGGGAGGGCAAGATGAAGGGGGAGGGGAAGAGGAAGTTGAGACTAGTGATCTAAAGGCAAGTGTATGAGTTCCTTGAGATTTCGCAAAAGACCCTTCTGGGTTCTTGTTACAGAAAAGGAGTTTGAGAAGATGGGTCTATTATACGACTGAACAGAGAAGATTTTAATTTGTTGGGAGCCACTACTACTTCTATGATATTTAGGTAGATGTGTGAGAGGTGAGTGTGAACGAGAAGGAGTGCAATGACTGAGCAGGTGGTTCTGCAGCAAGAGGGTACGGTAATCATTACTTCTGTATTCACGTATCCATGATAATTGTTTCTTAGCCAAGAGTGATATGATCGAAAAAACGATAGGCATTAATGTATCGCGCACACGCGTTCATCGACAGTTCCATCCCGTGTGAGGTCCTTCAAGTAAGTCCTTGAATAATACACTACTAGCCATTAAAATTGCTACACCAAGAAGAAATGCAGATGATAAACGGGTATTCATTGGACAAATATATTATACTAGAACTGACATGTGAATACATTATCACGCAATTCGGGTGCATAGATCCAGAGAAATCAGAACCTCTTGCCGTAATAACGGACTTGATACCCCTGGGCATTGAGTCAAACAGAGCTTGGATGGCGTGTAAAGGTACAGCTACATATGCAGCTTCAACACGATACCACAGTTCATCAAGAGTAGTTGAAATGGATCAAATGGCACTGAGCACTATGGGACTTACCATCTGAGGTAATCAGTCCCTTAGAACGTAGAACTACTTAAACCTAACTAACCTAAGGACATCACACACATCCATGCCCAAGGCAGGATTCGAACTTGCTACGGTAGCAGGAGCGCGGTTCCGGACTGAAGCGCTTAGAACCGCGTGATCAAGAGTAGCTACTGGCGTATTGTGACGAGCCAAATGCTCGGCCACCACTGGCCAGACGATTTCAATTGGTGAGAAATCTGGAGTATGTGCTGCTCCGGGCAGCAGTCGAACATTTTCTGTATCCAGAAAGGCCCGTACAGGACCTGCAACATCCGGTCGTGCATTATCCTGCTGAAATGTAGGGTTTGGCACGGATCGAATGAAGGGTAGAGCCACGGGTCGTAACACATCTGAAATGTAACGTCCACAGCTCAAAGTGATGTCAATGTGAACAAGAGGTGACCGAGAGGTGTAACCAATGGCACTCCATACCATCACGCCGGGTGATACGCCACTATGGCGATGACTAATACACACTTCCAATGTGCGTTCACGCCAAATACGGATGCGGTAATCATGATGTTATAAACAGAACCTGGATTCATCCGAAAAAAATGACGTTTTCCCATTCGTGCACCCAGGTACGTCGCTGAGTACACCATCACAGGCGCTCCTGTCTGCGATGCAGCGTCAAGAGTAACCGCAGCCATGGTCTCCGAGCTGATAGTCCATGCTGCTGCAAACGTCGCCGAACTATTCGTGCAGATGGTTGTTGTCTTGCTAACGTCCCCATCTGTTGACTCAGGGATCGAGACATGGCAGCACGATCCGTTACAGCCATGCGAATAAGATGCCTGTCATCTCGACTGCAACTGATACGAGGCCGTTGGGATCCAGCACGGCGTTCCGTATTACCCTCCTGAACCCAACGATTCCATATTCTGCTAACAGTCATTGGATCTCGACCAACGCGAGCAGCAATGTCGCGATACGATAAACTGCAATCGCGATAGGCTACAATCCGACCTTTACCAAAGTCGGAAACGTGATGGTACGCATTTCTCCTCCTTACACGAGGCATCAACGCCGGTCAACTGCTGATTGTGTATGAGAAATTGGTTGGAACTTTCCTCATGTCATCACGTTGTCGGTGCCGCCACCGCGCGCCAACCTTGTGTGAATGCTATGAAAAGCTAATCATTTGCATATCACAGCATCTTCTTCCTGTCGGTTAAATTTCGCGTGTGTAGCACGTCGTCTTCGTGGTGTAGCAATTTTAATGGCCAGTAATGTATTACAGTCGGCCTGTGTGGTCGAGCGGTTCTAGTCGCTTCGGTGTGGAACTGCGCGGCCGCTACGGTCGCAGGTTCGAATCCTGCCTGGGGCATGGGTGTGTGTGATGTCGTTAGGTTAGTTAGGTTTAAGTAGTTCTAAGTTTTAGGGGACTGATCACCTCGGATGTTAAGTCCTATAGTGCTCAGGGCCATTTGAACCATTTGAATAATATAACTTGCAAACACATTCGTGTGAGGAATGGTTCAAATGGCTCTGAGCACCATGGGACTCAACATCTTAGGTCATAAGTCCCCTAGAACTTAGAACTACTTAAACCTAACTAACCTAAGGACATCACACACACCCATGCCCGAGGCAGGATTTGAACCTGCGACCGTAGCAGTCTCGCGGTTCCGGACTGCAGCGCCAGAACCGCTAGACCACCGCGGCCGGCTAGTTCGTGTTATTAAGCTCATGGTAAGCATAGAGCATGTAAGCAGTGACCTGAAGAAAAGTTCACCTGCTCGCAAGTACTGCAGGCCAGCAACGCAAAAACGCAACCAAAATGTGTGCTGACGCTGGCGAAGACTTCAGCAACGGATCTCGACAGTGCAATCGGCTGGCATCTGAAAGCAGACGCGCCTGTTACGGCATTAAGTCGCTGCGCCCGACCTCGGCACTCCAGCCAGCACCACCTAGACTACAGCCCTGCGCTCACACTTGTGACGTCACATACTGATGGCGGGGTCTGTATCGGAACGCTCGTGTTAAGCACTCTGCAGCTATACGAACTTTACGAGTTTTAGAACTGAGACCGCATAAGGATTCTCGTGCTTTCCTCTTCTACATGGCCCTGTAATGAAAGTATGGAAATTTATATCATTGCGTAAAGTAACTGAACAAAACTGCCCTATGTTATTTCAAGATGTAGATTGATTTTGACGATTTGCCTTAAATACTCGTTTCTAGGCTTGAATACAAACTGTAATTTTAAATTCTGTCTTTTACCTCAGGAGATACGTTTGTTGCAGTAAAAAATCGGCAATATGCAACAACAAGCAGACGTTTTCGGTTTTAAATAAAGCAGCTGGAGCTCCTTCAGAATTTAAGAATTTCTTTCCCCGGTTATTTTCGTAAATTTTCCTCTCCACTTCAAAATTTGCTGACCTCACACGAAACTCAAATCATTCGATGAAATGCAGCACCTCCTGACATAATATTTCATAAATCAAAAAACCCGAAAAAATATTTTATTTCCCTGTTTCTCCAGAACTTTAGAACCTTAAACATGATAAGATTGTTTCTCGTATATCCTTGACTGAAATTAGTGCCAGACTTGGTCTCGAACCTTGGATATACCACTTAAAATGGTTCAAATGGCTCTGAGCACTATGGGACTTAACATCTGAGGTCATCAGTCCCCTAGAACTTAGAACTACTTAAACCTAACTAACCTAAGGACATCACACACTTCCATGCCCAAGGCAGGATTCGAACCTGCGACCGTAGCAGTCCCGTGGTTCCGGACTGAAGCGCCTAGAATCGCTCGGCCACCGCGGCCGGCATCTCCAACTTACTAGGCAGCTGGGTTAACTACTGTATATTGAGCAAGCACTAAAGAAAACAAAAGAAAAATTCGGAGTAGGAATTAAAATCCATGGAGAAGAAATAAAAACTTTGAGGTTCGCCGACGACATTGTAATTCTGTCAGTGACAGCAAAGGACCTGGAAGAGCAGCTGAACGGAATGGACAGTGTCTTGAAAGGAGGATATAAGATGAACATCAACAAAAGCAAAACGAGGATAATGGAACGTAGTCGAATTAAATCGGGTGATGCTGCGGGAATTAGATTGGGAAGTGAGACGCGTAAAGTAGTAAACGAGTTTTGCTATTTGGGGAGCAAAATAACTGATGATGGTCGAAGTAGAGAGGATATAAAATGTAGACTGGCAATGGCAAGGAAATCGTTTCTGAAGAAGAGAAATTTGTTAATATCGAGTATAGATTTAAGTGTCAGGAAGTCGTTTCTGAAAGTATTGGTATGGAGTGTAGCCATGTACGGAAGTGAAACGTGGACGATAAATAGTTCAGACAAGAAGAGAATAAAAGCGATCGAAATGTTGTGCTATAGAAGAATGCTGAAGATTAGATGGGTAGATCACTTAACTAATGAGGAGGTATTGAATAGAATTGGAGAGAAAAGAAATTTGTGTCACAAGTTGGCTAGAAGAAGGGATCGGGTGGTAGGACATATTCTGAGGCATCAAGGGAGGGCAGCGTGGAGGGTAAAAATCGTAGAGGGAGACCAAGAGATGAATAAAGTAAACAGATTCAGAAGGATGTAAGTTGCAGTAGGTACTGGGAGATGAAGAAGCTTGCGAAAGATAGATTAGCATGGAGAGCTGCATCAAACCAGTCTCTGGACTGAAAACCACAACAACAACTGAGCCATCCTGGCAGAGTGCTTATCGCAAATGCATGGATTATTTGGGGTGCACACACATTCCCACTTAGGGCCACATCCTCCATGCTCCTTAATTTTAGGTTCCCACTGAAGGTTGAACTTAAATGTGGATCCACACTGAATGTTGTGGACTTATTTCCCATCGACGCGAATTAGTTATATGCATGCACGGTCTGTTCTCTCAGACATGTCGGAATCAACATACACTACGTGTAATCCGCAGCTGTGATATTTAACATGTTAATTCATGATGGGCAATTGGGAGGGGGGGGGGAGGAAGAAGAAGAGAGAGAAGGAACTAATAACATCAGCTGCATTGGGACCTTACGGGGAATCAGCAGCAATGAGTGAAAATGCATGCTGGGTTGGGATATGAATATGGGAACATCCGCTTACCAGGCAGCTGCATGAAGCATTGCACCACCCGGACACTGTTGTCGGGAATGCATGGACAATATCGGACGCTCCCCAGACAACCCACATTCCCACCTAGTGCAACTTATCCACAGCCCTCTTCCATCTCCTCCATGCTCACCAATTTTATATTCCCGCTGAGAGTTGTGAATTTACTGCCTATCGAGGCTAATCAGTTATATGAACGTGTTGTGTCTGACGTATGAAAGAACAGACACCACACATTCATGTAACTGATTCGCCTCAACGGGCAATGAATCCACACCCTCCAGTGCGGAGCACATTTATGTTCATCCTCCGGTGGGAATCTAAAATTAGCGAGCGTGGAGGACTTGGGTAGAGACTGCTGATGGGTGGCGCTAGGTGGAAATGTTAGTCAGCCGGGGAGCGTGCCGAGACAGTAAACGCATTTCTGATACACGCTGTGTGCGGGTGGCGCGCTGTTCAACGCAACTGCCTATTAATCAGGGGATCCTGGGTTCATGTCTCGGTTGGACACACATTTTCACTGATCACTGGACTGATTCCACGTAACGTCCTGATGCAGCTGATATTATTAATTACTTCTTTCCTCACCTCCTTCAATTTACATAATGAATTGATGGAATCTGTAGCTATAGGTAAAGACCTACATTTAAACCCTTACAGACATGGGATGCGACAGTAAAAACAGTCCCCTAGCTATTCTAAAAGACAGACTTCTCACAAACACAGCTCTTCTGAAATGTGTGAAAAATTCCCACATCACAACACTGCTAGGAGTGTTTACCAACAATGAATTTACTAATACTGTATAGGAAACGACTGAATTTGAAATTATGAATTTAAATATGGAATGAAGCTGTGGCACCCACTGAGTGGAAAAAGTGAAGCAGAATCGGAATAACACCTATTACTTTCACTCGTTTCGAGGCTGAAAACGTCCCTAACAATTAGCTCTAGGTCATGGTCGATTAATAAAAATTTTTCCTAATGTTTTATCTTGGACTGCGAGACACATCCTCAGCGGTAAAGCGGCGAACTGCAACCAGAACTCGAGGGAGCTCCGAATGTGTAGGAAGTGTAGAGTCCATCACATGACGTCAGCTACGAGATTATCTCTGGTAATGCCAACATTCTCTGCTGAAAGAAACTGGTCGTCGTTCTTACAGTGCAACGTTTACATGCAAATTTGAGCTAATTTAACACCTTCCTCTTTTCTGCTACAATTATTACGGTGTTTATAGATCTCAGTATCCTGTTTATACATGCACGCATGACAATGCGTTGTTTTCAACATGATACACGTCTCACTGAATTTTATTTGACGAACATCTTTCTGGCAAACATGATCCGCTACAGTCAATCTATCCGTATCTCCCAACGTCTTCTTGTGTTCAACCAAACGGGCCTTAACACTTCCTTTCATGGTACCAATATAAACCACTCGACAGCCGCACGCAGTTTCATACATAGCCGGTGTAGACAAAGGATGTCGTATATATTTTGCCAATCTTACCCTTCTGGTGGGTCTGAAGATAGCTTCCACACCATACTTGCATAACACTTTCGCAATGCGATCGGTAATCTTAGTAATGAATGGAATGAAATCTTTCTCCTGGCCAGCCATTGTTCCTCATTGATCCCGATTCTCTCCTAAGGGCAAAATGCACAATTTAACTCCTTGTTAGACTAACCATTCTTCTTGACTGGCGACCATAGGTGTCCAGCCTTATCTTTTAAATAATTTATTTCACATATTTTCTACTCCCAGTCTACCAAGTTTTCAATCACACCTCTCTTTTGTCTCTGGTGGTGGTTAGGATCTTTACGAAGGTAACGGTCGGTATGCACGGTTTTTCTATTCTAACCATCATCCCACAAAATACGAGATGTGGTAAAAACCTTGGCAGACGTAGCGTACAAAATTTGTGAACCGGCTTCTTTAATAGACGAGGTTGAACATCTGCAGTTGACACCCGAGGAGAATGGTTTTTCCAACAAGCAAGATATATCGAGCACTTCGCCCTAGGGAGACAATCAGGACCAACGAAGGACAACGGCCGCTCATGGGGAAAGTTTTGCTTCCGTTCATTAGAAAATTATAGATCGCATTGCAAAAGTGTTGAGCAATTGTAGTGTTGAAACTATCTTCAGACCCACCAGGAAGATAGAAGAATATTTAAGATACCGTTTGGATAGGCCGGGTGTCTATAAAATTCTTTGAATTTGTGGATTGGTTTACATTGGTACCGTTAAAAAAAGTCTTAACACCCGCCCAATTGAACACAAGACGAACTGCCGTCTGGGACATATGGATAAATCGTCGGCAGTGGAACATTTTTATCAAATGGATGTTCGTGAAATAAAATTAAGTGGGACGAGCGTCATATCGAAATCATTGCATTATCATGTGCATATATACAGAGAAGATATTGAGATTTATAAACACCGTGATAATTTTAACAGAACAGAGGTAGGCGTTAAATTAGATAAAATTTGGATGTCAATGTTGTACCGTAAAAGTGACGATCGATTACTTTCAGTCGAGAATATAGGTATTCCAATAGATAATTTCGTAGCCGACGTCATGTGACTGCCAGTGGTGTCCTCTACACATCCTATCTATTCAGGGCTCCCTTGACTGCTGGTCCCTAACAGAATTGCAATATATATATACAGGGAGGTCCATTGATTGTGACCGGGCCAAATATCTCACGAAATAAGCATCAAACGAAAAAACTACAAAGAACGAAATTCGTCTAGCTTGAAGGGGAAAACCTGGTGGCGCTATGGTTGGCCCGCTAGATGGCGCTGCCATAGGTCAAACGGATATCAACCGCGTTTTTTTTTTAAATAGGAACCCCCAATTTTTATTACATATTCGTGTAATACGTGAAGAAATATGAATGTTTTAGTTGGACCACTTTTTTCGCTTTGTGATAGATGGCGCTGTAATAGTGACAAACGTATAAATTCGTGGTATCGCGTAACATTCCACCAGTGCGGACGGTATTTGCCTCGTGATACTTCACCCGTGTTCAAACGGACCTTACCAATTGCGGAAAAGATCGATATCGTGTTGATGTATGGCTATTGTGATCGAAATGCCCAACGGCCGTGTGCTATGTATGCTGCTCGGTATCCTGGACGACATAATCCAAGTGTCCGGACCGTTCGCCGGATAGTTACGTTATTTAAGGAAACAGGAAGTGTTCAGTCACATGTGAAACGTCAACCACGACCTGCAACACATGATGATGCCCAAGTAGGTGTTTTAGCTGCTGTTGCGCCTAATCCGCACATCAGTAGCAGACAAATTGCGCGAGAATCGGGAATCTCAAAAACGTCGGTGTTGAGAATGCTACATCAACATCGATTGCAACCGTACCATATTTCTTTGCACAAGGAATTGCATGGTGACGACTTTGAACGCCGTGTGTAGTTCTGCCTTTGGGCACAAGAGAAATTACGGGACGATGACAGATTTTTTGCACGCGTTCTATTTAGCGACGAAGCGTCATTCACCAACGGCGGTAACGTAAACCGGCATAATGTGGACTATTGGGCAACGGAAAATCCACGATGGCTGCGACAAGTGGAACATCAGCGACCTTGGCGGGTTAATGTATGGTGCGGCATTATGGGAGGAAGGATAATTGGCTCCCATTTTATCGCTGGCAATCGAAATGGTGCAATGTATGCTGATTTCCTACGTAATGTTATACCGATGTTACTACAAGATGTTTCACTGCATGACAGAATGGCGATATACTGCCAACATGATGGCGGTCCGGCACATAGCTCGCGTGCGGTTGAAGCGGTATTGAATAGCACATTTCATGACAGGTGGACTGGTCGTCGAAGCAACATACCATGGCCCGCACATTCACCGGATCTGGCGTCCCCGGATTTCTTTCTGTGGGAAAAGTTGAAGGATATTTGCTATCGTGATCCACTGACAACGCCTGGCAACATGCCTCAGCGCATTGTCACTGCATGTGCGAACATTACGGAAGGCGAACTACTAGCTGTTGACAGAAATGTCGTTACACGTATTGCCACATTCATTGAGGTTGACGGACATCATTTTGAGCATTTATTGCGTTAATGTGTTATTTACAGGTAATCACGCTGTAACAGCATGCGTTCTCAGAAATGATAAGTTCACAAAGGTACATGTATCACATTGGAACAACCGAAAAAAAAATGTTCAAACGTACCTACGTTCTGTATTTTAATTTAAAAAACCCACCTGTTAGCAACTGTTCGTTTAAAATTGTAAGCCATATGTTTGTGACTATTACAGCGCCATCTATCACAAAGCGAAAAAAGTGGTCTAACTAAAACATTCATATTTCTTCACGTACTACACGAACATGTAATAAAAATGGGGGTTCCTACTTTAAAAAAAACGCAGTTGATATCCGTTTGACCTATGGCAGCGCCATCTAGAGGGCCAACTATAGCGCCATCTGGTTTCCCCCTTCAAGCTAGACAAGTTTCGTTCTTTGTAGTTTTTTCGTTTGACAGTTTTTTCTTGAGATATATGGCCCGGTCACGATCAATGGACCACCCTGTATATATGTGTGTGTGTGTGCGAAGTCATGCATTGTTTGCCATGATGCGTACATATGAATACAAAACTGCTGCAAATCTACATTTCAGTTTAACTTATATACCGGGTGATCAAAAAGTCAGTATAATTTTGAAAACTTTATAAACCACGGAATAATGTAGATAGAGATGTAAAAATTGACGCACATGCTTGGAATGACATGGGGTTTTATTAGAACAAAAAAAATGGTAGACGCGTGAAAGATCTCTTGCGCGTTTCGTTTGGTGATGATCGTATGCTCAGCCGCCACTTTCGTCATGCTTGGCCTCCCAGATCCCCAGACCTCAGTCCGTGCGATTGTTGGCTTTGGGGTTACCTAAGTCGCAAGTGTATCGTGATCGACCGACATCTCTAGGGATGCTGAAAGACAACATCCGAAGCCAATGCCTCACCATAACTCTCGACATGATTTACAGTGCTGTTCACAACATTATTCTTCGACTACAGCTATTGTTGAGGAATGATGGTGGACATATTGAGCATTTCCTGTAAAGAACATCATCTTTGCTTTTTCTTACTTTGTTATGCTAATTATTGCTATTCTGATCAGATGAAGCACCATCTGTCGGACATTTTGTGAACTTTTGTATTTTTTGGTTCTAATAAAACCCCATGTCACTCCAAGCATGTGTGTCAATTTGTACCTCTCTATCTACATTATTTCGTGATTTATTCAGTTTTCAAATTTATACTGACTTTTTGATCACCCAGTACACTAATGCTAAACGGAAGAACTACGATTCTAAGTGCAAATTATTTTGCAACATTAGACTTGGGCAAAGGAAAATGGTTTACTGGACTGGCAGCCTTCGGGGTGTATAAAGCAATGTCAAATATCACATCATCAAACTGTAAATTAAATCTAGCAGGTAACAAGTCTGTAAGTGTTTCCTATGGCGAAATCGATACTGATTATGTCAATGCATATTTAAAACGGTTTACAGAAGGGTCTGAGTTACATTCAAGTATCAATAAGCTTAATATGGAGATGTGAATAACCGAGGAGGCTACTGACGAGAAGAGGAAGGATCAATAGGACACTTTTGTGTTTTACAAAGAGACAATGTCTGGCATCAGATTCTGATAAAGTCTATGTGTCAAGTGGTAGCTATATTACCAACTATTACTATTCACACTGAGTGCAATATAACAAAAATTGCTTATCTAAATGATTCATCCGAAATTTACATTTTTTTCCTGCATCAGACCCTTAAGCGCTACAGCGTGCAACTATTTGTGTACCTGCTTCTACCAACATGCACAGGACGTACATGAACTATTAAAATGGCAGTAAAACTTGAAATGCTGTGATTCGTAATAATTGCACTGCAAACGGGCCGCAATGGAAATTCTAAAAATGATTCTAGTGAATTTGATCACTTGTAAATTAACAAAGGAGAAGGTACTCTTAATTCAGAATTCTATCCACGAGCATCTTAGAACAGGATTGCGAGTAGAACATTTACACCTTACTATATGACTTGTAGACGAAATTTTAAAGCACTAATTATGATGGTCTTAAAGACGGTAGCTGTATCTTATCACCGAGGGAACTGAAGAAAACGACTCCCATTGTCGTAATCGACTATTGGAAACAAAACGAAATCATTAAATCAGGTCTAGCTGACGTACGTAGTCAGTTTATAACCATGGATAACTTCCCATGGGTCACACCTACCTAATTTGCATGGCCGTGTCATAAATAACACACCGTTCAGTTGGTACAAAGAGATGGTTAAAAGGAATTTTAAACAATTTCACTATGATACGTATTTCCATATGTTAATTGATTTCAGTCGTCCCAGGATTCCACGACGACAATGGTTTATTTATGGTGAAAAATGTCACGTTCATCACTCTAGGAGAAAAAGTACGTGTTATCACAACATTCAGTACGATTGTGGCATCGCAAAAACTATTTCCCAGTGTTACATGCTTGAAAACACGATGAACGACATTGTGGTTGGTGCATCATTTCTATGGGATCTGATGCGATGAACCTGGTATTCAATACACGGACTTAACAAGTGGTTCAAATGGCTCAGAGCACTATGGGACTTAACATCCGAGTTCATCAGTCCCCTAGAACTTAGAACTACTTTAACCTAACTAACCTAAGGACATCACACACATCCATGCCCAAGGCAAGATTTGAATCTGCGACCGTAGCAGTCGCAGCGTTTCCAGACTGAATCGCCTAGAACCGCTATGCCAACACGGCCGGCACGGACTTTACAGCGACGCTGATGATGTGCGATCATACAAAGTGTAAAAACGGCTAGAATTAGAACAAATGGGTATGTAGCAGTGCGATTTCTTGAAGACAAGAAGACATAGGATACTAGTCCTCCTACTCTGAAGATTGTAAGTGATAAAGTTACCAAAGCATTTGACAATATAACACTACAGTTAAAATGGATGTTAAAACAAACTACTTTTTTTAAACAAAGCTGCTTTACTTTACTCACCTACAACACGTGCGAATAGATGTAGTGCACGCCCACTGATAGTTACAGAGGGGGCAAGGTGGCGCGGCGTGGTTATGGAAGAGAGCGTGGAGACATTCGCTTTCCCATCTCCGCAGAGTGCGCGAAACCACTGGTTTAAAAATCATACGGTCGTAACGCCGTGTCTGAACAGCAATTAGCCATACGTATCGTGGCGGTGATAAACACTCGTGTGCAGAGATTATGAAAGCGAATGTGGAAACACTCGTTTATCCATTCCCGTACAAGTTGGCGAAAATAAATTTCTCGAGCCATAAAGGCCGCTCTTGAACAGCAATTAGCCGGACGAACTGTGACGGTTGAAACACTTGCTCGTGTAAACCACGAATGTAAGCGTTCCCCGTATCGTTAAACTTCTTCTGCGACCTACATCGGTTATGCGAAAATCTCGTGCGGGCACTGTGATAATGCAAGTGTACATGGAAACAATCGTTTGTGCTTCTCGTTAACTTTCTCCCACAAACTACAGCGGTCGTAACGACGTTTGAAGATACTTGCTAAAAGGTTAATTATGGACGGGCGCAGATATTACATACTATCTTTGGATGTCTCCGATTGTACGAATGATTTACAAATACTTTTCTTTCGTAGCACCTCACTGTAGCGTACACTCAGGGGTAGGAGCGGAGTAATAAGGTGCTTTGGTCTCTGCATAAGACATCTGAGAACGAACCGCCTGCATCATCCCCACATAGCGCCGATGGGTCTCAGGAACGCAGCGAGCGCCAGCATCCTTGTCTTTTACACAACTACAAAATCGTTTTGGCACTTAATTTTTAGATGTACAAACGAAAAATTATGATCTAAGTTTTACAGCTAAAACGATCGAATATTTTCCATCGCAGATAAGGTATTCCGTAGGTACCCATCCTGAAACACATACCTATACACTGAGGCGACAAAAGAAATGAGATAGCAATATGCACATATACACTAATGGCCATTAAAATTACTACACAACGAAGATGACGTGCTACAGATGCGAAATTTAATCGACAGGAAGAAGATACTGCGATGTGCAAGTCATTAGGTTTTCAAGGCATTCACAAAAGGTTGGCGCCTGTGGCGACACCAACAACGTGCTGACATGAGGAAAGTTTCCAACCGATTTCTCATACACAATCAGCAGTTGACCGGCGTTGCCTGGTGAAACGTTGCTGTGATGCCTCGTGTAAGGAGGAGAAATGTGGACCATCACGTTTCCGACTTTGATAAAGGTCGGATTGTAGCCTATCGCGATTGCGGTTTATCGTATCGTGACATTGCTGTTCGCGTTGTTCGAGATCCAATGACTGTTAGCAGAATATGGAATCGGTGAGTTCAGGAGGGTAATAGGGAAGGTCGTACTGGATCCCAACGGCCTCGTATCACAAGCAGTCTAGAAGACAGGCATCTTATCCGCATGGCTGTAACGGATCATACAGCCACGTCTAGATCCCTGAATCAACAGATGGGGACGTTTGCAATACAACAACCATCTGCACGAACATTTCGACGAATTTGCAGAAGCAGTGACTATCAGCTCGGAGACCATGGCTGCGGTTACCCTTGACGCTGCATCACAGACAGGAGCGCCAGCGATGGTGTACTCAACGACGAAACTGCGTGCAAAAATGGCAAAACGTCATTTTTTTCCGATGAATCCAGGTTCTGTTTACAGCATCATGATGGTCGCATCCGTGTTTGACGACATCGTGGTGTACGCACATTGGCAGCGTGTATCCGTCATCGCCATACTGGCGTAGCACCCGGCGTGATGGTATGGTGCGCCATTGGTTACACGTCTCGGTCACTTCTTGTTCGCAATGACGGCACTTTGAACAGTGGACGTTACATTTCAGATGTGTTACGACCCGTGGCTCTACCCTTCATTCGATTCCTGCTAAACCCTACATTTCAGCAGGATAATGCACGACCGCCTGTTGCAGGTCCTGTACGGGCCTTTCTGAATAAAGAAAATGTTCGACTGCTGCCCTGGCCAGTATATTCTTCAGATCTCTCACCAATTGAAAACGTCTGGTCAATGGTGGCCGAGCAACTGGCTCGTCACAATACGCCAGTCACTACTCTTGATGAACTGTGGTATCGTGTTGAAGCTGCATGAGCAGCTGCACCTGTACACGCCATCCAAGCTCTGTTTGACTCAATGCCCAGGCGTATTAAGGCTGTTATTATGGCCAGAGGTGGTTGTTCTATGCACCCAAATTGCGTGAAAATGTAATCACATGTCAGTTGTAGTATAATACACTCCTGGAAATTGAAATAAGAACACCGTGAATTCATTGTCCCAGGAAGGGGAAACTTTATTGACACATTCCTGGGGTCAGATACATCACATGATCACACTGACAGGACCACAGGCACATAGACACAGGCAACAGAGCATGCACAATGTCGGCACTAGAGATGCTGGATGTAGTCCTGTGGAACGGCTTGCCATGCCATGTCCACCTGGCGCCTCAGTTGGACCAGCGTTCGTGCTGGACGTGCAGACCGCGTGAGACGACGCTTCATCCAGTCCCAAACATGCTCAATGGGGGACAGATCCGGAGATCTTGCTGGCCAGGGTAGTTGACTTACACCTTCTAGAGCACGTTGGGTGGCACGGGATACATGCGGACGTGATTTGGCCTGTTGGAACAGCAAGTTCCCTTGCCGGTCTAGGAATGGTAGAACGATGGGTTCGATGACGGTTTGGATGTACCGTGCACTATTCAGTGTCCCCTCGACGATCACCAGTGGTGTACGGCCAGTGTAGGAGATCGCTCCCCACACCATGATGCAGGGTATTGGCCCTGTGTGCCTCGGTCGTATGCAGTCCTGATTGTGGCGCTCACCTGCACGGCGCCAAACACGCATACGACCATCATTGGCACCAAGGCAGAAGCGACTCTCATCGCTGAAGACGACACGTCTCCATTCGTCCCTCCATTCACGCCTGTCGCGACACCACTGGAGGCGGGCTGCACGATGTTGGGGCGTGAGCGGAAGACGGCCTAACGGTGTGCGGGACCGTAGCCCAGCTTCATGGAGACGGTTGCGAATGGTCCTCGCCGATACCCCAGGAGCAACAGTGTCCCTAATTTGCTGGGAAGTGGCGGTGCGGTCCCCTACGGCACTGCGTAGGATCCTACGGTCTTGGCGTGCATCCGTGCGTCGCTGCGGTCCGCTCCCAGGTCGACGGGCACGTGCACCTTCCGCCGACCACTGGCGACAACATCGATGTACTGTGGAGACCTCACGCCCCACGTGTTGAGCAATTCGGCGGTACGTCCACCCGGCCTCCCGCATGCCCACTATACGCCCTCGTTCAAAGTCCGTCAACTGCACATACGGTTCACGTCCACGCTGTCGCGGCATGCTACCAGTGTTAAAGACTGCGATGGAGCTCCGTATGCCACGGCAAACTGGCTGACACTGACGGCGGCGGTGCACAAATGCTGCGCAGCTAGCGCCATTCGACGGCCAACACCGCGGTTCCTGGTGTGTCCGCTGTGCCGTGCGTGTGATCATTGCTTGTACAGCCCTCTCGCAGTGTTCGGAGCAAGTATGGTTGGTCTGACACACCGGTGTCAATGTGTTCTTTTTTCCACTTCCAGGAGTGTATATTTGTCCAAGAATACCCGTTTATCATCTGCATTTGTTCTTGGTGTAGAAATTTTAATTGCCAGTAGTGTATAAATGGCTGTAGCATCGCGTTCACAAGGTGGTAAAGGGCAGTCCATTGGTGTAGCTATTATTTGTACTAAGATGATTAGTGTGAAAAGATTTCCGACGTAATTATGGCCGCACGACGGGAATTAACAGACTTTGAACGCTGAATGATAGTAGGAGCTAGATGCATGGGGCATTCCATTTCGGAAATCGTTATAGAGTTCAATATGCCGATACCTACGGTGCCGAGAATCCGAAATTTCAGGCATTTGTCCTCACTACGGGTAACGCAGTGGCCGACGGCCTTCACTTTACGAACGGGAGCAGCTGCTTCTGCGTAGAGTTGTCGGTGCTAACAGATAAGCAACGCTGCTTGAAATAATCACAGAAATCATTGTGGGACGTACGACGAACGTATGCATTAGGGCAGTGCGGCGAAATATGTCTTTATTACGCTATGGCAGCAAACGACCGACGCGAGTGCCTTTGCTAACAGCACTACGTCGTTGCAGCGCATCTCTTTGGCTCGTGACCATTTGGTTGGACACTAGATGACTGTAAAACCGTGGACTAGGCAGATGAGACCTGATGTTACGAGGCTGAGTCAAATGAAAACCTTAAATATTTTTTAAATATTATTTATTGTGCAGAAGTGGTACAAAACTGTATCACGTTTCAACATAATCTCCCCCACGCTCAATGCAAGTTCTCCAGCGCTTACAAAGTGCATAAATTCCTTCAGAAACAAATTCTTTTGGTAGTCCGCGCAACCACTCATGCACCGCGTGGCGTACGTCTTCATCAGAATGGAACTTCTTTCCTCCCATTGCGTCTCTGAGTGGTCCAAACATATGGAAATCACTTGGGGCAAGGTCTAGTGAGTACCGTGGATGAGGTAGGCACTCAAAATGCAGGTCTGTTATTGTTGCAACTGTTGTACGGGCAGTGTGGCGCCTTGCATTGTCATGTTGCAAAAGGACACCTGCTGACAGCAATCCACGTCGCTTTGATTTGATTTCAGGCCGCAGATGATTTTTTAGGAGATCTATGTATGATGCACAGGTGACAGTGGTCCCTCTAGGCATGTAATGCCCCCAAACTGACGCCTTTTGCCTCCCAAAAGCGAGTCACCATAACCTTTCCTGCTGATGATTCAGTTAGAAACTTCTTTGGTTTTGGTGATGAGGAATGGTGCCGTTCCTTGCTCGCTCTCTTCGTTTCCAGTTGGGGAAAGTGAACCCAGGTATTGTCCCCTGTAACGATTCTTGCAAGGAAGCCATTACTTTCTCGTTCAAAGCGCCGAAGAAGTTTTTCACAAGCATCAACACGTCGTTCTCTCATCTGAGGAGCCAGCTGATGGGGCACCCATCTTGCAGACACTTTGTGATATTGGAGCACATCATGCACAACGTGGTGTGCTGACCCATGACTAATCTGTATACATGCTTCAATGTCATTCAGTGTCACTCGGCGGTTTTCCTTCACTACGGCTTCAACTGCTGCAGTGTTCTGTCGAGTCACAACTCGTTGTGCCTGACCTGGACGAGGAGCATCTTCCACTGAAGTCACACCATTTGCGAACTAACTACTCCTTTCGTTGACTTGCTGCTGTGACAAACAGGCATCACCCTTCTGAACCTATGACCTATGACCTCAGCACTTTGGTCCCATAAGACCTTACCATAAATTACCAATTTCCAGATTTAGGATGAGTCCTCATAGGTATTTAAACTAGTATAAACTTGTATACTTGAGATATTTTGCTAGACTTTGTAAACATGGTTTCCCATTTAAGTATCTCTAAGTGTCGAGGAGATTGTATTGTTTTTTTCCATAAGAAATTTTTGTTATGCCACAGCCAAGGTAGCCCGTGAGGGCTGGCAACCCATATTACACCACAGAGGACGAGGCTGTCTATATCCAAGGCGTACCAATAGCACCATGGTAAATACCAACTATTTACATACAAGATAATGGAAACAGACATCCCAAGCACTACTTCCTGTAGGGGAAGCTCGAGCCACGGCCTGCAGGAAGTATAACTACGCCATAACCTGATTGGCTGGAGACAGCTATTTAGGGGCTAGAACCAGCCCCGAAGTTTAGTTCACTCTGGATGCCGACCTCGTGTACTTCGACCGCTGAATTGGACTCTTACTAGTGTATGTGTGTGTTACCACGAACCTTTGCGGAAAGTTAGAACTGAACTTTTGTTTGCCTCAATTAGGAGACTTTTACTGGCATCGTTACTGGTACCTTTCTTTTGCTGTTCAGTCATCAACCTTCTGATCTTTCATCAATAAAAGTTGTGTTTGTGAAAAATTCCGAATTGTCAGTCACAACAATTTTCAGTCCACTTTTAGCCGGTATTTCATGGAGTCTTTTGAGGGAATTTATCACCTCTCCTCTGTTGTTTGAAACCTCGCTGCACTGTCTGCATAAGCTAAACTGTGTAAACGAATTTTAGTTTCTTGTAGTCTGCTAATGCTTGTTCCTTCCTTTTCATAGCACAAGATTTAACTGTGCGGGGGGTAGTCTGTCTCCCTGTCGGACTCATGTCTACATATCCCAAGCTTCAGACATTTCACCTTGTAATTTAACTTCTGGGATGGTGTCGTTTAATATTTGTTTAATCAATGTATTGTCCTTCCATCCACTTTAAACTCTTCTAGTGCACATCTGTATTCTGAACAGTATTTTTTAAGCCCTCGAAGATGTTTGCTGTTCTTGTAAGACCGTCTTCAAACTGAAAATTTGTTCCACACAAGATCTTCTTTTCCTAAAACCTGCTTGATACTCGCCAATTGAAAGGTCCGTTTCTGGTTCAAGATTTTTAATAAGATTTTTGAAAGAATTTTTAAGTAATCACTAACAAAGACATCACTCTGTAGTTATTACATTAGTTTGATCCATTTATTCTGTAATCGGTGGATTATTCCACATTGTCTTTCTTTAGGTGTTGTTGCCTCCAACCAAATACCTGAGGGACGTTATACATTGACTGCTTGAGGCTTTTACCGCCTATTCTCCACTTTCTGTTATCATCATATCTTCTCCTCGAGCTTAATTGTTTTTAAGTTCACATATTGCTTTGTCAGCTTCTTATATTGTTGGAGGCGCTGATTCTACGTTTGGCTCAGATTTTCCAAATGTAAATTCGGCTACAGGAGATACAGAGTTTAAAAGATCATAAACTACTGGTCTAGGAATATAATGAATTTTTTTTGAGATAGAGAAGTTGGTGTCCATGCATCAGCATGGCTTTAGAAAGCATCGCTCCTGCGAAACGCAACTCGCGTTTTTTTCGCATGATACAATGGATGAAGGGTATCAGACGGATGCCATATTTCTTGACTTCCGGAAAACGTTTGACTCGGTGCCCCACTGCAGACTCCTAACTAAGGTACGAGCATATGGGATTGGTTCCCAAGTATGTGAGTGGCTCGAAAACTTCTTAAGTAATAGAACCCAGTACGTTGTCCTCGATGGTGAGTGTTCATCGGAGGTGAGGGCATCATCTGGAGTGCCCCAGGGAAGTGTGGTAGGTCCGCTGTTGTTTCCTATCTACATAAATGATCTTGATAGGGTGGATAGCAATGTGCGGCTGTTTGCTGATGGGAAGGTGTCGTCGATGAGTGACTGTAGGAGGATACAAGATGACTTGGACAGGATTTGTAATTGGTGTAAAGAATGGCAGCTAACTCTAAATATAGATAAATGTAAATTAATGCAGATGAATAGGAAAAAGAATCCTGTAATGTTTGAATACTCCATTAGTAGTGTAGCGCGTGACACATTCACGTCGATTAAATATTTGGGCATAACATTGCAGAGCGATATGAACTGGGACAAGCATGTAATGGCAGTTGTGGAGAAGGCGGATGGTCGTCTTCGGTTCATTGATAGAATTTTGGGAAGATGTGGTTCATCTGTAAAGGAGACAGCTTATAGAACGCTGGTGCGACCTATTCTTGAGTACTGCTCGAGCGTTTGGGATCCATATCAGGTCGGATTGAGGGAGGACATAGAAGCAATTCAGAGGCGGGCTGCTAGATTTGTTACTGGTAGGTTTGATCATCACGCGAGTGCTACGGAAATGCTTCAGGAACTCGGGTGGGAGTCCCTAGAGGAAAGGACGCGATCTTTTCGTGAATCGCTACTGAGGAAATTTAGAGAACCAGCATTTGAGGCTGACTGCAGTACAATTTTACTGCCGCCAACTTCAATTTCTCAGAAAGACCACAAAGATAAGAGAGATTAGGGCTCGTATAGAGGCATATAGGCAGCCATTTTTCCCTCGTTCTGTTTGGGAGTGGATTGCGGAGTATGTATGTAGATGTAGGAGTAACGTGTTCGAGTAGTAATCAGATCGTCCTGGGTACAGGGTTTGAACATCGTCACTGCTTAAATTTTCAACAAAAATCATCAGCAATGGCGGCCGAAGACTTCTCGCATACGAAGTCACCCTCGTTCTGCCAGCGGCCTTGTCAAAGAGTGCGGAGGAGCGGAAAGTGTTTCAGGGCACGCCCTTGCCATAGGGTTGGGAAAATGCCGCTAAAAGGCGGAAGAATCAGCAGTGACCAATAGTACGAGTTCGCACAAGCAATAGAAACCACTGTATTATGGACTCATACAGTAATGTCTATCGACAGGAGATCTGCCTGTAACTGGAAAAGTGGTAACAATAACACTTTTCCAGTTACAGACAGAGAGACATCGGCAAAAGATTCCTCCGCCCTGATCGCCGAGAGAGGACTGGCAAGGGTTAGGTGACCATGAGAAAAAGATTGAATAACCTACGGAAGGGTAACGTCCCACGAATTGGAGCGTGGAATATCAGAAGTTTGAACATTACAGGTAAGGTAGAAAATCTGAGAAGGGAAATCCTGAAGGTAAGTCTAGATACGGTGGGTCAGCGCGTTGATATGGAAAGAATACAAGGATTCTTGGCCAGACAAATATAGCGTAACATCAACAGCAGTGGAAAATGGTGCAAGGGGGAGCATGTTGACATTTCTTGTCTAAAAATATATCTGGAAAGTATCCGTTTGTTATTTGTCTTGCACTCTTTTTCTATTTGTGCTAATGTGGTTTTATCATACTGTCGTTTTACGAATCGAACAATTTTGTAAGTATGTTTCTGAACGGTGGTGAATTCATGCCACTTTTGTCTGGTTTTATGGAAGTTCCGATCTTCCTAGGCTTTAATTATTTGCTCTGTGGCCTTATCTCACATATTAATCCACCACCCATGTTTACGTTTCTTTGAGAGTATGACAGTACGTTGGGAAGGTTGTAAGAGAGTATCTTTAAGTCCTGAGCAGCTGGAAACTCTTGGCTGAGGATGTTTGGACAGAAGATGATCCATTTTTTTTAAAGAATTTCTGGTTGTGTTCTTAGATTTTTGTTTAGTCTTGATGTCTTTCTACTTGCCTACCATTTATTTTTAATAAATATGTGGGTATCATAATCGAAGAACACTTTTTTTACTTTTAATTTCTAAATTTCTTTTTAATTTTTGTTTGAGATTGCGATTTTCTCTATTTTAAATTCTCTAAGATAAGGTGTTGGAGATTTTAAAATTTCCTCTTCTTAGGCAATGCCAGAAAATCTGTTGACATCAGTTTCATTTGCAGAATTTTTATTAGTCCTTTCGTGAGCAGGGTACAATCTTGCATTTGTTCTGAATTTCTTTTCCTCGCCAGTTTGTGTCTGCCCTCCAAATTTTAATATGGTGATCGGGTACAGCAGCTCAAGTTTCTGCCTCTTAATTCCCAGAATTGCTCCCCTTCATGTTGTAATTCTTTTGGTTATAATGTTGCATGGTCATTGATTAATACAGAAGCCTTGTTCCCTAATTTTATTGATAACATTCCGAATGTGAAGTAAGATTCAGTATTAGATTTATTGTATTTATTTTGATTGTAAACCAAGTTCCAAAATGCAGTGGTGTGTTGGGTTCCTAGATTCCTAGTTCACCTTCGTAAATTCTGTGATTTCCTGAAGCAAACTGGCATTCTTTTTTATATGTCGTTCCTTATTGTGTCTGGATTTAGATGTTTCTCTAGTATATCTGTCAGTTGCTTTAATTTTCCCGGTTTTAGAGGTGTGTTTGGGTTTTGGTACCTATGAATGTTCTGCCCTTGGATGAAGAGATTTGGGAAGTTCATGTACTTTCGCGCATGATGTTCTCGGTCCTCCGGAATCCGACAACCTAGAAATTTAGTAGAGTCTGGGGTAGCTGCATTCTTTGTAGACGCGTCTATCACGTTAAAGATAACGTGAGGATCAATTTTTTCCAGCTCATTATTACAGCTGTGTTACTGAGCTTTAGAGGTTGCCTCACGCTGTTTTCTGATACTTTTTTACGGCTTCTCTATATGCTAAGCTTCCTTTTTTATTAGGGCCTAGGACCGGCAGTAGAAAGACATGTTAGAGAGCCAGCCACAGCGTAATGTGAAAGAGGTGATTCATTTATTAATCAGTAAACAGTGTTACATTACTCTAAACACGTGTGTGTAAATGGTGTTTACATACAGTGTATTCTAATATAAAGTATTGCTTTGTAGATTACTGTATAGCCGTGGAGGAGGAATCGCAGTCAAATATACATGAGACAATTCCTAGCGTTTGAGCTGACTATTACCGAATATATGAGAAAGTAGCAGTCGCTGCGTTAATCTTTTTTGCGATTGTTGTCTAATGTGATACTTAGAAGTTTGTTTTTGTTATAGGATTGTTTCGTCACAGAAACTCTGGAATCGCAACAGCCCACGTCTACCGAACAATTGTTGGCATCAACATCATCACAGTTTCGCTTTTCATCGCCACAGACCAGACCAGATCTGTAACTGTAGTAGTATCAACACAACCTGGTGTTTTGCATCCATGTTGCCGCAGCCTATGCAACCGCAGTCTAGGGCATGGCGTCTCTGGCTAGTAATCAAAACGTCCTCGGTCCTGGGTTCGACCCTACCACCGCTCACCTTCTGAATAAAAATCATCAGTTATGGCGGCAGAAGACCTTAGGCATAAGAAGTCACCCTCGTTCTGACAACGGCCCTCTCAAAGAGGGTGGAGGAGCGGACAATGGTTCAGGGCACTCGCTTGCATTTGGGGTGGGAAACTGCCCCTAAAAGGCGAAAGAATCAGCAATGATCAACGATATGAGGATGCAGAATGCAAAGTAAATCACAATATTAATATAGTGTACCCACAGGACATGTGCACACTAATTGAAAAAGTGCAAGCGGGAAAGCCGGCCGTTGTGGCCGAACGGTTTTAGACGCTTCAGTCTGGAACCGCGAGACAGCTACGGTCGCAGGTTCAAATCCTGCCTCGGACATGGATGTGTGTGATGTCCTTAGGTTAGTTAGGTTTAAGTAGTACTAAGATCTAGGGGACTTATGACCTCAGATGTTAAGTCCCATAGTGCTCAGAGTCAGCCAGAACTTAAAGCGGGAAAAGATTCTGGTCTAGTCCAGCATTCGGATTTCCGGGAGCGAACAGCAAAGGGAGAGGTGACCAGGGGGAAAAGTTTGCATAACCAACCGAAGAGTAACGTTCTACAAGTCAGGATGTGGACTGTGAGAATTCTGGACGTGGTAGGGAAGCTAGAAAATCTTTAAAGCGAAATGTTAAAGCTCCCTCTAGATACAGTGAGAGTCCGTGAAATAGGAAAGGAGACGAGTACAGCGTAATGTCAACAGCTGTAGCAGTGGTGCAATACGAGAAGTATTGCTTATGAATAGGAAGGTAGGGCTGAGAGTGAGTTATTGTGAAGAGTTCAGAGTTTAGGATTGTTCTCATCAGAATCGACAGCGAACCAACATCGACAACAATAATTCAGGTACACATACCGACGTCGAAATCAGACGATGAAAGGGTAAAGAAAGCGTATGAAGACACTGAACGGGTAATTTAGGGAGGATTTGAATGTGGTTGTAGGGGGAGGAGTAGAAGAAGGGGTTATTGGAGAACACGGGCTTGATTGTAGGAATGGGATAGGAAAAAGACTAATTGAATTCCGCAATACATTTCTGCTAGTAATAGAGACTACACTGTTCAAGAATCACGGGAGGAGGGAGTGCACATGGGAAAGGCCAAAGTCACTGGAAGATATCACTTCGATTACATCACGATCAGGCAGAGATGCCATAATCAGATATTGGATTGTAGGTCGTACCCAGGAGCAGATATAGACTCAGATCATAATTTAGTAATGATGAAGAGTAGGCTGAAGTTTAAGAGACTAGTGGGGAAGAATCAATGTGTAATGAAGTGGGATACTGTAATTCCAAGGAATGAAGAGGTATACTTGAAGTTTTCTGAGGCTGTACCTGCTATGATAATGAATAATTCGATAGACAGTTCCGTTGAAGAGGAATGAACATTTCTAGAGAGGACTATAACAGAAGTTGGAAAGAAACATAGGTACAATAATGGTAACTGTGAAGTAAACATGGGTAACTGAAGATACACTTCGTTGATCCACGAACGAAAGAAGTACAAAAATATTCAGGGAAATTCAGGCAAACAGAAATACAAGTCATTTAGGAATTAAATAAACAGGAAGCGCAGGGAAGCTCAGACGAAAAGGTTGCATGACAAACGTGAGTAAATCGAAAAAGAAATGATTGTTAGTAGAACTGACTCAGAATATGGAAAAGTCAAAACAACTCTGCTGGCATTAAAAGCAAGGGCGGTAACGTCAAGAATGCAATGGAAATTGCAGTGTTAAATGCAAAGGAGAGAGGACGTAGTTGTGAAGAGTACATTGAAGGCCTCTATGTGGGGGAGCATTTGTCTGATGACGTGAGAGAAGAAGGGACGAAATAAAGAATCCAGTTTTAAAATCAGAATTTAACAGAGCTTTGGACGACTTAAAATGAAGTAAGGCAGAGGGGACAGATAAAATTCCATCTTAATGTTTAAACTCATTGGGGAAAATAGCGACAAAACAACTATTGACGCAGGAATGTCGAACGTATGAGACTGGTTTACTTACGTCAGACGGCAAAGCAGTTAACTGCTAGAACCACCGCATTATCAACTAAACTGCTCGTGCATACAAGTAGCTGACAAGAACAGTCTACGGGGAATAGAAAAGAAAATCGAGAATCTGTTAGATGACGATCGGTTTGTCTTTAGGAAAAGTAAAGTCCCCCAGAGAGGCAGTTCTGGCGTTGCAGCTGATAATGGAAGCAAGAGTAAAGAAAAATAATGACACATTCTTAGGATGTTTCGATCCGCAAAAAGCGTTCGGCCATGTGACATGCTGCAAGATGCTCGAAATTCTGAATAAAATAGGCTTAAACTATAGAGAAAAAATGGTTCAAATGGCTCTGAGCACTATGGGACCTAAATTCCGAGGTCATCAGTCCCCTAGAATTTAGAACTACTTAAACCTAACTAACCTAAGGACACCACACACATCCATGTCCGAGGCAGGATTCGAACCTGCGACCGTAGCGGTCCTACGGTTCCAGACTGTGGCGCCTAGAACCGCTCGGCCACCCCGGCCGGCAAACTACTGAGAAAGACAGGTAATATACAATATGTACAAGAACCAAGAGGGAACAATGAGCCTGGAAGACCAAGAACGAAGTGCTCGCATTAAAAGGGTGTAAGATAGGGATGTAGTTTTTCGCCCCTACCGTTCAATTTGTATATCAATAGTTGGATTAAAATTCAGAGTGAAAGAATATCACAGGTAAGATTCGCCGAAGTCTAGTGATGGTAAAACTGCATATAGTTTTGTTAATCCTATGCATTTTTCTGATTTCTACGGTTAGCGGCAGAAACATACATATTTATTGCTAATCTCTAGTAGCGACAAAGCAGCATTACTGCTGTGAACTGGGAGGGTGATCCCATTGTCTCATATTCTAGCATCACGAAACAGACATAGCATTTTCAGCCACATATCAAATAATATGTTTATTTTATCACACTCTTATCATTTTGTATTGTACATTGGGACAGATGCACTGAGATGGCTGCTCTCTGAGCTTGAAAATATTCCAATGAACGTTGATGAGATTTATAACACCGTCATTACTATGACTAAAACGCCGGAAGGGCAATTATAGTATGAGAATGGTGTTGAATGCTATATTCGTGTTCAGTGAATAGATAAACAAGCTGAAAAAACTGTGTAGGTATCGTTGTCATCTAACAGGTAAAGTCCATGGTGCAGCACATAATCCATGCAATTTGAATTATCAGCGTTTGCAGCACATATTCTTTTTTTTTCAAAATGTGAACAGATATGATGCTTACTTCCTTGTTGAAGCTTGACTGAATTTGATTAAGCTAATGAACAGATCAGCGTTATAGCTGAGAGCACAAAAAAAGATATTTCATTTTCAAAGAGGATGACAAAGTGTATTGCGCTACACTTCCTACCCACCCTTCATGCCGGCCCTACTGCAGAAACTTGCTGGGAGCATGTGTCAGGAGGATTTGCATCTCACTCGGGCAGCGCATATTGATGACGCTAAACTTCAACTCGTAATGAGGAAAGGTGTCTTCCCATATGAATATTTAGATTCAGAGAAGACACTCCGTGAAGCCTTGTTACCAAATGTAGCCACATTCTGCAGTAAACTTACTGGAAACGAAATAACGAATGTGCTACGTATTTGGGACGAGTCAATGATTCTAATCTAAGGGGGTATAGGGAAGTATGCGTCCCTTCATATGAATACTAATGTACACTAACTTGCAGACGTCTCCAGACAATACCGGACTGTAAGCAGTGAGTTGGATTCTGCCTTCTGCTGTAACGCACCAGGGCTTTCACGGGACGCGATGTTGAAAACGACACGTATCACATCAGAACTACAATGACAGAAAAGAACACAGCATCAAGAAGGAGCTCTGCGACATAAACGAAAGTTGGCAGGCGTGTTTTTACATCTGAAACATGGTGCCTATTCCAGTTTTGTGGTGCTAGTTGCGCAGGTATTAGGATCCAAATCAGGTTTGAATTATATACACGCGGTAATGGTTGTGAGAGTTAGTTACCATTGAGATTGGACATGGTGAGTCGATGTTAGTCAAACATACCTTTAAAGCGACGAAGCCGCCATTATTTTCCACTGAGTGTGAATGAGGACATGTAATGCGCCTACGAGAAGCTGGATGTTCCTTCTGTGATATTGCAGAATGACTTGGCAGGAATGTAGGCACTGAACATGACTGCTGGCAGTGATGGTAACGAGAATGTCCGGTAGCAAGAAGATCATGATCCGGACGTACACTTGGCACTACCGGGAGGGAAGACCATTATGTTTGGCGTATGGCTCTGGCGCATCATACTGCATCTGCAGCAGCAATTTGAGCAGCATGTGGCACCACAGTGACACAGCGGACTGTTATAAATCTGTTACTTCGAGGACAAATCCGAGCCAGATGCCTTGTAGCGTGCACTTCACTGACTCCAAACCACCGCCACTTGCAACTTCAGTAGTGTCAAACGAGAGCCTATAGGAGGACAGGATGGAGATCTGTTGTGTTTCGTGATGAAACCTGGTTCGGCCTCGTTGCCAGTGATGGCTGTGTGTTGGTTAGAAGGAGGCCAGTTGGGGGCTGTCTGCGTGCCAGACGCACTGGACTTACACCAGGAGTTATGGTTTGGTGTGCGATTTAGTTTGACAGCAGGAGAACTCTTGTGGTTATCCCACACGCCTTAAATACAAATTTGTACGTTAGTCTGGTGATTTGACCTGTTGAGCTGCCATTCATAAACAGCATTCCGGGGTGTGTTTTCTACCAGGATAACGCTCGCCAATAGCGATATTGTAACCCAACATGATCTGCAGGATGTCGACGTTTGCCTTGGTCTGGTCACTCACCAAATCTGTCACCAATCGAACACATAAGGAACATCATCGGACGACAACCCCAGCTTCGTACACAAACAGCATTCACCATCCCTGAATTGATCAACCAATTCCCCCAGGCATGGAACTCTATCCGGCGCCTGTATAAAACAGTACGTGCACATTTTCATGCTCGCATTCAACATTCGAGGGCGGCCGTGACGTCAGCTAAACACACGAGTACCGTTATGCAAGATGTCGGTTTTTGGTGGGTTAGTGCCAAGCCCTCTGCCACACCCTCTGGTAGGAAGTTTAAATTTTGGCGTGAAATTGAATTAAGTGCTTCTACAGATCATATGGTAGTCCCCCGCCCCCCTTTCCGACTTTGGGCATGATGGCTCGTTATCCTCTCGGAAAATGCGCGTCAAATTATTAAATTTGGGGGGAATTTTGCTCGAAGAGTTTACGCCTACAGCTAGGGTAAGTTATTATGGTGTTGCCACGACTAGAGACTGCTCATGAGGTCATTCAATTCGAATTGAATTTTTGCGTCGAAATAGTCGAAGTTTTTTTCCTCATTTTACACATGGTGGGTATGTCTCTGCTGATCATTTGTGATCGGTGGCGGTACACTTCGCTGGACATCACAAAATAAAGAGATGCGAGTGCAGTCGAACGTAAAAATTATACTCATTTTTCTCATAAAACTAAATGAAAATGGGCTTTGTCTACTTCCATGGAAAGAGAACACTTATTATCATCGTGTATGTTTTGTTTCTCATTTGTTTTTAATAGTTGTTTTTTTTTTATAGCAGTCCAGTTGAAGTTAAACAGTCCAGTGCAGAACGGTGGGCGACTTCCTCGGTCCTAGCTGGACCTTCCTCTGGAATTTCTTGTTGTTTCAAAGGACTCCTGTCATTCAGAGAACTACTTTTAACAGATTACAAGAAAGAGTGTTGACATTAAACAAAAGTGTTTTCAATTGCAGAACGAGAGGAATATCGGAGGCGCTGAGGACCTGTCCGGTCTCTGAGCGACGAGCGTCACCGCAGGTGGGCCCACTAATCATTAGGGGAGGCTGTGTCACTACACTTTAGACACCCAACATGCATTTGTGACAACCGTCCAATTTTCTCCTATAGTTTAGTTAACTATACCCGCTTTTGTGTTGGCAGATTTGTTAAAATTTATTGAATTTCTTTAAATTTATCACCTACCTACTGCATTAGTGGCTTAGTGTGGTGTTATCACCACAAGAGGCTGAGATATCAGTTATTGTTGAGCGTCGGTGTGGAAGGAGCGTGTGTTTAACTAGCGAGATGCTGGTATGAGGGAGAGGGAGTTTTAACAGCTGCATTTCATGCACTCATTCATCCGAGGAGTGCATCCACAGCTCACTGCATGAAGAATGGAAGTGAGCATTAATGCTTGAACATATGAAGAGGACGAATGCAGTCCTGCAAATAAATGCTTTGCGTCGAGATGCATTAAAGATGCATTACACAATGCATGGAAAGATCTGTCCCTGCTGGAACTGTCTGTCGACGTTATTCCAGTCGGTAGGCGATAACGTAGATGATATCAGAACGATTAAGGACTCGAGAATTGACGCTGACGCAGCCAAGGTTCTTATTCTCAGAACACCACTATCTCCTAGAATTTACGCTGTTCCAAAGATACATAACGAAAGTTATCCTTTGGGGCAAATAGTGAATGGAATCAATTCGCCTACTTACAATTTGGCTAAGTATCTAGCCTGCAAATTAAGACGCCCTGTTGGCAAGACGGACTCTTATGAGAAGAATTCGACGCACTTTCTAGAACGCCAAAAGAGAGAAACAATTTTACATACAGACATCATGGTCAGCTTTGACGTGAATCCACTATTTACGCACGTGCCAGTAGATGAAACTATCCGAATCCTTCAGGAGTATGTCCCACCAGACATATGCGGCCTGGTTGTTTTGTGCGTGACTCAAACGTACTACAAATGGCAAGGAAAATACTACGAGCAGACAGACGGTTTAGCGATGGGATCTCCCCTATCTCGCTGGCAGCCGACATATTCTTGGAAGCCTTTGAAGGAACGGCCCATGATTCAGCTCCTTTACGCCCATGTTGTTGGTTCAGATACGTGGGCGACACGATCGCTATATGGCCTGATGGCGAAACGGAGCTACACAAGTTTCACAAACGTTTGAACAACATGCGCGGGAACATACAGTTCACGCTCGATGTAGAGAAGATTGGTGCAATTCCATTTCTAGACGTCGAAGAGTACCAGTCTCTCCTAGAATTTACTGTGTTCCAAAGATACATCAGGAAAATTATCCTTTGAGGCCAATAGTGAATGGGGCCAATTCGCCTGCTTACAATTTGGCAAAGTATCTAGCCTGCAAATTAAACGCCTAGTTGGCAAGACGGACTCTTACGAAGGAAATTCGACGCACGGAATGCACACTGGGGCACAGAGTATATCACCAGCCTACACATACAGACAGGTATCCCTACGTCCAATCCTACCACCACCCAGCTCAGAAGAACTCGTTCATCCGTTCTTTGACAATCTGTGCGCAGCGCCTAAGTGATGCTCAAAACATACCTAAGCTTAAATGGCTACGCAAAACGTTTCTAGCCAATGGCTTCAGCCATAAATCGATCCACACAGCCTTGTCGACGAACACAATTAAGAAAGATAAGCAAGAAATACACAAACTGCAGCCAACAGTGCGCTTACCTTATGTGAAAAATGTTACTGACGCAATAGGCAAACACCTTCTATAATGGTCGCAGGAGCCAGGACGTGCTGGCTCAAATGTTTCAAATGGCTCTGAGGACTATGGGATTTGCAAGTTATCAGTCCCCTAGAACTTAGAACTACTTAAACCTAACTAAGGATATCCCACACATCCATGCCCGAGACAGGATTCGAACTGGCGACGGCCAGGACGTGCTAGGCTCCACTAAGGACCAGGTGAATGCATTACACACAGCAGTGTGTACAAGGTGGAATGCGAATGTGGAGAGGCACAGATCGGTGAGACTGGCAGGCCAATAGCAACGCGCATTCGGGAACACGAGCGCTATATTCGTCTAAAGCAACACAACAAATCTGCAGTGGCAGAACATCAGCAAGACTGAGGAAAAGAAACAAAAGTGAGCGAAACCTACGTGTTGGGCAATCAGCCGGTTATGACGAAACGCAAAATCAGAGAGGCTATCGAAATACTTAAACACCCTAATAACATGAACAGAGAGGATGGACTCAGGCTTGCCCCATCTTGGCTATCAGCAATCAGACGGCCGACCTCCAGCATTTGATAAACAGCAGCCAACATCTCATTCGACGGTAGCCACCAATCATGGCACATAACACAAGAGCCAATAAACAACAGAGGTTACGTTCGCCCTCCACCGCAATAACCTATTAAAATAAAGTGCACTCTCCTTTTTCCTTAAGTAACCAATGAAACGAACAATCTTTTTTTAAATTATGACGTAATGGCATGCGCAGTGAACAGTAACAACGAAATATAAGGCACACTGCATAGCCAGAACTCATCAGTAGACCCAGAAGAAGGCCTCTGCAACTATGGCCGAAACGTTAGTTTTTTTCTAGCAGCAATAGTTTTATACATTATACGCAGTACCATACCCATAAAACTTTTATGTCAAGTTTTATGTATATTATACACAACAATATGAGTTCTTGGAAGATGGAATGGATTCGATTTGATTTGGAGAAAAGAATATTCTTTTACATTTTGCATTTTTACTAACGTTCTTCATGAACTTGTCCTTGTAGTAAAATCATTACTTTATTTAAGCCTATAACAAACACATCTTTAATGTCTCTGTTGGCAAATCATTTTTGTTTTGAAAACTCGCATTGCTATTTTAAAATGCTGGCGCACCGAGTGTTTATAGTTACAATTCAAGTGGGAGCTTTGCTCACCGGAGGTTAGGTATGCTCCAGGTTATCAACTCGTGTGCGTCATGACAGTGCATCCTTCGGTGTCTCCAGATATCACACATCACACTGGATAAAACTCTCATAAAGTCTGTACCACACCAGCAGCAGATAACTCGATGACGAGTACATTACTGGTGTGTACCACATCTCACTGCCAGCGAGCTCTGGCAGTTTTTTAGATTGTTTTATAGTTCACAACAACATGCTTCGATATAGCACAAGCTCAGACTGTGCTACCATTATTTTAATAGCATTCAGCTCAGTGTATATCATTCCACTTTTTCATAGTTGTATGAGTGTTGTTTCCTAGAAACTGAGCTCACGTCATCATAGTCCAATGGCTTAACACTCTTAGTATATAGCATTTTATTCTCCACAATACCTAGGTGTGCTTAACATAATATTCCTAATTAACATATACCCATAAAAAAGGTTGCATGACCCCAGTTCCCAGAACTCCTGACGATAGACATTGGCTGTGGATATTGAACCACAGACACTGTCCCTTTGACAGTTCAGAGCTGTCACTAAACTAGCCCAAAAATGTAAACAACCATACATGAGCTGTGCCTATTAGACGGCAGATCAGTTCCAGTCATTCCACCAGAAAGGAGATATACGGCTCACGTTGTCTGTAGTTACCCATGCCTATACGGACAATGCCGCGGTTCAACCGCGTCCGCATTGTTACTTTGTGCCAGGAATGGCGTTTGACTTTGTCATCGAGTGTCAGGGCTTGTAGCAATTGTAAACGGTAAGGCTTCTGCTTTAGCCTTTTCCGCAAGATTTTCCAAACCGTCGGCTGTGGTACGTTTAGCTCCCTGCTTGCTTTATTCGTCGACTTCCGCGGGCTACGCGTGAAACTTGCCCGCACGCGTTCAACCGTTTGTTCGCTCACTGCAGGCCGACCCGTTGATTTCCCCTTACAGAGGCATCCAGAAGCTTTAAACTGCGCATACCATCGCCGAATGGAGTTAGCAGTTGGTGGATCTTTGTTGAACTTCGACTTGAAGTGTCGTTGCACTGTTATGACCGACTGATGTGAGTGCATTTCAAGCACGACATACGCTTTCTCGCCTCCTGTCGCTATTTTGTCTCACTGCGCTCTGGCGGCAGAAACCTGAAGTGCGGCTTCAGCCGAACAAAACTTTATGAGTTTTTCTACGTATCTGTAGTGTGTCGTGACCATATGTCAATGAATGGAGCTAAAGTGAATTTATGAATTCGCTTCAATCATTTGTAATAGCCCTGTATATTGGAACCCTCCTTTCACCTTGGCAATTAACATACTTATTGGCTCACCATCACACTGGCTATTCCACAGCAGTATAAACATTTGCAGACTCCGTTTCTTAGTAAGGGAGCCTTCTCGTTCTCGTAATTATTTTCGTAATTAATTTCGTGTCTTTTGGTCCTAGAGTTCACAATGTATAATAAATTCTGCAATTGATGGGCAGTTACTCTAAAACATACAACACAGACATACACAGCACATAGTGGGGTAAGGCAACTGAGCACAAAACATTCTGCAATGATTCTCAGTTCAAAACTAAATCTCTTGTAAATCTATGTAAATCTATGTGAAACTGTAACAATACCTTTCCCTCTCTTCAGGCTGTATTATTCCTCACTTACTTCTTTCTTCTGTTGGCTGTATCTCTCATCTCACATGACATTTATAACAACAAATAGGGATACCCCAACTGAAACTTCTACTGTCCGTGAACAGTATAACAAGAACAAGCAAAAATATCCTGCACCTTCAGTTTATCGAACGCACATAGCTGCACATGAAATGACGTTTCTGTACCCTAGATCTTCTTCTTAATGGCCCAGTGCACCCTGCTATTGGCTCTCTCTTAAAAAAAAAAAAAAAATGCTGGCACGGCACACCATAGCGACCGGGAAATTAACAAAGTTCAGTGCTTCGATGCTGCGCCTCAGTGCTTCCATACTACCGGAAGTTATGGCACGTTGCACTTCACAGCTGGCTCCTAGTAAGAACTCTGACATGCGAACGGTTCAGACAGGACAAATTGATACAGTACCTCATCCGATGTTCTCATCTTCATCACCTTCCAGTGCTCAAGTGCAGTCATCCAGGCAATAATTTATCGAAATCTGACGACAGCTGGTTCTGTCTTGGTGCCAGTGATGGCCGTATGTTGGCTAGAAGAAGGCCAGGGACTGCAACCATTCTGTCACATGCTAGACACACTGGACCGACACCTAGAGTTATGGTCTGCACTGCGACTTTGTATGACACCAACATCACTCTCGCGGCTAACCTACACACCTTAACTGCAAAACTGGAGATGCGAACTGTTGTGCTGCCATTTATAAACGGCATTCTGGTGGGTGTTTCCCAGTGGTATAGCGCTCGCTCTCATACCGCTGCTGTAGCCCAACATGCGCTACAGAGTGTCAACGTGTTGCCTTCGCCTTCTCAATCACCGGATCTGTCTCCAGTGGGACGTCATCGGACAACTCCAGCGTCATCCACAAATGGCGTTAACCGTCCCTGTATTGACCGACCAAGTGCAACATGCATGAAACTACATGTCACAAACTGAGTTCCGGCACCTGTACAACATAACGCATGCACTTTTGCATGCTTTTAGTCAATATTCTGGAGGTTACAGCCGTTATTAATATACCAGAATTATACATTTGCAGTGGCTCATCTCGTGCTTACATTAACCTCTGATCTTGTAATGTTAATCACTTAAACATGTGCCTAGAGAGATGTACTCCCATAATTTCATTACTCTACATTAATTACTTTTTGGTGTTAAGATTTTCTTCGGTAAGTGTATACACGTCTTCCTGTTTCCAATGTTTATTATATATGTTCGTCTCTTTACTAGAATATCGTAGCCAGTGATTCGTCCTCATAGTCATTGTTCAGTTCTCTGCCTTATTCCCTGTCTCTTTCAATCCTCAGAACAGCTTGACTTCCTACGTCCGTATAATATTTCTTTCCACAGGGTTTTATCACGCGTTCTCCGTTGACACATTCGGACTCGTCTCCACTCGAATCATCATCAGTAAATTTACATTTATTCATTCTCTCGTGTGTCTCCTCATCTTTATTTATTCTCTTCTTGTCGGAACTGTTTATCGCCCAAACTTCACTTATGTACAACCCTTACGGATAGCCATGTGTATTAGCACGCCAATTCCGGGATTCGGGGAGGTACGTTGGCACCAGATCGAGTCAGCATGGTCGATTAATGCCGGTTAGCTTAGATATCGTTTCTAGGAGGACTTCGTCATCCGACTGTGTGAATACCGGGTTGGTAACCATCCTACTTCATTTACACGTTTCTCAAATATTTCTGTTGCTGCAGAAAGGGCATCCGACCATCCTGTACCACTAACATAGCCAAATCCAGATTAACATAAAAACCCCTAGAAGAATACGGGATACAGGTCAGGGACACGAATTAAAAAAAATAGCTTTGCTTCTGTACGACGGTACTCTCCAGAAAATGCCTTGCTGTAACCGGTCCTCATTGTAAATCATGTCTCAATCAATTGCATTACATTAACTTTGTTTTACTTTTGTTAACGTTCATCTTATACCTTCTTTTCTGTCCATTCCGTTCAGCTACTCATCCATATCCTCTGCCGTCTCTGACAGGATTACAATATCATCGTCAAACCTTAATAAATTTTCTGTTTTCTTGATCTCTAATTCTTTTACCAATTTTTTTCTTTGTTTCCTTCACAACTTGCTCAATGTACAGATTAAATAACGTTGTGGATAGGCTACTAGTCTTGTAAATTCATTTTCAACTACTGCTTCGCTTTCACGTTCTTCGACATTTATATCTGCTGTAGGGTTTCCGTAAAAGATTTAGAAGACTTTTCTTTTACTGTATTTTACCCATGCTACCATAAAGGATTTGAAAGAATGTATTCTTGTCAACTTTTCAAAACCTTTCTCTATATCTACAAATGCTAAGTATATAATTTGTCTTTCTACGGTCTATATTCTAAGATATGTAGTTGGTTTGGTATTGGCAGATGTGTTACCTCATTTCTCCAGCATTCTACGACGTCGTCATCTATCAGTATTCTAGTTCTTATGTAAATTATTTCTGTCACGTTTTTGCAACCGTTGCTTATTATACTGCTGGTTTCCTATTACCCACACCTGTCAGCATCAGTCTTCGCATTAACTGGAACTAATTACATTCTTACTGAAGTCTAAAGGTATTTCGCATCTCTCATATATCGTACCCACCAGGCAGACTAGTTTAATCATGGTAGGTTATACCAAGGATTACAATAATTCTAAGGGAATGTTGTCTACTCGAGTGGTCCTCTTTCGACATTTGTCTTTGACAGCTGTATCAAATTCTTCTCGCAGTATCATACCATCTATTTTAACTTTATTAACTTTCTCTTTCCTTTCTATAATACTGTCTTGAAGTTCATTTCCTTTAAATAGAACATCCTCCCTCCTATCAGCTTTCCCTTCTTTGATCCACACCGGTTTCCCATCTGAGTTTTTAGTATTCACACAGGTGCTTCTCTTTCTAAAAAGGTCTCTTTAATTTTCCTAACCTCGGGGTCTATTTTCCTCATACACGGTTCCACAGTTCTGCATTTGACCTCTAGATGCTCCTGCTATGCAATATGGCACTTTCCCTCAGTCTCATTTTTAAACGTCTACGCTCCTTTTTGCCTGCTTCCTTTTCCGCATTTTTAAAATTCTCTCGTTAACTCAATGTAATTCAATATAGCTTGTCTTATCCAAGGAGTTCTATGGCGCCTTCTGTTTTTGCACAATCCTACCTCGGCTGCCTTTACTCTTTCCTGTATTAAAGTTACTCATTTGTCTTTTCATTTCTTTCCACTGTTTCAGTCAATCGTTATATAAACCTTCTTTTGAAAATATCGACAGTTTGACAGCTTCTTTTTCTTATAACTAAATCTCATTAATTTCCCAACTCTCTGTAATTTCTTAGTTCTTATCTACAGTTCATAACTAATGAAATGAGCACAGTCCACACCTGCCTGTGGAAATGTTTCTCAGTTTAAAATTTGATACGAAATCTATGACTCACCATTATTTAAACAATCTGAAACCTTCCACGTTCTTGATTCTGAAACAAAGTGCTAGCAATGGTTGATTTGTGCTGTGTGTCTCATTCTGCTAAGCGATTTCTCGTTTCATTTCTTTCCCAAATACGTGGTACCCTATTCTTTTTCTTTACATTCTTTTTCCCACTATTGATTGACAGTCCCCCATCACAACCTATTTTCATAACCCTTAACTATACAAAATTTCTTTTAATTCAACATACATCCTTTAACCTTTCATCATCAGCGAAGCCAGCAGGCATTTTAACTTGTACTACTGTATTGGGTTTTTGGCTTTGTATCTACCTTGGATACCATCATGCTGTCTCTGTGCTGTTTACGGTAGCTCGTCCGCATTCCTGTTTTCGTATTCTTTATTAGAACTATTCCTGCATCACAATTTTGAATGTAATGTTTATTACTCTCAGTTAACTCCAAGTGTTAAAAAATATGCTAATCACATTTAACAGCATCATAAACCTATGATGTACGTTTATATTTATTTATGGAAATATTTTTAGCGTATACGTCAAGTCTATAAGAACTACCACAGAAATAAGGAAAATAACCATTTTTACAGCTATAGGTTTTACAAAAACTGTATAAAGTCTGTTTAATTTAGGAGTATTAATATTTTATTTTCGTACAACACTATTCCAAAATTAGGTCTAGCAATTACCGAAGTATAACTCATCTCATATTTTTCGTACATTCTGCATAACTTTTCCAAAATAATTTTATTCCTACCTTTTAAAAAATTACTTTTTGAATCATTTTCCGCAGTCACAGGTTTCCCAGGATTAATATTAGCATGCGTAACTTATCTTCAATAGACAGTGATGTTTTATTGAACAGAAAATAATACTTTCATGATGAGAAAGAACGTGCTTAGTGTTTCGATCTTAATAGTAAAATTTCTATTTTACTTTTTATCTCAAAGACTAAAAGAGAGGATCTCTATCATTTTTGTCGCTTGTTAGTTATTCTCAGAGTCTCCTTCTTACGTGTGTCTGTACGGAGATAATTCTCAAAGTCTCCTTCTTACTTTCGTCTGTATGGCCATAATATTCATGTAAGTCTTCATGAATAATAAATGAAATTTATTGTGTTGTGCTTCTTTATTTTAATGTAAATATTATGTTCTAATAGTTAATCACATGGATCAAGTGGCGCTTTTTTGCGATCAGAATTAGCGGGATTGGTCATGATCCATTCAACTGCCATTGTGCCCGTCCCACTAACATAATTACTCTTTGTACTTATTACATAGAGCACGCTTACTATATCTTGACGAAGTCTGATTTGCCAGTGCAAACAGAAATCTACATCTACATCGACATGGATACTTTACAAATCACATTTAATTCCTTAGCAGAGGGTTCATCGAACCACCTTCACAATTCTCTATTATTTCAATCTCGTATAGTGTGCGGAAAGAATGAACACCTATATCTTTCCGCACGAGCTCTGATTTCCCTTATTTTATCGTGGTGATCGTTCCCCCCTATAGTCCAGTCAAATAGCAGATATACCTTGCAAAAGGTGGGGTAGAAGAGAATATTTTCTCAACTCGTTCATATGGTTGGAAAGATTAGAAAACCGAGTTATGCCAACAAAATTTCGCTTGGGAAATTTTTCTGCAGTCAAAAAACTTGGCCTTTTTCAGTTTTTTCAAAATATCTCAGTTTTTTTGCTCCTATCGCTTTAACGTCTAATTTCTTTTTTAAAGAGCACAAAATTCTCTACAAATTTGATTCTTGTCAATTTTTTCTACTCCCAATATCTAAGGCGCTACAGCGCATAAAAAAATACCAATTTTTCAAAGTTTGAGCATAGTGACAACATACCTTATTTTTGAACACTATTTTTTCAGTTTCAGTTTGTGTAGTATAGATACATTATACATCATGTTATATGTTGGAATTTACCACCTCACTTTCAGGTATTCAATTTCTCTGTATGCAACATAAGGATTGCTGGGCACCCAACTATTGTGATTCTTACATCACTACCTGAAGTTCACTATGGGCCACCTCAGCCCTGGTATTTGTAAAACTATAAATATAAAAATACATCATTAAGAGATACAGACACACACACACACACACACACACACACACACACACACACACACGCCCACACACACGCCCACAAAATAAATTGTCTCAGGAAACTGAACTATTATTAGCTGCAATAGGCAACCTAATTTGGTAGGTAATTATTCTTCTGTATAAAAGCCACACAGTTGACATTAAAAATAAGTAGCTTTATTACAATTAAAATGCATTGTCAGTTACTAAAAAATGTTGACAGTTCTGGGTGTGTAATACTTGTAATATCGCACTTTAGCGCACTTGAGACAGATATGAACATCACTTCCAACGTTTTGATGGGTCAGGTTCCTCAGTGTCACCAGAAATACCTTGAGTTACGGATTCAGGGTCCGTACATAGAGTTGATCCCAGATTGACCTCTTCTTTAAACAGCAGTCAACCTCAGCAAGTTCGTTGATTTCGTCAGCGGTTTCCTCAACATCCTCCATAACATCTTCTTCACTGTCTTCATATAAAAATTTTGGCACGTTTTCACAGTTGACCCCAATACATTTCTTGCAAATTGAAGAACATTTCAAACCCGCTTTTCTGCAGGAGCACGCTCCGCCACAGTTCAGCTTGCATGAGCATGAAACAGTGTGAAGAAGTGCTTCAGGTGCTGGATCGTGGCTCATTATAACGGGTATTGGACCGTGGTCACTATGATTCCAGCCCCATTTCTCAGGAGGTTTACAGTTTCCCATCCAACTTTGGACTTGTTGGTAATTCCGCAGCGAATGATGTTGTGCAGCATCTTGTGTAGGTGGCAACCGTGCAATATTCAGTTTGCTTTTTGTGGCAGACTTGGCGAATAGCTGGTACCGCAAATGGTCTAGAGTGTGGGAACTGCTGACACCTCCACTGTACAATGCGATAGTAACCCGTTCTCCTGCTGTTATTATTTCTTCACGGGTAGCATGTGGTTTATTGAACGTGCAACGCTGAGGTTACGTGTTCATTTTTCGCAACAATATTGCAGCACTTAATTTTTCATTGACAAAAAAAGCGGATGTTGTATCACATCCGCTATAGGCGTGAGTGAACAGAATATATTCACTGTCAAACCTGTAAGATGCGGTGGAAAACCACTTGTCTTCTGCATTTCCTCTTCCTGGCTTTAAGAAAAATAAGTTTTCAATGCCTTGCCCCAAACCGGTCATGAGCACAAGCAGGTCAACATCTTCTCGTACAATGACAACACTTCCAAAATCTTTGGTTCTTGAAACGGCAGATATTACAATCATAACGTCAGTATCTTCTTGTGGCAGGTGCACTTCAATGCTACAGTCCAGAAATTCCTTTTTAAGAAGTGTGATCAAACGCATCTTGTTTCGTTCGTTGTACAAAAACTTGTCCTGAGGGACTTGTTTCACCGTCTCTGATTCAACCACAACGTTAACCGAAGAATGTTTTTTGGACCTACGAATCCTCTCAGCACTCTTTGTGCTACATTTGTCTCCCTCACATGGATACCCATCAAATACAATAGCAAATTGAGATCCAAAATGACGTTGCAGATAAGAAACATAGCTTTGGGCTATTGACTTGAAGCAAACATTTCGAGTCCAAGTCACTTTGTGGATAATGTACCCTCCATCAATGACAAAAAATTTACTCGGTCCACCTGATTTCACATCTTCCACTGGAACGAAGGCATCGTAGAATGAAGATTTTGTTCCTTTTCGCATGCCTTTTTCTGAGAATAGGGACATTGGGTTAGGAGCAAGTTCATATTTCAGAAACGCTTTTAACTCTTCTTCACTTTGTTTCATTAAACAAATCCTTTGGAAAAGAGTTAAAGGATCAACAGGAGTAATTTTAGTGCTCCCAGCTTTTACAGAATTGAACGCAGAAAGGAGAGTTACAACTTTATCTTTTCTACGGAACTTTACATCGTGGAAATTGTCACCAACTATTCTTTTCATGCCTTTTTCCCCATCTTCGTGACACATATGACAATTAACATCCTCCTTTCCGACAACACCACTGCTGATAGACATTACAAAATCACTTTCAGGGAAGGGAGGGTGCACCGAAAACGAATCACGCAGCTTACGCAAGTCATTGCCATCTCGTTCGATGCGACAACTTCTTGCATCTACATGCTGTTCTGATGTTACTGCGCTCACTTTCCAATACGACTCGATTTCTTCACAAATGTTCTGCATGTGAATCATACCCAATTTCCATCTGGTTATTACACTATCCGCAATTCCTCGGCCAGAAGTAAGTCCTCCAGAACTCTTCATGGTTGTCATCAATGTTTGTTCTATAGTCATGTCAGAAGGAACCCCTAATCAATACTTTTCTGATCGCCGGATTGTAAAATGTCCTTTCGTTGTGAACTTCTCATATTCTGATAAATCCATTTTTTCCTCGAGTCTCAACATATTCTGTAAGTAGAGGTGGCCACTTTTAGCGTATATAAAACGTCCAGCTGAATGGAAGTAGGGAAGCATTTTTCGCACGCTTTCAAGATGAAGTTTCCAATTGCCTGATCGATCCACTTCAATAAATTGTTTCATGAGAATGACCATCTTGTAGTACTGGACCCATAATTTTGCTTAGAGTCCCTTACTTTCAATCGTTTTCAGGGCAGTTACAAATTTTTTTATGACTTGTTCCCTGAGAAGACTGGTATCCTGGCCAACTGACAGTTCTGACTCACCACAAGGAGAATACAAGTCATTCAATGACCCACGTTCATCTTCTGTTAGCTCAATGTGATCCCACACTTGACAGGCCAAAGCAAGGTGACACAATAAATGCGCTCGCACTGCGCTGGAATATGCATGTCCTGACAAAATCTTTTCAACGCTGTTTTCAGCGAATATTACACCAAATAAGTCCTTTAATCCACTTCCACCCATGATCATACCGATACATCCCACGAACGACATAAGGAAATGGAAACCTCCAAGTCGGTCCTCCACATTATGAAATTCAGGAAGGTCAATTTCCACAATATCCCTTGCCTTCTAATACAGAGGCTGATCAAATGTGGCAAAGCAGATTTATGGACAGTCCTACAGGATTCATGGTGTCAATTTCCTGCAGCACTGCTTCAGATATTCGTTGAGTCCATGCCACGTCGTGTAGCGGCACTTCAGCGTGCTCGCTGGGGCCCTACCCGATATTAGGCAGGTGGACCAATTTCTTTGAATCCTCAGTGTAAAAATCTTGATGTAAATGAGATGTATGAATGGGCATTAAATTTGCTCGTGTGTTTTCAGAAACGTTGGAAAATTTTGATGTAACGAGTCTATCACATGATTCTGACATGGAATATACACAGGTGAGCCACAACATCATTACCACCTGTTAATAGCCTGTTGGTGTACTTTTGAAACCCAATATAGAAGAGATTCTACGTGTCATGGATTAGAAAATTTCCCGGTAGGTTTTTGGACGTATGTAACCCCTGATGACAAAGCACAGGTCACGGAATTACCGTAAATTGTAGGCTAGTGGTTTGAGAGCGCCGAGCTGGTGCCCGATAGCGTCCCACGTATATTGCATAAGGCTCGAATCTGGGAAATTTTGTGGCCAAGACATCAACCTGTGCCTAATATCATGCTCGCCAAGCCAGCGCACCACGATTCTTGCCTTGTAACCAGGACATTTATCCCGCTCGCCATCGAGGAAGAAATGTGACAGGATTCTGGTGATCCATTATAATGATCACTTAGTCCACAGCTTTCGTGGTGACTTCGATTACTACAACAGGTTTTATGAAAGCCTAGGTAAGTGTCCTTATAACGTAAGACGGTCCTCACCGACCCGCGTCCACGGCGAGATGCACTCTGGAGCAACCATTCGCTTGGATGTCGGCTTATCCTGGTACAGCAAGGTATGTGATTCACGTGACCAGGTGACACGTTTCCACTGGCTCTTGGAGTAAACTCCAAGATCCATTGGCCATTGCAGTCGTAGTTGACAGTGTCGTTGGGTCGACACGGGGACACGTATGGGTCAACAGCTGCAGAGTCTCGCGTTGAACAATGTGCGGTGAACAGTGTCCTAAAACACTTGTATTTGAACCGTTATTGTAGTCCTTCGTGAGATCTGCCTCATAATGCCACCTATCCAGCTCTACAAAATGGGCAAGACTCTGATCTCCATGTTCTGTGATGAGGCGTGGACATATAACACGTTGTCTCTTGCTCGTGTTCACCGTCCTTCAAACACTTTCCATACATGATCACGACAGTATCTTGCGAACGGCGAACCAGCTTCGCCAATCACAACGTATTCGTTTCCAGACGCCAAGCCATAACAATACGCCCTTTGTCCAAATCATTTACAGGCCATTTGAGGCCTGTATCGTCGCTAGAATGATTCCCCGTTCCCTGCTTCGTTTACATGATTAACTTAACGCGTCACGTACCTGCAATGTCACGAAGCGGTATTTAATCTTGCGGTGATCAGTTGTCATAATGTTATGGATCATCTGTGTATCTCAAAAGCAGGCTTTCAGTATCTAGAAAACACCAATAATCTTCACTTTGATCTGTGATTATGGACAGAGAAAACAGCGTCACCACCTAGCAGCAGAGCAAGTCCCGAATTTTAGAGGAACCGATTTCCATTCTACAGGGTTAAAAGATTGTTTCTCGCTAATGATATAACAGCAAGATACTGTTCCAACTGACGCAGTAATAAGTCGATGGACTAGTATTCGGAGGACAACGATTCAAATACCCATTCGATTATCCAGATTTAGGTTTTCCGTTGTTTACCGATAATCATTTAACGCAAATCCGGGATGGATCCTTTGGAAAGGTCATGGCAGACTTCCCGCCCCATCATTTCACAATCCGAGCCTGGGTTCCGTCTCCAACAACATCAGCGCATTGATGTGTCTCACGGCATCACCACCAAATGAACGTGAAACACTAATCATCATACCTTTCTTCCTTTAAAACAATGTCTCAACAATAATGTCATACTAAGCTGAATTCAAGGGGTTTATCATTCCATTAAACTCACCAGTTGAGGGCACATACTGTAACGTCAGTTACATACGACCTGACCCGAGAAGGAAATATGTAAAATCTGTCAGTTTATATAATGTTCAGACTCAGAATGATTTATTAGTGGATCGTGGTTTTGTATCACAAAGAATGTCCGTCACATCGGCGAGAGAGAGATGAGTATATCTTTCGCGATAAAAGATCAAAAAATGGTTCAAATGGCTCTAAGCACTTCGGGACTTAACATCTGAGGTCATCAGTCCCATAGACTTAGAACTACTTAAACCTAACTAACGAAGGACATCACACATAGCCACGCCCGAGGCAGGATTCGAACCTGCGACCGTAGCAGCAGCGCGGTTCCGGACTGAAGCGCCTAGCACCGCTCGGCCACAGCTGCCGGCGATAAAAGATCTTCCTCTTACGCTGTAACTAAGTAATGAGGACACGAAGTATTTACTTTGGAATTAACTGGCTAGGTTAAAATTCTATGACCGTGAAGTATAAAACTATAAGTGTCGTCGTATGTGAAGTATCTTAGCGGCAAGAAACAATGCCTTCTCTGGGTGGTAGCAATGGAGATACTATCGCAGATAGTGCTGCCAAAGCGGAGTTACTAAACACGGCCTTCAGAAATGCCTTCACAAAAGAAGATGAAGTAAATATTCCAGAATTCGAATCGAGAACAGTTGCCAACATGAGTAACATGGAAGTAAATGTCCTCGGAGTATTGAAGCAATTTTAATCACTTAATAAAAGCAAGTCTCCAGGTCCAGACGGTATACCAATTAGATTCCTTTCGGAGTATGCTGATGCATTAGTTCCATACTGAACAATCATATGCAACCGTTCGCTCGGCGAAAGATATGTACCCAAAGACTGGAAAGTTGCACGGGTCATACCAATATTCAAGAAAGGTAGTAGGAGTAATCCACTAAATTACAGGCCCATATCGTTAACGTCGATATGCAGCAGGATTTTGGAACATATATTGTGTTCAAACATTATGAATTACCTCGAAGAAAATGGTCTATTGACACACAGTCAACATGGGTTTAGAAAACATCGTTCCTGTGAAACATAACTAGCTCTTTATTCACATGAAGTGTTGAATTCCATTTACAAGGGATTTCACATCGATTCCGTATTTCTGGATTTCCGGAAGGCTTTGACACGGTACCACATAAGCGGCTCGTAGTGAAATTGCGTGCTTATGGAGTATCGTCTCAGTTTTGTGACTGGATTTGTAATTTCCTGTCAGAGAGGTCACAGTTCGTAGTAATTAACGGAAAGTCATCCAGTAAAACAAGAAGTGATTTCTGGCGTTTCCCAATGTAGTGTTATAGGCCCTTTGCTGTTCCTTATCTATATAAACGATATGGCAGACAATCTGAGCAACCGTCTACGGTTGTTTGCAGATGACGCTGTCGTTTATCGACTAATAAGGTCATCAGAAGATCAAAACAAATTGCAAAACGATTTGGAAAAGATATCCGAATGGTGTGAAAAGTGGCAGTTGACCCTAAATAACGAAAAGTGTGAGGTCATCCACATGAGCGCCAAAAGGAACTCGTTAAACTTCTGTTACACGATGAATCAGTCTAATCTAAAAGCCGTAAATTCATCTAAATACTTATGTATTACAATTACGAACAACTTAAATTGGAAGGAACACATATAAAATGTTGTGGGGAATGCTAACCAAAGACTGCGTTTTATTGGCAAGACACTTAGAAAATGTAACAGACCTACCAAGGAGACTGCCTACACTACGCTTGTCCGTCCTCTTTTAGAATACTGCTGCACGGTGTGGGATCCTTACCAGATAGGACTGACGGAGTACATCGAAAAAGTTCAAAGAAAGGCAGCATGTTTTGTATTATCGCGAAATATTGGAGAGAGTGTCACAGAACTGATACAGGATTTGGGCTGGAGATCATTAAAAGACAGGCGTTTTCCGTTGCGACGGAATCTTCTCACGAAATTCCAATTACCAACTTTCTCCTCCGAATGCGAAAATATTTTGTGAAAACTTTCTGCAGTCATAAAACTTCGAAAATGTCGGCCTTTTTTCAGTTTTTTCAATATATCTCAATTTCATTTGCTCCTATCGCTTTGACGTCCATTTTCTATTTTAAAGAGCACAAAATTCTCTACAAATTTAATTCTTACCATTTTTTTCTACTCCCAGTATCTAAGGCGATACAGAGCGTCAAAAAATACCAATTTTTCAAATTTCGAGCAAAGTGACAAATTACCTAATTTTTAACACTGTTATTTCAGTTTCTATTTGTGTAGCATAAACATATTACTCGTCATGTTATTCATTGAAATATACCATCTCACTCTGCTGCAGGGCCAGGACAAACAGCATCATATTTAGTAACTACGAACACATTCACATCGGATTGCGTGAAGTTTATTTGTGTTGCATGCAGGTGCCGTACATTTTCTACAGTTGATTGACGTTAATGATCAGTTATACGTATGTAGGAATTGTTCTTTAGCGGACAAAAGCGTATTTATTCTTTGGCGGGTGGAAGGCGATTATGTCTGGTGATTGTTCACAGCGCGCTGACAGCTGTTAGCACACAACAATAAGGGTCCTACAGTTTGGAGTCGCTACCATTCAGTATATGTTTTGGTGCTGAAAATGAGTATGTCTGACATGAATTTGTGTTTCATTTGCGAAAAAACTGTGGTGAGTGGTGGACGCAATGTGAAAAAGAAAGGACTGAGCACACTTAGCGATTATAGTGCTAAACGCAGGGAGTCTGCTCACACCCCTTTTTTGAAAACGCTCAGTGAAGTGATGGTGCATGAAGCATGCTACAAGAAGTACATTAATGAGAGAATGATAGCAGCTAGCCTTCGACATCCTCAGGAACAAACAGGTGTGCTACATCGGTCGCAGGAAAAAGGTCAGTTCAATTTAAAAGAGAAATGGTCCTTACGTGCAAAAGGGAGTTCTGATGACTTTTTAACCAAGCAGTTATTATTGCCATATGCCAAACGAAATTTTGTTTACAAAGTAATGAAATTGGAAGCGCAATCGACAGTATTAGAACAGGCTAAACGACGTGGCGATGAATTTGGTCAACAAGTGATAGAGCGGATTCAAAATGTAAATGATTTGGTTGCTGCAGATGGGTGGTACCACAGATTTTGCTACATAAAGTTCTTTCACCGTGTTTCAGCTACTGGATAGAAACGAGTTTACCGACGTGCAACACAAGTACTCGTAGATGAAGGCATGGAGGCTATATTTGCCTACCCGGAAACCAATATGGAAGAATGTCAGTTTTCTATGGACGATCTGTTAGAGCAAATACCCACATCACCTCGTCTTGATATTCGAACTGTCAAGGCTCGCCTTTTCCAGAAATATGGTGACGATGTGGTGATAGCTGAAACAGCTTCAAAGCCAGCAGTCGTATGTTCCAAGAATGTTGGGCACCAACTACGCAGTGAAAATTGGTACACCAAAAGAAATTCAGATCCTCAGCAAGAAAGACTACGAATCGTCAAAGCAGCTGCAAATATCATATTAGACGATATAAGATCAGTAGTGTACGATGTAAAACAGTACCCTCCCTCTGATAATTTTTAATGCGATGTAGAGTCTGTCGTACTAGAATCAGTAAGAGTGCTCTTCGAAACTATAATTTTGAAACACAAGCGATCTCCCAGAAAATTGGGGAAAATATGTGTTTCTCTTGCTCATGCACTCGTAAGTGCTGCGAGGCCACGTTCATTTATTTCATCACTTTTGACTGCTATTAGTCCATACTTGTACCGGAAGTTTGGCTCAAAACATCTCATCCAGGTTTTGTCTTCCCTTGGCTTTGCAGCATCTTATGTGGAAGCTGCCCTATTGGAAATGTCTTCAGTCCTTCAGCTTGACAACGAAAGACAACGAAGTGACGCATTTTGCCAATTTGTGTTTCATAATGCAGATTTCAATGTAAACACCCTAGATGGAACTGGTACTTTTCATTCAACGGCAGGTATAATATGTGTTACTCCACATGATGCATTGCTTCCTCAGAAAAATATTAAAAAGTTGAATCATCGTCCCTCAGCCCAACTTGTTAGTGACTTGTTGTAACTCTTCAGGCTTTCCTGGCGGATATGTTGTAAATAGTCTTCACGGTGTGCCGCCGGATGACGTGCAAATCCCACAATATTTCTTCTGAGCAACTGTCCGACATCATCAGGTGGTTGAACCTCGCTGGTGGCTAGGTACGACTGACAACATCCGCATGTCGACGCCGCTGTATATAGAGCACGCGCGTGAAGACTGCGCAGGCACGGAAACCACGCATGCGCAAAAATTTGCAGATAGATGGCGCCAGACTCAAACGCCCTCTGCCGGGAGACGCAGAGCGGCCGTTCTGCGCGTGCACTGACGCTGTGTTTACTAACACGCTGCCAAAGTTATGACGGGTCTATTATCGAAAGCTCTTTGCTTTCTCGTCGTGACTTAACAGCAGCCAATGCAGGGTTCCAGGCTGTACTCAATTGAAATCCCGCATCCCTGTTGATAAGGTTATCAGCTGTAGGGATGTATTGCCTCCTTAATGATGCAATCCCAGAAAGAGGATGCTGGGGATAAAACTTCCGTCTTTTCATAAATGATGTGATGTCCTGTGTTCAGACAGTGTTCTGTTTTGAAACTTCCTAAGGAAGCTGCCGAAGAGATTAGGCTTGATTCATGCCACATCCTGACTCGGGCGCCACCTAAAAAGACCAGCTTTAATATTACCGCAGCAGAAAGAATTGCATTACAAGATCTGAGAAGAGACCAAGACATCGTCATCTTACCTGCTTACAAAGGAAACGCTACTGTTCTCCTCTCACGCACAGAATATAACAGTAAGATGCACAAACTGCTCGACGATCCTGCATACAGTAAATTAAAAAGTGATCCGACGGGTAGGATCCAGAGGAAGACTTTGGAACTCATGAGGAAGAGCTCGATCCCAGCGCAAGTCGCTAAGGGTTTACGCCAACAAACTGCAGTTCCTCCTAGACTCTATGGCCTACCCAAGATCCATAAGAATGGCGTGCCTCTGCGCCCTATCGTGAGCAACATTGGAGCACCTACTTATTTTGTTGCCAAATATCTGACGTCACTATTGGGACCTCTCGCAGGCAAGTGCGACCATCATATTCGCAACTCTGAGGATTTCATAGGTCACTTGAAAACTCTTAGACTGCAATCATCGGATCTCTTAGTAAGTTTCGATGTTGTGTCTTTATTTACAAAGGTGCCCTTGCAGGACTCTTTAGAGCTCATTAGTAACACGTTTGAGGAGGACATAGTGGCACTATCTAAACACGTGCTTACTTCAACATGCTTCTTATTTCAAGACCAATATTTTGAACAAGTGGATGGTGTCGCCATGGGAGCCCTCTTTCTCCTGTGGTGGCCAATTATTTTATGGAGGACTTTGAAGATAAAGCACTACAGCCAGCGACTCTCAAACCGTCTTGTTTTCTGCGGTATGTTGACGATACGTTTGTGGTGTGGCCACATGGACTGGATACTGTACCTACGTTTCTTCAACATTTACATTCGCTCCATACGAATATTAACTTCACTATAGAAGTGGAAAAAGATGGCACTCTACCTTTTCCTGATGTTTTAATACGAAGGAAAGCAGATGGAACCTTGGGACACAGCGCATACCGCAAGCCAACGCATACGGATCTATATTTGGAGGCCACAAGCTGCCATCATCCAGAACAATGCGGTAGTGCATTACGTACGCTAGTTCATAGAGCGCGTGTGGTATCTGACTCTGAAAGCCTGCCGAGTGAGATGCAACATTTGAAGACAGTCTTCCGTCAAAACGGTTATTCTGAGAGACAAATACGTAATGCATTCAGGCCCAAGCGAGGTCAATCTATGGAGCAGAATGAAGATACGAAGACACCCACCACCTTGGCCTTCTTGCCGTACTTTGGTGCCATGTCGTCAAGAATCGGAAGATATGACATCAAGTGTATTTTCCGACCAGCTGCAAAACTGAGGAACCTGTTAGGTTCGGTTAAGGATGATCTCGGTCTGAGGAAACGTGGTGTGGACGAGATTCCTTGTCAGTGTGGGGCGGCATATACGAGTATAGGTTAGACATGTCGCACAGTACAAGAACGTTGCGATGAACATCAGTGTCATATACGCCTACGCCAACCGGAGAAGTCGTCAATTGCAAAACACTGTCTGAACACAGGACATCACATCATTTATGAAAAGACGGAAGTTTTATCCCCAGCATCCTCTTTTTGGGATTGCATCATTAAGGAGGCAATACATATCCGTACAGCTGATAACCTTATCAACAGGGATGCGGGATTTCAATTGAGTACAGCCTGGAACCCTGCATTGGCTGCTGTTAAGTCACGACGAGAAAGCAAAGAGCTTTCGATAATAGACCCGTCATAACTTTGGCAGCATGTTAGTAAACACAGCGTCAGTGCACGCGGAGAACGGCCGCTCTGCGTCTACCGGCAGAGGGCGTTTGAGTCTGGCACCATCTATCTGCAAATTTTTGCGCATTCGTGGTTTCCGCGCCTGCGCAATCTTCACGCGCGTGCTCTATATACAGCGGTGTCGACATGCGGATGTTGTCTCCGTCCTTTCCCTGGGCTCCCTCTTCCTCCCCCCTTCCATCCAGTGTTTTCTCCCCGCCTATCATCTCCTTTCTCTCCCCCTCCCCCCGAGTCCTTTCGTACTCCCCTCCTCTGCCTTCCCCAATCCCTGGCCCGTCTGCTCAGCACCCCCCACCCCTCTTATGGATCCTCCTCTTCCATTGGCTCATTTCCCCCTCCCCCTTCACTTTTCCTCTCCTTCCCCCCCTTTTTTCCCCGTCATCTGACCAGTTTCCCCCACCTGCTCTCGGGTGTGGTATGTCGTATTTGTGCCAACTTTTAGCGCAGTGTTTAAGTGAGTGCTCGGTGTTGTGCGTCCTTCCACAGTGTTGCGAACAGAAATCATGCTGTCGCTGGGTGTGCTTTTTATATCTCTTGCGAACAGAACCCAGACTGTCGCCGTGTTTTTTTAATTGTCTGTCTATTGTTTTTCTGCTTCCTGTGTGTTTTATTAGCTTCATCAACCCTGTGTTTTATGTTTTACGCTCCAGAATTTTCTGCCGTTTTTACCTTTAAGTCACCGATTTTATCGCCAACTGTTATTATTTTTTATCATCTTCATCTTTTTAAAACAAATTCTGTAGGCTGAAGAGCGGCGTAATAAGCTGCTGCCAGCCCGCAGGGGGAATCGAAAGCCAATAAAGGAAAAAAAAATGCGGATGTTGTCAGTCGTACCTAGCCACCAGCGAGGTTCAACCACCTGATGATGTCGGACAGCTGCTCCGAAGTAATATTGTGGGATTTGCACAACGTCATCCGGCGGCACATTCGTGAAGACTATTTACAAGAATAACGTTGCTTCCCCAATGCTTTCGGTATCTCTAGAGATCAGCCCACGAACCGTGGACACGATGTGCACTTTGAATCGTGTGTAGGACACTTGGATGGCACGCTAGATTGCCAACCCCTATACTCGAAAAAAGATATGCACTAGAATAACGCCACTTCTCGAATTTGTTCACATTGACCATTCTTAGAACTGAATTCACATTAACCTAAAAGTAATTATTTTTGTAGGGTACAAGGTAGAGTGCACATTGATGATAAAATGTGCTTCTATGATGATGCTTTTTAAGATATCATCACAAAAGCAATATTTATATTTAGAAGCAAAGGATAATCGGGATTGCAGTACGAGGACAATGTGAAATGTTCTCTTCAAGACACAAAATGGTAACAAAAATCAATGACATTTGGATTTGTTATCTGCAAAGAAGTTACACAACAATGCAAGTGAAGTATGAACTTGGTCTGTGGAATGGTCTTGATAATGTGATTTTTAAAGTAGCGGTGTTGTGTATGTTTCATTCAGATGAGTAAATTGGAATGCTGTGCCAGTACAATTTCCTTTGTTTGATAACGTTTACCATTCATTTAAAGTAGCATGGTCGCCCGTTCAAAATCTATTGCTACACACTAACAGTCACCTATTACGTCCTTTTTGGCAAACTGTCCATCCTATGTAACAATCAACAACAACCTCTTTTGAATTTTGTATCCAACTGCAACTGTAACCCAAGGATTTGCCCTGTCATCGGCCATTTATCTCCTGTACGCTATCTTAAGCGTCACCTATTTTTTACTCCTTAAATCTTTTGTATCAGAATTTCAAATGATATAGCGAATGACTGATAAATTGGGATTTGGGCGCAGCCATTCTACTTAGGTATTTTTTAGTTTAATTACTTGATAAGCAAAACTAAATAAACTCAATGTGTAGGCAATATTTATAAGACAAGCCAGCACCATCTTCCACTGCCGTTGTCTCTACCTCACTATTTACAACCTTTCTGTTCAGTTAACCAGTACACTAAAGCAACTCAGACTAATCCTCGATTACAAACTCAGGTGGAAATCGCACCTACTAATCACTCAATATAGAATCCACACTAGAACAAAAGTTATGCCCGAACTTGGGGACTGCAGCCCTCCAACACACTTGAAGCGTGCAAAACGTTAAGCAAACCATACCTTTAGCTACTGCCTACAAATCCTCAAAAACGCCACTCACTTCACCTTGCCCTCCTCCCACCCCCCCCTCCACACACAAACACAAAGACACACACACACACACACACACACACACACACACACACACACACACACACACACACGGACCCTGTATGACCTTAATTTCCCCTCTCTCGTCTACCATACTGCACACCTGATTTTCTGTTTGTTATTTTTCCACAAGCCTGACACCAATCATACTATCGCCTCGTCCCTGTCAACCACTGCACTATGCTATGCTTTACCGTTCTTAGCCCCCCAACCTCTCACCTTCTAACTTTCCATATCCTACCCTGCTGAAACCTTAACCGTCCTCCCCTACCTGACAAAGAAATCAACGCAGTGGTGGACCCATCCTTCCACCTCAAAGAATATAGCGCTCAACATTTTCTTTACTGCTTTTCCAAAAGCTTGGTTAGATGTCCTCCCCAAACCTCCTATCGCACATCGTCCCTTCAGCAACCCCCCTCACGTACTGCTCACTATCTGTAACGCAGTCAAGTGAAGTTTACTGTTCTGTATACATCTGTGAAAACTATTAACAATTTTCTGGATTGTAAAACTCAACAAAGCTTTACTTAAAATCTTTAATATACAGCTCAACCAACTGCTTCCGTGCTTTTAAAAACGAATAGATTTTCAAAATTTTTCTGGGCACTGTGTTTGTATATCTTACAAATCCTCCCAGCATAAGAGTGGAAATGTATGATTGTCTGACCACTCTTACAACGACAGGCGAGTGACTGAAATAACAGAAAAGGGAAACAAGGCACTGCAAGCAGAGGCAATTTCTACATGTATAGCAGCGTATGTTACGAGGTCCGCGATCTAGGAGCTCCCCACTACAACGAAATTTTTTGCAGAAGAATTAACTGTAACCAGATTTGAATTCAAAATAGCAACACAGTTTAGGATTATGTACACTTGATTGTGTAGTATTTTTGGAGCACTGGAAGTAACAAATCGTTACAATAAAATTGTACTTCGAACTTTTGAAGAGTACATGGAACGTATTTAATTTTACTAAAGCACACTTAACGTATTACAGATTGGTACAACATCCTTATGTGTCTCACTATAGTCAGCTGTCGGCAGTTACCATTTTGTTGACAAAGATTAATTGTTTTACATCGTTAACAGAAAACGCCTACAAATATTTGGTGTACATACCTTCACACAAAACAGGTGCTATTGAGCTGATCGTTCGGACAACCAAAATACCACCAAAGCTTGGCAGATATTCATTTGAAACAAGTTTACTGTCAATTTTGAGCACTTAGTGTTGCTTCAGCTATCCTGTTTCACATTCTTTCACTAATTACGAAATTAGAGAAAGTTTATCTTTACTATATGTATCGTTACTATGTTTGCGCTCATTTCCGTGAAGTTTTCATGCATGGTTTAATGTTCAACATATTCCGATATGCTAGTGTACTCTTTCTCTTTCATAAATATCTCACTTTTAGGTCTACAGTTTATCGCATAACGACACTGTAGATCAGAATCAGTGTTAAAATGTCGGTTGAACCACCCATTTAGTGCCTAAAACACTTAAATTTATGCGTTTTGAAGGTTGAGCCTTCATCAGAACTATAATACAAAAATCTCTAAAAGTGACGAACATAACATAAATAAAAACAATAAATTATGTGGTACCTTTTGTATCATCGTTGAAATAGATAAATGTCGCAGGTTTCCTCGAAATTTCGTTATTTAGGAGTGAAATCAACTGTCAACTGCCTGCTTAACATGATACCGTATGTATGGACACAATTGTATTGTGCTGTTGTAGAAAGTCACATATGGAGAAATATAAAATTATAGGTGGGGTATTACGGTATTTGAAATAAAAATATTTTGTATGGTGCAAAACGAGCAATGAAATTTACTAATGAATTAGGACAGACTTTCACAGAAACTTTTTATGTGACGTATAACAAAGAGAGATGAAAATTAATGCTTCGGCAGAGTTTTAGGTGGTTACATATTTTTGATAGACAGTGCAGATGTGGAAATACTGTAAACTACACCAGTTATGTATTTTTGATGCAGATGTGAGATGTTAGATAAAGTATTTGACCTAAATTTTCTTACATATTTTTCATAGATAGTACAAGTCACTTAGGTACCTTTGAACATGCTGCACAATTCAGATGTTTTAAATACTTTTGATCGTGACGCCATTTACGTTTCACGTGGAGTTTACTTATTTTTGACTTGGAAATATTGCAGTAATGTATCTTTACGTATTTCCTTTGTGTGCATGTGTGTGTGGGTGTGTGTGTGTGTGTGTGTGTGTGTGTGTGTGTGTGTGTGAGAGAAGAGAGAGAGAGAGAGAGAGAGATGAATTTGTTGTATGACGCCAGTTTATGCAGTTCAGGGGAAGCTTTCATATTTTCTTTTGTCGTAGTGGAAAATTTGTAGTACTGGAAATATCTTTTTTAAACATGGCGCCATATTATGCAATTCTGGTGATGCATACGTAATTTGTTTGAATAATACTTGTCAATCAGATTGCCCATTGTCACTGTTTACTGATTGCTTGTTTCATCAGTATTTTTTGAATTTAGGGCCAATATGACATCATAGGAAAATGTATATGGTTTGTGAAATCATGAACATGATGTCACTGAAATGGGATGCTTCTGTGTGATGTCATATATATGACGGTCATGGGTTGTGAGATAATGGCTAGGACACTGACGATCACAAATGATCACAAATACGAGTGTAACAGAAGGGGCATTGCCCCTCTACTTACAAACAATATTTATTTAAATATCTATTGAACCTGAAACCACTACATCGGTGCCACAGTCATATTCAGGTTGTAATTTCGACAGCAATTGTGTCGGTCTTCACCAGTCTACTGCAGGATGTTTGAAATTGTTAAGGTGTAGTTATTAATCACAAATGACATGGTTATGTGACATTATTTACACGCCATAGCTATATATCCTACCTAACAAGTTTATTTTCTTGATTATGAATATCACTGAGAGTTATTTGAAATTTTATTTAGAGGGAAGACAGGGGTCAGTGCCACAATGCTGCATTACTCAGTGGTCGCATGAAGAGCAAGAAGTATATTTTATCCCACAGTTTAGCAACATCACAACAAAGCAAATGTGCAATAGAGGAACGAAGTTAAATTTTAGTGCACATTTTTCAGTAGTAGTATAAGATGAATTCATGTTGCTCTGGTTTCCATGAACAACACAAAGAAGAAAAACAGTTCAGTAGTAATAAATCGGTAATACGTTCAGAATCTGACTTGGGAGAATATTGTCAAAATAGTTCTGTGATTACCTTTGCATGCAGATCAAGGGAGCTGCAATCCGTTTGCTTTCCTGTGTGTATCGATTAATAGGGAAATAATTAGAAGATGGGGAGAGAAAGCTGCTAATATAGGAAAGTTGGGCGAATTTTGCTAGATGACAAATATCTCACGAACTCTACAATAGCTGTTCGGATATTGGAGGCATGTCAACTCAGAATTGGTTAAGTGATTACGTGTTCGCATTCTGCTGTCAAAGATTGTCGCAAAAATCTTGAACAAAAAATTCGTCACGTGGAACGTTCATCTGAGAACATTCAAGAGCTAGGACATGGGACAATGAAAGAGGTTTGGTATCACAACGTTATAACAGCTCAACACAATGCACTCTGAATTAAAGGTCAAAGGGTAAAAGCTGTCATGACCCGTGAGACACAGTTTATATTGCAAAGTGGGAGCTAACATAGATGTATGTGACAGAATGTAAGAAAACACCTTGGAACCATCAGCCAACATAGTTTTATTTGAAAGAATGGAAGAATAAATCGTTAAGAACCATTCCGTTAAAAAACAGATGCTAGAGATTTTGCCCAGCCTCGACAGGACAATGACTGGAAAGAAATTAGCTGTGTTCTTTCAAACATACTATTCTGCCATTTGCCTTAACTGTCGTATGGGAAACATGGGAAAGTAACTATATATGTGACTGGAGGGGCATTTAGACTGAAGCTAATTTAGACTTATGCTTAATAACCGAGCCACATCTACCTTTGGTAAAAATGGAAATGTCATTCACCTTCATTTGCTCAACAGTTGTTCATATCTTTCCACTTCCAACAGTGATTGCCACTTCCAACATTGATCGTTTGATATCTATATACATCCCTATGTACCTTTTCTCCAACAAGATGACAATGTATGTCACCAATGAGTTAGTATGTCAAGAAATATCGTCAAATGTACAAAATTCAATTTGAAGTACCGAATTGAAGCCTGCATACCATGAATGGATTCAGAATGAGATTTTCACTCTACAGCGGAGTGTGCGCTGATATGAAACTTCCTGGCAGATTAAAACTCTGTACCCGACCGAGACTCGAACTCGGGAGCTTCGCCTTTCGCGGGCTAGTGCTCTACCATCTGAGCTACCGAAGCACGACTCACTCCCGGTCTCATAGCTTTAATTCTGCCAGTATCTCGTCTCCTACCTTCCAAACTTTACAGAAGCTCTCCTGCGAAACTTGTAGAACTAGCACTCCTGAAAGAAAGGAGAGTGCGCAGACAAGGCTTAGAAACAGCCTGGGGGATGTTTCCAGAATGAGATATTCACTTTGCAGCGGAGTGTGCGCTGATATCAAACTTGCTGGCAGATTAAAACTTTGTGCCCGACCGAGACTCGAACTCGGGAGCTATGCCTTTCGCGGACAAGTGCTCTACCATCTGAGCTATCGAACCACGACTCACGCCCGGTGTCACAGCTTTAATTCTGCCAGTATCTCGTCTCCTACCTTCCAAACTTTACAGAAGCTCTCCTGCGAAACTTGCAGAAAGGAGATTGCGGAGACATGGCTTAGCCATAGCCTGGGGGATGTTTCCAGAATGAGATTTTCACTCTGCAGCGGAGTGTGCGCTGATATCAAACTTCCTGGCAGGTTACAATTGTGTGCCCGACCGAGACTCGAACTCAGGAGCTTTGCCTTTCGCGGGCATGTGCTCTACCATCTGAGCTACCGAAGCACGACTCACGCCCTGTCTCACAGCTTTCATTCTGCCAGTATCTCGTCCCCTACCTTCCGAACTTTACAGAAGCTCTCCTGCGAACCTTGCAGAACTAGCACTCCTGAAAGAAAGGAGATTGCGGAGATATGGCTTAGCCACAGCCTGGGGGATGTTTCCAGAATGAGATTTTCACTCTGCAGCGGAGTGTGCGCTGATATCAAACTTCCTGGCAGATTAAAACTGTGTGCCCGACCGAGACTCGAACTCGGGAGCTATGCCTTTCGCGGGCAAGTGCTCTACCATCTGAGCTATCGAGCCACGACTCACGCCCGGTCTCACAGCTTTAATTCTGCCAGTATCTCGTCTCCTACCTTCCAAACTTTACAGAAGCTCTCCTGCGAACCTTGCAGAACTAGCACTCCTGAAAGAAAGGATATTGCGGAGACATATCTTAGCCACAGCCTGGGGGATGTTTCCAGAGTGAGATTTTCACTCTGCAGCGGAGTGTGCGCTGATATCAAACTTCCTGGCAGATTAAAACTGTGTGCCCGACCGAGACTCGAACTCGGGAGCTATGCCTTTCGCGGGCAAGTGCTCCACCATCTGAGCTACCGAAGCACGACTCACGTCCGGTCTCACAGCTTTCATTCTGCCAGTATCTCGTCCCCTACCTTCCGAACTTTACAGAAGATCTCCTGCGAACCTTGCAGAACTAGCACTGCGGAAAGAAAGGAGATTGCGGAGACATGGCTTAGCCACAGCCTGAGGGATATTTCCAGAATGAGATATTCACTTTGCAGCGGAGTGTGCGCTGATATCAAACTTCCTGGCAGATTAAAACTGTGTGCCCGACCGAGACTCGAACTCGGGAGCTATGCCTTTCGCGGGCAAGTGCTCTACCATCTGAGCTATCGAGCCACGACTCACGCCCGGTCTCACAGCTTTAATTCTGCCAGTATCTCGTCTCCTACCTTCCAAACTTTACAGAAGCTCTCCTGCGAACCTTGCAGAACTAGCACTCCTGAAAGAAAGGATATTGCGGAGACATATCTTAGCCACAGCCTGGGGGATGTTTCCAGAGTGAGATTTTCACTCTGCAGCGGAGTGTGCGCTGATATCAAACTTCCTGGCAGATTAAAACTGTGTGCCCGACCGAGACTCGAACTCGGGAGCTTTGCCTTTCGCGGGCAAGTGCTCCACCATCTGAGCTACCGAAGCACGACTCACGTCCGGTCTCACAGCTTTCATTCTGCCAGTATCTCGTCCCCTACCTTCCGAACTTTACAGAAGATCTCCTGCGAACCTTGCAGAACTAGCACTGCGGAAAGAAAGGAGATTGCGGAGACATGGCTTAGCCACAGCCTGAGGGATATTTCCAGAATGAGATATTCACTTTGCAGCGGAGTGTGCGCTGATATCAAACTTGCTGGCAGATTAAAACTTTGTGCCCGACCGAGACTCGAACTCGGGAGCTATGCCTTTCGCGGACAAGTGCTCTACCATCTGAGCTATCGAACCACGACTCACGCCCGGTGTCACAGCTTTAATTCTGCCAGTATCTCGTCTCCTACCTTCCAAACTTTACAGAAGCTCTCCTGCGAAACTTGCAGAAAGGAGATTGCGGAGACATGGCTTAGCCATAGCCTGGGGGATGTTTCCAGAATGAGATTTTCACTCTGCAGCGGAGTGTGCGCTGATATCAAACTTCCTGGCAGGTTACAATTGTGTGCCCGACCGAGACTCGAACTCAGGAGCTTTGCCTTTCGCGGGCATGTGCTCTACCATCTGAGCTACCGAAGCACGACTCACGCCCTGTCTCACAGCTTTCATTCTGCCAGTATCTCGTCCCCTACCTTCCGAACTTTACAGAAGCTCTCCTGCGAACCTTGCAGAACTAGCACTCCTGAAAGAAAGGAGATTGCGGAGATATGGCTTAGCCACAGCCTGGGGGATGTTTCCAGAATGAGATTTTCACTCTGCAGCGGAGTGTGCGCTGATATCAAACTTCCTGGCAGATTAAAACTGTGTGCCCGACCGAGACTCGAACTCGGGAGCTATGCCTTTCGCGGGCAAGTGCTCTACCATCTGAGCTATCGAGCCACGACTCACGCCCGGTCTCACAGCTTTAATTCTGCCAGTATCTCGTCTCCTACCTTCCAAACTTTACAGAAGCTCTCCTGCGAACCTTGCAGAACTAGCACTCCTGAAAGAAAGGATATTGCGGAGACATATCTTAGCCACAGCCTGGGGGATGTTTCCAGAGTGAGATTTTCACTCTGCAGCGGAGTGTGCGCTGATATCAAACTTCCTGGCAGATTAAAACTGTGTGCCCGACCGAGACTCGAACTCGGGAGCTTTGCCTTTCGCGGGCAAGTGCTCCACCATCTGAGCTACCGAAGCACGACTCACGTCCGGTCTCACAGCTTTCATTCTGCCAGTATCTCGTCCCCTACCTTCCGAACTTTACAGAAGATCTCCTGCGAACCTTGCAGAACTAGCACTGCGGAAAGAAAGGAGATTGCGGAGACATGGCTTAGCCACAGCCTGAGGGATATTTCCAGAATGAGATATTCACTTTGCAGCGGAGTGTGCGCTGATATCAAACTTCCTGGCAGATTAAAACTGTGTGCCCGACCGAGACTCGAACTCGGAAGCTTTGCCTTTCGCGGGCAAGTGCTCTACCATCTGAGCCACCGAAGCACGACTCACGCCCGGACTCATAGATTTAATTCTGCCAGTATCACGTCTCCTACCTCTCAAACTTTACAGAAGCTCTCCTTCGAACCTTGCAGAACTACCACTCCTGAAAGAAAGGATTTTGCGGAGACATGGCTTACCCACAGCCTGGAGGATGTTTCCAGAATGAGATTTTCACTCTGCAGCGGAGTGTGCGCTGATATCACACTTCCTGGCAGATTAAAACTGTGTTCCCGACCGAGACTCGAACTCGGGAGCTTTGCCTTTCGCGGGCAAGTGCTCTACCATCTGAGCTATCGAAGCATGACTCACGCCCGGTCTCACAGCTTTAATTCTGCCAGTATCTCGTCTCCTACATATCAAACTTTACAGAAGCTCTCCTGCGAACCTTGCAGAACTAGCACTCCTGAAAGAAAGGATATTGCGGAGACATGGCTTAGCCACAGCCTGGGGGATGTTTCCACAATGAGATTTTCACTCTGCAGGGGAGTTTGCGCTGATATGAGTCGTGCTTCGGTAGCTCAGATGGTAGAGCATTTGCCCGCAAAACGCAAAGGTCCCATGTTCGAGTCTCGGTCGGGCACACAGTTTTAATCTGCCTGGAAGTTTCTTATCAACTCACACTCCGCTGCACCGTCGGTGCAGTGACTGATACAGCAGCTGCCGCTGCGTCCGTCTTTCCGTCTGCTTCTTCTGTCTTATGTACGATGTCCGTCTTCTTCTAGCCACTGTAGAATTACAGATCTCGTTCAAATGGCCTGCTTTCCCACTTCGTCACACACTGTTCTAGCCTGTCTTTCGATCACTGGTCGACAGTGTTCATTTTCACATTTATTCTCGACCGTGGGTCTCTTCTTTACAGCTTTCTATACGTCCCGGCCGACACACCATTTGCGGCGCCGCGGTGCTGTGCTGCTGCGAATAGAGTTCGCCTCTCCTTGTGGTGAATCTGTTCTCACACGTATGACTACCTGAAGTTGCTGAAATACACTTCTCATCCAGAAAAAGCTACAGGAAAGAAACAACTATGCGTCTCGTAACCGCAAATCGCATTAGAAACTGATTTGATGGTGGACGTTAATATTAGTTACATGAAACTATTTATGTGCGTAAGACTTCACTCTATTACTGTGAGCTTGCATACATCAGTTACTACCAATCCTTACTCTAAGCTGCACAAAGATTGAAAAGCACATATGCACACATCATTCACAACCGCACCCAGTTTATGGTAATTATTGGTTATCCTTCACAGATTGTTTACAAACGGATTGTTTCTTTTAGAATAGCTCGTTCAGATGTTGCTATAATCAGTCTCACGTAACAAAAAGTACGCGTTCGCGAATAAGCAAGGCGTCATGAGGAATTTACTTATTTACAATGTCTTCAAATGTTCTGCATTTCACATCGTACATTAAATGGAACTCTTTTACACATGTTACTGCACTTCTCAGACGTTTTGGAATCGAATTATCACAATATCAATAGCTTTCACCGGAGCATCTATCAACGAGTCTGATCACTATGAGATCGAAGCCCCGACTCTACTCATCTCTCTACACAAAAGCAGTTTGTAGTTCCCAAAATACGTGCGAATATGCTAATTTCTGTTTGGCAGAGAAACATCACAGCCAACTGGAAAGCAGCATCAAACCCGCTAAATCTGAGCATGTATACAGAACCAATCAAAATTTGTCACTGAATCAGAACAGTAAAACCCACAAATTAAAATTAACTCCCTCTTCACAAAACTACTTTACCAAAGTCATAGTCTCATTTCACCAATACCATAGACTGACGAAATAGTTTGTAACAAATTTCCTGGTATGAATGAGACACACGTCATTTTCGAACATTCCTCACGAGACCAGTTACATCAATGTATAGTAGAAAAACTTTACGTAAAATGTTATTTCACACTGACACCTTCATTCACCCTAATACCTAAGCACAATTATAACAGTAATTAATGAATAATTAGAAACTTAAAAAAACATAACTGCAAATAAAAATGACAGCATTTTGACTGCAGCTCGAACAGTGTCCGTCAGCTAGTGACATCTACCAGATCGCATAGGAACCTCATATACCACTGATGCCACCTATCCTGCCCGTGATTCATGCTGCACACTTGTTCACTGCTTTTACGTTCGACCTCAACAGGCACCATGTAAGGAGCTACACCTCTACATCTAACGACCATCTCGCATCCGGGTAGCATCTGAGCTCTTTGCTTTTTTGAGAAAATGCCACGTGACGTAAAGAAAGTAAGACTACACTAAATAATACTGTAGTGTTAGCTTATTGTTGTTATAATTCTTTAGTATTTTATCATGGATTAAGGTCATATTATCTGTTAACCGATTTCTAGGAGGTCACATTATTTCCACATCACGTGTTTTAATGTTCCCGACAGGTTCGGTACCTAGGTCTTTAAATTCTACATGGCACCCATCATTGATTATTGATATACATGGTACACATATCGTCCTCTATCAACCTTAAAGATTTACTCTACCCTACAAAATTCCTGTTAAAAAACAAGAAAAAAACAAAAAAAAACGATGGTTGTTCCTCGTCTGAGCCAGACACACTCCTCAGTGGCACACGTAGTGCCATTTTTGGTGGCATACTCAGCACATTGTTCTATAAGATTTAAAAAGTCATACGTGGCTTACATAGTAACACTACAGATAAAACTTACTGGTTAAACTACACTTGTCAATGACTAATGATTCGTAACTGTACAACACTTTGCAGAGCACAGTGGATCCTGAACATCTCCACATCTAAAGTTCTTGCATTACCTGCATCAAGGCTGTAAGGTGTGTTGCTTATTTCCATTATTGTGCGTCGTGATGAGATACTCAGTTAACTGCATTAACTGCTGTGTACCAAACACATTAACTGTTTCAATTTTAGCACTGTCAATGAAACTGTTATCATCGGGGCTCTACTCTCTTGCTAGAAACAATTTGGAAAATTAACCACTGAAATTAGATTTAATCACCAAAATAAGATTCCAGTTTTTCTTGGCTTTATGATTTAAAAAATGTCCACTGAAATCTCTGCAAATTATCAACTGTTTCTTCTTGTCTAACAAGTACTTGTCATAAACAGGTGAAAGTGTACTTGGAGAGGATGTGAAGACTATTACCATTAGGAGAAGTATTCTGCAGTAACAGCTCACATGTGCATGCTTGTAGACTCTGATTTACAGAAGAAGTACCTGTATCAACATTTTTACTTTATGAACAACTATTATGTATGTTACAACTCTTTCTATGGTCACTCCCTACACAAAAACAACGTTAGTTCGTAATCCCTTACATTTAACATTTCTATCCCTGTGTTTATATGGTGTTCATAGAGGCACAGAATGTCAGTAACCTTAGGATTTTTCAAATCTTCCAGAGATACAAAAATCACTTGTGCCTTGTTTTTAAGCCCTGTAAAGTTTTGGTAAAACAAACTATTTTTTTGGAAACTGTTACATATACAGTATTATGGTCTTGTTCTGTTCTACCTTCTTTCAAGACTGTCTCTATATAATGAGCCTCCCTGTCCCCAGAAACTGCAAGAATTTTTCCTTTTGTGTTTGTGTTTCCCCTTACACTTTCTCCAACGTGTTCAGCTAATTTGTCCTTGCCCCTTCTACTCAGGTGCAGGCCACTGTTTGCCTTTTCACATCTTTCAAGTTCAGCAACAGTTACAGCACAGGTATGCGACTTTTTCAGTCAAAAACAATCTACTCGGCTCTTTCTTAACATGGTTAACAGCTGTGTTAACCCTGGGTTCGTCAGGCACTGGAATACCCCTAAAAACCCCACACAAATGTGAATCATTCCTGCACAAATTTACTAGAGGTCAGCTTTAATACTGCTGTAATTGAAATACTAGTAAATGACAGCGTGTATGTGGAGATGATGTCAGATACTGGACATTAATACTATAGTGAATGCCTGTAACTGAAAATGTGTATGTGCAGCTGGTGTCAAATACTGGGTCTTAAAACAGTATAGTAACACCAGTAGCTGACAGTATGTGTGTGTGGTGAAGTGTCAACTACTGGATCTTACAATTGTGATGCAATGCCACAAACTGACAGTTTGTATACCATAACTTGACAGTGGATGGCAGCTACTGGATCACAAATAGTATTTTTAGTTACAAATAATCATCATTAAAATTGTACCATACATCATATCATTGCAAAAAACAGGAACAAATTGCCCCATACATCGACATGTTAAAGCAAAGTTATAACAAATTGCCCCATACATCTGCATGATGTCACAATGCAAGCTGCAATCCTAATAAGAATATGAAAATTATTTGGTGAGGAGGCTTACTTACGATAACACATCTCCATGGACCAATCCATTCATGAAACTTCCTGGCAGATTAAAACTATGTGCACGACCGAGACTCGAACTCGGAGCTTTGCCTTTCGCGGGCAAGTGCTCCACCATCTGAGCTACCGAAGCACGACTCACGCCCGGTCTCACAGATTTAATTCTGCCAGTATCTCGTCTCCTACCTTCCAAACTTTACAGAAGCTCTCCTGCGTACCTTGCAGAACTAGCACACCTGAAAGAAAGGCTATTGCGGGACCTTTTAATGATAGTCTATTAGCCTCCATCGAGATTAGAACCGAAAATAAACCAGAACTCCCTTGCAGCAGTAAACACATCTCATTACGCTAGCAGACAACACAGGCAAACAATCCTTCATTATTACCCCAGACTTGAATAAGTCGGCAATTCTCAATGAAAGTGGCAAAATGATCTGCAGTTTCTGTGGCGTGGAGCTTTCTGGACTCAAAAACAAATTTTCTACCTTTATGTCACCGCTTATGTGACAATCATTCGGGATGTTTATCGAAATAACAAAATACTGTTATTAGCGATGAAATTTAGTAGAATAATTCTGCATTACCCCAGGAAATAAACGACTACATAGCTGCCAAACGTATTCTACAATGTTTAGAATTCTCCATTAGACTCGCTACAGCCGGAAAATGTTCATTAGCCGAAGTGTTTCTTAAGCTAGCTAGCAATGGGAATGCTCGCACTTCTAAAACGCGGTAGCATTAATACTGGGATGTGAATTACCAAGTGTTTCTTCTTTCATTTATATCTTATATTTACGTGTTGCGTTTAACACACTAATTAGCATTAATATAGTCTTACACATGATTGAAAACAACCTGACAGAGTTCGGATAGTTTGCCAATTTCACGTCTGTGCATACTGTGTTGGTAGCACTTCGTCGCCTTGCCTGTTATGCTGTATTGCTGACTTTCAAGCTGTGCGGATCGGTATAACGAAAAGGCGAGGGGTCTCGCTCGTTTTGTCCTCGACTGTACAACTGTGGGAGAGAAATAGGGAAAAAATTATCTAACAGATGTAACTATGGGAGAGGGTACCAGCCGTTTAATAATAGATTAGGTTTTGATTTATTTCACACGAGCCAGGGTGACGTATATCAACAGTAGACAAGAGATTTTGATTTCAAACTTGATATACTGCAAGTAAGATGAACCGAACAGGAAAATATAAAGGAGATGTTAGCAGCATTAATGCTTAGCATCAATGAAGCAAATGAAAATTTGGCTAGGAATCTTAAGCAAGATATTAAAGAAGTAAAACAACAACAGTTGAGTAAATTTGAATAACAGAATGATAATTTTAATAGGATAATTGATCAGCAGTCCAATACTACTAAAGCTTAAACAGAAATCTGGTACTATTAATGATTTAGCTGGTGAGATTAAACACATCAGAGCTAAAATTGATACTAAGTTAAAAAACCAGGTTTATGGTCTAAAGGAAATGCAACATGAAAGAACTGAAGGCCTAAGTTTCTCAAGTAGAAGAAAATTGCAAGAAAGCCTCAGACAGTGTAAGAAAGGAATTAACAGATACTGTACAAAGGGTAGCTAATGAAAGCAAGCAAAGAATGGACCCGATCCGGCAAGATGTTCAGAAAGTAGAGCATAAAATAACTACTGTTCTAGGCGTATATGGAAGTGAGCATACAATTTTGAATAGTAAAATCAATGAGGAAAGTGAAAATCGTTTAAAAGCTGTAAAGGTGGAGAATGTAGAAACTAATATGAATCACTTAACTAATCATGTGAGAGTTGTAGCAAATGAATTGCATAAATATAACAACAGACTAACTAAAGTAGAACATAATACAAAAGTGTGTACCAACAGTGTGGGTGGTAGTCTGATAACAGAGTTGCTGAAGTAGCTCATATTACTAACAGACAGCTCTTACGTTTTTATTCTCCTGGAAATATGCATCCAAATGAATTTTGGAATGATTTTGAAATTGTTTATAAAGACTGTGGACCGATAGGCAAGATATCGTTTTTTATTTTATCATAATTTATGGGGAAAACTGGGAACTAGAGTGTGAGTGCTACTGAACCATACGATACTTTGGAAAAGTTTAAAGATGCATTTTTCAAAGAATACTGGGATAAACATAAGCAGATGGCGCTGAAAAACAATTTCTGGGCTGAGTGAAAGGAGAGTGTGAAAAGATTTGCTTCAAAGTGTGTTGCAAATTTATTATAGCTCACTAACAAATTAGAGCCAGAGCAGATTGTAATGGGTTTATGTGGGGAACTGCCCATGAACTGGCATAACAAAATAACTGCTGCTCCCATAGACGATATTAATTAATTTACTTATTATCTGGAAAGAGTAGAGACACTAATGCAGGAGGAGACTCAGGCAAATAGAAAATTTAGGCCTTCGAATAAAGCAGAACCTCGACAGAATGTAAATGTAAACAAAGTGGGTGTGCCATGAGGTAATCGAAGGGGAAGAGGAACAAGAGTCTGGCGCCAGCCTATGGCAGACAGGCAAACTAACTCCGATCTAGGACGTGCTAACAGATGGCGATTTAGAGTATAGTGATGTCCAAAACAGACAGCAGAGCAGAGTGCCAGCGGAAGGGATCGCAGAATCACTGAGTATGGGAAACTAGATCCCGTCCGTGAAGATGCTAGCGTTTGCAGGTCGGGAAATGATAGTTTAAAACCGCTAGCATCTCGTTTTGTGGTGTGAAATAAGGAAGTGACTGAACTGGGAAGTAATCATGCGGGCAGTACGAATGAGCAAATAACATCAAAATACTTGTATTTAATGGTGGCTTAGGCGACTTTTTGATTAGGAACGGAAGGGGGGAACTCTACAATAATGAGGATTTAATATGTGTGTGTACAGTTGATGACACAGGTTCAAATCAACAGGGATACGTGTCCAATGTAACAGACGAGGAATCTTTTCAGGAAGAAGTGGACGGCAGAGATAGTAAAAAATTGCAATATTTTGAAGACAGAAATGTTGTGCAGATGATTAATGAGAATGTTTTTTAGTAAGGGCAGAAGAACATGCTGAGGATGGCTGTGGGGGTCAGTTAAGTAATAGATTAGAGGAGATTAAGGAAGAAAAAGGTGATGTATCAAGGTGTTTTGATTTGTGATTAGTGGACAGATCGACGGCTACTAAAAGGATAAATACTGAAAATAATCCTACAAATATCTGTATAATCTGTAGGCATGGGGAAGGTTTTGAAGGAAGGGAAGTTGTACACGATTTGCTGGATGAATCTGAAGCCAGCAATATTGACAAGAAGGCAGGAGACAGTGATCTATGTGCTATTAGTAAAGGTGGTTAGATGCTTTGCCAAACAAGGACGAATTAATAATAATGCCTGTCATGGTGATTAAAATATTTGTATCCACAGGAAAGGTGAAGAAACCTGCCAAATATGAAGAGTTGCTGCCTCTTAAAGCAAATGGTATACAGTTTTACCATAATGTCCTAATAATTCAACGATTAGGGGTGGACTTCTTCAATAAATAGAAAGGCCATCTAGATTTCAGTGAGGATTCTGTGATGTTAGAAATACAGGGAAAAAAGTAATTATACCATTTTCTAGGAAAAAGAATCTAACTACTGAGGAGAGTGACAGTTATTCCATTAGGTATTGCAGAAAAAGAGAGTATGTGGAAATGTGTAATGAATTTGGCACTGAGGAGATGGGGGTTAATCCAGAAGAGCTTCAGGTTCTACAGAACATGATAGAAGTGGAAGTAGAATAAATAAATGAATCAAATGAAAAGTCAGAAAGAAGAGTTAAAAGAGGTTTTACTAAAACATAAAAATGTTTTCTCAATCAGCCAGGATTAGTAAGGGACTATGAATGTTATTTGACTGTGAAAGAAGATACAGTTTTCAAAAGAACTATATCAGTTCCATAAAAGCATAGGTAGGCAGTAAGGGACTTAATCGAGAAAATGATAAAGTAGGTAATTATTGAGAAAGTTGCAAATGATACGACGGAAAACATCAGAAACAGTTACAAAAATTTAAATATCTAAATTCTTGATTTCAATGAACGTGACATGAGGCTATTGGAATTTGCCACAAGCAAAGGAACCCAAGAAGTATACAGAATTCTTATCTGAAGGTAAGTGTTATCAACATAAAGTTGCATCATTTGGACGAAGTACAAGTGTTTGTGCTTTTGTGAGAGCTATGTTAAAAAAGTTTTGGATGACGAACTAGTGAGAAAAATAACTATTTATACTGATGATATTTTGATTTCGACTGTAAAGTGGGAGGGACATTGTGTATTATTAGACAAAGTTTTGGACACAGCTGAGAAAGAAGGGATGAAATTAAAGGTGAATAAAATTCAGGTTGTAAAAACGGAACTAAAACTTTTGGAACATATAATTAGCGGGAAAGGAATTCTTCCACATCTGGAGAAAACTGAGGCTATAAGTGAATTTAAAGCTCCCACCAACAGAAAGGTATCGAAGGGCACGTATGGTCTATTCGGATGTTATCGTCATTTTGTACCAGGACAGTTGTTTAATGCTATATGTTTGAGAAATCTGTTAAAGAAAAATGTAAGCTAGCAGTTAACTGCAGAGTGTCAAACAGCATTCGAGGAACTGAGAGAAGCTTTATGCAACAGTGAAATACTTCACCACCTAGACTTTGGCAAGAATTTTGTTTACAGAAGGAGGCATGTGGGTATGGGATTGATGTAGAAGGGTGTAGTGATCATAGGGCACTTACGTTTTTTACAAACTTGTTAACTTAGCAGCATTAATTATCTAGGTGGACTTTATGTATTCAGCAGTATGACACTGAGATTAAGTACATTAAAGGTCTGAAAATGTAGTTGCTGAAAAATTATCTAGAAGTATAGAAGAAGGGGCTGAGAATGAGAATTCATTGTTCTATAAAGAGGTTGTGTATATTTTTGCTACAATAATCAACATAGATTATGCATGTCAACTGAAGATGGTTTGTAAAGAACTAAAGCGAAAACAGAATATGGATGATAATCTGAAGTGGGTTAAACCCGAAATATCTCAAGGTAGCAGAATACTATGAATTTCATAAAGGTATCTTGTTTAGGAGGAAAGGGAACACTGAAACCCACTGGAAAATTTATTTTCCTGAGCAACATGGGCTTTGGTAATTCACTATGTACACAAAAAGGTTAGTCACTTTCAGGCAAGCAAATGATCGCCAAGTTAAGTGAGACTGCTATCTTTAACAATATATGGAGGCATCTTACACATAAAAGTGAGAGATGTCAGAAAGTTAGAGCAACTAATAGGATAATACAAGGTCAAAAGTATTGTGGGTAATCACGAAACGAACTCGATCTAGTGGCTGTGGACTTGTTCGATCCTTTGCCTGTATCAAGAGAAGGGTGTGAACGTTTTTGTGTTAGTTGAGTGGTTTACCAAATTTGTAAATTATTCCCTACTAGAAATGCAAATGAAAAAGTAATATTAAGTAAACTGAAAAAGGACTGCTTCATTAGAGTGGGAGTACCTAAAACCACACTGCCAGGTAATGGCCCAAAGTTTATTTCAAAAAGGTTCAAGAAGTGTTCAGAAAGTAAAAATATTGAACATATTAAAGTTTCAGCATACTTTCCCCAAGTTAATGTTTGTGAGTGTATTAAGAAAGAGCTTAACAGATTGTATAGAACATATTGCCATAGAAAGCATACCACATGGCCACAATATTTAGAGTATTTTGAGGAGTTCATCAATCATTTGAAGCACGAAGCAACAGGTTTTGCCCCGTGTGAGATGATGTCCTCAATAAGACGCGACAATTTACTGTTTTAATTGGTAGAACTGCTGGAGATAGCCGATGTGACACTGGGGGAAGAGGAAAAAATGGCTAGAGAAAATATTAGCAAGAAGGCACTTGGGAAAAAGAGGTGACATGATGCTAGACCACCCCTTCACTACTTTTCTCATAGGCAATTTGGTTTTAGAGAAAACTAGGGAAAAGTTGAAGATGATCACGTCAGGAACAAAGAAGTTTACAGATGAGTACATGGGTCCTCTTATGGTAGTAGAAAAGACGCATCCAAATGCTTACAGATTGGAATACTGGAAGTCTGGGAAATCTTTTGGATTAAGAAACACTGTTGACCTGAAGAGTATTTTCAGTAACAGTAGGAGTAAAATGAGTTAGGTCTGCTGACTTTTGTAGGGACACCACTTGGGGAGTGGTACCTTCTCTAGCTAGGTGTTTCCATTCTTATTTTCTGGTGCACTCTATCCTAGCTCTTCCCTATCTGGGTTCTGTTCGCACTGTGCTTTTCGATTTTTGTTTTACTTTTCTATCTGGGGTCTACCCTGTTTTATGTTGCCACAACGATTGTGGATCACTTGATTTGGAAAAGGAACTTTTGGTTCAGTTATATATTTCAGTTATACATTGTGTATGCTTAGGGTTCAATGTCCTGTATGGATGTTAAATTTGGTAGTTATAAGGTTCTGGTATCCATTCTTGTTGATAATTTAGAGTCAGCTGTGGAGTTTGCTAAAATTAATATGTTATGTGGTGATAAAAGTTTAATGATGGGCAACAGTAACAATACTGAAGAAAACAAAACTGAATCTGCTTCAGTGAAAGTCAGCCGTTACTGAGTACAGGCAGTGGTGCCTGAAGTTGATGTTTTTGAAGGCAGTAACACACAAAAAGTGCTGCTTACTCCAACGAAGGGGAGGAAGTTTAGAATTAATGTGACGTATATTGTTGTAGAAATGGTAATACTCTGAAGGCTGCATACTTTAAAGAAGTACGAGAGGTTTATGCGGAGGAAAAAGGTGTTGATGTTACGATAGGTGAAACTGTAAGCGATGAAATGTAACTTAATGAGGTAAGATCTGTTGCATTTGGTATGAATGTAAGTGTTCAAAGATAGAGAATGTTATTCCAGTAATTAGATAGCCAGGATAAAATAGATTCACAAGTGGGCCCTGCAAAGTGATGAGTTTAGTAATGCTGAAGGTATCAGGCAGATAAAAGGAGCTGGCGTTAATACCTCAGAGGGCATTGCACTCTTTGCAATCCTATGTAACTGGCGATTACCGGGTGCTAGATTTATTGACAATATTACTTCAATATCTTTTTGCGTTGTTAGTCATCCTCTTCTTTCATCTTTAACTTTTTTCACTTCTATAGTAAAGCAGAAGTTCGCACCCGTGGTCTAGGAGTGGCGTCTTTGATTAATAATCAAAACGTCCTAAGTCCCGGGTTCGAAACCCGCTACTGCATAAATTTTGGTTAATAATCAGCATTGGCGGCCGAAGACTTCCGACATAAGAAGTCAGCTTCATAAGGACAATGGCTTTGTGGAAGAGGACGAAGGAGCGGACAGAGGTTCAGGGCACTCTCTTGTCCTAGTGGTGGGAAACTGCCCCTAAAGGAGGAAGAATCAGCAATGATCAACGGCGTGAGGAAGCAGAAGGTAATGGAAGCTACTGCATTAAACACAAGTAACGTGTGTCCACAGCACATGTAGCCTGTAATTGAAAAAGTGTCATGACGATTTCTCCATTGACAAAAGATTCCGGAATAGTCCCCCATTCGGATCTCTGAGAGGGGACTGCCAAGAGGGAGGTGACCAAAACAAAAAGATTGAATAATCAACAAAAGGATAACGTTCTACGAGTCGGGGACTGGAATATCAGAAGCTTGAACGTCGCAGGAAAAAACTAGAAAAGCCGAAAAGTGAAATGCAAAGGCTCAATCTAGATATAGTACGGGTCAGTGAAGTGAAATGGAAATAAAACAATGATTTCTAGTCAGATGAGTATGGGGTAACATGAACAGCAGCAGAAAATGTAATAATGGGAGTAGGTTTTGTTACGAATAGGAAGGTAGTCACAGGATTGTTCTAATCAGAATCTACAGCAAACCAACACCGACAACGATAGTTCAGGTATACATGCCGTGTCGAAGTTGACGATGAAGAGATAGAGAAAGCATATGAGGATGCTGAAAGGGTAATACAGTACGTACAGGGAGATGAAAATCTAATAGTCATGAGGGACTGAAATGCAGGTGTAGGGGAAGGAGTAGAAGAAAATATTACAGGAGAATATAGGCTTGTGACAAGGAATGAGCGAGGAGAAAGATTAATTGAGTTCTGTAATAAATTTCAGCCAGTAATGGCGAATAGTTCAAGAATCACAAGAGGAGGAGGTATACTTGCAAAAGGCCGGGTGATACGGGAAGATTTCAGTTCGATTACATCAGGATCACACAGAGATTCCGAAAGCAGATACTGGATTATAGGGCGTACCCAGGAGCAGATATAGACTCAGATTACAATGCAGCAGTGATGAAGAGTAGGCTGAAGTTTAATAAATTACTCAGGAAGAATCAATACGCAAAGAAGTGAGATAAGGAAGTACTAAGGAATGACGAGATATGCTGGAAGTTCTCTAAGGATATAAATACAGCCGTAAGGAATAGCTCGGTGAGCATCTCAGTTGAAAGGGAATGGACATCTTTAAAAAAGGCTATCACAGAAGTTGGATAGAAAAACATAGGTACAAAGAAGGTAACTGCGAAGAAACCACGGATAACAGAAGAAATACTTCAGTTTATCGATGAAGGGAGGAAGCACAAAAATGTTCCTGGAAACTCAGGAATACAGAAATAAAAGTCGCTAAGGAATGAAATAAATGTGAAGTACAAGGAAGCTAAGACGGAGTGGCTGAATGAAGAATGTGAAGAAACTGAAAAAGAAATGATTGTCGGAATGCCAGACTCAGCATACAGGAAAGTCAAAACAACCTTCAGTGTCATTAAAAGGAAGGGTGTTAACATTAAGAGTTCAGCGACAATTCCACTGTCAAAAGCAGACGAGAGAGCGGACAGGTGGAAAGAATACACCGAAAGCCTCCATAAATGGGAAGATTTGTCTGATGTGACAGAAGGAGAAAGAGGAGTCGATTTAGAAGAGATAGGGAATCCAGTATTAGAATCAGAATTTAGAATACCTTTGGAGACTTAAGATCAAATAAGGCTAGAGGGGTAGATAACATTCCGTCAGAATTTCTAAAATTCAAGGGGGAAGTGGCAAAAAAACCACTATCCACGTTGGTGTGTAGAATGTAAGAGTCAGGCGACGTACCATCTGATTTTCGGAAAAACATCGTCCACACAATACCGAAGATTGAAAGAGCTGACAAGTGCGAGAAATATCGCACAATCAGCTTAACAGCTTATGCATCCAAATTGCTGACAAGAATAATCTACAGAAGAATGGAAAAGAAAATTGGGGATGTACTAGATGACGATCAGTTCCGCTTTAGTAAAGATAAAGGCAATTCTGACGTTGCGGTTGATAATGGAAGCAAGACACGTTCATAGGGTTTGTAATCTGGAAGGGTTTGTAGCCTGGACGATGTACAATGGTGCAAGATGTTCGAAATTCTGAGAAAATTAGGGGTAAACTATAGAGAGAGACGGGTAATATACAATATGTACAAGAGCCAAGAAGGAATAATAAGAGTGGACAATCAAGAACCAAGTGCTCGGATTAAAAAGTGTGTAAGACAGGGATGTAGTCTTTCGTCCCTACAGTTCAGTCTGTATATCGAAGAAGCAATGATGGAAATAAAAGAAAGGTTCAGAAATTGAATTGAAATTCAAGGTGAATTCGCTGATGGCATTACTATCCTGAATGAAAGTTAAGAAGAATTACACGTTCTGCTGCATGGAATGAACAATCCACTGAGTACAGAATATGGATTTAGAGTAAATCGAAGAAAGATGAAAGTGATGAGAAGTAGTAGAAATGAGAACGGCGAGAAACTTAACTTTAGGATTGATGCTCACGACGTAGATGAAGTTAAGGAATTCTGCTTCCTAGGCAGCAAATTAACCAATGACGGACGGAGCAAGGAGGACATAAAAAGCAGACTAGCACTGGCAGAAAGGGCATTCCTGGCCAAGAGAAGTCTACTAGTATCAAACATAGGTCTTAATTTGAGGAAGAAATTTCTGAGAATGCACGTTTGGAGTACAACATTGTATGGTAGTGAAATATGGACTGTGGGAAAACTGGAACAGAAGACAATCGAAGCATTGAGATGTGGTGCTGTAGACGAATGTTGAAAATTAGGTGGACAGATAAGGTAAGGAATAAGGAGGTTCTGTGCAGAATCTCTGACAATAAGAAGGGACAGGATGATAGGACGTCAGTTAAGAGATCCCGGAATGATTTCCATGGTACTGAAATTCACAGCTTTTGGTGATAATGTAAATAACTAAATTTCGCATGGAGTCTTACATACTCGTGAACGTGTACTTTTTGTCACGTGAGACTGATACACAACATTTGAGCGAACTATTCTAAAAGAAACAATCCGTTTGTAAACTTTCCGTGAACGATAATCATGTGAACTTTTCAGTCTCGGTACAGCTTAGAGTAAGGCTTGGTAGTAACTGGTGTATGCAAGCTTATCCGATGGCAGGTTGTGGGTATGGCGAATGCCCGGTGAACCTCATCTGCCAGCGTGTGTAGTGAAAACAGTAAAATTGGGAAGCGGTGGTGTTACGGTGTGGTCGTGTTTTTCATCGAGGGGGCTTGCACACCTTGTTGTTTTGCGTTGCACTATCACAGCACAGGTCTCTATTGATGCTTTTAGCATCTTCTTGCTTCCCACTGTTTAAGAGCAATTCGGAGATGGCGATTACATCTTTCAACACGCTCGAGCAACTATCCATAATGCACGGCCTGTGGCGAAATGGTTACACGACAATAACATCCCTGGAATGGACTGGCCTGCGCAGAGTCCTGACCTGAATCCTATAGAATATCTTTGGGACGTTTTGGAACGCCGACTTCGTGCCAGGCCTTACCGACCGACATTGGTATCTTTCCTCAGTGCAGCACTCCGTGAAGAATGGGCTGCCATTCCCCAAGAAATCTTCCAGCACCTGACTGAACGTATTCCTGCGATAGTGAAAGCTGTCATCTAGGCTAAGGGTGGGCCAACACCGTACTGAATTCCAGCATTACCGATGGAGGACGCCACGAACCTATAAGTCATTTTCAGCAAGGTGTCCGGATAGTTTTGATCACACAGTGTATATGGAAGCTAAAGAAGTAGTGGTAATTTCTACACACGATACAGATTTGGCTAGTATAGCGGCTGTAGGTACGGTAGTATTAAAGAGGATTGTAAAAATGCTGTACACTAGAGTGGGACTGGTAGAGCGCCATAACTCGGTCAGTGGTATCGAAGAGCACTTGAAGTCGGGCCATTGGTTAAATCTGTCAGACAAGAGATATCAATAAAGAAGTAATGACATGTAGAAAGAGTACTAGGTCATGTAAGTTCGGATACATTCCACACTCACAATGTCTTAAAAACGAGGCTAAGACAAGGTTACTATGGACTTATTACTTTAGTAAATAAATTTTTCCCAACTGCTAACATATAAAATACGGTACAAAAGGAGAGTGCGCAGGCCATTGTCGCCAAGCCATAGGCCAGGCAGTGCATGTGAAATTCAATTCGCGTAGATCAGTTTCGCTTCCCATAGGTTATTCAAGCGTCTATTCTATTTGATGGTCTTTACAGACAGACAGTAAATTGAAACTTCCTGGCAGATTAAAACTGTGTGCCCGACCGAGACTCGAACTCGGGGCTTTTGCCTTTGGCGGGCAAGTGCTCTACCATCTGAGCTACCGAAGCAAGACTCACGCCCGGTACACACAGCTTTACTTCTGCCAGTATCTCGTCTCCTACCTTCCAAACTTTACAGAAGCTTTACAGAAGGTTCGCAGAAGAGCTGCCAGGAAGTTTCATATCAGCTCACACTCCGCTGCAGAGCGAGAATCTCATTCTGAAGACAGTAAATTACTTAACTGGAAGAGAAAGAGTAGATAAAAGTAAATAAGGTGAGACGTTATCAGTTCCTATGAAGCCACCCTTATACCTTCCTCTCCCATGAGAAGTAACTACATAGCTAATTACCATACTGGATAGAAAGAACTGAAAGAATAATAGTGCAAACGGAACCTAGAGTTCTGTGTTTGTGCATCGTAGGAGTATGGTTCAAAATGGCACTGAGCATCAGTCCCCTAGAATTTAGAACTACTTAAACCTAACCTAAGGACATCACACACATCCATGGCCGAGGCAGGATTCGAACCTGCGACCGTAGCGGTCACGCGGTTCCAGGCTGAAGTGCCTAGAACGGCACGGCTACACAGGCCGGCTCGTAGGAGTAAGACAGTGAACCTAGTGCAAATATCAAAAGGAAACAGCGGTACCAAAAGCTGAAGATTATTCAAGCGTGTTTACTTCAGACTTATCTAGGAGAATGTGGATCGCAAAAATAATTTTAATACATTAGTGCTTCGTACGTTTCCTAGGAGGAAGGAGCATGCCATTTTTAGCAACATGTTTTGCATTGTTATAGAAAGTAATCATTACGGAGAGTGGTGAAATTCATTTATGAGAAACTATTTGACATACATAATAATTTGTGAGATATAAAACAGAGAAAGAGATGAAATTTACTGATGACTTAGGACAGTATTTCGAAATAACACTTCTTAGTGACGTATTAAACAGAGAGAATATAAAACACAGAGAAGAAATTTATAGATGAGGCAGAATTTTAGATGCTTGTGTATTTTTGGTAAATAAAGTAGACGCATTTTGTATTTTTGATGACGTGTCAGCACATGGGAGATGATACGTTCCGCATTCGCCATAAATCTTTTTTCGTATTTTTTAAGATATTATAGGTCGTTTAGATAGTTTTGAACATAGCGCACAATTCAATCGATCAGATGTTTTTGCATATATGCACCTATATGACGCTCCACAAGTCACCATATGGTGCATGGCGGAGGGTACCTTTCATCACTACTAGTCATTTCCTTTTCTGTTACACTCATGAGTGAGGAAAAAACGGCTGTCTCTATTATTCCGTGCGAGCCCCAAACCCTCTTATCTTAACTTCGCGCTCGTTACCCAAATTGTACGTCTCCTGCAGGAGAATCTTACTGCAGTTAGCTACAAATGACGGTTCTCTAAATTTTATCAACAGATTTTCGCGAAAAGAATGTCGTCCTTCCTCTATGGATGTCCATTTGAGTTTACGAATCATTTCCGCAACACTCGCCTGTTGGTCGAAGCTACCGATAACAAATCCAGCAGCATCCCTCTTGAACTGCTTCAACGTTTTCCTTTAATCCGACATCGTGCGGACCCGATAACTTGAGCAGTACTCAGGGATGGGTTGCGCTAGTGTTCTACACATGGTCTTCTTTATGGATGACCCGTACTTTTCTAACGCTTTTCCAATAATCTGAAGTCGAGCATTCGTCTTCCCTACTACCGACGTTGCATGATCGTTCCATTCAAATCGCTTTTAACCGACGCCACAGTGTAAAGCTGCACACCAGTAATACAGTATTCGATACGTACATGATTGTTTTTCCCACTCATCTGCATTAAATTCTGTCATTCAACACGTCAAATATAAATTCTGTCAAAGTCATCCTGTATCCTTTAACAGTCACGCAACGGCGATATTTATCCGTAAAATACAGCGTCATCCGTAAGATCCTTTGCATTTATAGAGAACAAGAAGGGCCGTATCACACTTCCATGGGGCAGTCCTGACCATACCCTTGTCTCTGATGAACATTCGTCGGCGACGACAACATACTGGGTTCCATTACTTAAGAAGTCTTCGAGTCGCTCACACATCTGGAAACCTATTCCATAGGTTTGTACTTTCGTTAACAGGCTAGATTGGCGCTCTAAAAATATGGACTGTGACTGTTGCCTTTCGTCTATAGTTCTCAGTATATCAGCTGACAAAAGGGCAAGCTGAGTTTCGCACGAGCGATGCTTTCTAAAACCGTACTGATTCGTACAAATACACTAGTGGCCATTAAAATCGCTACACCACGAAGGTGACGTACTACAAACGCGAAATTTAACCGACAGAAAGAAGATGTTGTGATATGTAAATGATTAGCTTTTCAGACCATTCACAGAAGATTGGCGCCTATGGCGACACCTACAATATGCTGACATGAGAAAAGTTTCCAACTGATTTCTCATACACAAATAGCAGTTGACCGGCGTTGCCTGGTGAAACGTTGTGATGCCTCGTGTAAGCAGGAGAAATGCGTACCATCACGTTTCCAACTTTGATAAAGGTCGGATTGTAGCCTATCGCGATTGCGGTTTATCGTATCGCGACATTGCTGCTCGCGTTTGTCGAGATCCAATGACTGTCATCAGAATATGGAATCGGTGGGTACAGGAGGGTAATACGGAACGCCGTGCTGGATCTCAACGGCCTCGTATCACTAGCAGTCGAGATGACAGGCATCTTATCCGCACGGCGGTAACGGATCGTGCAGCCACGCCTCGATCCCTGAGTCAACAGATGGGGCCTTTTGCAAGACAACCATCTGCACGAACAGTTCGACGACGTTTGCAGCAGCATGGACTATTAGCTCGGAGACCACGACTGCGGTTACCCTTGACGCTGCATCACAGACAGGAGCGCCTGCGATGCTGTACTCGAAGACGAACCTGGGTGCACGAATGGCAAAACGCCATTTTTTTGGATAAATCCCGATTCTGTTTACAGCATCATGATGGTCGCATCCGTGTTTGGTGACATCGCGGTGAACGCACATTGGAAGCGTGTATTCGTCATTGCCATACTAGCGTATCACCCGGCGTGATGGTATGGGGTGCCATTGGTTACACGTCTCGGTCACCTCTTGTTCGCATTGACGGCACTTTGAACACGGGACGTTACATTTCAGATGTGTTACGACCCGTGGCTCTACCCTTCATTCGATCCATGCGAAACACTACATTTCAGCAGGATAATGCACGACCGCATGTTGCAGGTCTTGTATGGGCCTTTCTGGATACAGAAAATGTTCGACTGCTGCCCTGGCCAGCACATTCTCCAGATCTCTCATCAATTGAAAACGTCTGGTCAATGGTGGCCGAGCAACTGGCTCATCACAATACACCAGTCACTACTCGTAATGAACTGTGATATCGTGTTGAAGCTGCATGGGCAGCTGTACCTGTACATGCCATCCAAGCTCTGTTTGACTCAATGCCCAGGCGTGTCAAGGCCGTTATTACGGCCAGAGGTGGTTGTTCTGGGTACTGATTTATCATCTGAATTTCTTCTTGGTGTAGCAATTTTAATGGCCAGTAGTGTAAGGTTATTGGCCTCACTGAAATTTATTATATTCCAACTAAGAATGCGTTCAAGAATTATGCAGCTAACATATGTTAGGGATATTGGTCTGGAATTTTGCGGATCCGTTGTTTCACACTTCTTATATACAGGAGTCACCTCCACTTTTCCCGTCGTGTGCGCCTTCTCACTTGGCAAGAGATCCGTGATAAATGCAAGCTAAGTAAGGATCATTTCCATGAAGGACCCATTGAATGGAGATTATTTTGAGAAATAGGACATTGTAGCGATCTGAACAGGGTGAAACGTCCCCTTAGAAATATTTATACACGACTGTGCTTAACCTGACACACAAATTATTTAGCGCAACGCAATCTGACTATCAAAGATCCCTGCAAAAGAATGGCCCTGAGTAACATTAAACTATATCTTTCAGAAATCACTTACCTCACAAAAATCTTCGTTACTCGAACTACTGCAATACGGCGAGCGCCACTACTGCCAGCTAAATAAAAGATTCAAACTACTGAAGGCACTAACTACTGATAGGGATAGTTAGCAAATGAAAGATTTTAATAGAGAACAAACACTGTATTTACCTTAATATCATCAAAAGTCATAATATATGTAATTTCAAAACTCCGCCATCTCTCTCCCCACATCCACCACTGCTGGCGGCTCACCTCCAACTGCCCAACGCTATGCGCTGTTAACATCCACCTGCCCAACAATACAATGGCAGACAACAATGCAAACTAGCCACAGACTGCACACAGCACAGCCAGTGATTTTCATATAGAGCGCTACGTAACGTTGCCAATAAGAAAACATAAACAGCCTACTTACATAAAGAAAACATAAACAGCCTACTTACATAGCCCCCATGCTCCCCACAAAAAATTTTACAAATTTTTTTGGCCAGTGGCCAATAATGATTTGATAAAATTTTTCATAATTACACTAACAAAGATATCCAATGCACACACTTATTGATAAAATGTTGGTCAAAAGCTAAAATTTTCTCATAGTCCATAAAGACAGGCCAGATTGTTCATCACAGTAAAATTTCAGTGTTTTTTTTTTTTCAAAGTCTGATTAGTAAAAGAAATTGCACACAGAATTAGTGGATTTCCATGCAGTCTTGAAGAAGTAGTGTTGTCCTTCCAAAGGAAAGACAGTGCTGACTCTTTACATGCAGACAGGTAATGGGCCACAACAGAGCAAACCCACAGCAGAGTCAGTCGAAGTTTTGAAGAATATTGGTAGGTAGGTCATCACAGAGTAGACCCACTGTAGTCCTGGTAGAGAGTATGGTATTGGTGGGCCACCAGAGGTGCAGACCCACTGTAATCCTTGTAGAAGTTGTGGACAGGCCCACTGTAGTCCTGGTAGAGATTGTAGTATTGGTGGGCCACCAGAGGTGCAGACCCACTGTAGTCCTTGTAGAAATAATGGTATTGATGAATCATCAAGGTGTAGACCCACTGTAGTCCTTGTAGAGATGGCCAGCAGCCATCTGTTGCGACTGTGCAGGTGCACAATCACCATCGAAGAGTCTTGCGGAGAATAAAGCAAGTCCATAAACCACCACTTGTGTACTCACAAAGTTTTTGGAATTGTCCTTAGAACCAGCAATGCTGCTAACCAGTCCCTTGCTAACTTATCAACACACGTGGGAGCACTAACAGTCCTCTCCTTTTTTTTGTTTACTTTTTTAAAATCCGCCATCTCATTTCCCACATCCACCACTGCTGGTGGCTCACCTCCAACTGCCCAACGCTATGCGCTGTTAACATCCACCTGTCCAACAATACAATGGCAGACAACAATGCAAACTAGCCACAGACTGCACACAGCACAGCCAGTGATTTTCATATAGAGCGCTACGTAACGTTGCCAATAAGAAAACATAAAGAGCCTACTTACATAAAGAAAACATAAACAGCCTACTTACAAGGGTTTTGTAGCCAAAAGAGTAGGAATAATGTGGTGTATTGAATCCTGAATTAAATCATTCTTGTTACGGAAGAAAGAAGTGTTGCATTACTTATTAAACGCCCATCGTATGACGGTGCGTGTGAAGCCGCGTGCTGTAATCGAATTTGTAATTCGAAGAGCTCATCCAGACATGCAGCACCTTCTCATTCAGCTCGACAATGCCACACCAACTACTATCGCTGCGACATCTGCAACAATCCAACGCCTTGGGTTAATTGGCATCGATCGTTCTAAAATTGTTAGCATTGTTGAAGCTGTCAATGGCTCTGAGAATTCAATATGCAGCAATAAAAAATTTTGATCGTTTGCCTAATAATATAAAATGTCTGACAGGTAGCGAAGCAAGTTTTAAATCGAATTTAAAATCATACCTCCTGGACGAAACGTTCTATTCCATTGACAAATTTCTGCTCAAACGCTGATAGCCAATAAAAAAAATGTTTCAAATGTAATTGCATGTGTAGGAATGAAATGCTATTATGTTCATTAATATTAATGTACTGTCTGCCATCGGGTTCCCCTAAATGTAAGGCAGCACCGCATAACAGCCACGCTATGAGGGAAACAAACCAAAAGCCAAACAGGCGAAGACATCAGATAAACACGCCGAAGATTCCAGTCGATTAATAGGAACCTTTCCTTGCAGAGGTCGCCACGACATATCCGGCCACGGATTCCTACGCCGGGTTTCTATTGGCTCCAGCTCACTTTACAGGCCCGGCCGGTCGAAAGCATACCAGTCTTCGTTCGCTGGTAATGGCAACCGCTATAGCAGAGTCTCTGAGAAGATATCACCGAAGTCGCTGTAATGCACAGCCGGTCGAAGTACCAGCCGACCGAGAAGAACCACATCTCCGGCTAGATCGACGGACGTCTACATCTATTGTACAGCCAGCTATTGTATTGTAGATGAAGTTACGTTCAATAAACTGTTGGAGAATACAGCAATTAACATGTATTCATGTTCTGTAAACTGAATCGTTCCACATCATTTCGATAAAAGAATTTTTTAAATGATCTATGGAACATGTAACTAACTAACTAATTCTTCCATACAGTGCAGATTTGGCCCCTGTTTCCAAAAATTGAAGAACACTTTCGTCGACATCATTTTGATAGTGATGAAGGGGTACAAGCAGATGTAAGGTTGAGATTCCGTTAACATAGTCATGCACTCTACAGTGACGGTCTCAACAAACGTCTCTCGTTGGGAGAAGTATGATTGTCGCCAGGGCGCCTATATTGAGAAATAAATTTGTAGACATGAAGAATAAAGATGCAGAATGTTAATAACGTCTGTTTTATTTAGAAAGCTTTAAGAGATTTCACATTTAAAAAATCGGAGGCATTACTTTTCAGAAACCTCTCGTAACTGATGTACAGCCATGCTCGAAAGTATCCGAACGACCTGAATTGCATTTCACCTGATTCGCATTCAACCAACATGACGCAGCTGTCTAGCAGGTCCTCTAATCGTCACTTGGTACAGTCGTTTGACTATTGAAAATGGTTCCAACAGGTCACCACTAGAAAACACTGCTCTGGATCGCAATAACTCTAGATGTAAAGTAATAGTACGATACTACAAATATCAGGGAACACCTTATCACAGATAAGACTGTCCTTAAGGCTTGTAAGCTCACATTTATTGCAATAAATGACATACCTGAAATGTTACCACTCTCATTATTACGTCAGATAGGTAATGCACGTACTAAGTTCGTCGTATTCATGATTTCCTCTTCAAAGTAACATAGCGTACTTATTATTTAACACAAACTGACATTAAAAATTGACTTACTAACGAGTAGCTAGTTGAGAACATGCATGAACTTCAAATGACATGACGAACCGCCTCGTTCTGCATATGGATTCAAACCCAGGTTTATGCAGACTAAGCAAAGATTTCGTGACTGACGGATAATAACAGTCATTCCTGATTAGGCATACAGAGAGTGATATACTTCGATTTTAGACAGTATCAGTTAGCAAATACCAATTTAAAATTACATAACGCAAAAATTTTTAACGGACCCGAATTCCTACCCAGCACCTATTGCCCCTGTTAACGAACTACGAGAGATGTTAAATATTGCTTCTTAACAAGTAACTTACTTGAAATGCCGTGAAGTAAAGCTTTGTGTTGGATAGGGATTCGAGCCCAGAACCTAATCGGATAGATATCGAAGCACAATCAACTGTGACATATCGCATTTTCTCGGCAGTAGCTAGATGTTTTAACTGAAATGACGAGACGAAACATTAATTTTTTCCTTCCCAGGGCTTCAACCCAGCACCTATCGCTGTTTTATTCTAGAGAAAACGAACGTTAAATATGGGTTTGTTGCAACAGCAGCTACATCTGAGCATGTTTGAACTAGAAATAATATGACGAAGAGTTCAGTGCTGACTGGGAATAGAGCACCACACATATAGTTGTTGACTACACACAAAGATACGTCAGCTACCGAATTTTTCTCCACCAGAAGCTCGAAATAACATCTTGAACTTACAGTGATGTTGCAAATACACTCCTGGAAATGGAAAAAAGAACACATTGACACCGGTGTGTCAGACCCACCATACTTGCTCCGGACACTGCGAGAGGGCTGTACAAGCAATGATCACACGCACGGCACAGCGGACACACCAGGAACCGCGGTGTTGGCCGTCGAATGGCGCTAGCTGTGCAGCATTTGTGCACCGCCGCCGTCAGTGTCAGCCAGTTTGCCGTGGCATACGGAGCTCCATCGCAGTCTTTAACACTGGTAGCATGCCGCGACAGCGTGGACGTGAACCGTATGTGCAGTTGACGGACTTTGAGCGAGGGCGTATAGTGGGCATGCGGGAGGCCGGGTGGACGTACCGCCGAATTGCTCAACACGTGGGGCGTGAGGTCTCCACAGTACATCGATGTTGTCGCCAGTGGTCGGCGGAAGGTGCACGTGCCCGTCGACCTGGGACCGGACCGCAGCGACGCACGGATGCACGCCAAGACCGTAGGATCCTACGCAGTGCCGTAGGGGACCGCACCGCCGCTTCCCAGCAAATTAGGGACACTGTTGCTCCTGGGGTATCGGCGAGGACCATTCGCAACCGTCTCCATGAAGCTGGGCTACGGTCCCGCACACCGTTAGGCCGTCTTCCGCTCACGCCCAAACATCGTGCAGCCCGCCTCCAGTGGTGTCGGGACAGGCGTGAATGGAGGGACGAATGGAGACGTGTCGTCTTCAGCGATGAGAGTCGCTTCTGCCTTGGTGCCAATGATGGTCGTATGCGTGTTTGGCGCCGTGCAGGTGAGCGCCACAATCAGGACTGCATACGACCGAGGCACACAGGGCCAACACCCGGAATCATGGTGTGGGGTGCGATCTCCTACACTGGTCGCACACCACTGGTGATCGTCGAGGGGACACTGAATAGTGCACGGTACATCCAAACCGTCATCGAACCCATCGTTCTACCATTCATAGACCGGCAAGGGAACTTGCTGTTCCAACAGGACAATGCACGTCCGCATGTATCCCGTGCCACCCAACGTGCTCTAGAAGGTGTAAGTCAACTACCCTGGCCAGCAAGATCTCCGGATCTGTCCCCCATTGAGCATGTTTGGGACTGGATGAAGCGTCGTCTTACGCGGTCTGCACGTCCAGCACGAACGCTGGTCCAACTGAGGCGCCAGGTGGAAATGGCATGGCAAGCCGTTCCACAGGACTACATCCAGCATCTCTACGATCGTCTCCATGGGAGAATAGCAGCCTGCATTGCTGCGAAAGGTGGATATACACTGTACTAGTGCCGACATTGTGCATGCTCTGTTGCCTGTGTCTATGTGCCTGTGGTTCTGTCAGTGTGATCATGTGATGTATCTGACCCCAAGAATGTGTCAATAAAGTGTCCCCTTCCTGGGACAATGAATTCACGGTGTTCTTATTTCAATTTCCAGGAGTGTAGTTCTGTGTCTCACTGGGAGTCAAAAACGTCAAATATCGTTAGTGTTGACAACGAATGAAAATACATTAAAAATCGAAATTATTAGCCACCAGGAGATAGGTGTTCTCATGCTAGATCTTGATAATACATAATGAAATCTTTAGTGCCGGGCCAGGATTCGAACCCACTCACGCGTAATATGTGGATATGTTGAGGAATCTGCAGTTTTGAACAAACAACAAATTGTAGCCGAGCTGTATTGTCACGAAGGGAACAAATTTCGCATTAACGGCGGTCTAAGTTGCATTCCCAGTTCGGAACCAGTTTTATCGAGATACAGAAGCTCAGATGAAAGATGGAATAAGTGTCCCGTGAGCCTATATAGCGTTTGTTTCGTCACTAGAAATAAACAACTAGTATAAGAATGGTTACTGGTGATAGAGTTTCTACATGTCGCCACTCCAGACTTTATTGTGCTCAACCTAACGTCTACTTGGTAGAGAAGGAATATAATTTTTAATGTGAATTTCATACCACAATGCCATTATATCTTCTTCACTGGGTGTAGCCAGAAGAAAAGGGAATCTGTCTCTCCCTGTGTAAAAACACTGACCGGATTCTGGATTATAATGTCTTTCTCTTGATGTTACCAGGGGTAAAGTAAATCTGTTTGTGCCTCTTAAAAGTAAATGCCTGAACCCACGCATTGCACCTGTGATAGTTCGTTCCGCCAGACCATTGTGACCACATTTCCCAGCCCCAGGAGTGTGCTGTAACAGATGATGTGCTTAGCTTACAAAATTAGTCACGGTGGAAAAAAACGCGAGTCTATTAAATGGTTAAGTACAAGCGAGCTTCTGAAGCGGAGATTATGCTGTTCTCATGTCAGCAGGATGTAAAGACTCTTCTAGGCACCATAGGCTCGATGTGAATCCATTTTCACAAATTCAGCAAATTTCTTAGTTCGAGAAAATCCACTGGGAAGTGTGAAGTTACTGGATAGTTCGATTATTACCGTCATTATTACTATCATCCCGCTGCTGGAACACTGGACTTGAAGATCAAGTGATGCCTTTTGGTCACTATAGAAGTAGTTTCCCAAGAACAGGTTCTTTCCCTGTCTACGGAATCCTTTTCATGTTAATATCAAACATCAGTAATTACTCGTAGATTACATTAAAACTAAAGTAATTAATGAAGACGTTACTTGATAACAAAAACGCGCTGCTTTTCTTCATTTACTTGCGCCTATAAATGGCTATCGAGTACTGCCAAACCAAAAGGCAAGAGATCTTACTGCCTTCCGATATACGTCGCTGTCAGTTCTTCCATATGATTTGGTCGACATGACCTGCTTCAAGTTGTGTATGACAGACAATGTTTTAGAAAATCAATTGTTTTCCTTTGCAATAAACAGAAAGATTTTCATTCTAAGCTATCCAAGTACAAAATTTTCGCAATATTAGTTCAAATTTAATATTCGCTTCTATAATGTAGGGAAATATTTCACAGTTGCAAAACTCGCATCCGACTCATTGACCTTACACTTAGTCGCTGACCATAAATTCTAGCTCAGAGTGACACCAGATTAAGTAAACTAATGTAGTGAAGAGTGTTTGCCAGTGCTATTTCTCACCGGAAAATACGCAATTCACTCATTGGGATCCATAAGTACACTGTAACAGTAATTTCTGTGTATGCAATGCATACGGATTAGAATTTAGTGGTGCTCTCTCTTCCACTTCTGAATACAATATGCCTGCCCTAAACGGGCCCTTTATCATTACAGGCCCTGGGCAGTGCAACATCATACTGACAACAGTAATGTGCTTATACTGACAACCTGACTGTTCGTTTAACCTGATTTTGTAATCATTTAAATAAAACAACATGAACTTCCAGTGGGAGACATTTCGTCGCTCTTTGCCTTCTGTGAAATTTGTCAGTAAGCTTTTTGCCTTCCAACAAGTGAAATGCGGCAGAGTACACCCGCTAAATGATTCACAAACCACGATTTAGTGCCATTAAAACGATTTCTTTAAACATTGTCGTAGCTAAAGGAATTTAGTTTCGTCTTAAATCGTCTCAATCAGCAATGTTCACAGACATCTCAAATAGGGAAAACCTCATTATCCAGTCACAGAGGTTGTAAAACATACTTCCCACAGTTTGTGTCAGTTTGATCTTTTCATCTGATAGCACTATAGCACTGCGTAAGTATTTTGTCTGAGAGGTATCACAATTAGTGTTCCTGTAGCTGAGGGGATCATTGGGTGAAAACGATTTTAATGCCAATGGGTACAGAACCGCTAAATATTCTAAATGATTATCAACCTAAGTCTGAGTTCATCCGCAAACTGAGGCGAATTTATAATATTGAAGCTAGACTGTGTATCCTTGTCTTCCTTGAATGGGCATTGGAAGGCGTTTACACACACGTGTACAATACTATGAATACTTCGAACGATATTGTTAACGTTGCTATCATAAACTACTTTTGTTTTTTAATTCTTCTGGATCTTCAGCGTTCAATATGTGTTGTAGATACAGTCTTAGAGAAAAAGATACAGTCTTAGCCGAGGCAGCTAGTTCATGGTGATTCGGTCAACTAAATAAATGAATTTACTGAACATGCTGCAAATTGATACAGGGAGCCTGTGTCTCAGAATTCTCAGCCAGTGTGGCACAACGGTGTTATGATAGAAAAAAGAACCACTGAGCAGCGGATTTGGTGGTCTGTTGGGCTGATGAGACGTTCATATATCTATGGTCTGGGTTCGATTCCAACTTCGGTCAGTAATTTTAGATAGGGAGAGACAGATTCCATTTTCTTCTGGCTACACCCAGTGAAGAAGATATAATGGCATTCTGGTATGAAATTCACATTAAAATTTATATTCCTTTTCTACCAAGTAGACGTTAGGTTGAGCACAATAAAGTCTGGAGTGGCGACATGTAGAAACTCTATCACCAGTAACCATTCTTATACTAGTTGTTTATTTCTAGTGACGAAACAAACGCTATATAGGCTCACGGGACACTTATTCCATCTTTCATCTGAGCTTCTGTATCTCGATAAAACTGGTTCCGAACTGGGAATGCAACTTAGACCGCCGTTAACGCGGAATTTGTTCCCTTCGTGACAATACAGCTCGGCTACAATTTGTTGTTTGTTCAAAACTGCAGATTCCTCAACATCTCCACATATTGCGTGTGAATGGGTTCGAATCCTGGCCCGGCACTAAAGATTTCATTATGTATTATCAAGATCTAGCATGAGAACACCTATCTCCTGGTGGATAATAATTTCATTATTTAATGTATTTTCATTCGTTGTCAACACTAACGATATTTGACGTTTTTGACTCCCAGTGAGACACAGAACTATTTGCGAGATCACTGTAAGTTCAAGATGTTATTTCGAGCTTCTGGTGGAGAAAAATTCGGTAGCTGACGTATCTTTGTGTGTAGTCAACAAATATATGTGTGGGGCTCTATTCCCAGTCAGCACTGAACTCTTCGTCATATTATTTCTAGTTCAAACATGCTCACATGTCACTGCTGTTGCATCATACCCATACTTAACGTTCGTTTTCTCTAGAATAAAACAGCGATAGGTGCTGGGTTGGAGTCCTGGGAAGGAAAAAATTAATGTTTCGTCTCGTCATTTCAGTTAAAACATCTAGCTACTGCCGAGTAAATGCGATATGTCACAGTTGATTGTGCTTCGATATCTATCCGATTAGGTTCTGGGCTCGAATCCCTATCCAACACAAAGCTTTACTTCACGGCATTTCAAGTAAGTTACTTGTTAAGAAGCAATATTTAACATCTCTCGTAGTTCGTTAACAGGGGCAATAGGTGCTGGGTAGGAATTCGGGTCCGTTAAAAATTTTTGCGTTATGTAATTTGAAATTGGTATTTGCTAACTGATACTGTCTAAAATCGAAGTATATCATTCTCTGTATGCCTAATCAGGAATGACTTTTATTATCCGTCAGTCACGAAATCTTTGCTTAGTCTGCATGACCTGGGTTTGAATCCATATGCAGAACGAGGCGGTTCGTCGTGTCATTTGAAGTTCATAGATATTCTCAACTAGCTACTCGTGAGTAACTCAATTTTTAATGTCATTTTGTGTTAAATAATAAGTACGCTATGTTACTTTGAAGAGGAAATCATGAATACGACGAACTTAGTACGTGCATTACCTATCTGACGTAATAATGAGAGTGGTAACATTTCAGGTATGTCATTTATTGCAATAAATGTGAGCTTACAAGCCTTAAGGACAGTCTTATCTGTGATAAGGTGTTCCCTGATATTTGTAGTATCTTACTATTACTTTACATCTAGAGTTATTGCGATCGAGAGCAGTGTTTTCTAGTGGTGACTTGTTGGAACCATTTTCAATAGTCAAACGACTGTACCAAGTGGCGATTAGAGGACCTGCGAGACAGCTGCGTTATGTGGGTTGAATGCGAATCAGGCGAAATGCAATTCAGGTCGTTCGGATACTTTTGAGCGCGACGGCACTTCCATTGTCAAAGTAGTCTGATGTGCAGAAGTTAAGGACGAAAGTAACTTTCGAGCTATGCCCAACGGCATAGCTCGATGATATTTGAACCATGCATAGAAACCATTCCTTCAATTATAACACAGTAGGCAACTGAAAGAAATACGCAATGAACGAAATGACACTTTTTTTTTTCAAAGGCAGTAATTACACTGAAGCCACCACGTTTCAAGATGGTCCCCTGCACACTAAAAAAGGCGGGACATGGTTCGTAGCATTGCGTATGGTCACCACGGATGGCAATGCACGCTTTGCTGCGTGCCGCAATACAGGTCACAGGGTTGATTAGGAGTTGTCGTGGTGGTGCGCTCCATTCTCGCATCAGCGTGGCTGTCAACTGCTCGACGTTCGTAGGTGCATGTGGGTCTGTTGCAGTATGCACCCGAAAGGCGATCGATGGGATTTAAGTCGGGGGAAATGGCAGGCCAGTCCATTCGCCGAATATCTTCTCGTTCGGGAAAAGCTCCTCCTCTTCCTGTTCCTCCTCCTTCTCCTGCGCAGTTCAGTGCTGTCACGCATGTCATCCTTAATACTGAAGTCAGGGCTGAGTGCTCTCCTGAAAATACGCACTCCGAAACGAATACAGTGTCCAGTAACGTTGACCGACGAGTGTACCGTGTTCAAAAATTTGAAGGTCAGTACGCCCACGTAAAATTATGACTTACAACAACATAACGACTGTACCACCAAAACGATCATATTCGATACTGTTTCTGGGTGCATTACGTATCTTCATATGGCGAAAGGTAATGATGTAACGTCCAGGGACTGACATGATGTATTTCTTTCCGTTACCTTTGTGTACTATACTGTAACAGTTCTTTCTATGTGTAGTCTGATTTTCATTGAGCTATCCAAATGTTACTTTACTGCTTAGTTATTCACACTATTGTTTGATACTAATAACTGCTGATCTGCCCATTCCAGAGTAAATACTCTCTTACTCTTCTTGAAGGAATTATTAACTTCATTAACCATCGTCGCTATGACATCATGATCACTAATCCCTGTCTACATTGACACCGTCTATAATGTCAAATCTGTTTGCAGCTGTGAGGTTCAAAATATTTCCATTGTGTGTGTGTGTTGTCGAATTATCTGCTACAGACAGTTTTCCGAAAACATGTTCAGAACTCCCTCATAAGATTTTCTGGCCATACCACCTGCGATGAATCCATAAATATCCCAGTCTGTATTCGGTAGATGAAAGTGGCGTCCAGCGAACACGACGTAAGCGGGGTACTTCCGCACTATTGCGTTACTGATCATAAATTTACTTTGAATTATTCTGCAAACGTTACGTCGGTTAGCCGATAAAACCATCCCATGATAACATGAGAGTTCACCTAGGCCGGTTACTCTTCTCCAGATAATTTCACAATCGGATTCAGTATTGACTACGATAGACATAATATTAATGGTGACGGCAATGAACACTCCTTCTACTATGGCGTCTAATATGTCGTTTCAATATGCGTTCTATGTCTCATTCAATACTTGTAAACTTACTACTCTGTGTTTCATCTAGCTCTTGGTTTCGGAAATAATTTCAGCGCTACAACTTTTGCGGACGGTGATAAATTCAGAAAAGTTGTTACGAATTTTTTGGCAACTTACTGTTAAAGGCTTAACAATTGTAGTGTCTTTACTTTGTACGTGATCTGTGCATTCTACAGGTAATCTGCTTCCAAAGTAGCTGCTTCAGCTGTGTAACTCATCCTGACATATCAGTCCTATGGTTTTCCAACCCATAACGTAGGTTCACACATCTACAGACGACAGCTGAGAAGGCCTGAATCGATGGAGCCTCTGACTGAAACCCTCCACTCGGTTCCACCTACAAAGAGCACGATTCAATTCTGGACACAATATGGCAAATTTTGACCCTTGATTGCACCCCATGAACATGGTTCCAATTGATTCAATTCTGGCGAAAGTTACATATTTTTGACACAGAAGTATTGCTAATTAAGTATTTTTGACAAACAATGAAATACTATAGTACTGGCAACGTCTTTTTTGAACAGCGCACCATTTCAATTAATGAGAAAATCACACAATTTTCGCACCAATTCAATTAATGTGAAAATTACACAATTTTCTTTCAAAATAATACTGGTCATTTGACTTGAACTTGGAAGCCACATAGTGGTTGTGTGTGTCATCAATGTTACTTGAATTTCCTGCTAACGTTAAATCATAGGAAAAGGCGTATGGCTTGTAAAATCTTTATTATTGTTCCATTGATAAGGCCTATGCCTCTTCACATTATGGCGACGACATTACAGATAACAGTACGTGGCTTGTGATCTCATGGCTAGGGCAGCGACCTAAACAAGTGACGTCACAAATGTAAACAAAGTACACCAGAGGGAACATGGCCCTTCTATTTTTGCATCACCTATTGAATTTCAAACTAAGATCTTAGGATGAAAATCTCGAAAATATAAACTCCCTCCAATCCGAAATTGTTGATAGCTGTGGCAGATTCGAAGATCAGAATGGCTCTACACGCAAAAAAAGCTGAGCCTTTTTATAGAGGGTAACTGGGTTTCTCATCAACTGCGACAAGCAATTCACTTTGTCATTCGTCAATCCAAATCGTAATTTTCGCCTTGTGTGTAACCTGAAACTAAAGATACCAAAAAGTACTTGATGAGAGACTGATTAAAAAGATATATCTTAATAAATTTGTCGATGAATATTTCGCCCACAGTCGCAATTAAAGTGAATGCTATTTACACATAATTTTAAGTAAATTTATTCTTATTGGACTGTGCCTTGAACCTCTGCGATGTAAATTTAAGTGGGACGTCAGTCTCGTAGGAAATGATCTGCTGTTTCTGCTGGTTTCGTCTAAATTTATGTAGCTCCGATAGATTTTAAATTATGAGCGAATCTATGCAAAAATGAGTTGAAAACAGCAATGAAATTCTGATAACTGAAAAACCTAAATTTTGTTGATAGTGTGTTATTATGTTGTCCAATACAAGCTGCAGTGCTATTTGTGTATCTATTTTGTACATTTAGACTGACCTTAATTAATTATTTAATTCTGACCCTTCTCAGGGACTAGTTATGTGCTTGAATAATCATTAGAGTAGCTCATACTGTTTGTTTCAACGAGTGCTTTCATTTCATAGGCCGATCTTCTCTGTGGCTCGGTTAGTGTAGATGTTATTACAATTATTGTAAAAAGTCGTTACTGATTCATTTCCCGCCTGTTAATTAATTAAGTACTTCATTTCCACAGGCAACCAATACATCACCACAATTGTCTCAGTGACTTTTTAATTTGGTTCATGGTGCTCTGCTGTACATTCACTGGTTTACACTTCACATATGTAGACATGTATTAACTTCTAACGACTCCTGCGAATCAGACGAGCGTCCGCGCGCTCGAAGTGAAACACATCACCTAGGAGCTCTATTCAGACTGAAGTGTCACAAGGGTTACACTGAGATGACAATCCTCGGTCATTTAAGCTGACAGTGGCGTTTAGTGAGGAACTCTGATTTTTATCTTTTGTGGGTAGTAATCTAACATCTTAGCCTCAGATGGCGATCAGCAAAGCCTATTTGCCACTGTGCCTCTTCTGATATTACTGATGGTTCAAATGGCTCTGAGCACTATGGGACTTAACATCTGAGATCATCAGTCACTTAGAACGTAGAACTACTTAAACCTAAGGACATCACACATATCTATGCCGAGGCAGGATTCGAACCTGCGACCGTAGCGGTCTCGCGGTTCCAGACTGAAGCGCCTAGATCCGCTCGACCACTCTGGCCGGCTGATATTACTAGTACAAACTTTCACCAGGTTCTTTCGAATGCCATCCTGGGATCATACACAGTACACAGGCATACCCGTATTTAGATTGGATCTAGATCACTGAATAATTACTGTTTTATACAGATCGATGGTGACTGTCATGGAGGCAAAGTTAATGTTGCAGTTGGTGTTGCAATATTCCACTACCGTCATTTCTAGGAACTATATTCAGGTGTATATTTTGAAATAATTGTGTGTCTTATTAATAACATCAGTGTCACCATCAATACTACCAAAATTTGTGTTGCCGACAACAGTGACATCGATGAATATTAAGACTAGTTTCATATACATAAGGCAGAGTTAATATATGAAAACAGCAACAGCCAAGAAATTGAAGCAACTGTCACACACATACACATAAATACTCTCTCTCTCTCACACACACATACACCCACACACAACACACACAGAGAGAAATAGATAAATGCACTAGTAAATTAAATATGATGTGAGTATAATTCAGTCTCCAGTCTCCGTAATGTATAACAGTGCAAATTCCATTGAAACTAAAACAATGTGAAACAAAATACGTTTATTTTATACATAATATCGTCCTTTAATGAATGAAAATAATTATGTTCCAGTCACCTGCACAGCAGGGGTATTTGTTTTTTATTGGAGTATCATGTACGAACAAGGTGTCTGACGGTAAAGTTGATAAATTATCACAAAAACTTCTTTCTCACCTCTTTCTTCTCATGTTCAATCTATAGAACGACTGTAGACACCTACAAAAGTAGCTTCACGCAGTCTTCTGCTTCAGATTAACAGCCAAAAGTCTTTTGCAGTAGGTGGCTGCCTTGTACAGCACGTAGGCCACGATGGACGCCATTGCAACAACGAACCCAATCACGTCGAGCAGCAGCAGCTGCCACCAACTCATGTCGAGGGCTGCACTGCGCATGTGCGGAGCACCCTTGTGACGTATCACGTACTCGATCCACCACACGGCAGTGTCCATAGACCTCTCCTGGTGCTCACGGAATACTGCTGAGAACCGCTTCATGTTTTCTGTATAGCTGTCGTAAAAGAGGACAGATAATCATAGGCTACAAACAGCAATTCCGAATAGCTGCAAAAGAATAGTGTAAAAAGCAGCTAAACATAGTTAATGAAAAAGTAGGTGTATATGAATAAAAACAAAAGTCAATGTCTACTACCAAAAACTTTCTACAGTCGACATGGAAAATACTGTTTTTAAATATAATAACAAAGAGGGGGAGGAAATTATCACCATAAGACAGTAATCTGTGTGAGGAAATAAAGTTCACCAACAGAAATTCCCCATTGTATGTCTAAAACAAAGACATATCTCGTGAAAGTTAATTAAGAAAACGCCTGTTATTTTTAAATATTGTTTTGACTAGGCTAAACGAAAGAGATAAAATTCTGGCTCACCTTTTGGTGACATACACATCAATAGGAGTAAGCAATACAGGAGTAAGCAATACTCCAACTGGAGGAGGAATGAAGTATCTGTCTGTTTGTTCCTTTGATAACATAAATGAAATTTAATATTTCTGTTCCTACCTGTCGTTTCCAAGAACTGTGTGAATGGCTTTCAGAATGGTATCAGTAGTGACATCTCTGAACAGCAGCTGGTAGCCAATACCAGATTGTACCATCTTAGCCACATTCTGTTGCTGGTCCGCAATAAAGGGAATTCCTATCAGGGGTATTGCAAAATAACTTGCTTCATTCATGCTCTGAAGTCCTCCCTGGGTAATGAACAGACGAATGTCTGGATGTGCTGGAAAAGTGAAAAGTGAGGTAGGACAAATAGCTTTTACAGTGTTGCACCTACAAGAATTGGTGCACTGAACAGAAGCTTACCCAAGACGTCCTGCTGGGGCAGCCACTTGGCTATCATAACGTTCTCCGGCTGTCCAGGCAGGCTGTCCACCTCCCACTTCCAAAGTACCCGCTGTGGTAACTGCATAAAAGCTTCCAAGAATGCAATTCGTTTGTGCTCGGGCATTGCACTACCGTTCACATTAGTACCAAGGCTGAAGTAAATCACGCCGTTTTTTGCACCATCAAGGAAATCCTGGATATCCTGCAAAATAATTAATCTCGTATTGTATACTCAGTTATTTAAAATAGGGGATGTGCCTTTCAAATCGCCTCGCAAATAAGTAAACCGTTTTTGATTAGATACGGTAGTCTTTTCATCCTTGAATGCAATAAATGCTGCGTTTATCTTTTTTTGTAAATTTAATAAAAATTAATTTTATAACAACAACATAATCAATCTCAAATTATTTTCATCGCAGTGTATTATCCTATAACTACCAAAACCAGTAATCTCATCTACCTCTAAAATACTAGTCGCCACCAATGTGAGAGAGTATCTGTGTAGTTAGGATGTAGTGGATATGAGCCTGTGATAAGGCGCTGATACGAATTAAATAAGTATTCACTGATACACATGCTTCATAATAACTGAGGAAATTTAAATCACTCTGTAGATGAATAAGTTACATGTAAAATTTTTATTTTCTTACCAACTGTTGAACACATGTTATTACATAGTGGCAATATTTTTGTTAAATCTAAGTACTTCTAAGTTATTGGAACTTCAGCCTCAACCCAAAAATTCTGCAATTTTTGCATCACAATACATTCGAAATGGGACTAGTAGATTTAACTTTAATCCCTTATGTAACACACACAAGTACACCTTTTTTTAAAAAAAATTGAGACTGACAGTTGTTGAGAAAACTTCACAAGAATGAAAATGTGGTAATTGAGACTTTCTCGCCGAATCTGGATGATGAAGTCTTCTCAGGTTATCAGCTGAGTCAAGGTGTCGTTCTGTGGCATCCTACTTGCTGTCTTTAGGTCTGATAACCTGAGAAGACTTTATCTTCAAGAGCGAAAATGTACTGTCAAGCTTCTCTCACTAATTAAGACTGCCATAGAGCTGTCTACCAGCGCTTTCAAAATGAGTACCATGTATTAGTACCACATACATTAATAAAAGTCAGCAAGAGCAATTACCTTGAAGGAACTCCTATTCAAAAATTTTCTATCTCACACAGCGCCACAGTTTAAGAGATTAGGTTCCACTCTACCTACAAAAAAGTAATCCATAATTATAGTTCTCATAAATGTAGAGATCCCACAAACTTATAAAGCTCACTTTTGTGTATCATAACTACGCTTTTCTCTGAAACTGCAATCTACATCAAAGAATTGGATGGTTGAGGTTTTGTCAAACATAAAAATGTGTCAATATGGGAAGGACATTTCATGAGACTAGATAATCCTTTTTCTCTTCTAGGTTGTTGTTGTTGTTGTTGTCTTCAGTCCTGAGACTGGTTTGATGCAGCTCTCCATGCTACTCTATCCTGTGCAAGCTTCTTCATCTCCCAGTACCTACTGCAACCTACATCCTTCTGAATCTGCTTAGTGTATTCATCTCTTGGTCTCCCCCTACGATTTTTACCCTCCACACTGCCTTCCAATACTAAATTGGTGATCCCTTGATGCCTCAGAACATGTCCTACCAACCGATCCCTTCTTCTGGTCAAGTTGTGCCACAAACTTCTCTTCTCCCCAATCCTATTTAATACTTCCTCATTAGTTATGTGATCTACCCATCTAATCTTCAGCATTCTTCTGTAGCACCACATTTCAAAAGCTTCTATTCTCTTCTTGTCCAAACTATTTACTGTCCATGTTTCACTTCCATACATGGCTACACTCCATACAAATACTTTCAGAAATGACTTCCTGACACTTAAATCTATACTCGATGTTAAAAAATTTCTCTTCTTCAGAAACGCTTTCCTTGCCATTGCCAGTCTACATTTTATATCCTCTCTACTTCGACCGTCATCAGTTATTTTGCTCCCCAAATAGCAAAACTCCTTTACTACTTTAAGTGTCTCATTTCCTAATCTAATACCCTCAGCATCACCCGACTTAATTCTGCTACATTCCATTATCCTCGTTTTGCTTTTGTTGATGTTCATCTTATATCCTCCATTCAAGACACTGTCCATTCCATTCAAATGTTCTTCCAAGTCCTTTGCTGTCTCTGACAGAATTACAATGTCATCGGCGAACCTCAAAGTTTTTATTTCTTCTCCATGGATTTTAATACCTACTCGAAATTTTTCTTTTGTTTCCTTTACTGCTTGCTCAATATACAGATTGAATAACACTGGGGAGAGGCTACAATCCTGTCTCACTTCCTTCCCAACCGCTGCTTCCCTCTCATGCCCCTCGACTCTTATAACTGCCATCTGGTTTCTGTACAAATTGTAAATAGCCTTTCGCTCCCTGTATTTTACCCCTGCCACCTTTAGAATTTGAAAGAGAGTATTCCAGTCAACATTGTCAAAAGCTTTCTCTAAGTCTACAAATGCTAGAAACGTAGGTTTGCCCTTCCTTAATCTTTCTTCTAAGATAAGTCGTAGGGTCAGTATTGCCTCACGTGTTCCAGTATTTCTACGGAATCCAAACTGATCTTCCCCGAGGTCGGCTTCTACTAGTTTTTCCATTCGCCTGTAAAGAATTCGTGTTAGTATTTTGCAGCTGTGGCTTATTAAACTGATTGTTCGGCAATTTTCACATCTGTCAACACCTGCTTTCTTTGGGATTGGAATTATTATATTCTTCTTGAAGTCTGAGGGTATTTCGCCTGTTTCATACATCTTGCTCACCAGATGGTAGAGTTTTGTCAGGACTGGCTCTCCCAAGGCCGTCATTAGTTCTACTGGAATGTTGTCTACTCCGGGGGCCTTGTTTCGACTCAGGTCTTTCAGTGCTCTGTCAAACTCTTCACGCAGTATCGTATCTCCCATTTCATCTTCATCCACATCCTCTTCCATTTCCATAATATTGTCCTCAAGTACATCGCCCTTGTATAGACCCTCTATATACTCCTTCCACCTTTCTGCTTTCCCTTCTTTGCTTAGAACTGGGTTTCCATCTGAGCTCTTGATGTTCATACAAGTGGTTCTCTTATCTCCAAAGGTCTCTTTAATTTTCCTGTAGGCAGTATCTATCTTACCCCTAGTGAGATAAGCCTCTACATCCTTACATTTGTCCTCTAGCCATTCCTGCTTAGCCATTCTGCACTTCCTGTCGATCTCATTTTTGAGACGTTTGTATTCCGTTTTGCCTGCTTCATTTACTGCATTTTTATATTTTCTCCTTTCATCAATTAAATTCAATATTTCTTCTGTTACCCAAGGATTTCTACTAGCCCTCGTCTTTTTACCTGCTTGATCCTCTGCTGCCTTCACTACTTCATCCCTCAAAGCTACCCATTCTTCTTGTACTGTATTTCTTTCCCCCATTCCTGTCAATTGTTCCCTTATGCTCTCCCTGAAACTCTGTACAACCTCTGGTTCTTTCAGTTTATCCAGGTCCCATCTCCTTAAATTCCCACCTTTTTGCAGTTTCTTCAGTTTTAATCTACAGGTCATAACCAATAGATTGTGGTCAGAGTCCACATCTGCCCCTGGAAATGTCTTACAATTTAAAACCTGGTTCCTAAATCTCTGTCTTACCATTATATAATCTATCTGATACCTTTTAGTATCTCCAGGGTTCTTCCATGTATACAACCTTCTATCATGATTCTTAAACCAAGTGTTAGCTATGATTAAGTTGTGCTCTGTGCAAAATTCTACCAGGCGGCTTCCTCTTTCATTTCTTAGCCCCAATCCATATTCACCTACTATGTTTCCTTCTCTCCCTTTTCCTACACTCGAATTCCAGTCACCCATGACTATTAAATTTTCGTCTCCCTTCACTATCTGAATAATTTCTTTTATTTCATCATACATTTCTTCAATTTCTTCGTCATCTGCAGAGCTAGTTGGCATATAAACTTGTACTACTGTAGTAGGTGTGGGCTTCGTATCTATCTTGGCCACAATAATGCGTTCACTGTGCTGTTTGTAGTAGCTTACCCGCATTCCTATTTTCCTATTCATTATTAAACCTACTCCTGCATTACCCCTATTTGACTTTGTGTTTATAACCCTGTAGTCACCTGACCAGAAGTCTTGTTCCTCCTGCCACCGAACTTTACTAATACCCACTATATCTAACTTTAACCTATCCATTTCCCTTTTTAAATTTTCTAACCTACCTGCCCGATTAAGGGATCTGACATTCCACGCTCCGATCCGTAGAACGCCAGTTTTCTTTCTCCTGGTAATGACATCCTCTTGAGTAGTCCCCGCCCGGAGATCCGAATGGGGGACTATTTTACCTCCGGAATACTTTACCCAAGAAGACGCCATCATCATTTAATCATACAGTAAAGCTGCATGCCCTCGGGAAAAATTACGGCCGTAGTTTCCCCTTGCTTTTAGCCGTTCGCAGTACCAGCACAGCAAGGCCGTTTTGGTTATTGTTACAAGGCCAGATCAGTCAATCATCCAGACTGTTGCCCCTGCAACTACTGAAAAGGCTGCTGCCCCTCTTCAGGAACCACACGTTTGTCTGGTCTCTCAACAGATACCCCTCCGTTGTGGTTGTACCTACGGTACGGCTATCTGTATCGCTGAGGCACGCAAGCCTCCCCACCAACGGCAAGGTCCATGGTTCATGGGGGGCTCTTCTAGGTAGCGTCACACTAAATCTGAGAAAAGACATCATTCCACAATGCTGTATTTTAAAAATCTGCTTTATTGAACCTCCTAGTTTTGGGTGTGGTCCAGTTTCAAATGCATCTAGTTTCACATCCAGATTAAAGTCGTTTTCCTTCATGGTTGTTCAATGTAACTAACCACCATTGTGGCAATCTTAAGTGTTTAAAAAAGATACATTACATATTCAAGGGAAAGCATTACATTCAATACTGCACTAAAAAGTTGCTATGTGTACCTATTTATGTCTAAGAAACTGATTCTTTTTGCACATTCATATAGCTACCAAATATTATGGACTCCTGTAACTGATTAGTCAGCCAAAAAGTCAATTAGCTATCATTTAACTCTGCAAAACTTCATTTGTGTAGATAAAATTGTGACATTCGGCGTTACATGATTCACATATATCACAGAAATTTTAGTTAATAGGTCGTTTCTTACATATAGTTTTGATCTCATATTTAGTAAGTTGCACTTTCTGTGCACTCCTGAAACCTAACAAGCTGTATTTTGGAAGGTCTTCAAAGAGATATAAAAATATTGCAATGATTTCCACAGGGTTTCAGGAACCAAATTCAGTCCTTTTTGAAGAAATAATGCTGCAATTATTTTTAACCACATGGAGGATTTATTCAAGAGAGTATTATCTTTGTTGATATTCTTTAAAGAAGGAGTATCTTCAGTTTATTAACATTCACTGTAATATGCCTCATTCAGATACTTCTCTTCAGCACCCAGTAAGCATTTTATGTTTAATTTACGTCGTTAAAACTGTGTGTTTATATTTTGAGATTTGGTAAATATTTTCAGTATTCATATCACATTGTCACTATTTGCTTTTAAAACTTTCTACAAGTACCACATGGTTTGAATCATATGAATGGAATTATAAATTCAAAAATTGTTAATTTTTAAATCTTTACTTCTATGAGTTTTATTTTTGTAGCTTTGCTAGTCATAGTTGATATGTAAAGTATCCATATCTTAACGGTTGGAATATTTATTGATTTTTTATGATAATTGGTTCTTCTTCTGTTGTAGTTACATATTATTGTGCTTTCTTCCTTTCTATATCTTCCAGTTTCCTGTATATATAACTGAATTTAAGATTGGCTTTTGGCTTTGGTATTCTAGAGCACATGCGTTGGTACAGCTGTTACTCAATAAGTTTTCTTTTCATTTACTATTGTAAGCTATGTGCCTTTTAAATTTAATTGTTATGATATACTCTAGGTTTGCTGTCTACAATGACTAAGAACACTTAATTGACTGATCATCATAGTAAGAAATACCATTGTTATTGTCGACTGTAATTATTGCATGAATAACAGATACATACTTCACTACCTGAACATTAGTCAAGACCGAATTTGTAGCTCCAGGAAAATATAAATATCTAGTTGTATTTGTATGGCTTATACTAAAGATTCCATAGCTCAGTATTTCATCAACTTTATGTAAGATATCAAATGCAAACAAGTGATACACAAAACACTTTCTATCAGGGAAAAGAAATCTTGCAGGGAGTAAGACAGTATCTGCTAGAATAACAAAGGCAGTGTGAGTTTTGGATATCTGGAAGCAATCTCCACAAAAATTCTAAATGACAACTTTTTATTCATTGACTATACGTGTTTAGTGTTATCCTACAACTGAAAATTATACTTTCAACCAGTGTCTGGTGGTTTAGCTACATCATCAATAAATATTAAGGACATACATACCCTATGGAACAGCTATTACCATTACACAATGATTACATGAAACAATGAGAACTGATAATTAGCAAGGACTACTCAAATTTTGAGAAATATTGTCAGCATTGTTGAAAGAAATAAAATGAGTGCGATGTTATATGGCTCTTTTCACTACTGTTATACACACCACCTGTACAAATGATTAAAACACATCTCCTAAAAGTGGTAAAAAAATAAAGCATTCATTACTAAATTTACGAGTATGTAATAGATGGAAATGATTTTCGGGGACTTGGCTTCATGATGTCTAAACATCCCAGTATTGTAGAAAATACTGGTCAAAACAAGTGGAGGAACCTACGACATGTTTACAGCAATGCAAAAGTCTGCACTTCAGGCGCATGAAGGTGCCATAATACAGACACTTTTCGTAGTATAAACGAATATAATCCTCTGCAAAGTTAAAAGCGAAGAGAAAATCATGGGACAGAACGCCTCATTGATTGTACTATTAGACGATACATGCATCCATACATTTGAAAAATAATTTAAATCGTAGATAGTCGTCAAGAGATGTCTCGTAAATTGGTTTCATCACAGTTAACTAAATCTTCTATCCTGATGCAACTGTAGACCCGAAATCAATGAACCAAGAGTAATGGGAACTCTTGTCGACTTTAGCAACAACGTTTTCAGTCTTGTTACAAGAGATACAACAGTAGAAAACGGTACTTCTTGCAAAAAGAAAATCATCATGTTTGATGGATTTTGTATTTTTAGCTTGAACTCAAAATATTCACGACCCTTCAATCGCGATATTATAATCAATATTCTTAGGTTAAGCATTATTTTTTCATAGAGTGACCAAGGACAGTGTATTTATTCGTTTCTCCAAGAAACTCTCTGGCGTGTGAAATGTTATGTAGACAACATTATTGTTGATTTCATACTGGTCGTAACAAGTTCGCGTGCAATATATTATGGACTTACATCTACCAGAAAAAACTTTTTTCCGTTTCTTTACACCTACATCCGCTCTGTCAGAAATATCCTAATTAATTTTCTCGTCTACACTCTTCAAACATCTATTTAGTGTGCATATAATATTTTAACAATGGCGGATCTAAACAAACGAGTTTGTTATTCTTCCCCTGTTATCTCATTCTGCTCTTTGAACCATCTTTCTTTACGGTAATTACAATGGTTCAGTTTTGAAGTATATGTTCTTATACCATAATCTGCCGTTCTATCTCTGAAATGAGCGCACTGGTGACATGAAATTTGCTTTCTCCGTACTGAAACCGTTTCTCAGTGAGATACCGAAAAACACATATAATGTGGACAAACAGTGGTTCAGTTGTAGTAGAACATGAACAATATTACATCAGATTCTCAAAACAAGCTAATCAAATGACCTCGTTTTTCTTCCCACTGTTTCCCTTAAAACTTGTACGGTATGACTAAGAATAGTTTGAACTATAACGAAGAGAATTTGCAGTTATTTGTGAGATACTGTGAGAACAGCAGCTACTAAAATCAATACAATTCTCAGGTCGCACACTGTTAATTCACCACTTGAGGTTAAATGTGCGTTGTTTTATTGTGGAAAAATTCTGGAATAACATCCCGTTTCATAGGGTCTTCTTCACAGATATGATTAACAAAATTTTATAGGCAAGGTTTCAAGTAGAGATTATAACCCTACCACTACTATTGGAATTTAATATGCTTTTACCTAAATAACAGAAACCCTGTCTCTACATTCCCACTTATAATCCTCTTACTAAAATTTAGTTTAGTTTCTAAATAAAGTACACTGTGGGAGGATAGTCCTGTTCATAGGAAAAGCTAATCAATAGAGTTATCCTTTTTACAGGATCTGACCGTGTGTTGTGTCTAATGGATAAGTAAATCAGACTATTCACTTCTTTTCCTAAGATCTTACCCACCGGTTAGATAGAAATGCAGTATGAATAATATTACACTGAATCTAGGACAACTCAGTTCAAAGTTCATTTAGTTGTTTAAAACATGTACTGACGGCCGCCAGCCTATCCAGGCAATTAAACAATTAAGTACTGGAAAAGCAGGAGTTTGAATTGTGCCCACTTTCTTGCTACTGTTTAATTTGGCTCCTCAAATAAATGTTACTCCTCTTAAACAATGCTCGACTACACCCTTATACATTGCGCTTGGAAAAGAGAAAAAAGCCCTGTAGATAACTTCAAGGAAGCTAAAAAATTGGCCAGGGGACCTTTAGAAAAGCACTTTCCATAATCAACAAATTTAAATACTAAAATACTTAGATACTAAAGCCCACACTTTTTATACTGTATATTTAACTTGAAGAAAACCTTTTTCTTACTGGAATTTACTTTCAAAAGATATTACTCTTTGAAGTAATTCTGTATAGTTATTTAACACATTCTAATAACTTGGCTTCACTTTGATTGAATTTTACGTAAGCAAATTTTTACTATAGCGTTTTGCAATAGTTGAGAAAGCTTTGTTATTATTTACACAAACACTATTTAAATGGTAACTCTTTATATTAACTTGGCACTTCAAAAGTCTGTAAAACAGGATACTCGGATTAATCAAACACCAGAAACAAACTCTATATAGGTGTATGGTTAGGATGAAATAACAGGATGAACCAGTTCCTTTAAAGTTCAAGAATGATTATTAATACACAGTTTAAATTAATGGTTCACGTTGTACAAAAGTAAAAATACAAAACAAAATCTTATCTGGTGGCTGTAGGCTTGGGTGTGGCGAACAATTATGACGGCAACACTACCCATAGTATGGCCTGCAAGTATCTTGCTGTATGGGCTCAATTTCTCTTCTTGGCGCTGTTCAATTTTACATACAGTAGCTCAACAACTCGCAGCTGTCCCGTAAGCCATTTGCAGTCTTTGTCCGAGGCATTTTTGTGCAAATTTGCAGGCAAAGTTTCTCCTGCTCCACAGAGGTGTTCCCTCAATCACTGCTGCTTACAACTGTGTGGCTTACTTTCCGCGCTTGCTCTGGGTAGCGCGCCAATTTGCCCTTGCCACCTTTTCGACTTTCCAGAACCACTTCCATTTCAAATACAAGCATACTGGCGTTTACAGAAGGCCTATTTCTTACATTGTTCCTAGGCGTGACCAGTTCTTAAACTGTCAAATTTACCTCAACATTAACCATTTATACACACAAATATTTTTAAATGCGAAATGTCATCAGAAAATTATTTACAGTAATAAACACTTTACGTAGTATTTTACATACATTACTCACATACAATGCGAAGAACTTCAAACTCCATTGTAGCACACTTTACTTTACATCTACAGAAAATATAGTACTAATATGCGAAAATTTTAAAGCAAAAAACTTGTAAAAATTTAAATTAACCATAAACATGTAATGTTATAGGCTGTGTTGTTTGTTACGAGTTTCTTAAGCTAGAACGGGATCGCTAAAGGGAATCTGAACCAACTGCAGCATCTGTGATATCTGGAAATGACTCATTGGTGGTACTGCGAAACTAGATTAAGGAAATATTCAAAGAAAATAGTGATATCTTCCACGTCAGTACCATATGAAGGACATAAAGATATTAGGGAAAAATCTGATCTTTGGGAGACTCATAGTTGGTGACTATTCAGAAATACGATTGGTGACTGAAAAGGAGTGGTGAGGTGAGGAATTTTGCGAGTACACTATGTACTGCTTGGTGAGTTTCCTTCCCAAGACACCATTTGGGAGATCAGAGCGTATCTATACACCACAGTTAGTAAGAATTATTTGTACTGGAAAGAATAGTCTATTGTATGAGCGTTGAGTAGTGCTTCAATTTAGACCGCAGTACCCACAGTGTCATACAACTAGCTATTTATTGGTTTTCTTCAGCTCTTCTGTTCACTGTGTTGGAAAGGAAAACATTGACACGTCACTGTGTTTGTTTTGACCAACTAAAGCAGTAGAAAAGGAGTAGCAGAAGTATTGAACTAGGTTTCCAAATGTTCCTTTACAAAGGAAACACTACAAATATTGACACAGCACAATTAGCGCATCATTAGAAAAATGAGTCTCATTAGAAAAATGAGTCCTGTACATATTAATGGCGATAACTCTGAGAAACAGATAAGATCATTAAACTGAACAGGTCCCCCAAAGTCCAATGGATTCCCTACCAGAGTCTATACAGAATCTACAGTTGACTTAGACCCTCTTTTGACCATAATATACCGTAGATCTCTCTGAATCTGTGCCCATTATTTGCTCACACCTGCCTTCAAGAAGAATAGCAGAAATGGTTCACAAAATTGCCATGTAATGTCACTGACATCCATCACTTGTAGGCTCTTAGAACAACTTATGAGCCCAAATGTAATGAGATATCTCGAACAAAATCACTCTTCCAACTCCAACCAGCATGGATTTGGAAAGCCTTTCATATGAAACCAAAATAACGTTCTTCCCACAGGACATCCCGAGACCCGTAGGTCAAGGCAAAAACGTAGACACAATTTGTCTAGTCTTCCGGCAAAGCATTTGATTCAGTGAAATACGGACGATTATTAACTAAGTCCAATTATACGAGGTTTTTGATTCGATTAATGATTTCTTTGCTATCGACAGATGCAGATCTAATTCAACATGTACCTCAGGGACATGTATTGCTATGCTTGCTGTTAATGCTGTACGTTAATGACTTGATCGACAATATTGATGGCATTCCCAGACTTCTTACAGATGATATTGCTACGTATAATGACCGACTGTCTGAGAATAAGTTGCACAGTTATTCAGTAACAGATTATTAATATTTCAAAGTAGTGCGAAGAATGGAAACGAAACTTGCTTCAGATATTCAGAAGCGTAAAACTGTGTACATCACAAAATGCTAGCACGTTATAGTCCATGAGTACTATGGCAATGAAGCACAGTTCGAATCAGAAAACTCATAGCAGAATCTGTATGTAACAATTTATGGGGATATGAAATGGAAAGATATCGTAGGCCTAGTCGTAGAGAAAGCAGGTGTCAAACTTCGATTCATTAGTACCATACTGTGAAAATTCATTCACTATACAGAGGAGATGGCATAAAAAATACAAGGCGCGCTGAAAAATTCGTTGAATGGTCCCAAAGGCTAACATCAGCGTCACTTATAATGAGAGAAATGTCAACAGGCGCTTCCTATGACGAAAACCGCCGAAGTGGAGCAATGGTGCACACTGCGACCAAATTAACGGAGTCAATATGAAAACTTGTGTCACTGCAAAATGGAGCAACCCGTCGACATGAAATTTTGCTTCAAGTTAGGGAACACTTTGACGGAGGCTCATGGGATGTCAGTGCAAGTGTATGAAGTTGGAGCAGTAACTATGAAGTGTGTATTGCGTGATGTAAACTCTTTAGAGACGGAAAGGGAGGCGGCCTGGACGAGTCGTTTTTTAGGGTCGACTGTCAACAAGAAGAGTGCCAGACAACGTCGAAAGAGTGAAGCAGATGCTTGCCGAGGGTCGGCGACTGTCTTTGACAGTGACAACAGAAGAGTCACAGATACGCAGAGACTGTGTAAGAAGTATTGTTCAGGAATATTAAAAAAGGCGGAACATCTGTGCCCGGTTTGTGCCGCACACGCTGACAGACGAGAAGGACCAAACACGAATGGAAACGTCTGGACATGTCATCGACATGTCTGGCCGGCGTCATCACTTTTTGAAAACCATCATTACAGGATATGAGACCTGGTGCTACCAACGCGATCCAGAGACCCACCGACAGTCAGTGGTATGATGTTCATCATCTTTCGCGAACCAAAAAAAAAGTCGATTGGCAAAATTTAAGCTTCCGTCGATGATGACAGCCTTTTCCGACAGGAAGGGCTTCATATATCAGGAATTACTACCCGAGGACCAAATTGTCAACATGGAAGTTTATGACTGAGTTTTGAAACGGCTGCTACAACGCATCCGGCGGATTCGGCCACAACTGTACCTGAGTGGACGGTGGAATTTCGTCGGCGATAACCCCCGTCCGCATATCGCTATCTATGTGCTCAACTTTGTCGCTCAGCGCAAGGTGATTGTTTTGCAACAGCCTCCTTGTCTTCCAGATTTGAAGCCGAGAGACTTCTTTTTGTTTCACTTTAATTTGACGCTGGTAGGCACAGACTTCGAAGACGTTGCGGACATCCAATAACGCGTGGCCGCAGCGATTTGAGCGATTCCACAACAAGCGTTTGTCAACGCCTTAACAAACGATATCAGAGGTGTGTTGTAGCTAATGGTGATTACCTGAAAGCCCAAAACTCCGAACAAGCCTCAAAAGGCCCAACAGTATCGACCGACTGCAGCGTCATTTTCAGCCAACAGGTGTCACTGGATGCGGTTATGGAGGGCATGTGGTCAGCTCTCCACTCTCCCGTTCGCTGTCAATTTTCGTGACCGAAGCCACTATTTCTCTTTCAAGTAGCTCCTCAGTTGGTCTCACAAGGGCTGAATGCATCCCACATGTCAATACCTCTCGACAGACCCGGATGATCAACCACCCGCGTGCTAGCCAAGCCCAAAAACCCTTAACGTCGGTGATCTTACAGGAACTGGTGTTCCCACTGCGACAAAGTAGTTGCCCAGTAAAGGTACTTTGTTTGTAACCCTTATTTCCATTATTTTCTAAGAACATTCACAGAACTTTTCACATACACCTTGTACTGAAGTGACCAAGCTTATAATACTGCTCAAGTGTAAGTCATACATACCTAATAGGACTAATATAATAAATAGAAAGTTGGACAATACGAATAGTAACTTGTCTGACACAGGTGAGAGCGACGCGGATAATGTAGAAAAACTAAACTGGTAGACCACTGAAAACAGCTTTCAACTAATCTCTAACAGTCTTAAGAGGCAGTGTTCAGGACTCTAGGAGAATACACTACTGGCCATTAAAATTGCTACACCACGAAGATGACGTGCTACAGTCGCGAAATTTAAGCGACAGGAAGAAGATGCTGTGATATGCAAATCATTAGATTTCAGAGCATTCACACAAGGTTGGCGCCGGTGGCGACGCCTACAACGTGCTGACATGATGAAAGTTACCAACCGATTTCCCATACACCAGGGCCGGCCAGAAATTCTGCACGCGTGCGGTGCTCCTGCACATGTGCAACTTCCGGGTCACAGCTTGCACGCCGCAGCCGTCAGCGTTCATGTAGTGCATGTTTCTACCCACAGATGTCGCTTTATCCACTTGCTGGGATACTCTGTACCGGTACATTCTAGTGCTCTTTCCACAGCTTGCAAGCCAACAATGGGAAGGTATTCCGCGTATTAAACATTTAAAATACTGTCACAGTCTATTCATTCAGACGTCTACTTTTATGTTAACAGTTTAACAGTTAACAACCGTGGGTTTTTATTAAGGCAGCTTGACTGACGTCACGTAAATACGAGTAATGTTTTTGATCTAGTATTTAAGAAAGAGAGCACTTACCGACTTCCGTTTCATTTAGCACACATCTCCGGCGGTACACCGAAAGGTTACCGCCCTTCGATAGTGCACCTTCGCGCTAATCGAAGTGTTAGGGGTTTCAGGTGCCAGCCAGCCAGCCAGCCAGCCAGCCAGCAGCAGCAGCAGCAGCAGCAGCAGCAGCAGTTCGCGGTCCCGGCCTGCAGCAGTGGTCAGCCAGCCAGCCAGCCAGCCAGCCAGCCAGCCAGCCAGCCAGCCAGCCAGCCAGCCAGCCTGCCCGCCTGCCCGCCCTCCGGTGGCAGCAGCAGCAGCAGTCCAGCCAGCAGCAGTCCAGCCAGCAGCAGTCCAGCCAGCAGCAGTCCAGCCAGCAGCAGCAGCAGCAACAGCAGCAGCAGCAGCAGCAGCCGCCGCCCCGGCCCCGTCCGCGGCAGCAGCGTCCCTGCCTCTCGTCGCCGCCGCCGTCCGTCCGCCGTCCGTCCGCCGTCCGTCCGCCGTCCGTCGTCTCCCAGTGTGTGTCCTGTCCTTTTAGTGCTGTGTTTTTTCTTTCTTCTTCTTCTTCTTGTCGTCATGTCCTCCCCCACCACCACCGTCACTACTACCACCACCGCCATCGTGTATACGTCCCCATCCGCCGCCTCCACCACAATCACTTGGTGTGCCCAGTCCCACCCCCCTCCTTCCATCCCTCCCCTCCTCTCTATCCCTTCGCCCTCGCTCTTTGTCGCCCCCTCTCCCGCTTCCTCCTCTCGTTCTGATCCCTTCCCCCCACTCCCCCAGCCTGTCACTGCAGCTCCGGCTCGGGTGGTGGCCCGTCGGGCCACTGCCCACGCCCAGCTCTCCCCGTCGCCGTCTCCATCGCCATCGCCACCGCCGTCATCATCATCGTCGCCATCGCCATCGCCATCACTGCCACATTCGCCTGCACCGTCACAGTCACTTCCTCCGGCGCCGACTGCTGCGTCCGTGCCGGGACCTGTCCCTTCCCACCACCTCCCCATCGTTCCCGTCCCTCCTGTCACCACCCGCCCATCTGCCGCTGTCAAACGCCCTAGTGGCGCCTCCACTTCCTCTACTCCTAAAAAGGCTCCACCCCGCCCCCCATCCCCACCCCAAAATGCCATGGACGTCTCCCCACCAGGCCCCGCTCCCTCCTCCTCCTCCTCCTCCTCCTCCCCACCCCGGTCTCTACAAATATCTCCTGTCCCGTCCCGATCCTTCATTCCTCGAGGCCCGGAATCTCTCCCTCCTCCTCCGCCAACATTTCCCTGGCGCCCCCATCTCTCTCCTTACTCCCAGACGGGATTCCGTTCTTATCTCCTCCCCCAGCCCCACCCTCCATACTGACATCCTCTCCCGCCTCCCCATCACCCGTTTTGGCCCTAACGCCTCCCTCACCCCTGCTCCCTCCCCATCTCCTACCCGCCAACCCCAACCCCCGCGTCGCCCGCCGACCCTCACCGCCGTGATCACTCGGCTTAGCCCGTTGATCACGGAGGAGGAGGTGTTGGCGGAGCTGAAGGCCCATCCCACCCTGGAGGTGCGGGCAGTCCGCCGCATTTTTAACGCGACCGGCCCCACCCGCCTTATGCGGGTGTTCTCTGAGGACGCCCCCTCCATTGACCGTCTCCTGAAGGAGGGTGCCCTCCTCTTCAATCAGCGGTACAAAGTCGACCCCTCCCGTTCCCCCCCTCAATCCCTGCGCTGCCAGAGATGTCTGCGCTACAATGCACACACGACAGCCGAGTGCCGCGAGGCCCCCACCTGCCCGCATTGTCGCCAAGCGCCCTTCCTCCGGCAGTGCCCCAACCTCCAATCCCCTCCCTCCTGTAATACCTGCAGCCTCCCCCACCCTACCTACTCCCAAAAGTGTAAAGCCCGGCCCCCTCCCACCACCCCTGAACTCACCGTCCCTGTCCGTCCCCTGGACGCCCCCACCCCTCCTGGCAATTCCCTTCGTCCCCCCCCCACTGCTGAGGACATCATCAGGTTCCTCACGATTGTCCTCCAAAACGTCCATCCCTTTCAGCGCCCCCACACCCTCCAACAGATCTCCCTCGCCGCCCGTTCCATATTCCACCTTAAAATGTACGCCACCTATTCCAATAACCAGGCCCATTTCACCTTCTCCCGCCTTGACACCCTCGTCTAAATCCTTATCATGGCGCGACAGCATCGTATCCTTTTCAACAATATCCGTTCCCTTCCCGCCAACAAGAACCTCTTCCTGCACACCCTTGCTACCCACCGTGTGGATGCCTTCCTCCTCAATGAAACCTTCCTCCAACCCCACCACTCCATCCACACCTCCCCCTATCTCCTCCACCGCTCCGATAATCCCCTCCCAGTTGCGCGTGGCGGAGTTGCCATTGGCCACCACCGCCAGATCCCCGTTCGGCTCCAACCTCTCCTTCCCGACCCCACCGAACACCTGATCCTTAGTCTCTTCTTCCCCGGCCTTACCGTTACCTGTGCCACCATCTATGTCCGCCCCAACGCCCCTCTTCCTTTCGACTTCCTCTCCCACATCGACCGTACCTTCTCCTCCTATGTGATCGCCGCCGACCTCAACATCCATAGTCGCTCCGCTGCCCAGTTGCGGCGGTGGCATCGGTTCCTCTCCTCCCTTCAAGGCGACCTCGTCCCCATCCCCCAGCACACCCGCCCCGAATCCAATTCCACTCCCGATGTTATTCTTTCCTCCCCCAACATCCTTGGTCGCATTACGGTGGATGTCCTGGAGCCTATTGGTAGTGACCATCTCCCTGTCCTCCTCACCGTTTCAGACGGTCGTCGCCCCCGCCCCGACCCTCGTCATGACCCTCCCCCCAAGTACATCCATGACTATTCCCGTGCCAACTGGGATGCCTACCGGGATGCCCTCTCCACTCAGGTCGACAGCCACCCTCTCGCCTACCGCCATCCCGATGATGTCTCCCATGCCGCCTCCTTTCTCCAGCAGACCTTGTCTGAGGCCGTGGAGGCCCACGTCCCTACTGTTGCCATCCACCCCCACCGTCCTACCTTACCACCACAGGCCATCCTCCTCCTCCGTGAATCCCGTCGTCTCTACCGTGCCTTCCTCCGCACGCGTGACCCGGACACCCTACGACGCCACCGGCAACTACAGCGCCACATTCGAAATTTGCTCGCGGCTAAGAAACGCCGGGACTGGCGACAGACATGCACCCGTTTAAATGCTACCCTCCCCATCAACTCGTCCAAGTTCTGGACCGCCTTCCGTCGCCTTACCGGAACTAAGCCCTCTCCCTACTATCCTCTTCTCCACGATGACCACCCCTTCCCTGACGCCCTTAGTAAGGCCAACCACTTTGCCTCCTACCTGTCCGATGTGTTTTCCATCCCTGATGATCCCCGGTTCGATTACTCCCTCTTCCCAGATATCCGCGATCGAACTGACACCTCTGTCCCTCCCCTTGCTCCTGGTTTCCAGTACTTGGACAACATTCCACACACGGAACTTAACGCCCCCATCACTACACAGGATCTCATTACTACACTCCGCACCAAACGCAACACCGCTCCTGGTCACGATCGTGTCACCTACCGTCACCTTCGTGAAGCTCCTGTCTCTTTCCTCTCCACCCTGGCCAGGCTCTACAATGTAGTCCTGTCCACTGGTTACTACCCCGACCTGTGGAAAACCTCTCGTATCCTCATGTTCCTCAAACCTGGCAAACCGCCGTCCGCCGTCTCCTCCTACCGTCCCATCAGCCTTACCTCGGTCTTCAGCAAGGTCCTGGAATCTATCCTCACCCGCCGCATCCACCAGCATCTCCGCCAGCACCGCCTCCTCCCCGTTACCCAGTGTGGCTTTCGGCCGTCCTTCTCTTCCGACGATCTTCTCCTTCACCTCACTCATCTCCTTTCCGAACAGCTCAATTCCCGTCGCTCCGCCATCTTCCTCTCTCTTGACCTCGAACGCGCCTATGACCGCGTATGGCACTCCGGTCTCCTCTTCAAGCTCCAAACCTTCGCCCTTCCCATTAACTACGTTCGTCTGATCGGTTCCTTTCTCTCCCGCCGTCCTTCCCATGTCACTATCCATAACTCCGATTCCTACACCTTTTTCCCCTCCGCCGGTGTGCCCCAAGGCTCCGTCCTCTCCCCCCTTCTGTACTTGTTGTACACGGCGGACATGCCGCCGCCGTCACCCCCCGTCCACCTTCTCCAGTTTGCCGATGACACCGCCTTCCTTGCCCTTGCCCCCACCCTGCGACGCTCCCAACACCTTCTCCAATCCCATCTTGACCGGTTCACCGCTTGGTGCGACCAGTGGTTGCTCAAGGTCAATCCTTCCAAAACCCAGGCGATCATTGTAGGCAAAACCACTCCCTCCTTCCGCCTCCTTGATTTCTATCTCACCGTTTATGGCCGTCCCATCGCTCTCACCCCCACCCTTAAGTACCTTGGCGTCACCCTCGACCGTCGCCTCTCCTGGACTCCCCATCTCCAGACAATCCAAGCCAAGGCACGTTCCCGACTCCGTCTCCTCAAGCTCCTTTCCGGCCGAACGTGGGGTCTGGACCCCTCCACCATCCTCCACACCTATAAGTCCCTCATCCGCCCTATCCTCTGTTACGCCCATCCCGCTTGGATCTCCGCCCCCCCTTCCTTTTATAAATCCCTCCAAATCCTTGAACGCCATGCTCTCCGCCTTGCCTATCGCATCCGTCTCCCTTCCCCCACGCGGATCCTGTATGACCTTATCCCCTTCCCCCACCTCCTCCTCTTCCTCGAAAGGATACGAATCCTCTACACCTCCCGTAAACTCGATTCTCCTCACCAGCTCGTCTCCCCGATCCTCTCCCACCCCCGCCCGCTGCCGCGCCTGTACTCCCATGTCCCACCTGGTCTCCATCTCTCCACCCTCCATACCCTCTCCCAAGGTGGCTTCCGCCAGCTCCCCCTCCCTGATGATGTCCTCCTCCCCTGCATCTACCCCTCCTATCAACTTTGATCCTTCCCCCACCCTCCTGTGTCCTTTCCTTTCGGCACCCTCCCTCCCCCCCCTTTTTTCCCTTCCCTTCTCTTTCCTTTCCCCCTCCCTCCTACCCTCTCCTCCGGGCTTCCCCTCCCCCTTCCCCTCCCCCTTCCTCCCTCCCCCTCTCTCCTTTGCCCGTGGCATCTCTGCTCTCCCCTCTCCCATCTCCCCTTCCTCCTCCTCCACCCCCCCCTCTTGGCAGGTCCCCGGACTCGTACACGCTCCGTGAACATTCGCGCGCCGGAGACCATCGCCACCAGTGTTTAGTGTGTGTGCATCGTTCTGTGTTTCGACTCAACTGTTCACATGTGCCGTCGCCGTTCTCCGTGTTTTGTGCGCCATGTTTCCAAGTGTTAGTGTTTTTTTTTTTTTTCGTCCAACGTGAACGGCTTCTTGTTTTCTTGTATTTTTTGTATCTCCATGTCTTTGCCCGCCGTTTTTTTGTATTGTATATCTCACCTCTTTATCATGTTGTTTGTTCCACTTACGGCTGAAGAGCGGCGAACCATGCTGCTGCCAGCCCACCTGTATCGGTGTTAAAATTACAATAAAGGAAAAAAAAAAAAAAATTACCGACTTCCTTAATCCCTCCAAATCCTTGAACGCCATGCTCTCTGCCTTGCCTATCGCATCCGTCTCCCCCTCCCCCATGCGGATCCTGTATGATCTCATCCCCTTCCCCCACCTCCTCCTTTTCCTTGAAAGGATACGGATCCTGTGCACCTCCCGCAAACTCGACCCTCCTCATCCGCTTGTCTCACCCATCCTCTCCCACCCCCACCCGCTGCCGCACCTGTATTCCCACGTCCCACCCGGTCTCCATCTCTCCACCCTCCTCACCCTCTCCTAAGGTGGCTTCCGCCAGCTCCCCCTCCCTGATGATGTCCTCCTCCCCTCCATCTACCCCTCCTATCAACTTTGATCCTCCCCCCCACATCCTGTGTCCTTTCCCTTAGGCACCCTCCCTCCCTTCTCTTTCCTTTTTCCCCATCCCATCCCTCCTTCCCTCTTCCCCCGGGATTCCACTCCCCCTTCCTCCCTCCCCCTATCTCCCCTGCCCATGGCATGTGCTCTCCCCTCACCCTCTCCCACCCCCCTCCTCCTCTCTTGGCAGGTCCCCGGACTCGTACAGGGATAGTGAACATTCGCGCGCCAGAGATCAACGCCTCGTGTTCTGTGTTTTGTGCTACAGTGATTCAGTGTTATTCGTTTTGTGCCCCTACGTTCACGTGTGACAATTTTCGTCTCTGTCTGTGTCGAAGTGTCTGAACAATTTTATCTTGGACTCTACGCCCGTGAACGACACCTTGTATTTTAAAAAGTGTTTGTCTCCGTTTATATGTCCACCATGTTTTTTCTTTAAATGTCTTCATTTGTATATTTGTGATCTCTGCGGCTAAAGAGCGGCGTCGTCAGCTGCTGCATGGGTTGCCTGTAATACAGGTTTCAAAATAACAATAAAGAAAAAAAAATAGCGACTTCCAACGAACCTTATTCATGATTTCAAATAACATTAAACTAATGCAAGGTTTCCTATAACTAATTCTCGGTGCCCTCAGTTACACCAACATAATTTCTGCCTCACTGACCTCTGAACAGAATGATAACCGCAGACCTCTGGATGATCACCTGTTATTTCAATACCATTATTGATACATCTTTCATCAGCTCCGTCTGAAATCTGCATAATAACCGACAATTAGATGAATGTTACGTTTTATCGACTTCAGCTGAGCGTACCCCTTCACACATTAAAAAATGCCCTAAACATAAGTATACATTGGAACAATCGGTTTAATGACCAACTTTCCTGATAATAATGTAACATGGAGCAGAATGAGGCACTAATGCACAGTTAGTAAACAATAATTTTTAATTATGAGAGGAATAAATCCAAACACGTTTATCACTGGGCATGAGAAATGATAATCGAGTTGATGTGTCTCATCCATTTTCTTAAGGACATTTAATTTCGCTTGCCGTTCTTCACTCTTGAGTACACTACACTCGTCTTTGTGATATGTATTGTAGTGTCTTTCAATTGAAAACTTACGCTGGCCGGCGGCATAGCAAACACTGGGAGTTTTCACCAAAAAAGAATTGTAGTTCCCAGTCATTTTTAAACGACTGAGAACATAGATCTCCCGTCCTTTGCTTTTTCACAGTACCTGCCATTTCTCAGTACTTCTCTGTTAAGGTTACGGTTACCAGGGGTAAACGAGACTGGCTATGTTGCGCTCTTGCTTGTACCACCTAAACAGGGAAGTGGAGCCGCCGCCGCTCATTTAGGACACGTGTCTATTAACAGATGTCGCTGTCGCTCGCTGTCGCACACGTGCGCACATGTGCAGCACTTCCGCACGTCTGCACACTGTGCAGCGTTTAGCCGGCCCTGCCATACACAAATAGCAGTTGACCGGCGTTGCATGTTGAAATGTTCTACATCTACATTGATACTCCGCAAGCCACCCAACGGTGTGTGGCGGAGGGCACTTTACGTGCCACTGTCATTATCTCCCTTTCCTGTTCCAGTCGCGTATGGTTCGCGGGAAGAACGACTGTCTGAAAGCCTCTGTGCGCGCTCTAATCTCTCTAATTTTACATTCGTGATCTCCTCGGGAGGTATAAGTAGGGGGAAGCAATATATTCGATACCTCATCCAGAAACGCACCCTCTCGAAACCTGGCGAGCAAGCTACACCGCGATGCAGAGCGCCTCTCTTGCAGGGTCTGCCACTTGAGTTTGTTAAACATCTCCGTAACGCTATCACGGTTACCAAATAACCCTGTGACGAAACGCGCCGCTCTTCTTTGGATCTTCTCTATCTCCTCCGTCAACCCGATCTGGTACGGATCCCACACTGATGAGCAATACTCAAGTATAGGTCGAACGAGTGTTTTGTAAGCCACCTCCTTTGTTGATGGACTACATTTTCTAAGGACTCTCCCAATGAATCTCAACCTGGTACCCGCCTTACCAACAATTAATTTTATATGATCATTCCACTTCAAATCGTTCCGCACGCATACTCCCAGATATTTTACAGAAGTAACTGCTACCAGTGTTTGTTCCGCTATCATATAATCATACAATAAAGGATCCTTTTTTCTATGTATTCGCAATACATTACATTTGTCTATGTTAAGGGTCAGTTGCCACTCCCTGCACCAAGTGCCTATCCGCTGCAGATCTTCCTGCATTTCGCTACAATTTTCTAATGCTGCAACTTCTCTGTATACTACAGCATCATCCGCGAAAAGCCGCATGGAACTTCCGACACTATCTACTAGGTCATTTATATATATTGTGAAAAGCAATGGTCCCATAACACTCCCCTGTGGCACGCCAGAGGTTACTTTAACGTCTGTAGATGTCTCTCCATTGAGAACAACATACTGTGTTCTGTTTGCTAAAAACTCTTCAATCCAGCCACACAGCTGGTCTGATATTCCGTAGGCTCTTACTTTGTTTATCAGGCGACAGTGCGGAACTGTATCGAACGCCTTCCCGAAGTCAAGGAAAATGGCATCTACCTGGGAGCCTGTATCTAATATTTTCTGGGTCTCATGAACAAATAAAGCGAGTTGGCTTTCACACGATCGCTGTTTCCGGAATCCATGTTGATTCCTACATAGTAGATTCTGAGTTTCCAAAAACGACATGATACTCGAGCAAAAGACATGTTCTAAAATTCTACAACAGATCGACGTCAGAGAGATAGGTCTATAGTTTTGCGCATCTGCTCGACGACCCTTCTTGAAGACTGGGACTACCTGTGCTCTTTTCCAATCATTTGGAACCTTCTGTTCCTCTAGAGACTTGCGGTACACGGCTGTTAGAAGGGGGGCAAGTTCTTTCGCGTACTCTGTGTAATGTTGTTGTGATGCCTCGTCTAAGGAGGTGAAATGCGTAACCATCACGTTTCCGACTTTGATAAACGTCGTATTGTAGCCTATCGCGATTGCGATTTATCGTATCGCGACATTGCTGCTCGCGTTGGTCGAGATCCAATGACTGTTGGCAGAATATGGAATCGGTGGGTTCAGGAGGGTAATACGGAACGCCGTGCTGGATCCCAACGTCCTCGTATCACTAGCAGTCAAGATGACAGGCATCTTATCCGCATGGCTGTAACGGATCGTGCAGCCACGTCTCGATCCTTGAGTCAACAGATGGGGATGTTTGAAACACAACAACCGTCTGCACGAACAGTTCGACGACGTTTGCAGCAGCATGGACTATCAGCTCGGAGACCATGGCAGCGGTTATCTTTGACACTGCATCACAGACAGGAGCGCCTGCGATGGTGTACTCAACGACGAACCTGGGTGCACGAATGGCAAAACGTAATTTTTTCGGACGAATCCAGGTTCTGTTTACAGCATCATGATGGTCGCATCCGTGTTTGGCGACTTCGCGGTGAACGCACATTGGAAGCGTGTATTCGTCATTGCCATACTAGCGTATCACCCGGCGTGATGGTATGGGGTGCCATTGGTTACACGTCTCAGTCGCCTCTTGCTCTCATTGACGGCACTTTGAACAGTGGACGTTACATTTCATGTGTGTTACGACCCGTGGGCATACCCCTCATTCGATCCCTACGAAACCCTACAGCAGGATAATGCACGACCGCAACTTGCAGGTCCTGTACGGGCCTTTCTGGACACAGAAAATGTTCGAAAGCTGCCCTGGCCAGCACATTCTCCAGATCTCTCACCAATTGAAAACGTCTGGTCAATGGTGGCCGAGCAACTGGCTCGTCACAATACGCCAGTCACTACTCTTGATGAACTGTGGTATCGTGTTGAAGCTGCATGGGCAGCTGTACCTGTGCACGCCATCCAAGCTCTGTTTGACTCAATACCCAGGCGTATCAAGGCCGTTATTACAGCCAGAGGTGGTTGTTCTGGGTACTGATTTCTCAGGATCTATGCACCCAAACTTGTGAAAATGTAATGACATGTCAGTTCTAGTATAATACACTCCTGGAAATGGAAAAAAGAACACATTGACACCGCTGTGTCAGACCCACCATACTTGCTCCGGACACTGCGAGAGGGCTGTACAAGCAATGATCACACGCACGGCACAGCGGACACACCAGGAACCGCGGTGTTGGCCGTCGAATGGCGCTAGCTGCGCAGCATTTGTGCACCGCCGCCGTCAGTGTCAGCCAGTTTGCCGTGGCATACGGAGCTCCATCGCAGTCTTTAACACTGGTAGCATGCCGCGACAGCGTGGACGTGAACCGTATGTGCAGTTGACGGACTTTGAGCGAGGGCGTATAGTGTGCATGCGGGAGGCCGGGTGGACGTACCGCCGAATTGCTCAACACGTGGGGCGTGAGGTCTCCACAGTACATCGATGTTGTCGCCAGTAGTCGGCGGAAGGTGCACGTGCCCGTCGACCTGGGACCGGACCGCAGCGACGCACCGATGCACGCCAAGACCGTAGGATCGTACACAGTGCCGTAGGGGACCGCACCGCCACTTCCCAGCAAATTAGGAATACTGTTGCTCCTGGGGTATCGGCGAGGACCATTCGCAACCGTCTCCATGAAGCTGGGCTACGGTCCCGCACACCGTTAGGCCGTCTTCCGCTCACGCCCCAACATCGTGCAGCCCGCCTCCAGTGGTGTCGCGACAGGCGTGAATGGAGGGACGAATGGAGACGTGTCGTCTTCAGCGATGAGAGTCGCTTCTGCCTTGGTGCCAATGATGGTCGTATGCGTGTTTGGCGCCGTGCAGGTGAGCGCCACAATCAGGACTGCATACGACCGAGGCACACAGGGCCAACACCCGGCATCATGGTGTGGGGAGCGATCTCCTACACTGGCCGTACACCACTGGTGATCGTCGAGGGGACACTGAATAGTGCACGGTACATCCAAACCGTCATCGAACCCATCGTTCTACCATTCCTAGACCGGCAAGGGAGCTTGCTGTTCCAACAGGACAATGCACGTCCGCATGTATCCCGTGCCACCCAACGTGCTCTAGAAGGTGTAAGTCAACTACCCTGGCCAGCAAGATCTCCGGATCTGTCCCCCATTGAGCATGTTTGGGACTGGATGAAGCGTCGTCTCACGCGGTCTGCACGTCCAGCACGAACGCTGGTCCAACTGAGGCGCCAGGTGGAAATGGCATGGCAAGCCGTTCCACAGGACTACATCCAGCATCTCTACGATCGTCTCCATGGGAGAATAGCAGCCTGCATTGCTGCGAAAGGTGGATATACACTGTACTAGTGCCGACATTGTGCATGCTCTGTTGCCTGTGTCTATGTGCCTGTGGTTCTGTCAGTGTGATCATGTGATGTATCTGACCCCAGGAATGTGTAATAAAGTTTCCCCTTCCTGGGACAATGAATTCACGGTGTTCTTATTTCAAATTTCCAGGAGTGTATGTTTGTCCAATGAATACCCGTTTATCATCTGCATTTCTTCTTGATGTAGCAATTTTAATGGCCAGTAGTGTACTACAGCCGCACATTTATCGCTCTCATAGGGACAGTGAAGACAATATTATACGATCTGTATCACGTACAGAGGCATTTACGTAGTGAATTTTCCCGCGCTCCACATCACGATATGTGGCACATAGGGGAGTGCCATCAACCACACAGTGTTTGTGTAGGAGCAGAAGCTATCACTTTTGGGCTATGGACTACATATCTCCTTCTTTTCATGTGATACTTTCATTTAGATACATATTATTGTCTTTTACTTTTTATTTTGATGTATTTTAGCATTTCATGGCGGTATATAAGAGAATTCAAAGCCCAACGCTATTCATACCAATGCTTAATCCATATTTAACTACGAATGTTGTCGTTGAGCGTAGACGAAAACTGCAGAGGATTCTGCAGCCTTTTATTAAATAGTCACACCGGTTATAGTCAGATCATCGAAGGAGAGTAACGTCTGGCGTGGATAGTAATTGTATGGTTAACCGTATGGGTAAAGTACGTGCTGTTGGCTATTTTCCCTTTGCTTTTACGGCGAAGGTGAGATGGGATGGTGGCGTAAAATTCCTGACCACCAGACCTCAGGTCGATGTCCTGGATTATATTCTAAACCTTTCCGCAGCGTCTCGTGTAGTGTAGGCATCTGATACTGTTGGTGGTGAGCCGTCCGGCAAAAGGTGCCGCTAAGCTCAGCCCCCCCCCCCCCCCCTTGGTGCTATTCGAAAGGAGTAGGCTGTGTGTCGGTACTGGATTTCACTTCTCCCATCTCTCATCACCACTCACTACAGTCATGACCCCACGATACACACACACACACAATTCTCATAGTTCTCGAAGGCACAGCGCCATCGTGGGCAAACTGCAGAAAAACCTAGACGGCTGAACCTGCCCTTCCCGAATCTCCCAACCAACAGCGCCTAAGGGGTGTATTCGTTCACTGCTCGTTGAAAGAGATGAAATTTCAGGAGGCAGAATGAAAACCTGGGGATACTTACTGAGGCAGGTACAAACACACAGAATAAGTGGTGCGCTGCAATACAGGAGTTTTTTGTACTTACAGATTCGCTAATTACGTCGTTCTTCTAAATATTTGGTTTCATCGTTCAGACTCAGTAACTCGGAAAAATTTGTTACCTTTTCTCCCTACAAAAGCAACATTTCATTTAGTGTTGTGTGAAACAGGAAAAAAGCGTTACTCTCGGCCACACAGACACTTCCACAGTGGCAGAGCACAGCTAAGAAAATCAGTTTCTGGACTGCTGTAATCCAATACGTGGGTGAAAATTAGAGTAGATGACTATCTCCTTAATCATAACAGCAGTCGTTACCCCGTTTGCAGATGGATTTCTGCCCTGTCATTGCTTCGGAAAGAAAGTCACCGGGTAAACCTGAGACAGAAACCAGCACGACTGCCAGCATTTGGACTCAAAATAAACTGTCGCCTCCATCCCCCCCCCCCCCCCCAATCATGTTACATTCCTTAACACCTTTCGGGACAATACGACAGAAGGTATGTGACTGGCCAATGCAACACTTCAGGGGAGTCTATGAAAGACGACATACAGATCCGACCCAGGTTTCTGATCTTATTCATTGGTTTAGAAACCCCCAAAATGTTCTTAATCGTTTTTCAATTGAGTGATGTAGGAAACCTGTCAAAAATTTCCTTCAAAATTAGACTCCTGTTCAGCTCCGCAGAAGAGCTGAATTTCGCATAGAAAGTCTGAATTATCATATAAAGGCGATTTTGCTGTAGAAAATATTCTAACGTTGCAGTTCCTATCTGATAATTTCTTAAACCTAGAGTATCGATGACGACGTTTACTTCTTGCCTTCTCTTACAATACCATCGTTGATTATACCCATGTGTGCTAGCAGCTCTTCTGGAATCTGTCTGGCACTCTTCTCAAACTTGTCAGTCTCTACAAACATGCAACCATCGGTGGCTGACATAATTCTCGTTGTCATTTTTTTCTGACAGAAATCATTTGTATGTACGCATTTACATGCGCAATCTAACGTCGCACGTAGTGTATTCAGTGACATGTATGGCAATTTTTGACCAATCCGCATATGATATATTTATTAGGTATTTCAGTGCACAGTCAGACGGTATTGGAAATGCGTCGTGTCCACAGTTGTGTGTAATGGATCAAGAAATGTTCAGTTACTCATCAAGAGTGGAGGATATTCTTACAAGGAAGAGTTTTACACAAATAATTTAAAAATGAAATTATTCTTCTGGGTTAATACACTTACCCGAGGAAGTGGCTTCCGCTGTTTCTCTAGATGTAGTCCAGTCACCTCAATGACATTAGGCAACTGTGGCCGTGGGTAATTCATGCTGAAGTGGTTGTTGACAATAATAAGGCTGAAGTTTCTGTCAATTTCTTCCACAGGGGGGTGATTAGGGCCAAAATACTTCCTAATCAGTTCATTTTGCGATGGCATTGTTACGTAGTTCCATGTGTGAAATATTCGAGCCATAAAATAGGCATTATATAGTCTTTCCCAGAAAGACATGTGGTCTGTGTAGCCAACCATCATTTCGGGACAGTATGCTGGGTTGTTGGGATTTCCATAAGAAGCGAGAACTGGACCAGGAGCGCCCAGAGACACGTAGCCAATTGTTGGTGGGGATCCCAACTGGTGAATCAAGCCATAATAGCAATAATATACTAACTGCTCCAGAATAACTACGTCGAAAGACGGCTGGGACCTGCAAACAAAAGTAAGACATCTAAACATCTTAGTGTTAAGCATTTAAGAATGTAAAACATATCGCTCAATTCAAACATAATTACCGGAGAAAATTCTTCATCTGTTGGGATTCTAACTGCATCTCACACACCGCCTTTCCAGAAGGAGACCATCTTTCTATGAATCCAACTGGACTTTGGTCTGACATCGAAGTAAAGTCAAATGTTTTTCTCCAATAGTCGTATGTCATCGATACATCAATTTCTGTAAAATTCTGGATGTTTTTCTGTAGGAAAAAAAGTATTTCAGTAGATACGTCCCACAAATATGTTACATGTTCAATAACGAACTACACAATGGTGCCCAACTTCTAAGTGTTGGCGTGAAAAAGGAAAACTGAATGAGAAGAATCTGAAACTCATTCTATAACTACAGTACGCAGTCAGCTGAGTAGCTGTAAGTATAAATAACACTTGACACGATATTCTGTTGTTTTCTTTACTGCATGAGCTTGTTTGTCAGTGGACGTGCGCTTAACAATTACCTGTAACAGACTTCGAATAGGTACGTTATTTGAAGATAACGCATTGAACAGGATCAGAAACACTTTTTCCCGCCATATCTACATCGTCTATACACTGGTTTACTGGCTACAGTCCACACGTGCATAAAAGTACGCCAGACAACGAGCATCGTCACAGCTGAGCTAGCTAACGTATGTCAGTACGGTGTTTCTCGACTCTGAGGTGTGTGGCTCGAGACCGGGCGTTGGAATTAATTTTCATCTCTTGTATTTACCTGGCAAATGGACTGCGGCTCATGTGTAGTGCCCTTGAACACAAGACTTTGCGCCAATAATCTGGACTAAATACCAGAAGTCCCTATAACGGTACATGGAGTGAGGGAATGACAAACTGTTGACTGAAATCCGTCCGATAGATGGGAATGTTAAGCTGGGTGGTCCCCTTCGTGCCTGTTTGAGAAGAGGCTACGTGCTGTCACGGGTTTCACTCTCCCTCTTCTCAAATGGTTCAAATGGCCCTGAGCACTATGGGACTCAACTGCCGTGGTCATCAGCCCCTAGAACTTAGAACGACTTAAACCTAACTAACCTAAGGACATCACATACACCCATGCCCGAGGCAGGATTCGAACCTGCGACCGTAGCAACAGCGCGGCTCCGGACTGAAGCGCCTAGAACCGCACGGCCACCGCGGCCAGCTCCCTCTTCTCACATTTTCATACAATACAAATAAGGCATTATACACTACTGGCCATTAAAATTGCTACACCAGGAAGGTGACGTGCTACAGACGCGAAATTTAACCGACAGGAAGAAGATGCTGTAATGCTGTATATGCAAATGATTACCTTTTCAGAGCATTCACATAAGGTTGGCGCCGGTGGCGACACCTACGACGTGCTGAAATGAGGAAAGTTTCCAGCCGATTTCCCATACACAAACAGCAGTTGACCGGCGTTGCCTGGTGAAACGTTGTTGTGATGCATCGTGTAAGGAGGTGAAATGCGTAATCATCACGTATCCGACTTTGATAAACGTCGGATTGTAGCCTATCGCGATTGCGGTTTATCGTATCGCGACATTGCTGCTCGCGTTGGTCGAGATCCAATGACTGTTGGCAGAATATGGAATGGGTGGGTTCAGGAGGGTAATACGGAACGCCATGCTGGATTCCAACGGCCTCGTGTCACTAGCAGTCGAGATGACAGGCATCTTATCCGCATGGCTGTAACGGATCGTGTATCCACGTCTCGATCACTGAGTCAACAGATGGGGACGTTTGCAAGACAACAACCATCTGCACGAACAGTTCGACGACGTTTGCAGCAGCATGGACTATCAGCTCGGAGACCATGGCTGCGCCGGCCGGAGTGGCCGAGCGGTTCTAGGCGCTACAGCCCGGAACCGCGCTGCTGCTGCGGTCGCAGGTTCGAATCCTGCCCCGGGCATGGATGTGTGTTATGTCCTTAGGTTAGTTAGGTTTAAGTAGTTCTAAGTTCTAGGGGACTGATGACCTCAGATTTTAAGTCACATAGTGCTCAGAGCCATTTGAACCATTTGAACCATGGCTGCGATTACCCCTGACGCTGCAACACAGACAGGAGCGCCTGCGATGCTGTACTCATCGACGAACCTGGGTGCACGAATGGCAAAACGTCATTTTTTCGGACGAATCCAGGTTCTGTTTACAGCATCATGATGGCTTCATCCGTGTTTGGCGGCATCGCGGTGAACGCACATTGGAAGCGTGTATTCGTCATCGCCATACTGGCGTATCACCCGGCGTGATGGTATGTGGTGCCATTGGTTATACGTCTCAGTCACCTCTTGTTCGCATTGACGGCACTTTGAACAGTGGACGTTACATTTCAGATGTGTTACGACCCGTGGCTCTACCCTTCATTAGATCTCTGCGAAACCTTACATTTCAGCAGGATAATGCACTACCGCAACTTGCTTGTCCTGTACTGGCCTTTCTGGACACAGAAAATGTTTGACTGCTGCCCTGGCCAGCACATTCTCCACATCTCTCACCAACTGAAAACGTCTGGTCAATGGTGGCCGAGCAACTGGCTCGTCACAATACGCCAGTCACTACTCTTGATGAACTGTGATATCGTGTTGAAGCTGCATGGGCAGCTGTACCTGTGCACGCCATCCAAGCTCTGTTTGACTCAATACCCAGGCGTATCAAGGCCGTTATTACGGCCAGAGGTGGTTGTTCTGGCTACTAATTTCGCAGGATCTATGCACCCAAATTGCGTGAAAATATAATGACGTGTCAGTTCTAGTATAATATATTTGTCCAATGAATACCCGTTTATCATCTGCATTTCTTCTTGGTGTAGCAATTTTAATGGCCGGTAGTGTACTATACACATACCCATTACAAGCGCCTACACTTAACAGATCCATTTAAGACACAACTCTCATACTGTCACGAACTGCGAAGAAAGGGATCATACAACGAGGTGACAAAAGCCCTCCTAATATCGTGTCGGACCTTCTTTATCCTTTGGGAAGTGCAGCAACTCGACGTGAGATGCACTCTACAAGCCGTTGGAAGTCCCCTGCATAAATGATAAGCCTTGCTGCTTCTATGCAGGATTTTGTGGGCGTTCTGACCTCTCGACTGCGTCCCATAAACGTCCAATGGGGTCGGGCGAGATGGGTGGCCAAATCAAATCGCTGCAATTGTCCAGAATGTTCTTCAAACCAGTTGCGAACAATTATGGCCCAGAGACATGGCAATTTTAATTCATACAAATTCCAATGTTGTTTAGCAACATAAAGTCCACAAATGGCTGAAAATAGTCTGTAAGTAGCCGAAGATAATCGTTTCCAGTCAATGATCAGTTCCATTCCATGTAAACATAGCCCACACCATTATGCAACCGGCCACCACAAGCTTGCACAGTGCCTTATTGACAACTAGGATCCATGGCCTCGTGGGGTCTGGGCCACAATTGAACCATACCGTCATCTCTTATCAAATGAACTCGAGACTCGTCTAACCAGGCCACAGTTTTCCAGACTCTAGAGCCCAGCTGGTATGGTCACGATTCCAGCTGTTAACTGAGGCACTCGTGTCGGTCGACTGCCGCCATAGCTCATTAAAGAAAATTTCGCCTCATTGTCCTAACGGATATGTTCGTCGTGCGTCCTACATTGATTTCTGCGATTCTTTCACCCAGTGTTGCTTGTCTGTTAGCACTGACAACTCTAAGCAAAACCCGCTGCTCTCGGTCGTTAAGTGAAGGCCGTAGGCCACTGCGTTGTCCATGGTGAGAGGTAATAGCTGAAATTTGGTATTCTCGGCACACTCTTGTGGCTGTGAACGTCGGGGTATTGAATTCGCTGACGCTTTCCGAAACTGAATGTCCCATGCGTCCGATTCTAAGTACTATTCCACGTTCGAAGTCGATTAATTTCCGCCGTGCGGCCACAATCACTTCGGAAACCTTTTCACATTAATCACCTAAGTACTAATGACAGCTCCGCCAATGCACTGCCCGTATCTTCCTTGTGTAGGCGATACTATCGCCGTCTGTATGTGTTGTAGTGCGCTAATGAAGCAAATCCTTCTCTATTAAGCTGCTGAATTTACACATAGGAGTCTCCCAAGCCAACAGTAGCACTGAACTCTCTATTGTGACGCTTCTGACATACACAGTAAGCAGTTTAGTGATTAATGAGGTGTCGTATTGGGTTGGGTCACACTTTTGTTTGTCATCGAGTGAATGTTTCTTCTTCTGTCGACTACAGAGATGGCTCAAATGGCTCTGAGCACTATGGGACTTAACTTCTGAGGTCATCAGTCCCCTAGAACTTAGAACTACTTAAACCTAACTAACCTAAGGACATCACACACATCCATGCCCGAAGCAGGATTCGAACCTCCGACCGTAGCGGTCGCGCGGTTCCAGACTGAAGCGCCTAGAACCGCTCGGCCTCCCCGGCCGGCGACTACAGTGATGACGTACTGTAACCACGTCACCGAGAGATGTGCCTGAGGCTCGGAATGAAAGCGGTTCGAACCCCATCTAGCTATCTAAATTTAGAATTTCCGGGGTTTCCCTAAATCGCCACGGAAATAAACCACAATAATTTTCTCGAAGAGAAAGCGGCCGATTTCATTTACCTTTTTTACTAATCACAGGTTTTAGATCGTGCAAAAGAAGCCACCTGTTGTCAAAACTTCACTATTTAAGCGTTTCTGGTGGGAAACATCATCCGAGTATCTACCAAACACGTCACAGTTGACATGAAAGCACGATTTCAATTTGAAAATTGTGGTAAGTTCCTATGGCACCAAACTGTTTAGGTCATCGGTCTCTAGGCTTACACACTACTTAATCTAACTGAAACTAACTCACGCTAAGGACAACACACACACCAGTGCCCGAGGGAGGACTCGATCCTCGACAGGGGGAGCCGCGGGAACCGTGGCAAGGCGACGACAGACCGCGCGGGGATACTGCGGCGCACAACTTAAGGATGATATATTAAGAATAAATATAATTAAATCAATTGACAAACAAGTTCACGCAGTAAAGAAAAGAACGTAATACAGAATATCGTGTCAAGTGTTACTTGTAGTAACATAGATGCCCAACTGACTGCATACTGCACTTATAGAACGTAACATGTCAACTGGTTGTACTGACGTATCATCAAAAGTCAACGGGAAATTATTAAAACTTTTAATGAAAATTTAGAGCCACAGAAACGTGTAAACAAAAGAACATCGTAAAGGAAGGAATATGTAGAGCTTAGCATCCCATCGACAATGAAACCATATAGGGGCGGACCATGAGCTCGGGGTAGGGAGCGATGGGGAAGGAAATCGACCGCGCCATTTACAAAGGATCTATCCCGGCATTTGGCTGGAGAAAGACAGGGAAAACATGGAAAATCTATATCTCGATGAATGGGCTGGGATTTGAACCGTCGCTCCTACGAATGGGAGTCCGACCTTGTAACTACTGTGGCACCTCACTTGGTAACATCATAAATACACGCATCAAAAAATGTTTTGCATCACCCCAGTTCCCAGAGCTACTGAAGATAGACATTGACTGTGGATACTGTTTCGCAGACAGTCCCTTTGACTGTTCAGAGATGTCACTAAACCCGCCCAAAGGTGTGAACAACCATGCATGAGCAGCGCCTATTAGACGGAGGGGATCCGACAGCCGATCAGTTCGTCATTCCACCAGGAAGGAGGTACACAGCTCTTATTGTCTGTAGTTCAACCATGCCTAGACGGGCAATACCGCGGATCCGTCGCGTCCGCATTGTTACTTTGTGACAGGAAGGGCTCTCGACAAGGGAAGTGTACAGGCGTCTCGGAGTGAACCAAAGCGATATTCTTCGGACACGGAGGAGATACAGAGAGATAGGAAGTGTCGATGATATGCCTCGCCCAGGCCGCCCAAGTGCTACCACTGCAGTGGATGACCGTTACCTATGGATTATGGCTCGAAGGAACCCTGACAGAACGCCACCATGTTGAATAATGCTTTTCGTGCAGCCACAGAACTTCGTGTTACGACTCAAACTGTGCTCAATAGTCTGCAAGATGCGCAACTTCACTCCCGACGTCCACGGCGAGGTCCATCTTTGCAACCACGACACCATGCAGCGCGGTACAGATGGGCACATGCCGAATGTGCCGCTCAGTGGCGTCACGTTCTCTTCACCGATGAGTGTCGCATGTGCCTTCAACCAGACAATCGTCAGAGACGTGTTTGGAAGCAACCTCAGCAGGCCAAACGCCTTAGACACACTGTGCAGCGAGTGCAGAAAGGTGGAGCTTCCCTGCTGTTTTGGGGTGGCATTATGTGGGGCCGACGTCTGCCGCTGGTGGTCATGGAAGGCGCCGTCATGGCTGTACGATACGTGATTGCCATCCTCCGACCGATAGTGCAACCATGTCGGCAGCATACTGGCGAGGCATTCGTCTTCATGGACGACAGTTCGCGCTCCCATCATGTACATCTTGTGAATGACTTCCTTCAGGATAACGACATCGCTCGAATAGAGTGGCCAGCATGTTCTCCAGACATGAACCCTTAAGAACATGCCTGGGATAGATTGAAAAGAGCTGTTTATGGACGACGTTCCCCACCAACCACCCTGAGGGATCTACGCCCTAACGCCGTTGAGGAGTGGGACAATCTGGACCAACAGTGCCTTGATGAACTTGTGGATATCATACCACGACGAATACAGGTATGCATCAGTGCAAAAGGACGCGCTACTGGGTATTAGAGATACCGGTGTGTACAGCTGTCTGGAGCACCACCTCTGAATGTCTCGCTATATGGTGGTACAACATGCGTGTGATTTTCTTCAAATGGTTCAAATGGCTCTGAGCACTATGGGACTTAACATCTGTGGTCATCAGTCCCCTAGAACTTAGAACTACTTAAACCTTACTAACCTAAGGACATCACACACATCCATGCCCGAGGCAGGATTCGAACCTGCGACCGTAGCGGTCACGCGGATCTCTATTCCAATTCTCTGAAAAGGTTCCGGAACTCTCGGAACCGACGTGATGCAAAACTTTTTTTGATGTGTGTACATGCGGTATGAGCAAGGTATGATGGAAAGAGGAGGAAGAGAGGACAGCGTGAAACAATCCTGGCTCATGCAGTCCGCACATTTGCTCCACCTGTAACCACCTTGTATTCAGTGGGACGTTAAACATAATTTTTTTTTCTTTCTTCTATGTATCACATCAGTGATGGGATAAATACATTATTATAAGTATTAATGGATTCCAGAAACTTGATATTTGTTAAATTCGGTCCATGTAGGCAGTGAGACACGGCGAAATCATTAAAATGGTTCACATTAATGTAACATTCGTTTCCAAATTTTTAACGAGATTCGTTTTAAGTTCGAAACAATGTATTCATAGTTCCTTCATCAAATAGATCGCATTTACATACAGAATCGTTTCTACATCTTTCCATGGCGATAAACGTAAATTGACAAAAATATTGTTGGATGCTTTCTCTCCAGATGTTCTCTCAGGTTACTGTCAGTCATTTTGGGACATAATGTTTGATTACAAATATCGTACCATGCAAATTCGTAACTTTCGTCTGTTACAGTAACATATCTTCACAAATAACTTGACTTATGCCTGCCAATTACTTTTAGCAACCAGAAACGAACACAGACAAAACTGAATCTACGATTCGTATGCATTACTTTATATAATTCGAGCGGAGACACGCGGTGTTGCCCAGGTACTTATTTATAGCTATGCGACCACGCCCGTACTGCCCAACGGCTGGCCTTGTACGTAATATTTATTACGTCATATCTTCTGAACGATGTGTTCTCCAGTGATATAAATATTTTGGCACATCGTCACAATAAGTGGATACCGACCGAAAAATGTGTTGCGAATGGAGTTACTAGTAAAGAAGTAATTAATTTAAACATCATACATGATGCGGTAGTTTTTCAAATTCAAATGGTTCAAATGGCTCTGAGCACTATGGGACTTAACTTCTAAGGTCATCAGTCCCCTACAACTTAGAACTACTAACTAACCTAAGGACATCACACACATCCATGCCCGAGGCAGGGTTCGAACCTGCGACCGTAGCGGTCGCGCGGTTCCAGACTGTAGCTCCCAGAACCGCTCGGCCACCCCGGCCGGCGCAGTTTTTCACCCAACTCTTTTCTTCTACTTACCTACATGCATCTGTATGATTACTCTCCAATTAACAACTAAGTGCCAGGCAGAGGGTTCATCAAATCATCTTTAAGCTACCGCTACACTCTAGCTTTCCGTGCGAGCTCAGATTTCTCTTGTTTTATTATGATGATCATTTCCAATATGTAGGCGGGTGCTAGCAAAATATTTTCTCACTGTGAGGAGAAAGTTGGTGATTGAAATTTCATGAGAAGGTCCTGCCGCAGCGAAAAACGCCTTTGTTTTTATGACTGACCTCCCAGTTCGTTTATCAGATCAATGGTAATCTCCTGAACTATATGTTGTACAGTGACAGTAAGGTATATCTGCACCAAGTTTGGCTGAAATCGGTCCTGTGGTTCTGGAGGAGATGTGGAACATACACACAATGTTTATACTTGCTCACAAGAGCACAGAATACACTCGGAGCTGCGAATGTTTCGCCCCTTCCGCGTAAGGAAAGCTGCACTTCTAACGACTTGTTTTTTTCATTCTTCACTAGCACAGCCAGTGAGATGGGGCAATGATTACTACAACGGTCCGCATTTGGGAGGACGACGGTTAAAAATTCGCGTCAGGCTATCCAGAACATGTTTTCTGTGATTTCCCTCATCTGCCACGGGCAAATACTGGGATGGTTCCTTTGTAAAGAGCACGGTCGATTTACTTCACCATACTTGAAACATTTCCAGCTTCTGCTTCGTCTCTAATGACCTCAACGTCGACGGGACGTTAAACCCTAATCTTATTTCCTTCACTCCTTTTCCAGAATCGCTGTTATATATTTCCCCGTCTCGTTGAGCTTAGTCGACCTTTTATTTTTCACCTGCCTCTCGATAAGTCATTTCCATTCAATTAACATGTAGTGCAAACGCCTTTTGATCGTTCGTTAACTACTCTCTTCATAGCTTAAGCGTACCAAGAAGATACTGCGCTTCGTAACTGCGTTTATCTTCGACACCGCCTCGAGATATATAAAATACCCGTTTTCTGGGTTAAACATTTACATACCAGTTACACAGTGTAACACCATAGCTCTAATGCTGTACTCATTTATTTTGATTTTGTTTCAATTAATGTTACACTGCTGTGCTTCTGTAAATGTGTGTGATTGAATCGATAACATAAAATTGTATACTGCTTTCTTTATACAAACTTTGATGTCATGGTTTGATTCTATGCTGTGTAGCATATCTTTCATTTAAACTCTTTGTCCCATTTGGGGGGAACAAAACTTACTGTATATAATTGTAATTTTGTGTGACTAATTTTTTTGTAGAGATGTCAATATGTGTAAATGTTTTGTTTTATTTAATGCATTTGGTTGCTGTTATGTAAATTGCTGATCCTCACTTAGGATTCTTAGTTAGTTTGTATGTAAAAGGTGTAGTGGTTCCCCTCAGGAACGGAACTGTGTAGTGCGCGCAAATTGTGGTTGGCCTACGTAGAAAAGGTGGAACTGATAGTCAGTCGGAGACGAGCTACGAGTCGGGGACGAGCTACGAGTCCGTGCACTGCCATGTAACAGATGCATATTGTGCTGGTTCCGAGAGAGGCTTTTCCTGCCGCTTTCCAATGCCTCTGAATAATGGATAAATAGCTGGAAATATTCTGGGATTGGTATCAATCATCGCCACCAAGAAATGACAGAGTCCAGCAATTCTACCTGCAATTCCACCTAACAACATGCAGTTGCCACCACATTGCGCAATCATTACATCGGAATACTACAATGATGTACAGTGAAGGATCAGCTTAATGGATATGTTAGTGTGCTCAAATATAAGGTAATTTATATCTGAATTTATGTACCTACCCTGATTTTTCTCCTCATCATAACACCTCTCAGGTTCCTCTCCGTTTGAACTAAAGTGATTACAAAGTGTCCCTACTGAAAGAACATTGAAAACCAGTGTTTCTTTTCTAATTAATGCCTCTTGAACATAGTAAAGAGAAAGTTAAAGTTAATGTGGCAAAAGAGTGAGTTAAAGTCAATGATGCTTGCTGAAAAAATATTCCTATTAAAACTGCTTATTAAAGTGCTGTTGGCAACTTCAAAATAAAAAGTTCTTAAGACTGAGACTTATAAAGTAAATGATCACATTGTAGTCTGTAGTAAATTCTAAAAGGTGAGTCAGTTTCTTGCAATTTTGTCAACATTGTGTTTCGCTGTAGTAAATGTGGGAAACTGCAATAGTAGAAAACTATATGTTCATGATTGCTAAGTGTTTGTCTCTCTTGTGTATAGGACGTGCATATTAATAATATAACAAGATCCACAGTTTGTCTATTGTATTAATGCTGGGTATCAAGTAATGGGAAGACCACTAATTATAAAAAACCATAATTTCTTTAAAGCCTGAAAGTAATAGGGTGTTTTGGTATCTCTTATAATTTTGCAAATAGTTCTGCTGCTCTAACTGCTAGCTTCATTCTTAACGTAAACAAATGTATGTGTCAGAGTTCACTGCACTCCCGTGTGACAAAGTATAGATTGTGTTTATCCACTAAAATTACTAATAACTATTTTCTTGAACGAGAATGTTAATCATTCTCTTGCCTAGTTAGGCTGGCGACCATTTTCTTTATCCATTAAACAGTGCAGATAGGCAAAATTCCGTTTGTTACTGTTCAAATATTTACGTAATTCTGACTTTCATTTCCGATAAGCCACCTCCGTTAGGAATAACACGGTCAACATAACAAAATTCCTCTCAGAGGGTAACACTGCTCTGTTGCTTTATACCATAATTGCTATAACAAAATAATTCTGTTTTGCAAACTGCCTCCAGCTTCGAGGTTAAGGTATAGCAGTAGCAGTTAGTAGTGTTATACGTGGCTTTTCCGTGACAGGACTATTTGTTCAGTCGGGGACATACTACGTAATAAACCAAATTTGGTATTTCATAGTACAAGCTACGTAAATGCTGCTGCAGTGTTATAACAGCAAATATTGTTTCTTTGAGAATATAAGTTACTCAGTGCACATCTTTAAACAACACATCGAGTGATCCATCCAATCAGCCACTTCTCACGCGCTCCTCACCTACCCCTTAAACTGTGAGCTGCTAACTATGACAGAAGTTCCATCCGCTAGTAACACTGCCCGTGTGGAGCTATTACGGAGTAGCGGCTGCCACTTGGAACGGCTTCGGGGAAACACAAAACCGTTCGTGTGCTTCCTAGGAGTGTGGCCATTGTGCTGATCACACGAGACGTCTCAGTTTAAAGAGCTCCGAGACAGAATTCTGAGTCTGTCTACTGCCGTGGTAAGGCGTGAATGGTAAGAGTATTGGTTTGTTGTACATTAATGAAATTTGTAACTGACACCAGCACTAAATTATTGGGGCGGGAGGATTCAATAGATACAGTGCATATCACAAGGGGGTCTAAACATGAGATCTCCTTGAAAGAAGTTGAAAAAATTAGGACCTAAAACCGCTTTATGGAGCATTCTCAATGCCTCAGAACAGATATTTCAATGGCGCTTAAAACTTCTAAAGCGTGTCATTTTAAGACTGCATTACCGACTCTAAAAAAGTTATATAATATTAATATTTAAATTTGTCGACAGTGTGTGGACTATTACTATACATTATGTTCTAAACAATCGTTTTTCAAACTAAATTTTTTTGGTGAGTAATACAAGCGCATTTGATTCACTGGAACGTTAGTAATTCCTGAAAACTGTAAATTCTTACTGCACAAGAGCTTTCAGTATGTGTAATCAGTTATGTTTGGATCAACGGTATCATTTTTTGTCAACTAAGACTCAAAAAACTTAAATCGCTTTTCAAATAATATTATGGAGGACTCGCGTCTGCGACCCCCCGCCATCGCGCCCGGGTGGTTATTCTCATGGCTAGAGGAAAAGTTGTTTAGTTTCATGGCCATTGGCAGAAGAAATGTATTTTAGCTTCATAGCTATACAAGACGAGGAGTGTGACGAAAATTCGCTTCTCTGTTCGTGAATGTAATATACCCATAGCGGATCGTGTTATTGCTTCATAGTTACATTTCAGTAGCAGTATTATTTTAACAGTTATGTTAAATATCGCCCACCCTTGAGCCAAATGAGTGACTTTTCAAAGTTCCCTCGTAGTCTCTGTCTCTAGAAGACAATGCCTGTCTGCCCTAGCGGACGAATATGTGGTGAAGATGCGTATGCCACGTAGACAGATCACACATGATCCCGCATATGATTTACAGAGAGCCGAGTAGCGATGAATAGGAGAAGAACCGCAGATGACCTGCGACCAAGGACGCATGCAGAGCTGTGCAGGAACTTTGTGGACATCCATCATTGCTCTTTCAACAGCCGCAAGGAGAGCATACCACGATGCTGCCAAGCATGTGTGGTGGCTGCAGGTATCCTTTATTTTGTTAAGTACAAATGTCAAGTACAAACACCAGTTTTCTTACTCTTTCTTGGCAAAGGATGAATCCTTTATACCTCAGTTAGTTACTTACTTAGTTCTGTGGCCCATGCACGACCATAAACGTTATTATCAGAAATTTTTGAACTACATAAAAGACTGTAGTAACTGTTTCACGTCTCTATACTTGCCAGTTACAGTTTTGCATAAGTCTACTTATTTCTAATCAAGAGTTGCTGTATGGTGCAGAAAATGTTGTTTAGAAGAAACCACTTAAGTCTTCATGAGAAAAAACTTCTAAGGTCCTTCATACATTCCATCTCCATAGAAAAAGTTATCAAAGAGTATCATAGGTCCGTATTTCACACCTTGTGACTAAGTTAGATTCACTAGAACGAAATTAAAATCATTTTTCTTTCTATTGCTGTATTTGTGAATTGGTTCATAACTCTCAAACTGCAATGAATTGTGGGCAATAAATTTCTTCAGGAAATATATGTGCTGTAAAGCTATGGCCAATATCCTCAGTTGCCTTACGATTATTTTAATTATTTTCCTTTGTGCAATGAGTGCTTAGTGATGGGTTATTACAGAAAAGGTCACTTGTGGACTTACGCTAAACACACTGGCGGAAAACCATCGCATCACTAAGAAGAAATTGTGCGAGATAAACGAAAGTTGATAGGCATGTTGTCGCACCTTTTTCTTTTCGAATTTCGCGTCTGTCGCGTAAGAGTGGCGCTATTAGGCCCACTACGAGGATGCAAATCATGTATTTTTCGAATACACACTGTTAAGGTCATCAGCGTTAGTTACCTTTCAGACTGGACATGGTGTTACTCAAGAATGGCTTTCACGCGGCAAAGACGCCATTCTCGACACGTCACTGAGTTTGAGCGGGGTCGTATGACAGGGCTACGAGAAGCTGGATGTCCCTTCTGCAGTACTGCGGAAAGACTTGACAGGAATGTAACCACTGTATATAATGTCTCGCAGTGATGGTCACGTGAATGTGCGGTTGCAAGAAGACCGCGCTCTGAAGGGCCACGCGGCACGAGAGGAGAGACCATCGTGTTCTGGCGCAACGTACTGCACGTCCAGTAGCAATGTGAGTAGCAGCTGCCATCACAGTGGCGCAATGAACTGTTGTAAATCGGTTACTTCAAGGACAGCTCCGAGCCAGACGCCGCATACCGTACAATCCACTGATGCTAATCTACCGCCATTTGGGACTTCGGTGGTGTCAAAGGACAGTCACCGAAGGGCACGGTGGAGGTCTGTTGTGTTCTCTCATAAAAGCTGGTTCTAGCACACTGGACCGACACCTGGAGTTATAATATGTGGTTGAAATTTCGTTTGAGCACTCACGGTTATCCTACGCACCCTGACTGCAAATCTGTGATGCAGAATCCACTCGAGCACATGACATGACGTCATCCGCAAACAACTTTAACTGTCCCTGTACTGACCTACCACGTGCAACAGCGCAATAGGCTGCTGTCACTGTCTGCACACGCGCATCTCTCGCACGCTCTGTCCTTAGTACTTCGCTATGACGTTACGATGGAATGAGCGAAAGGAGTAGAGGGGGGGGGGGGGGGTGAAACTCATATGGGGACTTCCGGTAACACGATCTTGGTTCGCTGCCAGGCCACTTGGAACGCTGCAAGTTTATCAAGCAAACATCTCGTCTTCTTATTGGGCGATTTAAATCCTTCCATATTTGTTTTGATTTCGTTCAGGACAAATGGAAATGGAAATGAGCGTTTGGCGTGATTGGCCGGGAGGCCCCTTGCGGGGCAGGTCCGGCCGCCTTGGCGCAGGTCTCATTACATTCGGCGCCATATTGGGCGACCTGCGCGCCGGATGGGGATGAAATGATGATGAAGACAACACAACACCTAGTCCCTGAGCGGAGAAAATTCCCCGACCCAACCGGAAATCGAACCCGGGCCCTTAGGACGGCAATCCGTCACGCTGACCACTCAGTTATCGGGGCAGACGGTTCAGGACAGAAGTTGATTTCATAGCACTGTGTTACTGACAGAGTACAACTTCATATGTTTATTGCACTCCATGAATTGCACTGTTTATATTTTACTCGTTTTGTGCTTGATCTTGCTCGCATCTGTAATATGGGGTGGAGAAAATAATTCCTTATTTGTTTTCGTTTCATATAAAACGGAAGCTGGTATCGTCGTACAATTTTCTGTGGCCATTTATTCCTCCTGTGAACCCGTCTCTGAACTGATAGACTTAAATGCGTCCTCCTTCCCATTTAGTATACATTTTAGAATTAGTGTCTGAGTACGTAGCTCTTGTACAAGTTACTATTATGCAGCAAAAACATTCTACATCGATGGGCATAATTGCACATGGGATTGTGTGGTATATTGTGAATAAACCTCCACAGTACTGAATGCTCCGGCATTTAGTAAACTCTAGTTATAAAGAATTCACTAGTAGATCCATTGATGAAATTATAAGAATGTGTATAATTTGCTTTTAAATTTCCATCAGGGTGGGAAGATGATTACAGCATATTGATTTCTGCTGAGATTTATTGCTTGTAGTACATGTTACTAACTTTCGAATACATGTGCGTAACTACTGTTACATTTTTAGCATTTACAAGCAAGGGTGTTTGGGCCACTAAGAGAAAATAACACCTCTTAAGCACATGTCCAAACCTAAAACTCATTTGACGTGACAGAAGCTGGTTTCATCGTATTGTGTTCACGATTATTACTTCTTCTTCGTGTTGTACTCTTTGAATTGCTTTGTGAATATCTTGCTTGCAATCTGCTTAATTTTTGCGTAGACTCATAATATTGTGTGGTGTAAATGAATCCACGATTGCCTGTTTGTTTTCTGAATCACATAAATAGAAGCTTAACTGATCGCATAAGTCTAAACTGCAATATTTGGTTTTAAAAATAAATTATTTTAGACACAAAAGGCAACCACGACGTCTTTTATAAAATTTTACATGATTGTGAAACCCAGCTATGAGAAGCTGATCTTGGTTTTTGATTGAGATTTCTGGAATATATCGATAGATGAACGTAAATGGACAACCAAATGGTTACAATGTCAAAAAAATTATTTATTCAAGAGAAAGCGCTTCACAAACTGAGTAAATCAATAATGCGTTGGTCCATCTCTGGCCCTTATTCAAGCGGTTATTCGGCTAGGCATTGGTTGACAGAGTTGGATGTCATCCTGAGCGATACCGCGCCAAATTCTGTCGAACTGGTGCATTGTTGTTGTTGTGGTCTTCCGTCTTCTGCCTGGTTTGAGGCAGCTCTTCATGCAACTATGTCCTGTGCAAGCTTCTTCATCTCCGAGCAACTACTTCAACCTACATCCTTTTGAATCTGCTTCTCTATTCATCTCTTGGTCTGCTTCTACGAGTTTTGCCCTCCATACTCCCCTCCAGTGCTAAACTGGTAATCCTTTGATGCCACAGAATGTATCCTACCAACCGATCCCTTCTTCAAGTCAAGTTGTGCCACAAGTTCCTCTTCTCCCCAATTCTATTCAGTAGCTCATCATTAATTACATGATATACCCAACTAATCTTCAGCATCCTTCTGCAGCACCCCATTTTAAAAGCTACTGTTCTCTTCTAGTCTAAGCTATTTATCGTCCATGTTTCACTTCCATACATGACTACACTCCATACAAATGTTGAGTGGTACTTAAGTAAATAAATTAGTGAAATCAAAGTGAACTAGAAATTAGAATATAAATGGAAAACTTGGTTTAGTTTGGAGAGTTACATACTGGCTCACAGCGGGCCGAACAGCAGAGACAATGACCGTGAAGTCAGCAAGTTCCACATAAGCGGGCGCTGTCGATTCAGCCGTCAGGGCATCGCCCGACCGGCTCACGTGTTTCTCAGTGGTCGCATGTGAGCAAAAGGCCCTCACCTACATCCAAGAGCCAATGACCGACGTTAAGAAGATTCTTCGAGAAGCTTTTCAACGTGACAGAAGAGGCAATGACCGGCTCACGTGTTTCTCAGTTGTCGTATGTGAGCAAAGGCCCTCGCCTACATTCCAAGAGCCAATGACCGACGTTAAGAAGAATCTTCGAGAATCTTTTCAACGTGACAGAAGAGGCAATGGCCGTGAAGTCGTTCACCTCCAGTAAACTGAAGTGAATAAATACGCGAGACGCAGTGGGCCCGAGGGATGTAGATGAAGACGAGAGGAAGACGAAGGCGAAGACGGAGACGAAGACGGAGACGAGCGACGAAGAAGACGAAGAAGAAGCGTAGCAGTTGTTTTAAGTGAGTTTCAGTGCTGAAGACCGTCATGCAAGAAGAGACTACCTCATGCACAGACGCACCAAGTCCGCCGCTGTAATGGAATAGCAAGCAGCAGCCTCAGTGTCAGAAGAAGAAGTTAAAAGGTATTTTGAAGTCTGATTTTACATACCCGGGTGACTCGTGAGGACGGGAAGGAGACGGCCTCACTTCAGCAGTCACCTGTGAGCTGGGATGAAGACCTGACAGCCGAAGACTGGCAAGCGGGAGTCCGTGATTCGAGTCCGGGACACTGGCCTTCCCCCGCCGCGCCGCTCTGCTGGCCGACGCACAACACACGCGGCCGCTTAGAGAAGAGAAACACTGGGACGCCACATTCAAGGTATCACCATCCGATGCACGACGCCGCTCGCAATAATTAAACAGGCCACCTCGCGCTGCGCGTCTCCGGTCAGCTGGGCGAGACGGCGACACGAGATACACACCGCTACGCGTAATCAGACGCCGCCGCCGCCGCCGCCGCCGCTGCCGCAGCAGAAGGCTACGCAAACGACACGGCTGCCGCTCTCCGAACCAGAACGTCCAGTAAGATAACAGCTGTACGAAACTTTCAATAAAAGTTATCTTTTGTAAAAATGATGTTTCATTCGACCTCATACCCGAGCCAAGGAAGAACCCACCCTGCCCACATTTTGTAAGAGAGAAAAGTTTATTTATTTAATATTTTCACCCTGACAGAATGCTTGAGAATGCTCATCCTGACAATTGACAGCAGCAAAAGAGAAAACCCAGTTACATTGAGTGACAGAAGTGTCACATTTAGTAACACAGCTGTTACATTTGATGTCAGAAGCCTTAGTAGTTGTTACATTTGGTGTCAGAGAAAACCCCTTGGCTCAATATGAGGTGTGAATGACAGTCACTAAAGATCCACAGTTAGTATTGTTTAATGTGTGAAAGGATAGAGGTTTGCATAGCAGTCGTAATATTTTCTTTCTTTAGAAGTGTATATTCTCTCATGATTTTAAGAGTTTGTCGAAAATTTTTAAACATCTTTTTAATTCAGTGTGGTAAGATTGTGTAACTAACAGTTTATAAAATGATGACACGAAATCGTACAAAGTCAGAGTCAGCACCACAAGGGGTTTCTACTGATGAAGCTATTCAGAGCTTAGTTAATCAAATAGCACAGCTTAAAAATGATAATAATGCATTATTCAAACAGTTGTGTGAGGTTAGGCAAACCAGTTCAGTCCCTCCTACCCTAGATTCCTCAGCAGCAGCCTTGGTAACTCCTTTTTCAGGTAAACCTGGCGAAGACATAACAGCCTTTTTTGATGATTTAGTAGCAGCTGCAAAGTTAGGATCATGGTCAGATGAACAGCTCTTACAAATGACAAAGTTAAGATTGCTAGGAGAGGCTAAAGCACACGTATTATACCATGAAGAATTACGGAATGCTCCAACATTTGAGGAATTGAAGAAAGGATTACTTAAACGTTTTCAAAAACAGAACAGCTGTAGATTTTATAGGGAACAGTTAAACACTATCACTCAGAGGCAAAACGAGTCGTTAGAAAGCTTTGTAGATAGGATTAGAAAAGTTAATATTAACACCTATCAGTTGACAACTAGTGATGAAGCAAATAGAGTTATTCTACAAGAGGCAGAAAATAGAGCTCTGGACACATTTTTACGTGGGTTACCTCTTGAAACGTCCCGTCGTGTCAGGGCAGAGTTTCCTAAGAATTTAGCAGAAGCTGTATCTGTGGCGACAGCTTTTGAAGAAATTGACATTGCCACCAGATACAAGGAGAAGCGAAATGTATTTTCAGCAGGAGTACGATGTTTTAGGTGCGATCGACAGGGCCATATAGCAAAAAACTGCAGACAACCTCAATGCACTAATTGTCAAAGAATAGGTCACACATTCAAGGAATGCAGGTCTAAGAAAGTTTTTGGAAATAGAAATCAGTTAAACTCAAACGGGAATGTCGGAACCGCCGCCAGGCGTTCCCAATAAAATTTCATGCCATTAAGGCGAATGTGAAGGCGGAATGCTGGTTATCTGCTACCATAAAGGATAAAGAGGCAAGGATACTGGTGGATACAGGCGCAAACGTATCAATAGTGAGTAATGAATGTATTGGAGAAAAGAAATATGACCCTCCAAGGTATAGATTGAGTGGAGTAGGAGGAGGTACAGTGAAGTCATTAGGATGTACATCATTGATTTTCTATATTCACGGTGTACAATTTCAAGAAGATGTAGAAGTGGTAACAAAGATAACTGACGGGTACGACGCGATCCTAGGGTTGGATTTCCTGAATAAACATCACGCTAAAATTGACCTCAGACAGCAAACTGTAGAACTTAGCGGAATAGTATTTCAGCTAGGTGACACCGCTGCAAAGGGCCCTCTGCCGCAAGATTTCCCTAACCGGAAGGCGAAATCAACTACACTGCGTGCAACGTCCTTGAAGGTTGATTCGCGGGATCAGATACCATCTGGCTCAGGAAAACTTCTCTGGATGACCGTTGACTCCGAGGTACCTATAGACACAATATGTCTAATAGAGCCACTAGAGGAAAATGAGGAATTAGATGTATCACATTGTTTTGTACGTAGAAGTGTTGTACGGGTTCAAGACGTTGAAGGAGAAAGAAAAGTACCGGTACATATTGACAATTTTGGAGTGGAGGACAAAGAGTTGCATAAGGGAATATTAGTAGCTACAGTCAGTACTTTTGAAGAAGAAGATTTCATTTGGTCAGATATTAATGATGGTCAGAAACCAGACGCCTATAAAACCGCATTACGCCAGAAGATTGAGCATTTGCAAGGAAAGGATAGAGACACGATAGAAGCAGTTTTAGTTGAGTTTCAAGATTTATTTAATGCAGAAGGTCCACTGCCAGCAACAGATATCACACAGCATAGGATCCCAACAGGAAATAGCCCCCCAGTTTATAGAAAGCCTTATAGAGTTGCGCATCACTTACAGCCAGTACTGGATGAATTTTTAGAATAGCATCTAAAAGATGGAATCATAGAATATTCTGATTCGCCTTATAATTCAAATATTGTAATTATTCCAAAGAAGTCTCCCGACGGTACGAAACGATATAGATTTTGTTGTGACTACAGACATCTTAACAAACAAACTATCTCAGATGTTTATCCTCTTCCAAACATTACAGATATCATTGACAGTTTAGGTAACAGTAAATACTTTTCAACAATCGATTTACGTAGCGGATATCATCAATTGGAAGTTGCACCTGAAGATAGGCATAAAACAGCATTTTCTACCCCTGGAGGCCACTGGCAATTTAAAAGAATGCCTTTCGGTTTGAAAAATGCACCAGCAACTTTTCAAAGACTACTCGATGGAGTATTGCGAGGACTAAAAACTCAGCAATGTTGTGTATATCTAGACGATATTATTGTATTCTCCAAAGACATTAATGAACATGCTGTGCGTCTGCGTAATGTTTTTCAGAGACTTAGAAAAGCTAAATTAACATTAAATATGGACAAATGTAGTTTTGCATTGACAGAGGTTACATACCTAGGGCATGTCATTAGTGAAAAAGGAATTAGAACAGATCCTCGATTAATTTCGGCAGTTAAGGACTTCCCAACACCACAACGCGTTAAGGAGGTACAAAGTTTCATTGGTCTCGCATCGTATTACCGAAAATATGTTCAAAATTTTGCTGAAATTGCCCGACCCTTAACCCAATTATTGAAAAAGGGTGCAAAATTTCATTGGTCTGAAGATTGTGAATCAGCATTTCAAACCCTTAAAGATAAGTTAACACACAGTCCAGTATTAGCCTACCCAGATTATAACAAAGAATTTATTTTATCCTGTGACGCAAGTGGTCATTCAGTAGGAGTTGTTTTGAGTCAGAATATTAATGACGCGGAACACCCCATAGCCTACGCTTCGAGACAACTAACAACAGCAGAACGAAATTATTCCACAACAGAGAAAGAATTGTTAAGTGTTATTTATGGCATCAAATACTTTAAATGCTACTTGTATGGTAGGAAATTCAAGGTTATTACCGACCACGCAGCTTTAAAATGGTTGCTTGGGTTAAAGGATCCATCTAGTCGTCTCACGCGTTGGGCCCTATGTCTTTCCGAAATGGATTTCGAAGTTATCCACAAACCAGGCAAAAAACACACGAATGCAGATTGTCTAAGTCGGAAAATAGCACTTTTGGAAGCAACAGGCCGAGATACTGAGGACTGGAGAAAGGCACAAGATGAGGATACAGATTGCAAAAAATACGCATCTCAAAAACAATTTTGCTTTGAAGATGGTGTATTATGCCGTAAAACAAAACTTGGACCGCGAATTGTTGTTCCCCAACACCTTAGACAAGAAATAATGGCAGAGGCCCACGATCATATCCTTGCAGGACACGGTGGACAGCGGACAACCGAAAGACGTGTAGCAGAGCGATTTTGGTGGCAAACCAGAAAGCAGGATGTTGCGCAGTACGTTCGCAATTGCATTGCGTGCGCACAACGAGCTGAACTTTCTCGTTCAAAAATACCCTTACAGAGGCTCCCCGAGGCTTCATGTCCATTTCAAATCTGCGGAGTGGATCTCTACGGGCCATTTCATAAAACACCTGCTGGTAATAAGTATGTTCTTACAATTATAGATCACTTTTCACGCTATCTAGCTATGGTGAGTCTCCCAGATCAGCAAGCAAATACAGTTGCCCAAGCTTTAGTTAACAACTGGATACTTAAATTTGGCGTACCTGAAGCTATTATCACAGATCAGGGATCTAATTTTATGTCTGAACTAATGAAACAGCTATGCCACTTACTAAAAATACGCAAATTACGCACAACTCCGTTACACCCTCAGTGCAACGGACGCACAGAAAGAGTTCATCGGACAATTGGCAAGATGCTTAGTTATTATATTAACGAACAACATTCTAATTGGGATACGTATTTACCAATAATCGTGTCGGTATACAACGCCAAAACGCATGAAGCAACTGGCATGTCACCTTATGAAGTGGTTTATGGGAGAAAAATGCCGTCCCCTTTTGATGTAATCAGGCAGAAAAACGGAAAAGTCGGAGAAACAGTAAGAGATTTCAGTCGAAAGATGAAAGATGTATGGAAAAAGGTTCAAAAATCTAATACAAAGGCTTTGGAACGACAGGAAAGATTAGGTAATACCCAAGCTAAATATCCAAATTACAAAATCGGTCAGTGGGTTATGCTTTTAACTCCATACGTTGCGAAAGGAAAAACAAAGAAATTTGTAACAAACTACAGAGGTCCTTATCAAATTATTGAGATCACGTCACCAGTCAACGTTAAATTGCAACTGCCCACCAGAACTACTGTTGTGCATGTAAGTCGTTTAAAACCTTTTAAGGGCGCTCCAGATGTAATTCCTTCAACAATAGTGTCTGCTTTTCCGAAGGATGGAGGAAGTTCACGAAGAGGAAAAAGAGTGGCCACGCCAGCACAACATACAGACATGGCACCATACAATCTTCGACCAAGAGTGCGAATGTCCTAGTGGAATCTCAGTAGACTGTGGATAGTATACATATGTAAATAATTAATAAATGATAATGGTTTATTTTTTAAGAAAAAAAAATTGAACGTAGAAACAGGTAGACCTTGTAGTTAACAATGTATTTCTTCTTCTTTTTGTTTTGTTTTTACTAGGTTGGTAGGCCCATAACCATGTTGTTTGCTTTTTTCAGAAAACGCCATGCAAAGCATTTCCTACACAAAACCTATCCTACCTCAATGACTCCCTTGACAGTTCCCTTCTGAAGTCATTAGATACGTTCATAAACTCACAGCAAGACAAAATTGATGCCAATGTTATGATGCAACATGTCTTAAAATTAAAAGGTGAACACAAAACTAAAATTATAATGCTAGGAACGGGTATATCTGGAACCTTTGTGTTGGTGTTTCTGCTTTGTACAGTTTTCTTTTATTTAAGACGAAAAAATAAGCCAAATAACAATATACCACTTCATCAAATCCCTGTTAATTGGATACCACACTCTTAACTGGTGTACTTCAGTAGTTACTTTTGAGCATTAGTGTATTAATTTTGTTTATTGTACTTCATTCTTCATTAAACAGTCTCTTGTTAAAATAAACAATACTGTAGAATAGATATTCTTGCATTAGTATAGCGTAGATTAAACAGCTGTTGCTATGTAATTTTCTAAGTGAAAAATCTATTTTTTGTTTATTCATTCTCATCAAGATTTGTTACTCTTATTATAACCATTTATGTGTAAACTATGTGATTCATGAGCGCACAGGGCTTTTATAAAGTGATACAGTATTTTCAACATACTTAATGTGATGCATGTGTAAGTCGAGAGTTTTCAGTGCTTGTGTTTTTTTCCGTGTGAAGAGTGGAGGAATGTTGAGTGGTAAATTCGAGGGCGAATTTCTCCGAAGGGTGGAGGAATGTTGAGTGGTACTTAAGTAAATAAATTAGTGAAATCAAAGTGAACTAGAAATTAGAATATAAATGGAAAACTTGGTTTAGTTTGGAGAGTTACATACTGGCTCACAGCGGGCCGAACAGCAGAGACAATGACCGTGAAGTCAGCAAGTTCCACATAAGCGGGCGCTGTCGATTCAGCCGTCAGGGCATCGCCCGACCGGCTCACGTGTTTCTCAGTGGTCGCATGTGAGCAAAAGGCCCTCACCTACATCCCAAGAGCCAATGACCGACGTTAAGAAGATTCTTCGAGAAGCTTTTCAACGTGACAGAAGAGGCAATGACCGGCTCACGTGTTTCTCAGTTGTCGTATGTGAGCAAAGGCCCTCGCCTACATTCCAAGAGCCAATGACCGACGTTAAGAAGAATCTTCGAGAATCTTTTCAACGTGACAGAAGAGGCAATGGCCGTGAAGTCGTTCACCTCCAGTAAACTGAAGTGAATAAATACGCGAGACGCAGTGGGCCCGAGGGATGTAGATGAAGACGAGAGGAAGACGAAGGCGAAGACGGAGACGAAGACGGAGACGAGCGACGAAGAAGACGAAGAAGAAGCGTAGCAGTTGTTTTAAGTGAGTTTCAGTGCTGAAGACCGTCATGCAAGAAGAGACTACCTCATGCACAGACGCACCAAGTCCGCCGCTGTAATGGAATAGCAAGCAGCAGCCTCAGTGTCAGAAGAAGAAGTTAAAAGGTATTTTGAAGTCTGATTTTACATACCCGGGTGACTCGTGAGGACGGGAAGGAGACGGCCTCACTTCAGCAGTCACCTGTGAGCTGGGATGAAGACCTGACAGCCGAAGACTGGCAAGCGGGAGTCCGTGATTCGAGTCCGGGACACTGGCCTTCCCCCGCCGCGCCGCTCTGCTGGCCGACGCACAACACACGCGGCCGCTTAGAGAAGAGAAACACTGGGACGCCACATTCAAGGTATCACCATCCGATGCACGACGCCGCTCGCAATAATTAAACAGGCCACCTCGCGCTGCGCGTCTCCGGTCAGCTGGGCGAGACGGCGACACGAGATACACACCGCTACGCGTAATCAGACGCCGCCGCCGCCGCCGCCGCCGCTGCCGCAGCAGAAGGCTACGCAAACGACACGGCTGCCGCTCTCCGAACCAGAACGTCCAGTAAGATAACAGCTGTACGAAACTTTCAATAAAAGTTATCTTTTGTAAAAATGATGTTTCATTCGACCTCATACCCGAGCCAAGGAAGAACCCACCCTGCCCACATTTTGTAAGAGAGAAAAGTTTATTTATTTAATATTTTCACCCTGACAGAATGCTTGAGAATGCTCATCCTGACAATTGACAGCAGCAAAAGAGAAAACCCAGTTACATTGAGTGACAGAAGTGTCACATTTAGTAACACAGCTGTTACATTTGATGTCAGAAGCCGTAGTAACTGTTACACAAATACTTACAGAAAAGACTTCCCGACACCTAAATCTATACTCGATGTTAACAAATTTCTCTTATTCAGGAACGCTTTCCTTGCCATAGCCAGTCTACATTTTATATCCTCTCTACTTCGACCATCATCAGTTATTTTGCTGCCCAAATAGCAAAACTCATCCACTGCTTTAAGTGTCTTATTTCCTTATCTCATTCCTTCAGAATCACCTGATTTAATTCGACTACATTCCATTATTCTCGTTTTGCTTTTGTTGATTTTCATCTTATATCCTACTTCCAAGACACTGTCCATACCGTTCAACTGCTCTTCCAGGTCCTTTGCTGTCTCTGACAAAATTACGATGTCGTCGGGAAACCTTAAAGTTTTAATTTATTCTGCCGGCCGGTGTGCCCCAGCGGTTCTAGGCGCTTCAGTTCGGAACCGCGCGACAGCTACGGTCGCAGGTTCGAATCCTGCCTCGGGCATGGATGTGTGTGATGTCCTTAGGTTAGTTAGGTTTAAGTCGTTCTAAGTTCTAGGGGACTGATGACCTCAGATATTAAGTCCCATAGTGCTCAGAGCCATTTGAACCATTTTAATTTCTTCTCCATGGACTTTTATTCCTACTCCACATTTTTCTGTTGTTTCCATTACTGTTTGCTCAATATACAGACTGAATAACACATAGAACACAGAAAATGTTGCGGGGAAGGCTAACCAAACGACACTTAGGATCTGTAACAGATCTACTAAGGAGACCGCCTACACTACCCTTGTCCGTCCTCTTTTGGAATACGGCTGCGCGGTGCGAAATCCTTATCAGATAGGATTAGATTAGATTGGATTAGATTTACTTTCATTCCAAATGATCCATAGCGAGGAGGTCCTCCAGGATGAAGAACACGTCAGAAAAACAACAATACATGACAAATATTTACAACTAAAACAAATAAGCTAATGTACCATTCCACAGGTCGCAAGTGGAATGATCGTCATTTTTTAATGAACACTATATGAAAGAGTCATTTTACAAATACTAATGCACTGAATTTAAAATAAAAAAGCTCAAAGAAGGGCAGCTTTGTATGATCGCGAAATAGGGGAGAGAGTGTGACTGAAGTGATATAGTACAGTATTTGGGATGGACATCATTAGTTTTTCGTTGTGGAGAGATCTTCTCACGAAATTCCAATCACCAACTTTTTCATCGGAATACGAAAATATTTTTTTGATGCCGACCTACATAGGGAGAAACGATCACCATGATAAAACAAGGTAAATCAGAGCTCGATATAGATGTTCGTTCTTCCCGCGCGCTATACGAGATTGGAATAATAGAGAATTATGAAGATGGTTCGATGAACCTTCTGCCAGGCACTTAAATGTGATTTTCTGAGTGTCCATGTATATGCAGATGAGCATCTGGGACAGGCTACAACCCTATCTCACTCCCTTCTCAACCACTGCTTCCCTTTCATGCCCCTAGACTCTTTATAACTGCCATCTGGTTTCTGTACGAATTGTAAAGAGCATTTCGCTCTCTATATTTTATTCCTGCCACCTTCAGAATTTGAAAGAGAGTTTGCCAGTCGACATTGTCAAAAGCTTTCTCTAAGTCTACAAATTTTATAGACATAGGTTTGCCTTTTTTTAATCTATCTTCTAAGATAAGTCGTAGGGTTAATATTCCCTCGCTTGTTCTAGCATTTCAAAGAAATCGAAACTGATCTCCCCCAAGGTCGACTTCTACCAGTTTTTCCATTCGTCTGCAAGGAATTTGTGTTACTATTTTGCAACCGTAACTTACTAAACTGATAGTTCGGTAATTTTCACACCTGTCAACGCCTGCTTTCTTTGGGATTGGAATTATTATATTCTTCTTGAAGTCTGAAGATTTTTCGTCTGTCTCACACATCTTGCTCACCAGATGGTAGAGTTCTGTTATGGCTGGCTCTCCCCAGGCTATCAGTAGTTCTAATGGAATGTTGTCTACTCCTGGGGCCTTGTTTCAACTTAGGTCTTTCAGTGCTCTGACAAATTTTTCACGCAGTATCAATTTCTCCCATCTCATCTTCAGCTACATCCTCTTCCATATTGCCCTGAACTACATCGGCCTCGTATAGACCTTCTACATTCTCCTTCCACCTGTCCGCTTTCCATTCTTTTCCATCTGAGCTCTTGATATTCTTACAAGTGGTTCTCTTTTCTCCATAGGTGTCTCTAATTTTCCTGTAGGCAGTATCTGTCTTACTCCTAGTGATATATGCCTCTTCATCCTTACATTTGTTCTCTAGTCGTTCTTGCTTAGCCATTTTGCAGTTCCTGTCGATATCATTTTCGAGACGTTTGTATCGTCTTCATTTACCGCATTTTTATATTTTATCCTTTCATCAATTAAATTCAATATCTCTTCTGTTACTCAAGGATTTCTACTAGCCCTCGTGTTTTTATCCACTTGATCCTCTCCTGTCTTCACTATTTCATCTCTCAAAGCTGCCCATTTCTCTTCTACTGTATTTCTTTCCCCTGTTCTTGTCAATTATACCCTAATGCTCTCTCTGAAACTCTTTCCCCCCTGGTTCTTTCAGTTTATCCAGGTCCTATCTCCTTAAATTCACAATTTTTTGCAGTTTCTTAAGTTTTAATCTACAGTTCATAACGAATAAATTGTGGTCAGAGGCCAATGTCTTACAATTTAAAACCCGGTTCCTAAAATTCTGTCATACAATTATATAATCTATCTGAAACCGTCCAGTGTCTACAAGCCTCTTGCACAAATACAACCTTCTTTCATGATTCTTAAACCAAGTGATTAAGTTATGTTCTGGGCAAAAATTCTACCTGGCAGCTTCCTCCTTCATTCCTAACCCCCGTCTATATGCACCTACTACTTTTCCTTCTCTTCCTATTCCTGTTATCGAATTCCAGTCCCCATGACCATGGAATTTTCGTCTCCCTTATCTGAATAATATCTTTTATCGCTTCATACATTTCTTCAATCTCTTCATCATCTGCGGAGACGTGGTAGACGTGGACTTCGTGTCTGTGTTGGCTACAATAATGCGTTCACTATGCTGTTCGTTGTAGCTTATCAGTGCTACTTTTTTTTATTCATGATTAAACTTACTCCTGCATTACCCTTATTTGATTTTGCATTTATAATCTTGTATTCACCTGACCAGAAGTCTTGTTCCTCCTGCCATCGAACATCACTAATTCCCAGTATATCTAACATTAATCTATCCATTTCCGCTTTTAAATTTTCTAACCTACCTGGCCGATTAAGCGATCTGACATTCCACGCTCCGATCCGTAGAACGCCAGTTTTCTTTCTCCTTTGTCCGGAGATCCGATTGGGGACTATTTTAACTATGGAATATTTCCCAAGAGGAGGCCATCATCATTTAATCACATTAGATCATTAAAATCCCGAGCTGTTTGGAGAGTCCTGCCGATAATGCTCCAAATGTTCTCAGTTTGTTGGAGGTCCAGCGACCTTGCTGGCCTAGATAGAGTTTGGCAACCGCGAAGACAAACAGTAGAAACTCTCGCCGTGTGTGGGCGGCCATTATCTTTCTGACATGTTAGGCGAGGATGGCTTGCCATGATGGGCAAAAAAACGGGATGTAGAATATGTCGACGTTCCGCCGTGCTAAAGGATGCCGCAGATAAGAACTGAAGGGGTCGTGCTATGAAATAAATGGCACGCCACACAATCACTGCTGGCTGTCGGGCCATATGGTGGGCCGAGTGAGATGGCGCAGTGGTTAGCACACTGGACTCGCATTCGGGAGGACGACGGTTCAAACCCGCGTCTAGCCATCCTGATTTAGGTTTTCTGTGATTTCCCTAAATCGCTTCAGGCAAAATCCGGGATGGTTCCTTTGAAACGGCACGGCCGACTTCCTTCCCCATACTTACCTAATCCGAAGGGACCGAAGACCTCTATGCCAGGTCCCCTCCCTTGAATCAACCGCCGGCCGAGGTGGCCGAGCAATTCTAGGCGCTACAGTCTGGTACCGGGTGACCGCTACGGTCGCAGCTTCGAATCCTGCCTTGGGCATGGATGTGTGTGATGTCCTTAGGTTAGTTATGTTTAAGTAGTTCTAACTTCTAGGGGACTGATGACCTCAGAAGTTAAGTCCCATAGTGCTCAGAGCCATTTGAACCATTTTGAACCGAATCAACCACCACCACCATCTGACAGGTGACAGACAGGTTGGCGTTCGACTGCTGTCCAAGGCATCTACAGACACGACTTCGCTGGTCATCAGGGAGCAGTCCGAAACAGGTCTCATCATTGGAGACATTTCTACTGCAGCCAAGGAGATTGCAGGCCGAGATTTGTTTGGAGGCGCCCCGGATAGTGGTGGGATACCAACCTAACATTCGCCCGCCATAAGGCCCGACAACCAGGAGTGTCGGTTGAGGGTGCATTTCCTTTCACGGCAACACTTCTTTGACTGACATCCGCTTATAGCACAGCGGTGGCCAACGTCCAACAAATCCATCAATCAACGCAAAGCCGAATAACTGCGTGGACCACCGCGTTGTTGACGTGTACAATTTGTGAAGCACTTTCTCTTTAATAAACAATCGATTTCTTCTGAAATTCGAATCACTTGTTTGTCTGTACATATACGTCATATCTGTAGATTTCCGTCCCACTCGGATAATTCCTTTATGTTGAATCGTTTCTTCTTTTTTGTCTTAGAGCATACGAATAAAAAATTATCAACTAAATCGCGAATTTCGAATTAGAAATACGCATTTTCGTGATTTGTTTTCTCGTATTCAGTTCGCTGCGAGGCCTCTAGGAGCGCTGCTGTCGTTCTTTACTTCCGTGTCGTACCATGGGCCTCGCACTTCTTATATTTTGTTGTCCTTCAGGGCAGGCCGCCGCCTACCTCCTGCCGGTGCTCGCCGCCTGCCGGTGCTCGCCGCCTGCCGGTCGCCGCCGCCGCCTGCCGGTCGCCGCCGCCGCCGTCTGGTCGGCGCCGCCCCCATTCTCGCGCGCCGCCACCATGTCCCAACCCACCACCACCACCACTATCATTTTCACACATGTTTGGTGAGCAGCTGAGTGTGTTCGTGATGGTGCTCGTGATAACACCAGTTCTGCCAGCTGATTAAAATAAAATGGTAGACCATTACCATAAAACAAGAACACTACTGGGCCCATGATGAAACCCCGAGAAACGCCCTTCGTGATTTTCCCCCATGAACATGATGTGGCGTCCCTACACTCAAACATCCTAGCGTACTTTTCCGTTAACAGTTTGTTAAAACAGAACTAAATAAAGATTGTTCTGAAACAAAGTAAACAATAAATTGCTCTTAACAGAATATTATGACTGATACAACCAAATAACTTTGAATAATCACAAATGCTTGCATTTTATTTTGTACTCAATAAAATTATAAATAGCTGCCTCATTAGAATAGCCCTTTTAGAATACATACTGTGATTGACCCCCCCCCCCCCCCCCCCATGAACCATGGACCTTGCCGCTGGTGGGGAGGCTTGCGTGCCTCAGCGATACAGATGGCCGTACCGTAGGTGCCACCACAACGGAGGGGTATCTGTTGAGAGGCCAGACAAACATGTGGTTCCTGAAGAGGGGCAGCAGCCTTTTCAGTAGTTGCAGGGGCAACAGTCTGGATGATTGACTGATCTGGCCTTGTAACATTAACCAAAACGGCCTTGCTGTGCTGGTACTGCGAACGGCTGAAAGCAAGGGTAAACTACAGCCGTAATTTTTCCCGAGGACTTGCAGCTCTACTGTATGATTAAATGATGATGGCGTCCTCTTGGGTAAAATATTCCGGAGGTAAAATAGTTCCCCATTCGGATCTCCGGGCGGGGACTACTCAGGAGGACGTCGTTATCAGGAGAAAGAAAACTGGCGTTCTACGGATCGGAGCGTGGAATGTCAGATCCCTTAATCGCGCAGGTAGGTTAGAAAATTTAAAAAGGGAGATGGATAGGTTAAAGTTAGATATAGTGGGAATTAGTGAAGTTCGGTGGCAGGAGGAACAAGACTTTTGGTCAGGTGATTACAGGGTTGTAAATACAAAATCAAATAGGGGTAATGCAGGAGTAGGTTTAATAATGAATAAAAAAATAGGAGTGCGGGTTAGCTACTACAAACAGCATAGTGAACGCATTATTGTGGCCAAGATAGACACAAAGCCCATGCCTACTACAGTAGTACAAGTTTATATGCCAACTACCTCTGCAGATGATGAAGAAATAGATGAAATGTATGACGAGATAAAAGAAATTATTCAGGTAGTGAAAGGAGACGAAAATTTAATAGTCATGGGTGACTGGAATTCGAGTGTAGGAAAAGGGAGAGAAGGAAACATAGTAGGTGAATATGGATTGGGGCTAAGAAATGAAAGAGGAAGCCGCCTGGTAGAATTTTGCACAGAGCACAACTTAATCATAGCTAACACTTGGTTTAAGAATCATGATAGAAGGTTGTATACATGGAAGAACCCTGGAGATACTAAAAGGTATCAGATAGATTATATAATGGTAAGACAGAGATTTAGGAACCAGGTTTTAAATTGTGAGACATTTCCAGGGGCAGATGTGGACTCTGACCACACTCTATTGGTTATGACCTGTAGATTAAAACTGAAGAAACTGCAAAAAGGTGGGAATTTAAGGAGATGGGACCTGGATAAACTGAAAGAACCAGAGGTTGTACAGAGTTTCAGGGAGAGCATAAGGGAACAATTGACAGGAATGGGGGAAAGAAATACAGTAGAAGAAGAATGGGTAGCTTTGAGGGATGAAGTAGTGAAGGCAGCAGAGGATCAAGCAGGTAAAAAGACGAGGGCTAGTAGAAATCCTTGGGTAACAGAAGAAATATTGAATTTAATTGATGAAAGGAGAAAATATAAAAATGCAGTAAATGAAGCAGGCAAAAAGGAATACAAACGTCTCAAAAATGAGATCGACAGGAAGTGCAGAATGGCTAAGCAGGGATGGCTAGAGGACAAATGTAAGGATGTAGAGGCTTATCTCACTAGGGGTAAGATAGATACTGCCTACAGGAAAATTAAAGAGACCTTTGGAGAGAAGAGAACCACTTGTATGAATATCAAGAGCTCAGATGGCAACCCAGTTCTAAGCAAAGAAGGGAAGGCAGAAAGGTGGAAGGAGTATATAGAGGGTTTATACAAGGGCGATGTACTTGAGGACAATATTATGGAAATGGAAGAGGATGTAGATGAAGACGAAATGGGAGATAAGATACTGCGTGAAGAGTTTGACAGAGCACTGAAAGACCTGAGTCGAAACAAGGCCCCGGGAGTAGACAACATTCCATTTGAACTACTGATGGCCTCGGGAGAGCCAGTCATGACAAAACTCTACCATCTGGTGAGCACGATGTATGAGACAGGAGAAATACCCTCAGACTTCAAGAAGAATATAATAATTCCAATCCCAAAGAAAGCAGGTGTTGACAGATGTGAAAATTACCGAACAATCAGTTTAATAAGTCACAGCTGCAAAATACTAACGCGAATTCTTTACAGACGAATGGAAAAACTGGTAGAAGCCGACCTCGGGGAAGATCAGTTTGGATTCCGTAGAAATGTTGGAACACGTGAGGCAATACTGACCTTACGACTTATCTTAGAAGAAAGATTAAGAAAAGGCAAACCTACGTGTCTAGCATTTGTAGACTTAGAGAAAGCTTTTGACAATGTTAACTGGAATACTCTCTTTCAAATTCTGAAGGTGGCAGGGGTAAAATACAGGGAGCGAAAGGCTATTTACAGTTTGTACAGAAACCAGATGGCAGTTATAAGAGTCGAGGGGCATGAAAGGGAAGCAGTGGTTGGGAAAGGAGTAAGACAGGGTTGTAGCCTCTCCCCGATGTTATTCAATCTGTATATTGAGCAAGCAGTAAAGGAAACAAAAGAAAAATTCGGAGTAGGTATTAAAATTCATGGAGAAGAAGTAAAAACTTTGAGGTTCGCCGATGACATTGTAATTCTGTCAGAGACAGCAAAGGACTTGGAAGAGCAGTTGAACGGAATGGACAGTGTCTTGAAAGGAGGATATAAGATGAACATCAACAAAAGCAAAACGAGGATAATGGAATGTAGCAGAATTAAGTCGGGTGATGCTGAGGGTATTAGATTAGGAAATGAGACACTTAAAGTAGTAAAGGAGTTTTGCTATTTGGGGAGCAAAATAACTGATGACGGTCGAAGTAGAGAGGATATAAAATGTAGACTGGCAATGGCAAGGAAAGCGTTTCTGAAGAAGAGAAATTTTTTAACATCGAGTATAGATTTAAGTGTCAGGAAATCGTTTCTGAAAGTATTTGTATGGAGTGTAGCCATGTATGGAAGTGAAACATGGACGATAACTAGTTTGGATAAGAAGAGAATAGAAGCTTTCGAAATGTGGTGCTACAGAAGAATGCTGAAGATAAGGTGGGTAGATCACGTAACTAATGAGGAGGTATTGAATAGGATTGGGGAGAAGAGAAGTTTGTGGCACAACTTGACTAGAAGAAGGGATCGGTTGGTAGGACATGTTTTGAAGCATCAAGGGATCACAAATTTAGCATTGGAGGGCAGTGTGGAGGGTAAAAATCGTAGTGGGAGACCAAGAGATGAATACACTATGCAGATTCAGAAGGATGTAGGTTGCAGTAGATACTGGGAGATGAAGAAGCTTGCACAGGATAGAGTAGCATGGAGAGCTGCATCAAACCAGTCTCAGGACTGAAGACCACAACAACAACAACAACTGTGATTGACTCATCACATTACATATTACACGGCCACAGAGTTTGAGTTTCTTATTGAGATTTTTTTTATTCTATATGAATTTTTACTACTGAGGATAGTGGTATTTTCCTTATTTTAAATGGTGATATTTTTGTATCAGATTTACTTAGTACCACTTCCTCAATGACTGTTCGTTTACCCCTCTTAACGTCTTGCAAATTTTTAAACTTTTCGTGGTATCTTCCACTTTTTTGTCAGTAATCACATTATTATTTTCTTTGACATTTTCTGGAATGTTCATGTGAATGAAATTTGAACGACTCTGGGTCACGTTCTGATGCTCCATTAACAACAGAACAGCAAAGTTCGGGCACTGAGCGCCACGGGTTTTGAATCCGCGCCAGACGGCATGGACCTCGATTACCACTAGAGGCCTCTACAGCCGTCGCGCAATAAGCCGTGGCTGCGCGCGCTCTCCTGGCTCGCTACAACGTGAGGGCGCCACGGTGGAGCACGTGGTCCCAGCAGCCAATAGCGACATACCGTACCCTGTATATAAGCGCCTGCCTTTCGCTCAGCTAGCATTCGAGGGTTGGATTCCCTCTCTTCTTCATCGAAGAGTTTCACTGCCTGGGCTACTCTCAGGGTGCAACTTCGACGTGGAAGTTCCCCACCGTTTCCTTGCCGTGTCGTCTGCTCGCCGTCACTACTACTCGCCGCCGCCGCCGCCGTTTGGCCGCCGCCTGCCGGTCCTCGCCGCCGCCGCCGCCGCCGTCGCCGCCTGCCGGTGCTCGCCGCCGCCGCCTGCCTCCAACCACCATCACATGGAGCTCATCCTCCACCCCACTTCCCGTCCTTCCTTCTCTCCCTGTCCACCCCACCCCTGCGCCACTTTCGGCTGTAACCACCCCCAACTCCTCCTCCCCTATCACTGTCGCCCCATCGACAGCTACTGACTTTCCGCCGCTCCCCGCACCGCCTCCGACAGGCTCCAAGCCAGCACGGATCTCTGCTTGACGTTCCACAGTCTCCGTGACACCCTCGCCCCCACCGTCTGCGTCATCCGCTGCTCAGGGTGGTCCTGCCCCCCGCCATCTCCCCCTGCAACCCGTCCCCCTGCCCCCTCCCCACCCAGTGGTGACCACGAAACCTTCAAAGCGCCCGAATGCTGACCCTTCCCCCGAAGTCTCCTCCAAAAAAACCCCCAATCCCCGTGACCCACCTACTCCCATGGACGCGGCCCCGCCCCCCGCCCCCGCCACGCCTGCCACCCACACCTTTGTCCTCTCCAATCATGACCCTCAATTCCTTGATGCCCGCTCCCTCACCCTCGCCATCCGGAAATACTACCCCAATGCTCCCATCTCCCAACTGATTCCTCGCAAGGACTCGGTCCTCATAAAATCCCCCCAATGCTTCCTTCCACACCGACCTCCTCTCCCGCATCCCCCGTATCCAATTTGGCCAACATGCAACCCTCGCCCCCTACCACACCCCGTCCTCTCCCCGTCAGCCTCAACCTCCCCGAAGTCCGCCAACCTTCACCGCTGTGATCACGAAGCTTAGCCCCGTGATCACGGAGGCTGAGGTGTTGGCGGAACTCAACTCCCGGCCCACCATTGAAATCCGCTCGGCCCGTCGCATCTTCAATGATGCCGGGCCGACTTTTCTCATGCGGATATTCACTGAATCCTCCTCCTCCATTGACCGCCTCCTCACCGAGGGAGCCCTCATCTACAATCAGCGCCATAAGGTGGACCCCTCCCATTCCCCAGTCCAATCCTACCGCTGCCAACGCTGTCTCACCTACAACGACCACGTTACCTCTGCCTGCAAGAACCCCCCTACTTGTCCCCACTGCAAAGCTTCACACTTCCTCAAGCATTGCCCCAACCTCACCTCTCCCCCCTCCTGCAACACTTGTAATGAACCACATCCTACCTACTCCTCGAAGTGTAAAGCGAAACCTCCACCAGTAACCCCTGAGCTCACCATCCCCGTCCTCCCCAACAACTCGCTCCGCCCTCCCCCTACTGCCGAGGACATCATCCGTTCCACCACCATTGTGCTCCAAAACATCCACCCCTTCCAGCGCTCACACACTCTTTCCCAAATCGCCCTCGCTGCCCGTTCCATCTTACCACCTATGCCACATACTCCCACAACCAGGCCCACTTCACCTTCACCCCCCTCACCACCCTTGTCTAACTCTCCACTCCCATGGTACAACAACCGTACCGTATCCTGTACCACAACATTCGATCCCTGCCCACCCACAAACTCCTCTTCCTCCACACCCTACGTAAGCACCGCGTGGATGCCTTCGTCCTAAATGAAACCTTCCTTCAACCCCGTATCTCCATCTCCACGGCTCCTTACACTCTACACCGCACCGATAACCCGTACCCTCTCGCGCGTGGCGGAGTTGCTATAGGCCACCTCAAGCACCTAGCTGTCCGGCCCCAACCTCTCCTTAACAATCCTGCCGAGCATCTCACCCTCAGCCTCTTCTTCCCCACCCTTACCATCACCTGTGCCACCATTTATGTCCGCCCTCGCACCCCCATCCCGTACGATTTCCTGGCCCACATTGACCGCACCTTCTCCACCTATGTGATGGCCGCCGACCTCAATATCCACAGCCGTGATCCTGCCAACCTCCGGCGGTGGCATCAGTTTCTCACCACTCTCCAGGGAGACCTGGTTCCCCTGCCTCAGCACACCCGGCCCGAATCCAACACCACTCCTGATGTAGTCCTTGCCTCTCCCAACCTCCTTGGGCGCATCACCGCGGATGTCCTTGACCTCATGGGCAGTGACCATGCTCCTGTCCTCCTCACTATCTCTAACGGTCGCCATCCCCACCACGCTCCTCGCCCTGCCGTTCCTCCTAAACTTGTCCATGATTACTCCCGTGCCAACTGGGATGCCTACCGGGATTCCATTCACACCCAGGTTGACAGCCATGACCTTACCCTCCAGTCTCCTGATGACATCTCTCGCACTGCTGCCTTCCTGCACCAGACCTTGTCTGACGCCGTCGCCACCCATATCCCCACCAAAGCCATCCACCCTCACCGCCCCGCCCTGCCTCCACAGGCCGTCCTTCTCCTTTGAGAGTCCCGCCGCCTCTACCGCTCTTTTCTCCACACTCGTGACCAGGATACACTTACCCGCCACCGGCAATTACAGCGACACATCCGCAACCTGCTTGTTGCGAAGAAACGCCGAGCCTGGCGCGAGACATGTACACAACTCAACACCACGCTCCCCATCAACTCTTCCAAGTATTGGTCTGCTTTCCACTGCCTTACTGGGAACCGCCCCACCCCCCAGTACCCTCTCCTCCTTAATGACCGTCCCTTTCCTGACAACCTCAGTAAGGCCGACCACTTTGCCTCCCACCTCTCTGATGTTTTTTCCATCCCAGATGATCCCCACTTTGATTATTCCCTCTTCCCTGATGTCATGGACCATACAAATACCTCTGTTCCTCACCTTGCTCCTAGCTTCCAGTACTTGGGCCACACCCCACCATCTGCACTTAACACTCCCATCACTACACAGGACATCAGCCTCACACTCCGCACTAAACGCAACACTGCTCCCGGCCACGACTGCGTTACCTACCGCCACCTCAAACACTGCCCTCCCTCCTTCCTTTCCCTCCTTGCCACCCTCTACAATGTCATCCTTGCCACTGGCTTCTATCCCGACCTGTGGAAAACCTCCCATATCCTGATGTTCTCCAAACCCAATAAGCCTCCATCTGATGCCTCTTCCTATCGTCCTATCTGTCTCACAGCGGTGTTCAGCAAGCTCTTGGAATCCATCCTTTCCCGGAGCATCCATCTCCACCTCCACCAAAACCACCTACTCCCAAACACCCAATGTGGCTTTCGACCTTCCTTCTCTGCTGATGACCAACTCCTCCGCCTCACTCATCTCCTCTCCCTCCAGCTTAACTCCCGTCGCTCCGCCATTTTTGTCTCACTTGACCTCGAAAAGGCCTACGACCATGTCTGGCATCCCGGTCTCCTGTTTAAACTCCAAACCTACGCCCTTCCTATCAACTACATCCGTCTGGTGGCCTCCATCCTCTCCCACCGCCCCTCCTATGTTACCATCCATCATGCCAATTCCCACACCTTCTACCCCTCTGCCGGTGTGCCCCAGGGCTCTGTCCTCTCCCCTCTCCTCTACCTCCTGTATACGGCAGATATGCCCCAACCCCCCCCCCTCCAGTACACCTCTTGCAATATGCTGATGACACCGCATTCCTCGCCCTCGCTCCTACCCTCCAACGGTCCCAACGCCTTCTCCAGAATCACCTTGACCTTTTTGCTGCATGGTGTAACAGGCTCCTGAAACTCAATCCTTCCAAGACCCAGGCAATCATCGTAGGTCGTACCACTCGCTCCTTCCGGCTCCTGGATTTCTCCCTTACTGTCTGCGCACGTCCTGTCCATCTCACCCCCACCCTCACCTACCTTGACCTCACCATTGACCGTCACCTCACCTGGATACCTCATCTCCGCTCCATCCAATCCAAAGCCCACAACCACCTCCGACTCCTCAAACTCCTCTCTGGCCGGACATGGGGGTTGCACCCCTCTACCATCCTCCACACCTACAAATCCTTAATCCGTCCCATCCTCTGTTATGCCAGTCCTGCCTGGATATCTGCCCCCCCCCCCAAATTTTATCAGTCCCTCCAGATCCTTGAGCGTCATGCACTCCGCCTCGCCTTCCGTATCCGAATCCCGTCTCCCATGCGGATCCTCTATGATCTCATTTCTTTCCCCCATCTGCTCCTATTCCTCGAACATATCCGCATCCTCTACACCTCCCGCTGTCTTGAACCCCCTCACCCCCTGGTTGCTCCTCTCCTCTCCCATCCCCGCCCCCTGCCACGTCTTCACCGTTGTGTCCCCCCTACCCTCCATCTCTACACCCTCCATCTCCTTTCCCAAGGTGGCTTCCATCAACTCCCCCTCCCGGATGATGCCCTCTCTCCCTTCATTTATCCTTCCTATCAACTCTGATCCTCCCCCCCCCTCCTTTCCTCTGTCCTTTCCCTGGGCTCCCTCTTCCCCCCCCCCCTTCCGTCCTGTTTCCTCCCCACTAAACCTCTCCCTAGCTCCCTTCTTCCCCCCAGTCCTTTTGTATTCCCCTCCTCTGCCTACCCCCCTCCCTGCCGCGTCTGCCCCCAAACCCTCTTGTGGGTCCTCATTCTCCATCAGCTCCTTTCCTGGTTCCCCCCCTGCGCTTTTACTCTCCTTTCCCCCCTTTTTTGTTTTCCCCTCTTCTGTCCAGTTTCCCCCCACTTGCTCTCGACTGTGGTGTCACATTTGCCAACTTTTTCGTGCAGTGTTCCAGTGACTATTCAGTGTTGTTTGTCTTTCTCGTGTTGCGAACAGAAACCATGCTGTCGCTGGGAGTGAATTTTATGACTTTTGCGAACAGAATCCAGACAGTCGCCGTGTTTTTTTAATTGTCTATTGTTTTCCCTGTCTGCTCCGTATGTATTTTTATTAGCATCATCATCCCTCTGTTGTTTGTTTTAAGTTCCACGATTTCTTTTCGCCTTGTTACTCTTTAAGTCCCCGATTTTATTGCCTGTTTTTTATTATTATTTGTTCTCCTGATCTTTGTCATACAATCTGTAGGCTGAAGAGCGGCGTACTAAGCTGCTGCCAGCCCGCCCCCTTAGGGGGGAATTGAAATTCAATAAAGGGAAAAAAAAAAACTCAGCTAGCAGGCGATTATTGTAGGCAAAACCACCTCTTCCTTCCGTCTCCACGGCTTCTATATCACCATTTATGGCCGTCCTTATCATCCTCACCCCTACTCTCAAGTACCTTGGCGTCACCCTTGACCGTCGCCTCTCCTGGACCTCCATCTCCGGACGATACAAGCCAAGGCACGCTCCCGCCTCTGTCTCCTCAAGCTCCTTTCTGGCTGCACATGGGATCTGGACCCCTCCACCATCCTCCATATCTATAAATTCCTCATCTGCCCTATCCTCTGCCACACAGGTCCTGCTTGGATCTCCGCCCCTCCTACCTTTTACAGAGCCCTTCAAATCCTAGAACGCCATGTGCTCTGCCTCGCCTATCGCATCCGTCTCCCCTCCCACACACACATCCTCTATGACCTTATTCCGTTCCCGCACCTCCTCCTTTTCCTTGAACAGATACGGATCCTCTACACCTGCCATAAACTTGATCCCCCTCACCCTCTTGTCTCTCCCACCCCCATCCGCTGCCGCGCCTGTATTCCCACGTCCCACCTGATCTCCATGTCTCCACTCTCCATACCCTCGGCCAAGGTGGCTTCCACCAACTCCCCCTCCATGATGATGCCCTCATCCCCTGCATCTACCCCTCCTACCAACTTTTATACTCCCACACCCTGTGTTTTTTCCTTAGGACATCCTCTCTCCCTTCTCTCCCTCCTCCCTTCCGCCCCCCCTCCTACCCTTGGGCTTCCCCTACCCCCTACCTTCTTTCCTCCATCTCCTCTACCATTGGCATCTACACCCTCCCCTCTCCCTCCTCCCCCACCTTTTCCCCTTTTTGGCAGGTCCCCGGACTCGTAGACGTCAAGTGAACATTCACGCGCCGGAGATCATCGCCATCGGTTCTTTGTGTGTGGCGTCGTGTTAGTGCTTTAGTGTTTCACCGCTCACGCTCCATCGTTCACGTGTGTTATTTCAGTCAAGTGCTGAACGTTTTTATTTTACTACACCTGCGAACGGCTCGTGTTTTGTACTCATGTGTCCAATGTTTTTTGTACATCATTATGTTTTGTTTTTCTATGTCTTCCTTGTTGCTATTTGTACTATCTGTAAGAGTAAGATTGCCGCTGTCGGCCCACTTTTGTATAAGGTGTTAAAATAACAATAAAGAAAAAAGAGCTCAGCTAGGCAGTCCGAAATTCGTGGAGTCTATCGACATCGCTTCAGCAGACAGAGTGTTTGGAGTACTTTGTTTCCGTTACTAGTGGACGTTGTGCATTCGTGTCGCTTGTCACCCCGTTGCTTGTTGTCGTCGTAAGGTCTCCCTTGGTCGTCCGTCGTTGTTCGTGTCCATCCTTTCCCGTTCGTTTGTTGTTCTTGGGTCGCTCCCGTTTGGTTCCGCCGCGCTTCGTTCTCGGCAACCCCGCTACCGTTCCGGTCGTGGTTACAACAAAAGTGTTTATTTAAATTTAGCGTTTCCGAAAATTCATTATATTTCGTCAGTATTTCAGAGTTATTAAAGGAGTGTTTAAGACATAACTCTACAGCTTTTCTTGCATTTAAGGACAGTTATTGCTTCGTAGTTAAACCTACACTGTTTGTTAAAAGGAGTGAAGCACCGGAAGAAATGGTTGGAGGTCAATCTAACTTCATACGTGTGCCGCTCTCGGCGGGTATGGAAATTATTAGAGTTGCAATTCTACCTGTAAGGAAAGGGCAGTGGATAGTGTTACTAGCGTTTAGTGTTGTTACCAGGTACGATAGGTATGTAAGGGGCGTGGGCAGTGTCAGATGTTGAGTGACTTCTGTGAAGGACACGAAGATGCCGCTTACTCGTGTGAGACAGCGTTATCAGCAACTGAGTTTCAAAGCAATCTTGCTGTGGGTCTCCATTTGACCGGCTGGTCGTATCGTACTGTGTCCAGATTCGTGTGGCACCTGGATGTGACCGTGGCCCGATGTTGGACTGCATGGGACGGACGGCAGGCATACTCGTCGAAAAGCTTTCGGTCGACCCATTCTGACCACCAGAAGGGATGATCACCGTATTGTGCACTAACCACATCGTAAACCCTTCTGCCCTCCGAAAAAAAAGTAATAAACTTCCTGCAACATTTTGTGCCATCGCACATAGTTGGACGGAGACAAACAGGACCCAGACTAGGGAGCAGCCGTCCGACGCGTATTCTGCCGTTAACATCGCAACACAGACGTCTGCTTTTGGAGGAGTGCATTGATCGGAAAGCGAGGACTGGTTATGAATGGCGTCGCACTGCGTTCAGCGATGAATCGCGGTTCGTCACTACCCAGTGTGAGCATCGTCGGTAAGTGCGACGGCGAGCCGGTGATAAGTCCCATTCCTCCAATGTTTTGGAGAGGCCCAGCAGTGTTGCCGGCCGCTGTGGCAGAGCGATTCTAGGTGCTTCAGTCCGGAACCGCGCTGCTACTACGGTCGCAGGTTCGAATCTTGCCTCGGGCATGGATGTGTGCGATGTGCTTAGTTCGTTTTAAGTATAGGGGACCTCAGATGTTAACCCCCATATTGCTTAGAGCCATTTGAACCATTTTGAACCCAACAGTGTTAATCCTGACGTCGTAGTGTGGGCAGCCGTCAGGAATAACTTCTGGTCATGGCTGGTAGTGACTGAAAGAACTCTGACGGCACAATGGTACGTCATGGACATCCTGCGGCCTCGTGTGTGAGATTCTTTAAAAGTGTAATTCTCTTCCACACATGACACGTGTCTCTACGAGCTGGCTGCGCGATATGAGATACTCTGTTGGCCAGCAAGATGCTGAGTTCCCCCCGATGGATTAGGATATCGACGAGCAGTTACAACAGCTGTGGGCCGGCTTGCCGCAGGAGAGGATACAACGTCTTCCCGACCCCCTGCGCAACCGAATCAATGCACACATCCAGGCCATACTGATAAGTGGACTCATACCGACAGGTTCCTTGTAAATCTGAATCGACTTAATCTCTGAACTACCTCGAGATGACTGGGTGTTTGTGTTGTACTCACTTCATCATCATTCGTGAATGTGGCGCGTTTGGACTGAACGAAGGTTGGGACTTTGTACGGGCGCTGATAACCGCGCAGTTGAGCGCCCCAAAACCCAAACATCGTCATCACCATCATCATAATCATCTCTGAACCAACTTACAGAACCAATTCAGTTTAATGCAAGCACCTTGCAGTTGACAAAAGCAGCCGTTATGTTTCGATAACAGACTGTGATACGACCTGACTTTCATAACGTACAGTTGATTCCAGAGCCTCAGTTCGATCCTCAGTTTTGCTACAAGGATGAGATGGAAAGTGGATCGGCGTCCAATCGGTATCGTTAGAACTAGTAAAGAATTACAGAAAAAATGGAGAGCTGCAAGCTATACCTGTGAGCCCACAAAATTAGCGTCCAGGAAGCAGCGATAGGTCGACAACTTTCCGTGGACCCCTGACCATAAACTCTTTTTAGGTTATTCAGTGGCAGTAAGGGATATCAGAACATTGCGGATTAAGGACAACTGCTCATGGAATGTTCTCTTCTTAGTGTATGCTGTCACAGACAAAAAAAATTCCACATGCACTTCCAAGTCTCGACGTCTATTTAGAGATTTATATTTTTCCCACCTGCTCTTCCGACTCTCGACATCTGCAGAGGTTTTTATCTATGTACTATTATTTAAACGGTTTCACAATCGTTCTTCTGATGTTTAAGAAATTTTTTCTGCCTCCACTAGAAAGTGAAGAAACCTACATTCCATGTTGAAGAACCCGTAGGCCACGCCAACGATCTTGACTCTAAAAATTATTTTCTGTCGAAGGTGCACTTACTCTTATCGGGTCCGTTGTCATGACTGTGACCTGATGGCCTCTCTTGGCGAGCTCGAGAGCTATCAGTCTGAAAGGCAGCTGGTGGCTGATGGAGGCCGTCGGGATGATGCCCAGGATCCTGGCTGAGTGGGCCACTCGAGCCGCCAGCATCACTACTAGGATCAGCGGCACGGAGGCATTCATTGTGAAAATGGCGGAGTCTCACCTGCAGGCAGGGGCAACGACCACGTAAAAGCGCCGTACCGGTCTGCGAAAGAGAAACATTAAAAAACCATCCTTAGCGTTAAAGTCTTTCTAGACAGCCCAGGACATAATGGAACATTTGTTACCGTAGCAAATCCTAGCTTTACTTAATATGCACCCCAGTTTGTTTATGAAGAAGCAATTCTTGGTTTTGCACACGAAATTTTGCTGAAGAAATCTTCAGAAGAAGGCAGAAAACAAGGGAAAAAGAACCCTGAGTACAAATCTGTGGCCTTCTGAAGAGATGACATAAAAAAAGTTTTGAAATTACAATGAAATCCAGACCATTAGCTGCTTACAGGCATTGATAAATATCAACGGGGGCATTTGAAAATGTTTGCGCAGACCTAGACTCGAACCCAGGATCACCTGATTATATGGCAGACAGTGTATCCGACTGATCCACCGAGGACACAGAGGACGGAGTGACTGCAGGGACTATTCTCTGGCAAACTCCCCGTGAGATCCACATTTCCAACTTACTGTCCACACATTACATTTGTTGTGTCCCTGCCCACGGTACTCATTACTCGCGACAGTCAATCTACCGATTTCGGTAAGAGTTTGAGCAATGCGAGTGCTTCCGCATTGAAGAAGATCATTGTCCAGTAAGCCTTATCTATATGAACATGCTATCTGTTCTTTCGGACATGTCTTCATATAGATAAGAGTTACCGGCCAATGATCTTCTTCAGAGTGGATGCTCTCACATTGCTCAAACTCTTATGGGAATCAGTAGACTGGCTGCGATGAGTAATGAGTGTAGTGGGTTGGTTGGTTGGTTTGGGGAAGGAGACCAGACAGTGTGGTCATCGGTCTCATCGGATTAGGGAAGGATGGGGAAGGAAGTCGGCCGTGCCCTTTCAGAGGAACCATCCCGGCATTGGCCTGGAGTGATTTAGGGAAATCACGGAAAACCTAAATCAGGATGGCCGGACGCGGGATTGAACCGTCGTCCTCCCGAAAGTGAGTGTAGTGGGCAAGGGCACTATAAATGTAGTGTGGGGACAGTAAACTGGAAACGTGGAATTCACGGGGACTATGCCAGAGATCAGTCCCTGCAGTCGCTCAGTGCTTTGTGTCCTCGGTGGCTCAGTCAGCCGGCACGGTAGCTCAGCTTGTCGGTGAAAGGCTTAGTTGCCCTCCGTAATTAAAAAAAAAAACACTGAGCGAATAGATCATCGATGAACCTGAGCAAGTTTCATGGTACATCCGACCCAAACAAATACAGCGGCCAATGACGAACAAAATGAGATCAGAAAAAGAAGTCGCATAGAACATGTAAGCAGGTGATCCTGGGTTCGGGGCCTGGTCGGGGCACACATTTTCAATTGTCACTGTTGATATTTATCAACGCCTACAAGCAGCTAATGGTATGGATTTTATTGTAATTTCGTTCTTCGAGAGCTGCAAGATCACCAATGGTATCTGTTCTTTCGGACATATCCGAAAGAACACATACCATCTTCATATACTCATATGTCATATAAAAACGTTAGGTTGAACTTTATATTGTATTTTATGAAAATTGATACTTTTTTAAAGTTTATGTTCCTTTTTCTCAGAATCTATGAATTATTTAATTTCGTACGCTTTTTCTGTGAACACAATAATTGTCGTCTCAAGAGCAAATTTTAAAATTATGAGTGTGCACTGAGATAACGGGCAAAGTGCTTAGAATTTTACCTGAATTTTATGTTACCCTTAAGAATTAAATTTAAAAAATTATTAAAATTCTCCTGTTCCATACATTCAAAAGAATCTCACGAGAGCAGCTTACTATATGCAAAGGGGTTAAACAGGGAAAGTTGTATAGAAATCTAGAAGTCTCTCGAACAGTTTCTGAGAAAAAGATGATTATATTATTTACTGCTATTTCTTGAAAAAGTCCCTATCTTAAATACTTAAGAATTAAATTCATACTATATTAAAAAGTATTATACAGCCTGCTTTGGCTTGCAACGTTCACTGTGTGTTAACGTACCGATGCAATGCCTCGTCGACGTTACTATCGTCGGCGACTTCGGTGGTATGTTCCTGTGTATGGTTCATTGAAAGAAATAAAAATTGACCTTACTTGGAAATTTAATACTGTTATATATATATATATATATATATATATATATATATATATATATATATATATATATATATATAATCCAAGGAAATTAACAGTAATGTGTTACTTTCATGTAAAGCACGTGCAAAATCTCGTTGTCATGTATTCAAAACTGTGGATTTGGCGCTTCTTTTAAATAGTGTCTGTTTTCCATGAACGTGTCCCCCCTCCCTACTTAAGAGAGTTGTGAAAAACTGTCAAATTAATGATTTCAGTTGTTCATTAAATGTTGAGTCTTCTGATCAGAGATAGAAAATGTGCTGGCTTGATTCACCTATCGTCTCTCAATTCCAAGTTAGAAAGTTTTATTATGGACTGCTTCTGCAGCACAATTGCGCACAGGCGTTTAATGTTCTTACTAAAGGAGAACTTTCTACACAATGTTATCCCACTCAGCCACTTAATGAACGTGGATAGTCAAAATACTTAACACCGTTTAAATATTTTGATAAAGAAACTAGTAATGATGAAGGAGTGTTGTACTCAATGGAAAAACTGTTCTGTGTTTTTAGTTGAGGGTCAGTAATTTGTAAATTAATTACAATTTCCTGCCTTGCGCTTTGTCTGAGATTGATTATAATAATTTTTGCCACTTCAAAAGATATAAGTTCTCGTCAGTATCCATTAAATAGGAGGAAAACAATGTATTTATTGAACACAGTTGATATTAATATCGAACATTGTGGAGATCCATTAATGATTTCCTCAACCGGAAAATCTTTCCTGCCTTATTACTTGAATTATCCACTTGTTAAACTATTAATTCTTTGAATGCTTTTTTTTACAGTAAAATTTGCTATGTCCATTTTACGGAAGCTGAGAAAAACCTGGAGGCGTCTGTGCTCTTTATTGGGATCCCTACGCTGGCCACCTTTGTGAAGAACTCTGGGTGTTTATTATACACGTCTTAGCGAATGCAGGTCATGTTTCCTATTTCCGCCTCATATTCAAAACACTATAAATATTAATAGTTGAAAACCCGAAGAAAAATGCATAATTATAGGTTTATACTGGTGTGCTGCACGACGTTTTCTTTCACCTTAATTGAAGTTGATGGTATGGCTAAAATAATTCCATTGTTTCACTCAAAAACAAAGAATTCATAGTGAAAAATATGTGAGCACCCACAGGTATGTGTCCTGGATGAGTGATAAATATCCAGAGAAATAGAAGAAAAATTCTATTAGCAATACTGAAGACTTTTCCAGAACACTGCCATCATAAACGTCATAGGAAATAATTTCAGAGTCATGTTAGGTAGGTATAACTGTACAACTGTAGTATCACGTTCTCTAAAAGTGGTGTATTGTAATTTCGCTAAAAGATGTTCCTTAGCCTTTCCTCTTTTGTTAAGATACGATTTTTACCAGAGAACGAGTACTGAGCGGTGAAGTTGTAACCCTGTAATACGCCTTACGCGGTATTAAACTTCAAAGAAATTGAATTTTTATCAGTCTTCTTCACTTACTCTTTTCTGCTGCTTGAGCATGTTTTCCTCTTCAGATATCATCATCAGCAGCAGCAGCAGCCAATTCAATCATTAAATGATGTGGCCTCTTCGAGTCGTTGATTTCAGGTAGGCTTTCAGTAGTCCTCTCCAAGTGCATCGGTCTTGGACTGTTCTCTGCTACGTGCTACCAGCGATCTTCTTGATATCTTTGTCCCATCTGTTCAGTGGTCTTCCTCTAGGCCTCCGATGCTCTCTCGGACTCCACTCAAGTACTAGCTTCGTCCATCTGCTGTTTTTTCCTCTGGCGACGTGACCAGCCCACTGCCATTTCAAGGAGCCTACTGTCTCTAAGGTGTCCTTAACCTTCGTCACAGGCCGGATGTCACATGTCCTTTTCCAATTCCTTTTTGTATAGTCCAGCATTGATCTTTCCATGGCTCCTTTTGTAAATGAGTTCAGTGTCCATGACGCAACCACACGTCAGCACAGGAAGAATACATTGATCACATACTGTTTTCTTTAGATTTACTAGCATTTTTTATCTGAATGCTGCTGAATTCCGCCGGCCGCTTTGGCCGAGCGGTTCTAGGCGCTTCAGTTCGGAACCGCGCTGCTGCTATGGTCGCAGGTTCGAATCCTGCCTCGGGTATGGATGTGTGTGATGTCCTTAGGTTAGTTAGGTTTAAGTAGTTCTAAGTCTAGGAGAGTGATGACCTCAGATGTTAAGTCCCGTAGTGCTTAGAGCCATTTTTTTTTCTCCCAAACGCTTGCCAGTAAGGCAATATCATGAGCAAATCTCAAGCTGGTAAGCCTTCTTCCATTCATTCTAATTGCCTTACCTTCCCAGCTCAGCTTTGACATAGTCATTTCCAGTACAGCCGAGGTTTTGAGATCGGATCGCCTTGCTTTACGCTCCTCATGATGCGGAATTCTTGAGTTGATTCACCGATATTAACATAAGCTGAAGAAGTCTTGTAGGTATTGCTGAGCACTTCAGTGTACGCTGCTCCCATTCCTTGTTCACTCAAAGCTTGGAGGACAGCTATATGGCTAACGGAGTCAAAGGCCTTTTCAAAATCAACAAAGGCAATGCAGAGAGACAGCTGGTATTTATTTGTTCTGCTTATCACTTCACTAACGGGCAGAATGTGGTCAATAGTGCTAAAATTGCTTTGGAATCCTGCTTGTTCTATAGGTTGGGCTGAGTCTAGAGGGGGACTAATTCGATTTAACAGAATCATTGTGAAAAATTCGTACGAAATTGAGAGCAAGCTGATAGGACGATAGTTTTTGATATTGTGAGTACTTCCTTTCTTGTGTATCAATATAATCTTTGCCTTGTCCCACGATAGTGGGATTGAAACATAGTTCCGCAGGAAGTAAATACTTTTGCCAAGTGATTTATTGTTTCCTCTCCTGCCAGTCTCAGGATGTCAACACTGAGCTCTTCATCACCCGGCACTGTTCCCTTCTTCATGCTGTCTAGAGCACACTTGACTTCCGATGAGAGTATATCTGGAACAGTAGGTACATCAATTAATTTAAATACACTCAAATTTTCCCTTGGTTTGCTATACAAATTGCTAAAAAAGTCTCTGATGAACTTCAAAACCTCCTCCTTTTCAGTGATTCGACTATCATTTCCACCAAGTGCGATAATCTGCTTTTTACCGATTGTGATTTTGCCTTTGGGTGACTTCAGACTTGTCTTGTTCTCCGCGTTTGCTTGTAAGGTGTCTTCACTGAATTTCTGTGTGTCATTTTTCATTTCTCTTCGCACTGCCTTACATAGTTCGGAATTCGCTGCCATGTCACGATCGGTTTGGATTTTCATTTCTCTCCTCTGTTGTAAAAGGTTTTCAGTCTTGACACTGAACTTCTTTGGTTTTTTATTCTTTTGGCATAGCCCACCAACTTCTTGTGTACTTGAAACAATCATTTCCGCCAAATCTCCATCTTTAGTTTCGTGGAATTTGCTTTAGAGGACTTCTTGGAATTTCGACGAATGTTCTTCCAGGTTTTTGAAGGTTGATTATGCCTCTCTTACCTTTCATCGCTTACATTGAGCTCGGTCTTTGCTCTCACCAGACGGTGATCACTGCCAGCGTTGAACTGATTTAGCACTGTCACGTCTTTTACAATTCGCGGAATGTTTGACAGAATAAAGTCTATCTAATTTTTGACATTGAAATTTGGGCTACTCCAAGTCCATTTTCGGTCAGGATGTTTCTTAAAGAATATATTCATAATGGACATATTGGTGTACTCAGCGAACTGGACTAATCTCTCACCTCTATCCTTTCGGTCATCAATCCCATAGTTACCCACCACTGTGTCACATTGTTTCTTGGTGCGAATTTCTGCATTAACATAGCCAATAACCATCTGGAAGTGACAATCGCTACCTTTTTTACAGGTGCTATCCAGGATTTCATAAAAATATTCCATTTCTTCGTCAGAGTGGCTTGAAATGGGAGCATACACCTGAACAATCTGTATTTTATACCTATTCGACACTTTAAGGACCATTCGAACTATCCTGCTGGAAGTTCCTTCTAAGAAAGGTACTCTGTCAGCGATATTCTTGTTAATTAAGAACACAACGCCATTGAGTTTCCGTTCCGGGTCGCCACAAAAGTAGAACAAGTTACTAGAGTGCAAACAGAGACAGTCTTCCCCTTTTCGGCGTACTTCGCTTAAACCAACAATACTCCAGTTGATTTCTGTAAGCTCTTTCTCGATCTCTTTTAGTCTGTCGTTGCCTGTCAGACAGCGACAGTGACAGTTATATGTACAGACTTGAAAAATCTGCTTCTTCTTTTCATCACATCTTGGTTCCAAGACGGGTGTAAACCGAATGTGTACGCAACGGAGAATAATACACGCTAAAATGAAGATCTGGCCCAGTCTTACTACCCCCTGAAGCAGATCTTAGGATCTCTTAATTCTATAAATTAGAATCTAAACATAAATGAATGATGAAGGCAACTAAACCTACTAAATGATAAACGTTGCTCCTGCTTATATATTTATTGTAGTTTTAAAAAAAACTTTCTAATGTAAAGTTTACATTCCCTAAGTAAAATTACTAATCAATCCAACTCTGCACCTTATTATGACTGTACGGTCTAATATCAATAACGCGAAGTGACTGACATCATCTACGTACCAAACACTAGAAGACTCTACTTTCAAAGATGATCTACGATGGTATGGAACCTCAGTAGAAATAAACTAACGTGATCACAGCTGTTTAACTTTTATAGCCCTAATAAGCCGAAGCAGTTTGCGATATCACCGTATGTACTACGTCTGGTGCGTCGAAGTGATGGTTCTCGTACTCGACTGCGACGATGGAAGAACTCCAGCCACAGATAAACTCCTTCAAACACTAGGACGGCAGAAGGCGGTCCTCTGACTAACATACTCTAATGCTGTCTTCTCCTCTCTGTGTTCTACAGACGAGAAACGCGAACTCCCAGCCACAAGGACGGAGTTCAGATAACGTCTCAACGTAAGTATAGGCTGAAGAAGTGCTCTCGATTACCGAACGCTGCGTACTCAACGACGACAATCAACCCGGAGGTGAAGTCCAGAACCGCATAGGTTGGCAACAGTGCCTAGCTGTTCAAACTATAAACTCTCCTGAGAGCAAGGACAGCAAATCCGCCTGTATCAACAAAGCCGATATCGAGCGACCGTCACACACGGGCGCTCACAACGGAAGACCTCGTCTCTCCAGCGCTGGCTTTCCAGCAAGGCTCGGCTCCCAGCCATCGTAACGAATCATATTCCCGAAACCACGGAATATTCTCCCTCTCTGCAGATTCTTCCGAACACCGACCAACAATATTTTAGTCTTTTGTCGTACAGCGCGGAAAGTTTGCGAGGAAAAACCTACTCGTACAGTGGTACGCTACTGAGTAAAAATCCTTGGAAATAACCCAGCCTGCGTGGTTTCTGAGGTGCCGCTTCCTCGTTCCTCTCACCTTCGTCCAAGAGTTTCAGCGTTCGCAAGTATTATCCGGTTATCCTTCCGACGCCTACTACAATAGCGACCAGCCATCACCCTATTGTGCTGCAGAGCTCAGGTGCCACGATGTCTATCTAGCGATTTCCTGCGCTTAAGCAGGACCAACACCTGTGCGGGCCTTCCACCCAGAGGTTGTGTTCTGCCTGCCGTTTCATCTCCACTGGCGTTCCAACCTTTACTAGTATAGGCAATCATTCATTACTCCGTTTCTATAATAAAGACACCCGTCACCTTTCATGAAATAAGCGTTAACAATTATTTACAAGGCGTAAGTGACATTGTCAGTCTCCTTTAAATATTCATATATATGATGTACTACCTATCAAATAATACCTGTGATTGTACATCACGACAAAGTATGTGGATGAGTGCTTGTAAGGTGCGAAATTATAGCCACCTTACATGGTGTTTGGGACATCAAAGTTGCTCCCACCCGGAGATCCGATTATGGGGCTATTACTCCAGAAAATTTAACATTAATGTCACACATCACAACTCAAATACATAAGAAGACATAATGAACCATACGCGCTGCCGTCTGAGTTTTTGTTTATGACCATCAGTTTAACCTAACAGTGTATTTTCTTCATCTGTGACATATGTTACTTCACTTCGTTTTGTTACAACCCATATCGTTTTAGGCCTGTTACCTGAATTGTTAATCAGAAGAATTGCGGCCAAGACATTGCTTTCAACGACGTACCAATAGTTATAGTATAAAAGTCCGAGTAGAGATTGACATTTCCAGGAACGAATATAGATTCATTATAGAGGAGGGCTGTGTGTTTCACGCTTTGTGGCTTCCCGGAGGTGAATACGCAGCCACGGTGCACTAGGAATACAGTGGCCATGAAGCCATCTCCGTGGACAGTAATATTTTTGATAAACATTCCCCCTCCGCACGTTTCGCTTCTACATAACGACGATGACCAACCAGTAACTGAAGGAAGAATTTTAGCCAGTAACTACTCTTCTTCCGCATAAGCGTGGGGATACTCCTTTTCTATCCAACGATGATGGCCCATCAATGGTAGCCACAATAATTTTACCCATTTCTTCACTATAAGCGTGGGCAAACTCTCTTTTAGAAGAAAAAGCGACACTAGCCTTTAACGTGTTCAGCTCTATATGAACTGCTATCCTGAAGAAGACCCCAGCAGCAGAGAGGTCGAAACATCGATCGTGTAGAAGAAATAAGTCATGACCTAACAACCTACAACCTACAATATTTTAACTTCAGTTGTTAATTTGTCTCATAATATGCAGACGCTTAGGCTTTTGTAATAAATGTCCTTTCCAAACTGCCGAACAAAAAACGGTAAATACCTAGCTTAAAGGGGGGAGGGGGGAGGGAGGGAGGAGGGAACGAAAGTAAACCTCACAGCTTTAGAAGGTATGCGTTGTTATTTCAATGGTTACAGTATCGACTGAAATTTACGAAGAACTTGGCAGTATGATCCCACTTATCAGGATTTGCATTTCCTCTGGCCTGGATGAGTGCACTTATTAGCTTGGGAAGAATGTCATAAAGCCATTGTATCCTTTCCTGTGGCAAATAGTTCATTAGTTCATAACTGTGTAACTGGTGCTTGATATCCTTCATACTGGCATGTCCCACATATGTTCTGTCAGGTACAAACCTTAGGATCTTTCACAGGAGTACGTCAATATCTGGCAGACAATTCATAGAGACACGTGCCATGCGTGGAGGAGCATTGTCCTGCTGAAAAATAGCATTGCGATATTGTCGGGTGAGAGGTAACATATGAGAATGCAGGATGTCCTTGACATTCCGTTATGCAGTCAGAGAGCCTTCAATGGCTATTAGCTGTGTCCTAAAGTCGTAGCTGATGACACCATGCACCAGGAGTCACACAGCTGTGTCTCTCTAGAACACTGTTAAGTTTGAGACTTCTTCCCAGGATGCCGCTATACTTTCCAACGATGGTCATCTGGTAGTGCAGAATCGCGATTCATCACCAACACAGTGCAACACCATTCATCGGCAGTCCATGCTTCCCGGTCATAGCACCTCTCCATAGGTAGTCTACTCGAGCGACGGTGATTCCGAAGTCCGACTGCAGCTGGTTTTCGTCCAAAGGTGTCACAGAATGTTGCAACGGGTCCATTACGTGTTGTATAATGGCAGGCGCAGAAGTAAAGAGATTACTGTGTGCTTGGTGCACAATACAGTGATGCTCCCTTGTGGTGGTCAGGCGTGACTGATGAGAACCTCGATGACGAGTACACCTTCTCTCAGGTTCCCAGGCTTTCTAACATCACATCCGAATGCCCCACAAATCTGTACATTGCACGATGCGACCAGCTGGTGAAATGGAGACCAACAATGAGGCCACTTTCTAACTCTGTCAGGTGCTGATAATGTTGACTAACACGAGTACGCAGCTTGTCAGTGTCCTTCACACGATCATTCAACTTCTCTCGCTGATCACACCTGTTATATGAGGTGTGACAAAAAGTAATGAGATTGATGCGGAAAAAAAATGTTGTGTAAGTTAGTCAGTTTAGTGTTGTCTCCTTCAAAGTAGTTCCCTTCTGATTGCACACACTTTTTCCAGCCCTTCTGCCACTGATGGTAACATTTCTGGAATTCATCTTCTGCCACTGATGGTAACATTTCTGGAATTCATCTTCTGTAATATCCTCTAAGACCCTCGTCACAGCTTTTTGGACATCTTGTGTTGTTTGAAAATGGCGTCCCTTGACCGCCGTTTTGAGTCTTGGAAATAGAATAAAGTCGCACGGAGCGATATCTGGTGAATAAGGTGGCTATGGTATCTGTTTTGAGGTTAAAAATTGCCGTACTGACAGAGCAGTATGGGATGGCGCATTACCGTGATGCAGAATCCAATTTTGCACAAATCTTTCTCATACCAAGATCTTCAGTTATAATTAGACGAGCCGTTTCTCGACTGATGTTCAGTTCTTCTCCAGTAATTTTCACGGATAACCTTTGATCAGATCGAGGTTGATGGTCATCCACTGCGGTCTTCATTTTCAACATTCGTTCTGCCTCCGCTAAACACTTTATAGCAACGAAAAACTTGAGCTCTTGACATAACTTCCTCTCCAAAAGCCTTCTGAAGCTTACCGTAAGTTATCGTCGCGTTTTACCCAATTTAGCGCAAAAAGAAATGGCATACCATTGCGCAATATTAAGCAGTTCCATTTCCGTGACGAGAGACGCAAACACGTGTTAACTTATTACAGCACAACTGACGACTGAGCAGTTGCATCGATGTACCGCTTGGACTAGAAGCAGCTTATAGACCAAGGTCAAAGATATTGTGCCTACGCAAGCCTGCAGGGTTGCCACATCTTGCAAAGAAACTCAGTCTCATTACTTTATTGTCACACCTCGTACATCATACGAGGCATTTTAATGGCGCTAAACACGCACAACACTAATGCACTGTGATGGCCATCCTACCTCTCAAAGGCGTTGCAAGCAACCCGATTTACGTATACGCGAATGGTGTGTATGTATTACATTGTGGTCCGACCACGTCTTCTGGATGCTCCACATTTTTTTCAGACAGTATACATTGGATTAAGATTTGTAGGCGCTGTATATTATTATGGATATTATATCAAATTCAACTTCTCATTTATAAGATCAGTTAATCTCTTAAGTGACCTTTGGTTTTTTCATGCTTGTTGAACATCATTTCCCATCACATTGTTAGCTAAGTTAGATTCAAAATACAAGATATGCCTCCCATCAAATATGCTACATTTCACGGTGGCTGTGCTTATACCGTACACTCCACTCTACCTCTCGTAATTATTTCAAAGCTATTGTCTCAACGTATCGTTAACTACCTTCACACACTTTTATGACAGTTTCTTTGTACTACGTTGTTCTATGTTTTTAGTGTTTTGTTAATATAATCACAAGCTTTTTTCGTAGAACTATGTGTGTGTTGTGATGTAACATCTCTGTTTTACATCTCTAAAACAGTATCTGCATAACTACTGGGTGCAGAATTGTGTCACAAGAGAGAGATTACCCATTATGACGACGTTTACTTTTAAAATTAGGAGAGCATATGTTCCAAGAAGGGTCGGGCAACATATTACTTTCCATCACGTACGTCTCGCGAAATAATCACGACGAGAAAATTTGACAAATTACAGACCATAAGGAAGCCTACCGACATTCTTTCTTCCAACGCAAGATGGCGGATGAGCGTGGTTTAGAGGTGTAGGAGGCGATACTAGCGGTGACAGAAGTACCCTCCGCCAAACAACGTAGGTTGATTTGTTGAGTAAAGATGTAGCTCCTCCTCGCCTTGACGTGACTGAGATGTCGGTGTGTTTCAATGATCCACTGATCAATGCTGGCTGGAGTAATGCTTCTTCTAGGAACATCCATGCCACACTGGTCAGCTGGTGATATTGCTGACAAAGAGAAGGCCCGATAGGAGTCTTCTTCTTGGGAATAAGTGGGCGGCAAACACACGAGCCTTAGCTAAGTCTGACATTACTTCCACTTACTTGTGTCAGGTTTCGTCCGTTTTTCTTTCCTATAAGCCTCCCTTGGCCTGCTCTTGTTTTTTCGGCTTCAACGGTTTTAGGTTTCGAGACACCAGGCGACTTTGGTTGGTTCAAATGGCTCTGAGCACTATGGGACTCAACTTTTGAGGTCATTAGTCCCCTAGAACTTAGAACTAGTTAAACCTAACTAACCTAAGGACATCACACACATCCATGCCCGAGGCAGGATTCGAAAATGCGACCATAGCGGTCTCGCGGTTCCAGACTGCAGCGCCTAGAACCGCACGGCCACTCCGACCGGCAAAAATAAAAACGTAAGAACAAAATAAACAACATATAAAATATAATAAGTATTGTACCCCTTCCTTTATCCTTTTCTTTTTTAATGAAATGTTCAGAGGCATATTTAATTTTTGTTCATGGGTGGAGCCTCAAGTGGTTGCACATGACCCTCCTAGTTAGCTTTAGGGTGAAAGTGGCGGTGGCACTAGCTTTGTTTTTGATTTTAGGTTAGATAGGTTTTTTGGGGTAGTATGGGTATCCGAAATACGTAGGCGACTGATGACCTCAGGAGTTAAGTCGCATAGTGCTCAGAGCCATTTCTTTTATTTGTAGTTCTTTCTTTTCTTTTCTTTCCTTTTTTTTCCTAGCTCCATCAGTTCATGTGTTACTGCTTGTTGTCGTCGGAGATTTGGAGTGGCAACATTGGCGAATACTGACAAATACGATATTGGTGTGGGTCATGGCTACTTCAACTCCAAACAAGAGAACAGTATTCGGCGACAGGATACACAAGTACTTGTGCTGTATTTCTTAAGGAGTTTGCATTAGACCCAGGCCTATCACCAGCCTGTTTCCTTACTATATTATTTCTTATTTTAGCTTCTTTCCTGTTAGTTCTTGGTGTTTCCCTAATGTCAGGCTCTGTCAAGAGTATCACCTTAATGTTTGGGGTGTCATCCATGTTGTAATTTTTTGTTCTGAAACATTACTCTCAGTTCATGTTTGCCATTCTTCTGGTTACGTGGAATGACATGACTTCTGTTATATTAGGCTTCGGAAAGAGTCTCCACTTCTTGTAATACTGGTCGAGCTTTCCTTGACTGTTAGTAAGTGTTTGTTCACCTTCATCGAATGTGTTGCTTTGAGCTGCTACAGCTAGGTCGTCGGCGCAGATAAACTTTGAAGGATCAGTAGTGACTATGTAGCTAGTGTACAAGCTAAATAAAAGTGGGACCAAAGTATGGTCCTATGGGCGACCACTCTTTATGGTAGAGGATTTACTTGTGTTTCGATGACCATTCTTTATGGTATGGGATTTACTTGTGTTTCTGCAGTCTTAATTTTAAAAGAGAGGTTTTTAAGCATGTTTTCGATTAGCGTTGTGATCTTTGAGCTTGGAACGGTTTAATTTGGCTTATATATTAATTACCCAGCAGCACGGTGACGTATGTTGCTGTGAGGTCATTAAAGGAAACTGGGGTTTTGTATTTCAGTTAGGAGCCCGTTTCTATAAAAGATGCTACGGCGAGAATTTGCTCGCTGTAGCTTCGATTCTCACGAAATCCTCCAATTACCTCTTCACTTACCGAAGATGTAAGGTGACGTATGGCTACTGCACAGATGCAGAAATTAAGCTTAGTAAATTTGGCCACCTATATGAAACAATTAACAAAAAACCTTAAAAATAAAACTAGGAAATATATTCCAATTAAACACTACAAAGCTGTTGCAGATCCCACACAACACAACGTACGCGAGACATAACGGACTAACGAAAAGCAAGAAAACCGTAATCAGGCACAAGAAATAAAGTCCCTAAAAAGAGTTAAAAGTTGCACAGTAGAAGAGAGACTAAAGAATCAAGGTATAAGAGATACCTTCTATATGATACAATTCTAGATCACAGTAGAAAATGGAAAGAACACCTAGAAAGAATTGAGAGTTCGAGACACCACTTATAGGCTAGAGAAAGTGTCAAGGAAGAAGAGACAGACAAAGACCCCGGCAAGGATGGGTACCGTAACAGACAACTTTGCCTCATACCGGGAGAGGAAAAGAAGAAGAAGGTGTAGCCGAAGGACTCTATGTTTTTGTTCAGTTACAAAAGAGAATCTGTTCGAAATATGAGAACAAGGATTCTGCTTTCCAAAATCATCATGGAATGGAAAACTACATTGCGTCTCAAATCTGCAGGTGGTAGCAGAGAGAAATAAGAATATGTATTAACTGTGGCCTCTGATATGCACGAAATTTAAACGAAAAATATAACTGCATTGTCAACACGAGCAAGAGCAATTTGGGAAAATAATTAGAAGACAGTCGAAGATAGTCTCAGGAATACTTCGGTCTGTAAACATTACTACACATTAGGTATTTTGCAAGGTGTCAGTCATACATCCCACGGTCCCAAAAAAGATAGCAACTCTCCCCTATGTCCATTATCTCATTCTGTTATGTAAATATGTGTTGCGGTAGGAATCATATGACATCACACAGTATTTATTTATCTGACTGAAGCATTTTTACATGGAAAGGATTATCTGCATAATGGTAATGAGCTGGAACATATTTATTTATTATTTTATGTAGGACGTTCAAACTCTCCCCCACCATAAACTATACACATCAAAAACTAACACAGAATATTATCATTTTCTATGAGTCTCTCTGATACATTATCCTGAGGCTACTTATACTTACAAGGGCAAATAAAAACAGTGAATGATAAAAATACGAATAACAATAACAATGATAACAGAAGGCAAAAAGAAGCCTTATTTAATATCATCAGAAGCACAAAGTGTAATGACAGGGGAAGTTTGAAATGACCGTAACTATGTAGAAAGAGCTGACTATTTATTAATGAGACAATCCATTTCGGTCAGCTGTTACTATATTCAGACCTGAGTGAATCCAGTACATTACATAATTCGTGTCATTGTATGTATAGATGCTACAGTCACATTAATGAGCCATACAAGCTGCGTCATGATAAGGCTGATTAATGTGACTGTACCATCTATACATACAATGACACGAATAACGTAATGTACTGGATTCACTCATTATCTGAAGATGGTGATAGATGACCGGTATTAATTACCTGGATAATATCATTTCTGTGATAGATGACTGGATTTATAACAAAATAAGCATTTCCTGGCTCGCCGTGAAACATTATTACATACATGTCGCAACTCGTGAAAAGAGCTGACTGTTTTAATAGGAAATTTTGACAAGGGGGGGGGGGGGGGAAAGTTGAAGGGGGAGGGGAAGAGGAAGTTGAGACTAGTGATCTAAAGATAAGTGTATGAGTTCCTTGAGATTTCGCAGAAGACCCTTCTGGGTTCGTGTTACAGAAAAGGAGTTTGAGAAGATACGACTAAACAGAGAAGATTTTAATTTGTTGGGAGCCACTACTACTTCTATGATATTTAGGTAGATGTGTGAGAGGTGAGTGTGAACGAGAGGGAGTGCAGTGACTGAGCAGGCGGTACTGCAGCAAGAGGGTACGGTAATCATTAATTCTGTATTCACGTAGCCATGATATTGTTTCTTAGCCAAGAGTGATATGATCGAAAAAACGATAGGCATTAATGTATCGCGCACACGCGTTCATCGACAGTTCCATCCGGTTTGAGGTCCTTCAGGTAAGTCCTTGAATAATACACTACTAGCCATTAAAATTGCTACACCAAGAAGAAATGCAGATGATAAACGGGTATTCATTGGACAAATATATTATACTAGAACTGACATGTGATTACATTATCACGCGATTCGGGTGCATAGATCCAGAGAAATCAGTACCTCTTACCGTAATAACGGACTTGATACGCCTGGGCATCGAGTCAAACAGAGCTTGGATGGCGTGTACAGGTACAGCTGGCCATGCAGCTTCAACACGATACCACAGTTCATCAAGAGTAGTTGAAATGGATCAAATGGCTCTGAGCACTATGGGACTTAACATCTGAGGTCATCAGTACCTTAGAACGTAGAACTACTTAAACTTAACTAACCTAAGGACATCACACACATCCATTCCCAGGGCAGGAATCGAACCTGCGACGGTAGCAGCAGCGCGGTTCCGGACTGAAGCGCCTAGAACCGCGTGATCAAGAGTAGTGACGCGTATTGTGACGAGCCAGTTGCTCGGCCACCATTGACCAGACGATTTCAATTGGTGAGAAATCTGGAGAATGTGCTGGCCAGGGCAGCAGTCGAACATTTTCTGTATCCAGAAAGGCCCGTACAGGACCTGCAAGATGCGGTCGTGCATTATCCTGCTGAAATGTAGGGTTTGGCACGGATCGAATGAAGGGTAGAGCCACGGGTCGTAACACATCTGAAATGTAACGTCCACAGCTCAAAGTGATGTCAATGTGAACAAGAGATGACCGAGAGGTGTAACCAATGGCACTCCATATCATCACGCCGGGTGATATGCCACTATGGCGATGACGAATACACACTTCCAATGTGCGTTCACGCCAAATACGGATGCGGCCATCATGATGCTGTAAACAGAACCTGGATTCATCCGAAAAAAATGACGTTTTCCCATTCGTGCACCCAGGTTCGTCGCTGAGTACACCATCACAGGCGCTCCTGTCTGCGACGCAGCGTCAAGAGTAACCGCAGCCATGGTCTCCGAGCTGATAGTCCATGCTGCTGCAAACGCCGCCGAACTATTCGTACAGATGGTTGTTGTCTTGCTAACGTCCCCATCTGTGACTCAGGGACCGAGACATGGCTGCACGATCCGTTACAGCCATGCGAATAAGATGCCTGTCATCTCGACTGCTACTGATACGAGGCCGTTGGGATCCAGCACGGCGTTCCGTATTACCCTCCTGAACCCAACGATTCCATATTCTGCTAACAGTCATTGGATCTCGAGCAACGCGAGCAGCAATGTCGCGATACGATAAACTGCAATCGTGATAGGCTACAATCCGACCTTTATCAAAGTCGGAAACGTGATGGTACACATTTCTCCTCCTTACACGAGGCATCAACGCCGATCAACTGCTGTTTCTGTATGAGAAATCGGTTGGAACTTTCCTCATGTCATCACGTTGTCGGTGTCGCTACCGCGCGCCAACCTTGTGTGAATGCTATGAAAAGCTAATCATTTGCATATCACAGCATCTTCTTCCTGTCGGTTAAATTTCGCGTATGTAGCACGTCGTCTTCGTGGTGTAGCAATTTTAATGGCCAGTAGTGTATTACAGTCGGCCTGTGTGGCCGAGCGGTTCTATTCGCTTCGGTCTGGAACTGCGCGACCGCTACGGTCGCAGGTTCGAATCCTGCGTCGGGCATGGATGTGTGTGATGTCCTTAGGTTAGTTAGGTTTGAGTAGTTCTAAGTTTTAGGAGACTGATGACCTCAGATGTTAAGTCCTATAGTGCTCAGGGCCATTTGAACCATTTGGATAATGTAACTTGCAAACACGTTCGTGTGATTAAGCTCATGGTAAGCCTAGAGCATGTAAGCAGAGACCTGAATAAAAGTTCACCTGCTCGCGAGTACTGCAGGCCAGCAACGCAAAAACGCAACCAAAATGTGTGCTGACGCTGGCGAAGACTTCAGCAACGGATCTCGACAGTGCAATCGGCTGGCATCTGAAAGCAGACGCGCCTGTTACGCCATTAAGTCGCTGCGCCCGACCTCGGCACTCCAGCCAGCACCACCTAGACTACAGGCCTGCGCTCACACTTGTGACGTCACATACTGATGGCCGGGTCAGTATTGGAACGCTCCTGTTAAGCACTCTGCAGCTATACGAACTTTACGAGTTATAGAACTGAGACCGCATAAGGATTCTCGTGCTTTCCTCTTCTACACGGCCTCTTAATGAAAGTATGGAAATTTATATCATTGCGTAAAGTAACTGAACAAAACTGCCCTATGTTATTTCAAGATGTAGATTGATTTTGACGATTTGCCTTAAATACGCGTTTCTAGGCTTGAATACAAACTGTAATTTTAAATTCTGTCCTTTAACCTCAGGAGCTACGTTTGCTGCAGTAAAAAATCGGCAATATGCAACAACAAGCAGACGTTTTCGGTTTTAAATAAAGCAGCTGGAGCTCCTTCAGAAATTAAGAATTTGTTTCCCCGGTTATTTTCGTAAATTTTCCTATCCACTTCAAAATTTGCTGACCTCGCACGAAACTCAAATCACTCGATGAAATGCAGCACCTCCTGACATAATGTTTAATAAATCAAAAAACCCGAAAAAATATTTTATTTCTCAGTTCCTCCAGAACTTTAGAACCTTAAACATTAAAAGATTGTTTCTCGTATCTCCTTGACTGAAATTCGTGTCACAGAGTGCTGTTAATTTAATCACAATGCACTGACCTCGAAATTCTGCTTTCTATACTGCTTAATCTGTCGAACACTGAATTCATTAAAGCAATTTTCTAAGGTGGTTTACTCAAATTGAAATTATTTCCTTGCAGTTGTGGCATGTCGTATATTTGCCAGACAATCAGGACTGTGGAAGACCAGTGTATTGAACATAAGCGTCACACACGCTTACAACAGCCGAGCAAATCCGCTATTGCAGAACATTGCCTTGACACCGGTCATCCTATGGAATACAACAATACAGAGATTCTGGCTTGCACGTCCAGCTATTGGGATAGTGGTATTAAGGAAGCTGTTGAAATCAAACTATCAAGCAACCTTATAAACAGAGATGGTGGATTTTGTTTAAATGCTGCTTGGAATCCGGCTCTGTCTCTCATCAAAACACAGAGGGACAGAACTAGTGCTACCTCACCTGCTGATTAATAGTCACTATCGATATTTCTGATGTTTGTTATCTTTGGTTGTGTGTGGACTCTGCGGTTACTTGTTCTGTGTGTGGTACCTTCCTTGTTTCTCCTCTGTGAACCGAGGTATTAAATTCCCTTGCACATTGCTTCCTCCTTGCAGTTGTGCCTTGAGAATGTCAGGGTGTGCTGCTGTCGCAATATCGGCAGTGGTCGGTGACGTCAACCGGCAGCAAACCCGTAAGTTATTTGAAATGTTTTACTTCAGCTGCGCATTTAATATAAAGATAAGTTGTATTCATACCAGTAAAAGTTCAGTTCAAATTAGGTTCTGGTTAGTCAAAGGTTAGCATCCGAGTTTAAGTTAGATAGCAATTTGAGGGTACATAGTTTTGGTAGTACATAGACTTTTTATAGATTGGGAGTTAAAGTGGGGTTAAATTTCATACAGAAACACGTAGTCAAGAACTTACATACGTCGACCTTTTCTGCTAGTATAGTTCGTTGATTCGATTTGTAATACATAGCCAAATAGTGTTGGATTCATCCAAAGCAAAAAAAAAAAAAAAAACTCTGTGTCAATTTTACCAGTCTTGTGCTTCTTTTTCAGGCAGTTCATTCAAAATTTTGTTTTGAATTTGCGAAATTTTGGGTCTTGTCACGATTATCGATTACTTTATTACGTATACAATTACCATAATAGTGCAGTATCTGTGCCGATTTCATTTATTGTTGAGTATTTGAGTGCACGACAGTACAGTTTTTTTTTGTTTGTTTGGTCACTGCAGCAGTTTTGTTTTTCCAAGAAATAGTATTTCGTCATGTTTGGCACAGCAGAAAAGAAAATGAAAGCCCGTCGTAGCACAAGACAGCAGAGGGTTTTATGAAATAGATGGTCGGCACAGGAAGATATAACTCACCTCGAGCAATTAGTAACTACCAATATTTTACATGAGGCTACAGGGAATTGCGTGGTTACACAATTATTAACCATAAGTGTAGAATTCCGCGGCCAGTGTCACAGTTAGTAAAATTTTTCTTAGTTTGTGACAGCATTGTCAATACGAAAAACTACCGACGTTCCGGTCACTGTTAATAGTGACCTTCTTCAGGTTTTTTTTAATGAACCAAGAAAAGAAATTAAAACGCCCTGAAGAAAGTCACTTCTAACAGTGACCTAAACGTCGGTAGTTTTACATATTGACGATGCTGTCACAAACCCTGAATTTTTTATTGACAGTTATTAACCAATTTAGCGAGCAATAATGGAAAGGACGAACGATGGGTAATGAGAGCGCCAATTCTGAAGTCGAGTCGGTCGGCGATAAGTCATCACAGTCTACAGAAAGCTTACAAAAGTTGCCACAATCTTGCTGAATTTTACAACTAGTAAGAGACACATCATAATAAGGTTTTTCGTCAATGTTTTTTGAAGGAACACAGCCGACATCACCTACAGTGAACAGTTATATAGAACCAAAGTGCGCGAATCCGACAAATTCTCTAGAATCAATTCGTCAGATCCTTAAAGAAGCATAAGATGAATTCAGTAAGAAAACTGACAAATCACATAAAGAATATAAGAAATCACAGAAAGGAAATGGTAAGCCACTTAGGGAAGACATAAAAAAACAAAGAATGGAAATACAAGGTCACTGGAAGAAAAGAAATTCAAAATAGAAAATTTAGCAAAGGAATTAAACATGACCTTCAACCAACAATAAGCAGTTTTACAGCTAGAAAAAATAACCTTGAAACAGAACACGAAAACAAACAAAAACGAGGGTAATGATAAGGACGAATTGTCAGCTAAAATCAACTATTTCCGAGTGCAGGAGTTACACAAATTGTTTAAAAATTCATACACCTGATTAGCACGCGACATAAGGTCTTAATGGTGTTTCATTTCTTTATGACAGATGTTCATTTTCGTTTGACTTACGTAATAGACAAGAGCCCCCCTGACTTTGCTTAGTCTTCGTAAGCTTTTAGGCACAGTAGCACTCCCTTCTTCTTATGTAAGTGAAATGCTTTGTAGTCAAACTATCAGTTTATTGCTGCTAATCATTACATGTCTCGTGGTTTTTTAATATTTTACTTACGATGCGAAGATCTTTTTGTCACCATATCCTCGTATTTGTTGCGTTACTTTTTAACTGCTTGACAGCACTATGTAAAAATATTTTAATGAAGGTACGTTTATAATCTGTTTCTTACTGTACACTTGTTGTTATTAACCTGCTGTTAATTGTGATCCAACTCTAGCAATCACTAAATTTTCATTCTGTACACATTATTTGTAGGACTCTGTCGGCCAGAGTTCGCTTGAAGATTGCTTTCCGATGTAAGCTTAATTGTATTGTCTCCTGAGGGGGACAAATTAATTTGCCGAAATTAGTCAAGAAGTTAATTTAACAAAAATGTGTGCAGATGACGACTGATTGTGTCTATTCTTAAAGTAGCAAGATATTCATACACAAAGGAAAAAAGAAAACACGTGAGCCAGACATGTTTTTCGTGGAATGTATGATTAGGCAAGTAGAAAATAGATTACTTGTGTGATGGCACGGATTTTCGTCATTACGTGATAGTTAGAATAATACTTAAGACTTGCTAAATAACAAAGTTAAACCACCCACCCGCACAAATTCAAATGGCTCTGTGCACTATGCGACTTAACTTCTGAGTTCATCAGTCTCCTAGAACTTAGAACTAATTAAACCTAACTAACCTAAGGACATCACACACATCCATGACCGAGGCAGGATTCAAACCTGCGACCGTAGCGGTCGCTCGGCTCCAGACTGTAGCGCCCAGAACCGCACGGCCACTCCGGCCGGCCCAGCCGCACAGTTCCTTAGCTTGAACGCTAGGAGAAGCTTCATACAAGGGACTGGCAATTTTCTCGACACACTTCTGTTGAACTACGTATACTAACATACAATTACGGTGGATCTGGAACAAATCTGTAGAAAGATTAAGCAAAGCGTTAATGATTTCGAAGAAGCTTGTGAAGTGCATGATACGTCATACAGTGCATGTATGTTACAGAATGTCACGCAGAAGATCGTATTTGACGTGATGGGGCTAAGGAGATCCGTTCAAAAAAGTCCGTTGATTTAGGACAATATATTGCAGCTTTAGCATCGGTAAAATAATTTGTGCAAAAACGAAACTGAGTGCATGGATATGTTGCTGACGAGCTATGAATGCCTCTCGCTGTGCTGCAAACTTCATAAGTGATGTAGCAAAATGCATTCGATCATCTTCATCAGCAGCTGAAAAGGCTCGTAACGCAGAAACGAGGAAAAAGGCAAATCAAAATGAGACGTGTTCTACCCCTACCTAACATTTCAGGTGAATTTCTTCCATTTCTGATCATGTAGTTGATCTGCCGGCGATAACGTCTTTAGGAGGAGGAGCTAATGCAATAAGTCAAACAGTAATAAATGTGAAAAATCCACAAGCTTAGTTTTAGGGAGCCAAAAGACATAATAAATCGATGGACTAAACGAATGCATGTTGTCTTTTTTTCTTAGAGATGTCTGAAAGAACAGATACCATGGGCTATCCCCAGCTTTGATACGTATTACGTTCATTGAATGGGGTGTGGAAGAAAGGAAAAGGAAGGAAATAATGGTGTCAGCTGCATCACGACTTCATGCGGAATCAGCAGCGACGAGTGGAAATGTGTGCCAGACCGGGACCTGAACCTGCATTTCCTGCTTACTGGGCAGTTGCGTTAACCAATGTGCCACCTGGACACAGAGTTTATCGCATATGCGCAGACTGTCAAAGCACACTCCCTGGCCAACTCACATTCCACCTAGCGCCAACTATCCATAGTCCCTACCCATGTCCTCCATGCTTACTAAAATTAGATTCTCACTGGAAGTCGAACTCAACCCGCCAGGGTAGACGAGAGCGCTAACTCGCTGCTTCCTGAACTCGGGTAGGCATGCCGGCCCCAGATCGAATCCGCCCGGCGTATTAACGACAAGGGCCAGTGTTGCCGGCCAGCCTGGATGTGGTTTTTAGGCGGTTTTCCACATCCCGCTAGGCGAATACCGGGCTGGTCCCCATGTTCCGCCTCAGTTACACGGCTCGCAGACATCTGAACAATTTCGCACTATCCCATAGATTACACTCGACACAGACAGTTAGGGTACACTAATTCCGTCCTGGGGGGTACGGGGTGGCGGCAGGAAAGGCATCCGGCCACCACATAAACATTAACATGCCAAATGATGTCTGACCCTGCATAACTGCGGGACAAGGCTCAAGCGATAGAACTGGAGGTCGAACTCAAATGTGCATCCACAGTGAACATTGTAGATTCTTCGCCCTATCGAGGTGAACCAAATATATGAACGTGTGGTAGCCAGCCGATGTGGCCGTGCGGTTAAAGGCGCTTCAGTCTGGAACCGCGTGACCGCTACTGTCGCAGGTTCGAATCCTGCCTCGGGCATGGATGTGTGTGATGTCCTTAGGTTAGTTAGGTTTAATTAGTTCTAAGTTCTAGGCGACTGATGACCTCAGAAGTTAAGTCGCATAGTGCTCAGAGCCATTTGAACCATTTTTGAACGTGTGGTATCTGTTCTTTTATACATATCCAATAGAACAGACACCATGTGGAATATGCAGCTTTGATACATGTTATGTAAATTGAAGTGAGGGAGAAAGGGAAGAAAAGGGGAGGAACTAATCAGCTGCAACGGGAATCAGCGGCGATGAGTGAAAATATGTGCCAGACATGGTCTCGAACCTTGGATGTACCACTTAAAATGGGGGTGTCCACAGCAGCCAGACGGTGGGATGTCCTTGTCGTCTTCTCGTTCAGCGAGGTTGAAACACCCTATAATTACCGTTGATGTATCTCATCAGTCCATCATGTGTAATATCTCAGTCTCTTCTCACACCCGGTACACCCCTATGGTCTGGAGGGCGCATTAACAATGACCACAAGTAATTCGCAAGCAGCGTACCATACGATGCTTTGCGCCGTAAAATCGTGTAATTACTCGTTAAATAATGCCAGAAATCTAACAAACCTGCAACGCACTCATTAAAAAAGTATGACAATGCCACATACCCTCAGCCCACACCATGGCGTTGTGACGAGTAGCAGGGTAGCAAGAGACGTTGGGATGGATCAGTTCGGTGGGCTCTACGGACTGAAGCGTCCGTCGCAGCAACAATGCCAACATGGGTCGTGTGAGGTGCCAGCAGTCGGTAGCCGTACCACAAATTAAACGGTTCATTTCAGTGTCGACATCGGTGCACCTGGGGCAGAGAGGATCCTCGGCAAGATGTGTCATGTGTAAACGTTGTCAGGTGGGGAATTTTTCAGTCGTTATCACATACCACAGTGCCCTGACCGTGGTGGGAAGGAAAGGCGAGTGTATGTTGCTCCACACCCGCCTCCAGCCAACTACCGGAAGTCGGCGTTCAACCACATTAGCAGGCAGCGTCCGTTGAAAGTAGCGGTAGAAGTCCTTGGTTCTAGGATCCCGCGTGGTCGGCAAGACATCCAGCAGATAACTCATATCGACCAGATAGGTGCGAATGTGACACAGGGCTGGCGTGATACGTCCAACAGAAATCGGCGGACGGAGGGATTGAGCCACCACCTCCTGAGTCAGTTTACCAGGGATAGTGTCCTTGTCCGAAGTACGTAAGCGACTGCATCGTCCGCAGGAAGAGAGCGCGCGCCCTGTTGTGCACGTTTATCTTTCCAATGCCGCCTGCATGTGAGGGCAGCGTTAGCGTCTCGTAACGGTTCTTGAACACCCTACCCTCCCTGACGAAATGACCGAAGGCCGCCTGGAACTTGGCAGCTACCGTAGCGACCATTGGGAGAACGTGTGTGTAATGATTAAGTTTCGGAGCAAAGTAGACGTTGACAAAATATACTCGCACTATCAAGTCATGTGTTCGAAAGTTATGGAGGCGAACTTGCGTGCGGAGCACATTAAGTAGTCTGCGATACGTATCTGCTGCTGTACGCTGCACGTTCCCATGGAAGGACACTTCCAAACACTTCATTGCCGGGACTTTGGTAATGGCCACTGGCGTATTCATAAGCAGTCCTCAGCCCACATCCATGTAGTGCGACTTTCGCGGGTTGATACGGCTCCTGGCCACGTCTCCGTATTACTGAAGCCACGCAATCGCCGTACATATATCTTCTGCCGACCTCGCCAAGACTACTACAGCGTTGGCATAGGCACAACATTTAAAATGCACATCGCGGAGGCGAATGCCCTCCAAACGCTGTCGTAGACCATGAAGTGCAGGCTCTAGGCGACGGCGAAGAGAAAGGCCGACAGGGGACATCCTTGTCGCACTGAGAGCGCAATAGTGAACGGTGGCGAGCGTCAGCCATTGCCCAGAACTGTGGAAGGGGCTCCGTGGATGAGATGGAGAACCACATCTGCCGATATTGGGGACAGTCCCATCTTCTCTGAGACAGCCTGCAACAAATGGTGCTCAACTCGGTCAAATGCGTGGTCTAGGTCAACTGCCATGTGGGCACCCTCTAAGCAACATGCCGACATGAGCGCCACCACATCTCTATAAGAGCTTAACGCAGTGTGTATATTACATATTACTGCCATCTCCCAGTCATGTTTGGTCGCCATGAATAGCATCTTTGACAATAGCAAAGAGGCGAGGACGAAGCATGCGGGCGAACAGCTTGTAATCCGATCCGAATTCAGTAACGTCAACGGCCGGAAGTCTTCCGGTCTGCATCCCCCCCCCCCCCCCCCCCCGTTTGGGTTTGGCCCTCCAAAAATTCGAGTGGACGCCGAAGCCCGGATCCAGGAGTTCGCAGCACAGGCGCCGCCAAACTTCTCCAGTCAGGTCAGAAAACGTGCTATAAAATTCAAACGGAAGACCATCAGGTCCAGGTGATTTTTTCCTCGCGCCCGCGAGGGGGCCATGCGCATTTCTTCCCACGTGACGGCCTCCAAAAATGTGGCATCGCCTTGCGCCCTGCCCGATGGTGGCAGGTCGTGCAGGACGTCCTCAAGGTCATTGTCACGCCGTTGATCTGCTAGATAGAGAGTGCGGTAATAATCTGTGAGGGCACAGGATATGCCGTTGTGTGTCTCCGCGCGTTGCCCGTCCACAGAAATATAGGTCTATTACAAATGATTGAAGCGATTTCATAAATTCACTGTAGCTCCATTCTATGGTCACGACACACTACAGATACGTGGAAATACTCATAAAGTTTTGTTCGGCTGAAGCCGCACTTCAGGTTTCTACCATCAGAGCGCTCGAGAGCGCAGTGAGACAAAATGGCGACAGGAGCCGAGAAAGCGTATGTCGTGCTTGAAATGCACTCACATCAGTCAGTCATAACAGTGCAACGACACTTCAGGACGAAGTTCAACAAAGATCCACCAACTGCTAACTCCATTCGGCGATGGTATGCGCAGTTTAAAGCTTCTGGATGCCTCTGTAAGGGGAAATCAATGGGTCGGCCTGCAGTGAGCGAAGAAACGGTTGAACGCGTGCGGGCAAGTTTCACGCGTAGCCCGCGGAAAATTGGCTCATGCCAGAACTGGAGACCGACAGCGCCGACTTCATCTTTCAACAAGATGGTGCTCCACCGCACTTCCATCACGATGTTCGGCATTTCTTAAACAGGAGATTGGAAAACCGATGGATCGGTCGTGGTGGAGATCACGATCAGCAATTCATGTCATGGCCTCCACGCTCTCGCGACTTAACCCCATGCGATTTCTTTCTGTGGGGTTATGTGAAAGATTCAGTGTTTAAACCTCCTCTACCAAGAAACGTGCCAGAACTGCGAGCTCGCATCAACGATGCTTTCGAACTCATTGATGGGGACATGCTGCGCCGAGTGTGAGAGGAACTTGATTATCAGCTTGATGTCTGCCGAATCACTAAAGGGGCACATATCGAACATTTGTGAATGCCTAAAAAAAACTTTTTGATTTTTTGTATGTGTGTGCAAAGCATTTTGAAAATATCTCAAATAATAAAGTTATTGCAGAGCTGTGAAATCACTTCAATCATTTGTAATAACCCTGTAACTGCTGCGATGAGTCGTCTCTTATGGTGTCTGCGTTCTCTGACAATGTGATAAAGAGAGGCACGTTCCTCTGGGATGGAATCTGGCAGTCCCGATCGAACCCGCGTACTGTCCAATATGTCAGCCGTGATCTGCAGAAGCCATCCATGCCTGTGTCCGGTGGACGGCCATTTGGCGCTCTGGCGAATGTTGTTGCGACGCTAGTTCCCGCAAGACCGTGTAGTAAAAGTCAGAGGTGGATCGGAACCAAAGCGCCCTGTCTCGTCCGTATGCCATGAGCGTGCGTCGAACAGCTGGTTTTGCGCAGCATGTCCACCATCGTGTCGTGGAATCATACGCATGGCGCCGTCGCTCACATTTGTGCCCGGTATCAGTGACGGCTACACTGCAAGCCTCTTCCCGGAGAATGTTAACGTTAAGAGTCCAAGGTCCTTTATTGCAGGTCGTCTGTTGTCGTGGCAGCGTCACGGCGCAGATGAAGGCCTGACGATCGGTGAATGCAGTGAGCCACAGCTCAGCACCGACAGCTGCTGTCCAAAGATCTCGGGAGACATGAATCCCGTCCAACCTACTGCCCGAGTGGCTGGTGACGTGTCTATATCTGCGTCGGTCACCGTGTCATGCAAAGCGAGATCTCTGACCATAGCATAAAGGGCTGGACATGGGACGTGGTGAGGTATCTGACTCTCAGGGCGTAAGGCACTGTTAAACTCCCCACCCACCACCAGGTGCTCTGTAGCGCCTAGAAGCAATGGAGCTACCTCAGTGGAGTAATAGAGTGTTCGATCTCAATGCTTCGCAGTACCAGAAGGGGCATACAGATTCACAAGGCGGACTGCGCCGATGGTGAGCGCAATGCCCCTCGCTGATGGCAAAAACTGAATATCCGCAGGTACGATGCCATCGCGTAGTAGTATGGCCGTACCACCACCACCGTCGGAAGTTGGGTTGACGTAAGACACGTACCCATAAACATCCAGGCGCAGATCAAGCCGTACCTCCTGAAGAAACAAGATATCAATGTCCGCCGCCCGAATCATGTCCTTTAACAACTGAGTTTTGATAGTGGTACTAACGCCGTTGACATTGACTGTACCTATCCGCTACACCTGGGTCATTTGATAGTACGATGACGTATCCTGAAGTCGTTTAAGCCAATATGAGCCACGTCGTCCGTCCGACCGTCCCTGTCACCCGCACCGTATCTATTATTGATCGGCTGAGACAAGATGTCCGTCCGACGATCCACCGGCCGCGGGCATCTGGTTGCCGTTCGAGTCTGATACCATTCTTTCCATCTCCATCTCGGACGCCCAGTCACCAAGCTGGAGGTGTGGTACGTTAGGCGACACATGACGCTCTTCCGATGTCTAACCCCAAAATCGCCAGGGGGCTCGTCAGTGAGCTGAACATCAACTTGGCTTTGTCCTTGGGCGGACATTGCCAGCAGCCAACCAGGAACTGTTGGCGTGAGGTCCACAGCCCGGGCCACAGAGGGATTTTTCTCATCCTCCTGCAACCTGTCACCATGTCGCGAATCATTTTCTGACGACAGTCTCCCCTTCTTTCGTCTCTTGGACGACTTCTGCTTGCGAGAACACCGCGTCCTGTGGATCACGACAAACAGTAGGCACCTCCCCCATCTCCATGTCCGAGCTCGAATCGATTTGCTGATGCTCTCCTTCCTCACACGGCTGGTGTGCAGACGTGGTCGCTGCTGTCGAACACAGCGACAGTTCAGATGGAGGCTGCGTCGTCGTGGGCTCGGAAACCGGGCCCGCGGAAGTCGACAACTGGAACGCAAGAACGTCCGCGTCCTCGCTACCTCAGCGTATGTAATAGGCAGCGTTTTCGGTTGCTATGTAGGCGTCGTGTCTGCAAGTCGTATCTGGGCTAGGCGTCGCTGCAGGCATTCAGAGCGTACATGCCCTTCCTGCCCGCACCCTGAACAAGTCCGCGGCTGACCGTCATAAATGACGATCGCGCGACAGCCACCAAAGGTCACGTACGATGGGATGTGTTTACGCCGTTCGATTCGCACCTGACGCAATCCATTTAGTGCAGGATACGTCTCGAACGTATGCCATTTTCCTTTCACGTGACTTAGTACTTCCCGGTAAGGCCGCAGTGCGTTCACGACAAGCATGGCTGGAACTTCAAACGGCAGCTCGAAGATTCGTATGTTTTGAACGCCGAGTCCTGCATGGTCGACAGTCACTACACCCACATGGCCGTCCGAGTGGTGGAAACGATATTCATCGATGGAACGGCTAAGAAGTCGTTCGTACGCTGCTTCATCGACAAGTTTCAGGTAAACTGTGCTGGAGGCGATCGAAAGGTGTTCCTGTGGATCGACGTGCATTACTTCACGCACGAGACGCTCTACTTCGTATGCCTTAGGTCGTGCGTACTGGGCGTCGAACGTTACATCAATCGTGGCCTTTCTGTAAGAAAGCGAAATCGTCGTTCGAGATGATTTGTTTACACTGCAATACCACTACCCGCGCGAGTCAATATCACAGAGCCTCGCTCACGTCCGCTTCACAACACGGCTGATAGCCGGCTGGCTGTCGGACTGAGCCAAAAATGACACAGACGATAGTGCAACTGCAGGGTCTTATCTCTGGCACATTCCCCGTGAGACCCGCACTTTCCAACTTTCAGTCCACACACTACATTCGTAGTGCGCCTGCCCACCATACTCATTACTCGCGGCAATCAATCTACCGATTCCGGTAAGAGTTCGGGCAATGTGAGAGCATCCGCACTGAAGAAGATCATTGGCCAGTAAGCCTTATCTGTATGAAGATGGTATCTGTACAGATACCATTGGCGTTCTTGCAGCTCTCGAAGAATGAAATTATAATAAAATCGAGACCATTTTCTGCTTACAGACGTTGATAAATATCAACGGGAACAGTTGAAAAATGTGTGCGCCGACCGGACTCGAACCCGGGATCACTTGCTTACATGGCATACGCTCTATCCGACTTTTATTTATTTATTTTTTTAAATCTCATTTTGATCGTCATTGGCCGCTATATTTGTTCGGGGCGGATGTACCATAAAGCTTCCTCAAGTTCCTCAAGTTCATCGTTGATCCATTCACTCAGTTCTTTTATTAGAGAGGGCAATTAACCCTCTGACCGACACGCTGAGCTACCGTGCCGACTGTCTGAGCCATCGAAGACACAGAGGATAGAGCGACTGCAGGGACTGATCTCTGGCACACTCCCCGTGAGTTCCACGTTTCCAATTTACTGTCCACACACTAGATTTGTAATACCCCTGTCCACTATACTCATTACACGTGTCAGTCAGTCTACCGACTCCTGTAAGAGTTCGGGCAATGTGAGTGCTTTCGTACTGAAGAAGATCATTGGTCAGTAAGCCTGATCTATAAGAAGACAAGTGCGCAAGAGCTTTTCGTTCACAAACGCAATGACTCAACAACGCTGTCTAGCAAAAACGTCCTGATGGGCGATACGAAAACGCCCTCACCTTGTCAAGGAGGCCATTCATTTGCTTGTCCAATCTGTTCCCAACCCTCTCTAATGCATTTCGTCGCCTTTCGCTCAATAATGATGTGTATCGGAATGCTAGGCTGCACGGTTTCTTCGAGTGGAAATCAGTTGATTCCTATTGTCGACTCACTGAACAACTTGTTGAAAGTTGGAAAGATGTTTTTTGTCCATTCCTGTTTGCCTTTGTGAAAACCTAAACGTAAAATAAAAAAAATCGCCACGACTTATGGGCTAACCCAATATACCCAATTAAACTGGCACAAGATAAGATGTAATGAGATGAATTAGTACAAGCAGATACATCTACTAACACTGGTGAGCCAAAATAATATGACCACCTACTGAAAAGCGTCTCGGTCTACCTCTGGTGCGCAATTCAGCAGTGATTCTGCCTACCATTGATTCGACAAATACTTGATGGGTTTCTAAAGGTTTGTGGCACCAGATACCAGGTTACACTCCGAGTAATTTACGGGCACTTGCCTTGTGGATCAGGAGCTAGCGCCCGATAGCGTCCCAGTTGCGTTTCATCGGATTCAGGTAAACCGAATTTGATGGCAACACATCAGCATGCTCCTCAAACCATTGCAGCACTGGTCTTATGGCATGGACGGTCATCATGTTGGAAGATGCCATCGCTCTTGGGGAGGGCGTCAGGCATAAGGGGCTACACGTGGTTCCTAATAATGTTCATATAGTCTATATCTGTCACGGTGCCTTCACTACTACCGCAAGTCCCATTGAAGCCCATAACACAACACAGCTTCCACCAGCGAGCGTCCGTGGCGCGCTGCATCTTTCGAGCAACCGCTCGCCTGGATGATGGCGTATCTGGACCCTACCATCGACCTGGTTTTAACAATAAACGGTATTCATCTGACCAGGCACACGATTCCATTGATCAGTGGTCCAATCTGGATAATCCCGCGCCCACTGTAATCATAAGTGACGATGTAGTTGGGTCAACATGGGAACACGTAGGGGTCTTCTGCCAAGAAACACCATGCTCAGCGCTGTGCGCTGAACGTGTGTCTGCGCCAGGACTACACTCTGTCGTCAGATTTGCCACATCTTGCTGCCTGTCCTGCTTTATAGAGCGAGCAAACCGCCAATCCCTATGTTCTGTGATGACGTATGGATGTCCAACTTCTCGTCGCCTACTCGTGGTTTCAGCATTCTGGAATCGCTTTCCGTAAGTCCTCACGACGGTAGCACGCAAACAGCCTACCAACTTCGTCGTTTCCAACATCCTCGCCCCCAGAGACAGGGCCACAACAAAATGACGTTTTTGAAAGTCGCTTAAGTCGGCGGATTTTCGTATTTGCGCCATTTACCATAGCCGGGATGATTCCCCAATCGTTTCTGCTCCACTCATATGCTTCTCTTGCCGCGTCACGTGCCCTCAGTGCAACCAAGCAGTATACAACCTCACTGTGGACACTGGTCATAATGTTTTGGCTCACCAGTATATATGTACATACATGTAATACTGAAAGCTGGCGAACGGGCAGTAGCTAAAAGCGGTTGAGATGTCCATTTTTCTCCATAATTGGATATCCTAAATACTCCAGCTAGTTAAATGCTGCCAGTCTTGGGTCTACGATGTCTTTCCAGATACCCACGAATTTTCTTTTTGGGAAGTCGTGCAAGATGTGTTCCAATGTTTGTTCCAACGTTCCGCAGTCGATAATGGTCATCATTCCCCAATTCAATAGGATAGCTGCGGTCACGCAGTAGCCAATTCTGATACGGTTGAGGTAACTTGTAACGCCGGAAACGCATATCCTCCTATTTCCATCTATTGTACTATAAAGTTTTTCCTTATTTCTTGCCTGAAGATATGACATTTCTGTGTCTTTATATATTGTAATTGTTTTGCTACTTATATGCATTTATGTCGATGTATAATTGGTTTGTTTTGTAAATATTATTTGTATTTTTACGCTGGGTCTTGCCTAGGGAAAACTATGCTATCGAACGATTACATCGATAGGGCGTGTGGAGAACCAAAGTGTTTAGGATCTTTGGTAGTGTTAACTTTGCCGCGTGGAGCACGGGCAGAGCAGAGTCTGGCTGGAGTAGGGCGGTGGAGCTGGTGTGTTGTGTGACGCTCCTGTGAGTTGCCGCGCTTTCGGGGTTTGGCAGCATGTAATTGCGCTCGACTTGCTATGATAGTTTCTGACACGGTGTGGCGGACGGGAAGCATTAGCTGGCGCACATCAAAAGCCCGTTTCGCCTGGTGACTGTGTCGGGAAGAAGGCACGCCAACATCCAGCTTCTGCAACAGCAACGGCCGACAATGAGTGACTGTCGCCACCTCCTCGATCGACGACTTCAAACCTTCAATCAACCAACAAGGAAGACTAAAAGCACGTTAAGTTTTAGAACTGTATGGCAGACCTCAGCTTTTCAAACTGTTCCATTTGCCTCACAAAAATACAGCAACTTAGCATGAACCTTCGTTGCTCATTGTCCCAATGGCATTACCAAGCAGGGTCCCTTCCTTTTCCGGAATGAACCCGAGTGTCGTTGAAATTCAGTCGCAAGCATTAAAGTAATATCATTCTATTTGACTGCTTTAATTTCAAAGTTCAGTTAAAGTATTCATAGCTGTCTACCATTACCAAACAGAATTATATTTGCATTCCGCAAGCACAATTTAAGAGCGCGAGTTTTGTTACCATATTTTAGCTTACCTGTGACTGCACCTCAGCTTGGTACGTACTAAATTTTACTATTGTTAGTTGTTCAAAATCATTTAATTCAAGTTCAAAGTTAAATCTCTTATTTCTAAATTGCGCAGATTCAAGTTGCTTTTGAGATGGTTGTTGAGGTAGCCCAAGACTAACCTTTCTTTATTTAATTTCGTAGTGCTTCAGAACCAAAGTTCACTATTAATTTCAGTCACTAAATTAACTGTCAATTTTCCGGTTTTACTTTGCTAAATTAAGTCAGAGTGTAGCGAAATTTATTACTTCTGACAAACATTCAGTTTTCACACAACACGTGCCAACCTTCAGTTGCCACGCTTTTAGTGCTAATTATATGTGCAATAACGTTTTTTTTCAGTTACTATAGTAGTTGTCCATAGGACTGGCGACCGTAATTTTTCCCAAATCTCAAATATCTAATTAACGCCAGTTAATTGTTAACGTAACGACTGCACATTTACCTTCTTTATTAATTTTTCCCCTTTTCAAAATTAATTTCCACCAGTTTCATTTGCATTTTTCCTTTCATTTAGATGTAACCTTTCCTCCCTCTTTACGAACTGATAAACTTCGGCGACGATTGCTTTTCCCAGATTTCCATTAGGTACACGCGGTTTAATTTTTCACTGTCATTAAGGTCGATAAGTGAGGGGGAGGTTACAAACTCAATATTTGTTTTGCTTGGTTCGCTTTGGGGAGTTGTGTAGTCGGATCTCTTTCACCCAAATTTTTATTGCCATGGAAGGATCCGCACTAATTTCTCGCTTCTTTTTGTTAGATTATATATTTCTGGAGCGAGTCGGCAGTTGTTTATCCGGATTGGTTCTTTCAATTTAAGTCACGTTCGTGATAAGTTGTTGAATATTTCATGAACTGTTGTCTGTGGGTCCTTTGAGCTCCATCAGTTCATGTGTTACTGCTTGTTGTCGTCGGAGATTTGGAGTGGCAACATTGGCGAATACTGAGAACCACGATATTGGTGTGGATTTAAGAGTTCCTGTCAGGATCCTCATCGTGTCATTTAGACGGGTATCTATTTTCTTGACATGGCTACTTCTCCTCCAAACAAGAGAACAGTATTCGGCGACAGGATACACAAGTACTTGTGCTGTATTTCTTAAGGAATTTGCATTAGACCCCGGCCTATCACCAGCCTGTTTCCTTACTATATTATTTCTTATTTTAGCTTCTGTCCTGTTAGTTCTTGGTGTTTCCCCAATGTTAGGCTCTGTCAAGAGTATCACCTTAATGTTTGGGGTGTCATCCACGTTGTAATTTTTTGTTGTGAAACATTACTCTCAGTTCATGTTTGCCATTCTTCTGGTTACGTGGAATGACATGACTTCTGTTATATTAGGCTTCGGAAAGAGTCTCCACTTCTTGTAATACTGGTCGTGCTTTCCTTGACTGTTAGTAAGCGTTTGTTCACCTTCATCGAATGTGTTGCTTTGAGCTGCTACAGCTAGGTCGTCGGCGCAGCTAAACTTTGAAGGATCAGTAGTGACTATGTAGCTAGTGTACAAGCTAAATAAAATTGGGACCAGAGCCTAGGCCTATGGGCGACTTCTCTTTATGGTATAGAATTTACTTGTGTTTCGATGACCATTCTTTATGGTATGGGATTTACTTGTTTTTCTGCAGCCTTAATTTTAAAAGAGAGGTTTTTAAGCATGTTTTCGATTAGCGTTGTGATCTTTGAGCTTGGAACGGTTTAATTTGGCTTATATATTAATTACCCAGCAGCACGGTGACGTATGTTACTGTGAGGTCATTAAAGGAAACTGGGGTTTTGTATTTCAGTTAGAAGCCCGTTTCTATAAAAGATGCTACGGCGAGAATTTGCTCGCTGTAGCTTCGATTCTCACGAAATCCTCCAATAACCTCTTCACTTACCGAAGATGTAAGGTGACGTATGGCTACAGCACAGATGCAGAAATTAAGCTTAGTAAATTCGGCCACTTATATGAAACATTTAACAAATAACCTTAAAAATAAAACTAGGAAATATATTCAAATCAAACACTACAAAACTGTTGGAGATCCCACACTACACTACGTACGCGAGACATAACGGACTAACAAAAAGCAAGAAAGCCGTAATCAGGCACAAGAAATAAACTCCCTAAAAAGAGTTAAAAGTTGCACAGTAGAAGAGAGACTAAAGAATCAAGGTATAAGAGCATAACTAAAACATTTTCTTCTATATGATACAATTCTAGATCACAGAAGAAAATGGAACGAACACCTAGAAAGAATGGAGAGTACGAATCACCACTTATAGGCTAGAGAAAGTGTCAAGGAAGAAGAGACAGACAAAGACCCCGGCAAGGATGGGTACCGTAACAGACAACTTTGCCTCATACCGGGAGAGGAAAAGAAGAAGAAGGTGTAGCCGAAGGACTCTATGTTTTTATTCAGTTACGAAAGAGAATCTGTTCGAAATATGAGAACAAGGATTCTGCTTTCCAAAATCATCATAGAATGGAAAACTACATTGCGTCTCAAGTCTGCAGGTGGTAGCAGAGAGAAACAAGAATATGTATTAACTGTGGCCTCTGATATGCACGAAATTTATACGAAAAATATAACTGCATTGTCAACACGAGCAGGAGCAATTTGGGAAAATAATTAGAAGTCAGTCGAAGATAGTCTCAGGAATACTTCGGTCTGTAAACATTACTACACATGAGGTATTTTGCAAGGTGTCAGTCATATATCCCACGGTCCCAAAAAAGATAGCAACACTCCCCTGGGAAAATAATTAGAAGACAGTCAAAGATAGCCTCAGGAATATTTCGGTCTGTAAACATTACTACACATGAGGTATTTTGCAAGGTGTCAGTCATACATCCCACGGTCCCAAAAAAGATAGCAACTCTCCCATATGTCCATTATCTCATTCTGTTATGTAAATATGTGTTGCAGTAGGAATCATATGACATCACACAGTATTTATTTATCTCACTGAAGCATTTTTACATGGAAAGGATTATCTGCATAATGGTAATGAGCTGGAACATATTTATTTATTATTTTATGTAGGACGTTCAAACTCTCCCCCACCATGAACTATACACATTAAAAACTAACACAGAATATTATCATTTTCTATGAGTGTCTCTGATACATTATCCTGAGGCTACTTATACTTACAAGGGCAAATAAAAACAGTGAATGATAAATTTACGAATAACAATAACAATGACAACAGAAGGCAAAAAGAAGCCGCTATTTAATATCATCAGAAGCACAAAGTGTAATGACAGGGTAAGTTTGAAATGACCGTAACTATGTAGAAAGAGCTGACTAATTATTAATGAGACAATTAATTTTGGTCAGCTGTTACTACACTCCTGGAAATTGAAATAAGAACACCGTGAATTCATTGTCCCAGGAAGGGGAAACTTTATTGACACAATCCTGGGGTCAGATACATCACATGATCACACTGACAGAACCACAGGCACATAGACACAGGCAACAGAGCATGCACAATGTCGGCACTAGTACAGCGTATATCCACCTTTCGCAGCAATGCAGGCTGCTATTCTCCCATGGAGACGATCGTAGAGATGCTGGATGTAGTCCTGTGGAACGGCTTGCCATGCCATTTCCACCTGGCGCCTCAGTTGGACCAGCGTTCGTGCTGGACGTGCAGACCGCGTGAGACGACGCTTCATCCAGTCCCAAACATGCTCAATGGGGGACAGATCCGGAGATCTTGCTGGCCAGGGTAGTTGACTTACACCTTCTAGAGCACGTTGGGTGGCACGGGATACATGCGGACGTGCATTGTCCTGTTGGAACAGCAAGTTCCCTTGCCGGTCTAGGAATGGTAGAACGATGGGTTCGATGACGGTTTGGATGTACCGTGCACTATTCAGTGTCCCCTCGACGATCACCAGTGGTGTACGGCCAGTGTAGGAGATCGCTCCCCACACCATGATGCCGGGTGTTGGCCCTGTGTGCCTCGGTCGTATGCAGTCCTGATTGTGGCGCTCACCTGCACGGCGCCAAACACTCATACGACCATCACTGGCACCAAGGCAGAAGCGACTCTCATCGCTGAAGACGACACGTCTCCATTCGTCCCTCCATTCACGCCTGTCGCGACACCACTGGAGGCGGGCTGCATGATGTTGGGGCGTGAGCGGAAGACGGCCTAACGGTGTGCGGGACCGTAGCCCAGCTTCATGGAGACGGTTGCGAATAGTCCTCGCCGATACCCCAGGAGCAACAGTGTCCCTAATTTGCTGGGAAGTGGCGGTGCGGTCCCCTACGGCACTGCGTAGGATCCTACGGTCTTGGCGTGCATCCGTGCGTCGCTGCAGTCCGGTCCCAGGTCGACGGGCACGTGCACCTTCCGCCGACCACTGGCGACAACATCGATGTACTGTGGAGACCTCACGCCCCACGTGTTGAGCAATTCGGCGGCACGTCCACCCGGCCTCCCGCATGCCCACTATACGCCCTCGCTCAAAGTCCGTCAACTGCACATACGGTTCACGTCCACGCTGTCGCGGCATGCTACCAGTGTTAAACACTGCGATGGAGCTCCGTATGCCACGGCAAACTGGCTGACACTGACGGCGGCGGTGCACAAATGCTGCGCAGCTAGCGCCATTCGACGGCCAACACCGCGGTTCCTGGTGTGTCCGCTGTGCCGTGCGTGTGATCATTGCTTGTACAGCCCTCTCGCAGTGTCCGGAGCAAGTATGGTGGGTCTGACACACCGGTGTCAATGTGTTCTTTTTTCCATTTCCAGGAGTGTATATTCAGACCTGAGTGAATACAGTACATTACATAATTCGTGTCATTGTATGTATAGATGCTACAGACACATTAATGAGCCATACAAGCTGCGTCATGATAAGGCTGATTAATGTGACTGTACCATCTATACATACAATGACACAAACAACGTCATGTATTGGATTCACTCATTATCTGAAGATGGTGATAGATGACCGGTATTCATTTCCTGGTTAATATCATTTCTGTGATAGATGACGATTTATAACAAAATAAGCATTTCCTGGCTCGCTGTGAAACATCATTACATACATGTCGCAACTCGTGAAAAGAGCTGACTGTTTTAATAGAAGACTGTAGACAAGGGGGAGGGAAAGATGAAGGGGAGGGGAAGACGAAGTTGAGACTAGTGATCTAAAGGCAAGTGTATGAGTTCCTTGAGATTTCGCAGAAAACCCTTCTGGGTTCTTGTTACAGAAAAGGAGTTTGAGAAGATGGGTCTATTATACGACTGAACAGAGAAGATTTTAATTTGTTGGGAGCCACTACTACTTCTATGATATTTAGGTAGATGTGTGAGAGGTGAGTGTGAACGAGAGGGAGTGCAATGACTGAGCAGGCGGTTCTGCAGCAAGAGGGTATGGTAATCTTTACTTCTGTATTCACGTAGCCATGATAATTGTTTCTTACCCAAGAGTGATATGATCGAAAAAACAATAGGCATTAATATATCGCGCACACGCGTTCATCGACAGTTCCATCCGGTGTGAGGTCCTTCAGGTAAGTCCTTGAGTAATACACTACTAGCCATTAAAATTGCTACACCAAGAAGAAATGCAGATGATAAACGGGTATTCATTGGACAAATATATTATACTAGAACTGACATGTGAATACATTAACACGCAATTTGGGTGCATAGATCCAGAGAAATCAGAACCTCTTGCCGTAATAACGGCCTTGATACGCCTGGGAATTGAGTCAAACAGAGCTTGGATGGCGTGTACAGGTACAGCTACCCATGCAGCTTCAACACGATACCACAGTTCATCAAGAGTAGTTGAAATGGATCAAATGGCACTGACCACTATGGGACTTAACATCTGAGGTCATCAGTCCCTTAGAACGTAGAACTACTTAAACCTAACTAACCTAAGGACATCACACACACCCATGCAAAGGGCAGGATTCGAACCTGCGACCGTAGCAGTCTCGCGGTTCCGGACTGCAGCGCCAGAACCGCTAGACCACCGCGGCCGTCTCGTTCGTGTGATTAAGCTGTATCCAGAAAGGCCCGTACAGGACCTGCAACATCCGGTCGTGCATTATCCTGCTGAAATGTAGGGTTTGGCACGGATCGAATGAAGGGTAGAGCCACGGGTCGTAACACATCTGAAATGTAACGTCCACAGCTCAAAGTGATGTCAATGTGAACAAGAGGTGACCGAGAGGTGTAACCAATGGCACTCCATACCATCACGCCGGGTGATACGCCACTATGGCGATGACTAATACACACTTCCAATGCGCGTTCACGCCAAATACGGATGCGGCCATCATGATGCTGTAAACAGAACCTGGATTCATCCGAAAAAAATGACGTTTTCCCATTCGTGCACCCAGGTTCGTCGCTGAGTACACCGTCACAGGCGCTCCTGTCTGCGATGTAGCGTCAAGAGTAACCGCAGCCATGGTCTCCGAGCTGATAGTCCATGCTACTGCAAACGTCGCCGAACTATTCGTACAGATGGTTGTTGTCTTGCTAACGACCCCATCTGTTGACTCAGGGATCGAGACATGGCAGCACGATCCGTTACAGCCATGCGAATAAGATGCCTGTCATCTCGACTGCTACTGATACGAGGCCGTTGGGATCCAGCACGGCGTACCGTATTACCCTCCTGAACCCAACGATTCCATATTCTGCTAACAGTCATTGGATCTCGAGCAACGCGAGCAGCAATGTCGCGATACGATAAACTGCAATCGCAATAGGCTACAATCTGACCTTTATCAAAGTCGGAAACGTGATGGTACGCATTTCTCCTCCTTACACGAGGCATCAACGCCGGTCAACTCCTGATTGTGTATGAGAAATTGGTTGGAACTTTCCTCATGTCATCATGTTGTCGGTGTCGCCACCGCGCGCCAACCTTGTGTGAATGCTATGAAAAGCTAATCATTTGCATATCACAGAATCTTCTTCCTGTCGGTTAAATTTCGCGTATGTAGCACGTCGTCTTCGTGGTGTAGCAATTTTAATGGCCAGTAGTGTATTACAGTCGGCCTGTGTGGTCGAGCGGTTCTAGTCGCTTCGGTGTGGAACTGCGCAGCCGCTACGGTCGCAGGTTCGAATCCTGCCTCGGGCATGGATGTGTGTGATGTCCTTAGGTTAGTTAGGTTTAAGTAGTTCTAAGTTTTAGGGGACCGATGACCTCGGATGTTAAGTCCTATAGTGCTCAGGGCCATTTGAACCATTTGAATAATATAACTTGCAAACACGTTCGTGTGAGGAATGGTTCAAATGGCTCTGAGCACTATGGGACTCAGCATCTTAGGTCATAAGTCCCCTAGAACTTAGAACTACTTAAACCTAAGTAACCTAAGGACATCACACACACCCATGCGAAGGGCAGGATTCGAACCTGCGACCGTAGCAGTCTCGCGGTTCCGGACTGCAGCGCCAGAACCGCTAGACCACCGCGGCCGTCTCGTTCGTGTGATTAAGCTCATGGTAAGCATAGAGCATGTAAGCAGTGACCTGAATAAAAGTTCACCTGCTCGCAAGTACTGCAGGCCAGCAACGCAACAACGCAACCAAAATGTGTGCTGACGCTGACGAAGACTTCAGCATCGGATCTCGACAGTGCAATCGGCTGGCATCTGAAAGCAGACGCGCCTGTTACGCCATTAAGTCGCTGCGCCCGACCTCGGCACTCCAGCCAGCACCACCTAGACTACAGGCCTGCGCTCACACTTGTGACGTCACATACTGATGGCCGGGTCTGTATCGGAACGCTCCTGTTAAGCACTCTGCAGCTGTACGAACTTTACGAGTTTTAGAACTGAGACCGCGTAAGGATTCTCGTGATTTCCTCTTCTACATGGCCTTTTAATGAAAGTATGGAAATTTATATCATTGCGTAAAGTAACTGAACAAAACTGCCCTATGTTATTTCAAGATGTAGATTGATTTTGACGATTTGCCTTAAATACTCGTTTCTAGGCTTGAATACAAACTGTAATTTTAAATTCTGTCTTTTACCTCAGGAGCTACGTTTGTTGCAGTAAAAAATCGGCAATATGCAACAACAAGCAGACGTTTTCGGTTTTAAATAAAGCAGCTGGAGCTCCTTCAGATTTTAAGAATTTGTTTCCCCGGTTATTTTCGTAAATTTTCCTCTCCACTTCAAAATTTGCTGACCTCACACGAAACTCAAATCGTTCGATGAAATGCAGCAACTCCTGACATAATGTTTCATAAATCAAAAAACCCGAAAAAATATTTTATTTCCCTGTTTCTCCAGAACTTTAGAACCTTAAACATGATAAGATTGTTTCTCGTATATCCTTGACTGAAATTCGTGCCAGACTTGGTCTCGAACCTTGGATATACCACTTAAAATGGTTCAAATGGCTCTGAGCACTATGGGACTTAACATCTGAGGTCATCAGTCCTATAGAACTCAGAACTACTCAAACCTAACTAACCTAAGGACATCACACACTTCCATGCCCAAGGCAGGATTCGAACCTGCGACCGTAGCAGTCCCGTGGTTCCGGACTGAAGCGCCTAGAATCGCTCGGCCACCGCGGCCGGCATCTCCAACTTACTAGGCAGCTGGGTTAACTACTGTATATTGAGCAAGCACGAAAGAAAACAAAAGAAAAATTCGGAGTAGGAATTAAAATCCATGGAGAAGAAATAAAAACTTTGAGGTTCGCCGATGATATTGTAATTCTGTCAGTGACAGCAAAGGACCTGGAAGAGCAGCTGAACGGAATGGACAGTGTCTTGAAAGGAGGATATAAGATGAACATCAACAAAAGCAAAACGAGGATAATGGAACGTAGTCGAATTAAATCGGGTGATGCTGCGGGAATTAGATTGGGAAATGAGACGCTTAAAGTAGTAAACGAGTTTTGCTATCTGGGGAGCAAAATAACTGATGATGGTCGAAGTAGAGAGGATATAAAATGTAGACTGGCAATGGGAAGGAAATCGTTTCTGAAGAAGAGAAATTTGTTAATATCGAGTATAGATTTAAGTGTCAGGAAGTCGTTTCTGAAAGTATTGGTATGGAGTGTAGCCATGTACGGAAGTGAAACGTGGACGATAAATAGTTCAGACAAGAAGAGAATAAAAGCGATCGAAATGTTGTGCTACAGAAGAATGCTGAAGATTAGATGGGTAGATCACTTAACTAATGAGGAGGTATTGAATAGAATTGGAGAGAAAAGAAATTTGTGGCACAAGTTGACTAGAAGAAGGGATCGGTTGGTAGGACATATTCTGAGGCATCAAGGGAGGGCAGCATGGAGGGTAAAAATTGTAGAGGGAGACCAAGAGATGAATAAAGTAAACAGATTCAGAAGGATGTAGGTTGCAGTAGGTACTGGGAGATGAAGAAGCTTGCGAAAGATAGATTAGCATGGAGAGCTGCATCAAACCAGTCTCTGGACTGAAAACCACAACAACAACTGAGCCATCCTGGCACAGTGCTTATCGCAAATGCATGGATTATTTGGGGTGCACACACATTCCCACCTAGGGCCACATCCTCCATGCTCCTTAATTTTAGGTTCCCACTGAAGGTTGAACTTAAATGTGGATCCACACTGAATGTTGTGGACTTATTTCCCATCGACGCGAATTAGTTATATGCATGCACGGTCTGTTCTCTCAGACATGTCGGAATCAACATACACTACGTGTAATCCGCAGCTGTGATATGTAACATGTAAATTCATGATGGGCAATTGGGAGGGGGGGGGGGGGAAGAAGAGGAGAGAGAAGGAACTAATAACATCAGCTGCATTGGGACCGTACGGGGAATCAGCAGCAATGAGTGAAAATGCATGCTGGGTTGGGATATGAATATGGGAACATCCGCTTACCAGGCAGCTGCATGAAGCATTGCATCACCCGGACACTGTTGTCGGGAATGCATGGACAATATCGGACGCTCCCCAGACAACCCACATTCCCACCTAGTGCCACTTATCCACAGCCCTCTTCCATCTCCTCCATGCTCAACAATTTTAGATTCCCGCTGAAGGTTGTGAATTCACTGCCTATCGAGGCTAATCAGTTATATGAACGTGTTGTGTCTGACGTATGAAAGAACAGACACCACACATTCATGTAACTGATTCGCCTCAACGGGCAATGAATCCACACCCTCCAGTGCGGAGCACATTTATGTTCATCCGCCGGTGGGAATCTAAAATTAGCGAGCATGGAGGACTTGGGTAGGGACTGCTGATGGGTGGCGCTAGGTGGAAATGTTAGTCAGCCGGGGAGCGTGCCGAGACAGTAAACGCATTTCTGATACACGCTGTGTGCGGGTGGCGCACTGTTCAACGCAACTGCCTATTAATCAGGGGATCCTGGGTTCATGTCTCGGTTGGACACACATTTTCACTGATCGCTGGACTGATTCCACGTAACATCCTGATGCAGCTGATATTATTAATTACTTCTTTCCTCACCCCCTTCAATTTACATAATGAATTGACGGAATCTGTAGCTATAGGTAAAGACCTACATTTAAACCCCTACAGACATGGGATGCGACAGTAAAAACAGTCCCCTAGCTATTCTAAAAGACAGACTTCTCACAAACACAGCTCTTCTGAAATGTGTGAAAAATTCCCACATCACAACACTGCTAGGAGTGTTTACCCGCAATGAATTTACTAATACTGTATAGGAAACGACTGAATTTGAAATTATGAATTTAAATATGGAATGAAGCTGTGGCACCCACTGAGTGGCAAAAGTGAAGCAGAATCGGAATAACGCCTATTACTTTCACTCGTTTCGAGGCTGAAAACGTCCCTAACAATTACTTCTAGGTCATGGTCGATTAATAAAAATTTTTCCTAATGTTTTATCTTGGACTGCGAGACACATCCTCAGCGGTAAAGCGGCGAACTGCAACCAGAACTCGAGGGAGCTCCGAATATGTAGAAAGTGTAGAGTCCATCACATGACGTCAGCTACGAGATTATCTCTGGTAATGCCAACATTCTCTGCTGAAAGAAACTGATCGTCGTTCTTACAGTGCAACGTTGACATGCAAATTTGAGCTAATTTAACACCTTCCTCTTTTCTGTTACAATTATTACGGTGTTTATAAATCTCAGTATCCTGTTTATACATGCGCGCATGATAATCCGTTGTTTTCAACATGATACTCGTCTCACTGAATTTTATTTGATGAACATCTTTCTGGCAAACATGATCCGCTACAGTCAATCTATCCGTATCTCCCAACGTCTTCTTGTGTTCAACCAAACGGGCCTTAACACTTCCTTTCATGGTACCAATATAAACCACTCGACAGCCGCACGCAGTTTCATACATGGCCAGTGTAGCCAAAGGATGTCGTATATATTTTGCCAATCTTACCCTTCTGGTGGGTCTGAAGATAGCTTCCACACCATACTTGCATAACACTTTCGCAATGCGATCGGTAATCTTAGTAATGAATGGAATGAAATCTTTCTCCTGGCCAGCCATTGTTCCTCATTGATCCCGATTCTCTCCCTAGGGCAAAATGCACAATTTAACTCCTTGTTAGACTAATCATTCTTCTTGACTGGCGACCATAGGTGTCCAGCCTTATCTTTTAAATAACTTATTTCACATATTTTCTACTCTCAGTCTACCAAGTTTTCAATCACACCTCTCTTTTGTCTCTGGTGGTGGTTAGGATCTTTACGAAGGTAACGGTCGGTATGCACGGTTTTTCTATTCTAACCACCATCCCACAAAAAACGAGATGTGGTAAAAACCTTGGCAGACGTGGCGTACAAAATTTGTGAACCGGCTTCTTTAATAGACGAGGTTGAACATCTGCAGTTGACACCCTAGGAGAATGGTTTTTCCAACAAGCAAGATATATCGAGCACTTCGCCCTAGGGAGACAATCAGGACCAACGAAGGACAACGCCGCCCGTGGGAAAAATTTTGCTTCCGTTCATTAGAAAATTAAAGATCGCATTGCAAAAGTGTTGAGCAATTGTAGTGTTGAAACTATCTTCAGACCCACCAGGAAGATAGAAGAATATTTAAGATACCGTTTGGATAGGCCGGGTGTCTATAAAATTCTTTGAATTTGTGGATTGGTTTACATTGGTACCGTTAAAAAAATGTCTTAACATCCGCCCGATTGAACACAAGACGAACTGCCGTCTGGGACATATGGATAAATCGTCCGCAGTGGAAAATTTTTATCAAATGGACGTTCGTGAAATAAAATTAAGTGGGACGAGCGTCATATCGAAATCATTGCATTATCATGTGCATATGTACAGAGAGGATATTGAGATCTATAAACACCGTGATAATTTTAACAGAACAGAGGAAGGCGTTAAATTAGATAAAATTTGGATGTCAATGTTGTACCGTAAAAGTGACGATCAATTACTTTCAGTCGAGAATATAGGTATTCCAATAGATAATCTCGTAGCCGACGTCATGTGACTGCCAGTGGTGTCCTCTACACATCCTATCTATTCAGGGCTCCCTTGACTGCTGGTTTCTAACAGAATTGTAATATATATATACAGGGAGGTCCATTGACTGTGACCGGGCCAAATATCTCACGAAATAAGCATCAAACGAAAATACTACAAAGAACGAAACTCGTCTAGCTTGAAGGGGGAAACCAGGTGGCGCTATGGTTGGCCGGCTAGATGGCGCTGCCATAGGTCAAACGGATATCAACAGCGTTTTTTTTAAATAGGAACCCCCAATTTTTATTACATATTCGTGTAATACGTGAACAAATATGAATGTTTTAGTTGGACCACTTTTTTCGCTTTGTGATAGACGGCGCTGTAATAGTGACAAACGTATAAATTCGTGGTATCGCGTAACATTGCACCATTGCGGCTGGTATTTGCCTCGTGATACTTCACCCGTGTTCAAATGGACCGTTTACCAATTGCGGAAAAGGTCGATATCGTGTTGATGTATGGCTATTGTGATCGAAATGCCCAACGGCCGTGTGCTATGTATGCTGCTCGGTATCCTGGACGACATCATCCAAGTGTCCGGACCGTTCGCCGGATAGTTACGTTATTTAAGGAAACAGGAAGTGTTCAGTCACATGTGAAACGTCAACCACGACCTGCAACACATTTTGATGCCCAAGTAGGTGTTTTAGCTGCTGTTGCGCCTAATCCGCACATCAGTAGCAGACAAATTGCGCGAGAATCGGGAATCTCAAAAACGTCGGTGTTGAGAATGCTACATCAACATCGATTGCACCCGTACCATATTTCTTTGCACAAGGAATTGCATGGTGACGACTTTGAACGCCGTGTGTAGTTCTGCCACTGGGCACAAGAGAAATTACGGGACGATGACAGATTTTTTGCACGCGTTCTATTTAGCGACGAAGCGTCATTCACCAACGGCGGTAACGTAAACTGGCATAATGTGGACTATTGGGCAACGGAAAATCCATGATGGCTGCGACAAGTGGAACATCAGCGACCTTGGCGGGTTAATGTATGGTGCGGCATTATGGGAGGAAGGTTAATTGGCTCCCATTTTATCGCTGGCAATCGAAATGGTGCAGTGTATGCTGATTTCCTACGTAATGTTCTACCGACGTTACTACAAGATGTTTCACTGCATGACAGAATGGCGATATACTGCCAACATGATGGCGGTCCGGCACATAGCTCGCGTGCGGTTGAAGCGGTATTGAATAGCACATTTCATGACAGGTGGACTGGTCGTCGAAGCACCATACCATGGCCCGCACGTTCACCGGATCTGACGTCCCCGGATTTCTTTCTATGGGGAAAGTTGAAGGATATTTGCTATCGTGATCCACCGACAACGCCTGACAACATGCGTCAGCGCATTGTCACTGCATGTGCGAACATTACGGAAGGCGAACTACTAGCTGTTGACAGGAATGTCGTTACACGTATTGCCACATGCATTGAGGTTGACGGACATTATTTTGAGCATTTATTGCGTTAATGTGTTATTTACAGGTAATCACGCTGTAACAGCCTGCGTTCTCAGAAATGATAAGTTCACAAAGGTACATGTATCACATTGGAACAACCGAAAAAAAATGTTCAAACGTACCTACGTTCTGTATTTTAATTTAAAAAACCCACCTGTTAGCAACTGTTCGTCTAAAATTGTGAGCCATATGTTTGTGACTATTACAGCGCCATCTATCACAAAGCGAAGAAAGTGGTCTAACTAAAACATTCATATTTCTTTACGTACTACACGAACATGTAATAAAAATGGGGGTTCCTATTTTAAAAAAAACGCAGTTGATATCCGTTTGACCTATGGCAGCGCCATCTAGAGGGCCAACTATAGCGCCATCTGGTTTCCCCCTTCAAGCTAGACAAGTTTCGTTCTTTGTAGTTTTTTCGTTTGACGCTTTTTTCTTGAGATATTTGGCCCGGTCACGATCAATGGACCACCCTGTATATATGTGTGTGTGTGGGTGCGGAGTCATGCATTGTTTTCCATGATGCGTACATATGAATACAAAACTGCTGCAAATCTACATTTCAGTTTAACTTATATACCGAGTGATCAAAAAGTCAGTATAATTTTGAAAACTTTATAAACCACGGAATAATGTAGATAGAGAGGTAAAAATTGACACACATGCTTGGAATGACATGGGGTTTTATTAGAACAAAAAAAATGGTAGACGCGTGAAAGATCTCTTGCGCGTTTCGTTTGGTGATGATCGTGTGCTCAGCCGCCACTTTCGTCATGCTTGGCCTCCCAGATCCCCAGACCTCATTCCGTGCGATTATTGGCTTTGGGGTTACCTAAGTCGCAAGTGTATCGTGATCGACCGACATCTCTAGGGATGCTGAAAGACAACATCCGAAGCCAATGCCTCACCGTAACTCCGGACATGATTTACAGTGCTGTTCACAACATTATTTCTCGACTACAGCTATTGTTGAGGAATGATGGTGGACATATTGAGCATTTCCTGTAAAGAACATCATCTTTGCTTTTTCTTACTTTGTTATGCTAATTATGGCTATTCTTATCAGATGAAGCGCCATCTGTCGGACATTTTGTGAACTTTTGTATTTTTTGGTTCTAATAAAACCCCATGTCATTCCAAGCATGTGTGTCAATTTGTACCTCTCTATTTACATTATTTCGTGATTTATTCAGTTTTCAAATTTATACTGACTTTTTGATCACCCGGTACACTAATGCTAAACGGAAGAACTACGATTCTAAGTGCAAATTAATTTGCAACATTAGACTTGGGCAAAGGAAAATGGTTTACTGGACTGGCAGCCTTCGGGGTGTATAAATCAATGTCAAATATCACATCATCAAACTGTAAATTAAATCTAGCAGGTAACAAGTCTGTAAGTGTTTCCTATGGCGAAATCGATACTGATTATGTCAGTGCATATTTAAAACGGTTTACAGAAGGGTCTGAGTTACATTCAAGTATCAATAAGCTTAATATGGAGATATGAATAACCGAGGAGACTACTGGCGAGAAGAGGAAGGATCAATAGGACACTTTTGTGTTTTACAAAGAGACAATGTCTGGCATCAGATTCTGATAAAGTTTATGTGTCAAGTGGTAGCTATATTACCAACTATTACTATTCACACTGAGTGCAATATAACAAAAATTGCTTATCTAAATGATTCATCCGAAATTTACATTTTTTTCCTGCATCAGACCCTTAAGCGCTACAGCGTTCAACTATTTGTGTACCTGCTTCTACCAACATGCACAGGACGTACATAAACTATTAAAATGGCAGTAAAACTTGAAATGCTGTGATTCGTAATAATTGCACTGCAAACGGGCCGCAATGGAAATCCTAAAAATGATTCTAGTGAATTTGATCACTTGTAAATTAACAAAGGAGAAGGTATTCTTAATTCAGAATTCTATCCACGAGCAGCTTAGAACAGGATTGTGAGTAGAACATTTACGCCTTACTATATGACTTGTAGACGAAATTTCAAAGCACTAATTATGATGGTCTTAAAGACGGTAGCTGTATCTTATCACCGAGGGAACTGAAAAAACGACTCCCATTGTCGTAATCGACTATTGGAAACAAAACAAAATCATTAAATCAGGTCTAGTTGACGTACGTAGTCAGTTTATAACCATGGATAACTTCCCATGGGGCACACCTACCTAATTTCCATGGCCGTGTCATAAATAACACACCGTTCAGTTGGTACAAAGAGATGCTTAAAAGGAATTTTAAACAATTTCACTATGATACGTATTTCCATATGTTAATTGATTTCTGTCGTCCCAGGATTCCACGACGACAATGGCTTATTTATGGTGAAAAATGTCACGTTCATCACTCTAGGAGAAAAAGTACGTGTTATCACAACATTTAGTACGATTGTGGCATCGCAAAAACTATTTCCCAATGTTACATGCTTGAAAACACGATGAACGACATTGTGGTTGCCCGCATCTCGTGGTCGTGCGGTAGCGTTCTCGCTACCCATGCCCGGGTCCCCGGGTTCGATTCCCGGCGGGGTCATGGATTTTCTCTGCCTCGTGATGGCTGGGTGTTGTGTGCTGTCCTTAGGTTAGTTAGGTTTAAGTAGTTCTAAGTTCTAGGGGACTGATGACCATAGATGTTAAGTCCCATAGTGCTCAGAGCCATTTGAACCATTTGACATTGTGGTTGGTGCATCATTTCTATGGGATCTGATGCGATGAACCTGGTATTCAATACACGGACTTAACAAGTGGTTCAAATGGCTCTGAGCACTATGGGACTTAACGTCCGAGTTCATCAGTCCCCTAGAACTTAGAACTACTTTAAGCTAACTAACCTAAGGACATCACACACATCCATGCCCGAGGCAAGATTCGAACCTGCGACCGTAGCAGTCGCGCGTTTCCAGACTGAAGCGCCTAGAACCGCTATGCCAACACGGCCGGCACGGACTTTACAGCGACACTGATGATGTTCGATCATACAAAGTGTAAAAACGGCTAGGATTAGAACAAATGGGTATGCAGCAGTGCGATCTCTTGAAGACAAGAAGACATAGGATACCAGTCATGCTCTGAAGATTGTAAGTGATAAAGTTACCAAAGCATTTGACAATGTAACACTACAGTTAAAATGGATGTTAAAACAAACTACTTTTTTAAACAAAGCTGCTTTTACTTTACTCACCTCCAACACGTGCGAATAGATGTAGTGCACGCCCACTGATAGTTACAGAGGGGGCAAGGTGGCGCGGCGTGGTTATGGAAGAGAGCGTGGAGTCATTCGCTTTCCCATCTCCGCACAGTGCGCGAAACCACTGGTTTAAAAATGTTACTGTCGTAAAGCCGTACGCGTGGTGGCGGTGATAAACACACGTGTGTAGAGATTATGAAAGCTAATGTGGAAACACTCGTTTATCCATCCCCGTAAAAGTTGGCGAAAATAAATTTCTCGAGCCATAAAGGCCGTTCTTGAACAGTAATCAGCCGGACGAACTGTGACGGTTGAAACCCTTGCTCGTGTAAACCACGAATGTAAGCGTTCCCCGTATCGTTAAACTTCTGCGACCTACATCGGTTATGCGAAATACTCGTGCGGGCACTGTGATAATGCAAGTGTACATGGAAACAATCGTTTGTGCTTCTCGTTAACTTTCTCCCACAAACTACAGTTGTCGTAACGACGTTTGAAGATACTTGCTAAAAGGTTAATTATGGACGGGCGCAGATATTACATACTATCTGTGGATGTCTCCGATTGTATGAATGATTTACAAATACTTTTCTTTCGTAGCACCTCACTGTAGCGTACACTCAGGGGTAGGAGCGGAGTAATAAGGTGCATCGGTCTCAGCATAAGACGTCTGAGAACGAACCGCCTGCATCATCCCCACAGAGCGCCGATGGGTCTCAGGAACGCAGCGAGCACCAGCATCCTTGTCTTTTACACAACCACAAAAACGTTCTGGCACTTAATTTTTAGATGTACAAACGAAAAATTATGATCTATGTTTTACAGCTAAAACGATCAAATATTTTCCATCGCAGATAAGGTATTCCGTATGTACCCATCCTGAAACACATACCTATACACTGAGGCGACAAAAGAAATGAGATAGCAATATGCACATATACACTAATAGCCATTAAAATTACTACACAACGAAGATGACGTGCTACAGATGCGAAATTTAATCGACAGAAAGAAGATGCTGCGATGTGCAAGTCATTAGGTTTTCAAGGCATTCACGAAAGGTTGACGCCGGTGGCGACACCTACAACGTGCTGACATGAGGAAAGTTTCCAACCGATTTCTCATACACAATCAGCAGTTGACCGGCGTTGCCTGGTGAAACGTTGCTGTGATGCCTCGTGTAAGGAGGAGAAATGCGGACCATCACGTTTCCGACTTTGATAAAGGTCGGATTGTAGCCTATCGCGATTGCGGTTTATCGTATCGTGACATTGCTGCTCGCGTTGGTCGAGATCCAATGACTGTTAGCAGAATATGGAATCGGTGAGTTCAGGAGGGTAATCGGGAAGGCCGTACTGGATCCCAACGGCCTCGTATCACAAGCAGTCTAGATGACAGGCATCTCATTCGCATGGCTGTAACGGATCATACAGCCACGTCTAGATCCCTGAGTCAACAGATGGGGACGTTTGCAATACAACAACCATCTGCACCAACATTTCGACGACTTTTGCAGAAGCAGTGACTATCAGCTCGGAGACCATGGCTGTGGTTACCCTTGACGCTGCATCACAGACAGGAGCGCCAGCGATGGTGTACTCAACGACGAACCTGCGTGCAAAAATGGCAAAACGTCATTTTTTCCGATGAATCCAGGTTCTGTTTACAGCAGCATGATGGTCGCATCCGTGTTTGACGACATCGTGGTGTACGCACATTGGCAGCGTGTATTCGTCATCGCCATACTGGCGTATCACCCGGCGTGATGGTATGGGGCGCCATTGGTTACACGTCTCGGTCACTTCTTGTTCGCAATGACGGCACTTTGAACAGTGGACGTTACATTTCAGATGTGTTACGACCCGTGGTTCTACCCTTCATTCGATTCCTGCGAAACCCTACATTTCAGCAGGATAATCCACGACCGCCTGTTGCAGGGCCTGTACGGGCCTTTCTGAATAAAGAAAACGTTCGACTGCTGCCCTGGCCAGTACATTCTCCAGATCTCTCACCAATTGAAAACGTCTAGTCAATGGTGGCCGAGCAACTGGCTCGTCACAATACGCCAGTCACTACTCTTGATGAACTGTGGTATCGTGTTGAAGCTGCATGAGCAGCTGCACCTGTACACGCCATCCAAGCTCTGTTTGACTCAATGCCTAGGCCTATCAAGGCTGTTATTATGGCCAGAGGTGGTTGTTCTGGGTACTGATTTCTCAGGATCTATGCACCCAAATTGCGTGAAAATGTAATCACATGTCAGTTGTAGTATAATATATTTGTCCAATGAATACCCGTTTATCATCTGCATTTGTTCTTGGTGTAGAAATTTTAATTGCCAGTAGTGTATAAATGGCTGTAGCATCGCATTCACAAGGTGGTAAAGGGCAGTCCATTGGTGTGGCTATATTTGTACTAAGATGATTGGTGTGAAAAGATTCTCGACGTAATTATGGCCGCACGACGGGAATTAACAGACTTTGAACGCTGAATGATAGTAGGAGCTAGATGCATGGGGCATTCCATTTCGGAAATCGTTAGAGAGTTCAATATGCCGATACCTATGTTGCCGAGAATCCGAAATTTCAGGCATTTGTCCTCACTACGGGCAACGCAGTGGCCGACGGCCTTCACTTTACGAACGAGAGCAGCTGCTTCTACTTAGAGTTGTCGGTGCTAACAGATAAGCAACGCTGCTTGAAATAATCACAGAAATCATTGTGGGACGTACGACGAACGTATGCATTAGGGCAGTGCGGCGAAATATGTCTTTATTACGCTATGGCAGCAAACGACCGACGCGAGTGCCTTTGCTAACAGCACTACGTCGTTGCAGCGCATCTCTTTGGCTCGTGACCATTTGGTTGGACACTAGATGATTGTAAAACCGTGGACTAGGCAGATGAGACCTGATGTTACGAGGCTGAGTCAAATGAAAATCTTAAATATTTTTTTAAATATTATTTATTGTGCAGAAGTGGTACAAAACTGTATCACGTTTCAACATAATCTCCCCCACGCTCAATGCAAGTTCTCCAGCGCTTACAAAGTGCATAAATTCCTTCAGAAACAAATTCTTTTGTTAGTCCGCGCAACCACTCATGCACCGCGTGGCGTACCTCTTCATCAGAATGGAACTTCTTTCCTCCCATTGCGTCTCTGAGTGGTCCAAACATATGGAAATCACTTGGGGCAAGGTCTAGTGAGTACCGTGGATGAGGTAGGCACTCAAAATGCAGGTCTGTTATTGTTGCAACTGTTGTACGGGCAGTGTGGAGCCTTGCATTGTCATGTTGCAAAAGGACACCTGCTGACAGCAATCCACGTCGCTTTGATTTGATTTCAGGCCGCAGATGATTTTTAGGAGATCTGTGTATGATGCACAGGTGACAGTGGTCCCTCTAGGCATGTAATGCCCCCAAACTGACGCCTTTTGCCTCCCAAAAGCGAGTCACCATAACCTTTCCTGCTGATGATTCAGTTAGAAACTTCTTTGGTTTTGGTGACGAGGAATGGCGCCATTCCTTGCTCGCTCTCTTCGTTTCCAGTTGGGGAAAGTGAACCCAGGTATTGTCCCCTGTAACCATTCTTGCACGGAAGCCATTACTTTCTCGTTCAAAGCGCCGAAGAAGTTTCTCACAAGCATCAACACGTCGTTCTCTCATTTCAGGAGCCAGCTGCTGGGGCACCCATCTTGCAGACACTTTGTGAAACTGGAGCACATCATGCACAACGTGGTGTGCTGACCCATGACTAATCTGTATACATGCTGCAATGTCATTCAGTGTCACTCGGCGGTTTTCCTTCACAACGGCTTCAACTGCTGCAATGTTGTGTAGAGTCACAACTCGTTGTGCCTGACTTGGACGAGGAGCATCTTCCACTGAAGTCACACCATTTGCGAACTAACTACTCCTTTCGTAGACTTGCTGCTGTGACAAACAGGCATCACCGTTCTGAACCTATGACCTATGACCTCAGCACTTTGGTCCCATAAGACCTTACCATAAATTACCAATTTCCAGATTTAGGATGAGTCCTCATAGGTATTTAAACTAGTATAAATTTGTATATTTGAGATATTTTGCTAGACTTTGTAAATATGGTTTCCCATTTAAGTATCTCTAAGTATCGAGGAGATTGTATTGTTTTTTTCCATAAGAAATTTTTGTTATGCCACAGCCAAGGTAGCCCCTGAGGGCTGGCAATCCATATTACACCACAGAGGACGAGGCTGTCTATATCCAAGGCGTACCAAAAGCACCATGGTAAATACCAACTATTTACATACAAGATAATGGAAACAGACATCCCAAGCACTACTTCCTGCAGGGGAAGCTCGAGCCACGGCCTGCAGGAAGTATAACTACGCCATAACCTTATTGGCTGGAGACAGCTATTTAGGGGCTAGAACCAGCACCGAAGTTCAGTTCACTCTGGATGCCGACCTCGTGTACTTCGACCGCTGAATTGGACTCTTACTAGTGTATGTGTGTGTTACCACGAACCTTTGCGGAAAATTAGAACTGAGCTTTTGTTTGCCTCAATTAGGAGACATTTACTGGCATTGTTACTGATACCTTTCTTTTGCTGTTCAGTCATCAACCTTCTGATCTTTCATCAATAAAAGTTGTGTTTGTGAAAAATTCCGAATTGTCAGTCACAACAATTTTCAGTCCACTTTTAGCCGGTATTTCATGGAGTCTTTTGAGGGAATTTATCACCTCTACTCTGTTGTTTGAAACCTCGCTGCACTGTCTGCATAAGCTAAACTGTGTAAACGAATTTTAGTTTCTTGTAGTCTGCTAATGCTTGTTCCTTCCTTTTCATAGTACAAGATTTAACTGTGCGGGGGGGGTAGTCTGTCTCCCTGTCGGACTCATGTCTACATATCCAAAGCTTCAGACATTTCACCTTGTAATTTAACTTCTGGGATGGTGCCGTTTAATATTTGTTTAATCAATGTATTGTCCTTCCATCCACTTTAAACTCTTCTAGTGCACATCTGTATTCTGAACAGTATTTTTTAAGCCCTCGAAGATGTTTGCTGTTCTTGTAAGATCGTCTTCAAACTGAAAATTTGTTCCACACAAGATCTTCTTTTCCTAAAACCTGCTTGATACTCGCCAATTGAAAGGTCCGTTTCTGGTTCAAGATTTTTAATAAGATTTTTGAAAGAATTTTTAAGTAATCACTAACAAAGACATCACTCTGTAGTTATCACATTAGTTTGATCCATTTATTCTGTAATCGGTGGATTATTCCACATTGTCTTTCTTTAGGTGTTGTTGCCTCCAACCAAATACCTGAGGGACGTTATACATTGACTGCTTGAGGCTTTTACCGTCTATTCTCCACTTTCTGTCATCATCATATCTTCTCCTCGAGCTTAATTGTTTTTAAGTTCACATATTGCTTTGTCAGCTTCTTATATTGTTGGAGGCGCTGATTCTACGTTTGGCTCAGATTTTCCAAATGTAAATTCGGCTACAGGAGATACAGAGTTTAAAAGATCATAAACTACTGGTCTAGGAATATAATGTATTTTTTTTGAGATAGAGAAGTTGGTGTCCATGCATCAGCACAGCTTTAGAAAGCATCGCTCCTGCGAAACGCAACTCGCGTTTTTTTCGCATGATACCATGGATGAAGGGTATCAGACGGATGCCATATTCCTTGACTTCCGGAAAACGTTCGACTCGGTGCCCCACTGCAGACTCCTAACTAAGGTACGAGCATATGGGATTGGATCCCAAGTATGTGAGTGGCTCGAAAACTTCTTAAGTAATAGAACCCAGTACGTTGTCCTCGATGGTGAGTGTTCATCGGAGGTGAGGGTATCATCTGGAGTGCCCCAGGGAAGTGTGGTAGATCCGCTGTTGTTTCCTATCTACATAAATGATCTTGATAGGGTGGATAGCAATGTGCGGCTGTTTTCTGATGGGAAGGTGTCGTCGATGAGTGACTGTAGGAGGATACAAGATGACTTGGACAGGATTTGTAATTGGTGTAAAGAATGGCAGCTAACTCTAAATATAGATAAATGTAAATTAATGCAGATGAATAGAAAAAGAATCCTGTAATGTTTGAATACTCCATTAGTAGTGTAGCGCTTGACACAGCCACGTCGATTAAATATTTGGGAGTAACATTGCAGAGCGATATGAACTGGGACAAGCATGTAATGGCAGTTGTGGGGAAGGCGGATGGTCGTCTTCGGTTCATTGGTAGAATTTTGGGAAGATGTGGTTCATCTGTAAAGGAGACAGCTTATAGAACGCTGGTGCGACCTATTCTTGAGTACTGCTCGAGCTTTTGGGATCCCTATCAGGTCGGATTGAGGGAGGACATAGAAGCAATTCAGAGGCGGGCTGCTAGATTTGTTACTGGTAGGTTTGATCATCACGCGAGTGCTACGGAAATGCTTCAGGAACTCGGGTGGGAGTCCCTAGAGGAAAGGACGCGATCTTTTCAGGGTTTGAACATCGTCACTGCTTAAATTTTCAACAAAAATCATCAGCAATGGCGGCCGAAGACTTCTCGCATACGAAGTCACCCTCTTTCTGCCAGCGGCCTTGTCAAAGAGTGCGGAGGAGCGGAAAGTGTTTCAGGGCACGCCCTTGCCATAGGGTTGGGAAAATGCCCCTAAAAGGCGGAAGAATCAGCAGTGACCAATAGTACGAGTTCGCACAAGCAATAGAAACCACTGTATTAAGGACTCATACATTAATGTCTATCGACAGGAAATCTGCCTGTAACTGGAAAAGTGTTAACAATAACACTTTTCCAGTTACAGACAGAGAGACATCGGCAAAAGATTCCTCCACCCTGATCGCCGAGAGGGGACTGGCAAGGGTTAGGTGACCATGAGAAAAAGATTGAATAACCTACGGAAGGGTAACGTCCCACGAATTGGAGCGTGGAATATCAGAAGTTTGAACATTACAGGTAAGGTAGAAAATCTGAGAATCCTGAAGGTAAGTCTAGATATGGTGGGTCAGCGCGTTGATATGGAAAGAATACAAGGATTCTTGGCCAGACAAATATAGCGTAACATCAACAGCAGTGGAAAATGGTGCAAGGGGGAGCATGTTGACATTTCTTGTCTAAAAATATATCTGGAAAGTAGCCGCTTGTTATTTTTCTTGCACTCTTTTTCTATTTGTGCTAATGTGGTTTTGTCATACTGTCGTTTTACGAATCGAACAATTTTGTAAGTATGTTTCTGAACGGTGGTGAATTCATGCCACTTTTGTGTGGTTTTATGGAAGTTCCGATCTTCCTAGGCTTTAATTATTTGCTCTGTGGCCTTGTCTCATATATTAATCCACCACCCATGTTTACGTTTCTTTGAGAGTATGTCAGTACGTTGGGAAGGTTGTAAGAGAGTATATTTAAGTCCTGAGCAGCAGGAAACTCTTGGCTGAGGATGTTTGAACAGAAGATGATCCAATTTTTTTTAAAGAATTTCTGGTTGTGTTCTTAGATTTTTGTTTATTCTTGATGTCTTTCTACTTGCCTACCATTTATTTTTAATAAATATGTGGGTATCATAATCGAAGAACACTTTTTTTACTTTTAATTTCTAAATTTCTTTTTAATTTTTGTTTGAGATGGCCATTTTCTCTATTTTAAATTCTCCAAGATAAGGTGTTGGAGATTTTAAAATTTCCTCTTCTTAGGCAATGCCAGAAAATCTGTTGACATCAGTTTCATTTGCAGAATTTTTATTAGTCCTTTCGTGAGCAGGGTACAACCTTGCATTTGTTCTGAATTTCTTTTCCTCGCCAGTTTGTGTCTGCCCTCCAAATTTTAATATGGTGATCGGGTACAGCAGCTCAAGTTTCTGCCTCTTAATTCCCAGAATTGCTCCCCTTCATGTTGTAATTCTTTTGGTTATAATGTTTCATGGTCATTGATTAATACAAAAGCCTTGTTCCCTAATTTTATTGATAACATTCCGAATGTGAAGTAATATTCAGTATTAGATTTATTGTATTTATTTTGATTGTAAACCCAGTTCCAAAATGCAGTGGTGTGTTGGATTCCTAGATTCCTAGTTCACCTTCGTAAATTCTGTGATTTCCTGAAGCAAACTGGCATTCTTTTCTATATGTCGTTCCTTATTGTGTCTGGATTTAGATGTTTCTCTAGTATGTCTGTCAGTTGCTTTAATTTTCCCAGTTTTAGAGGTGTGTTTGGGTTTCGGTACCTATGAATGTTTTGCCCTTGGATGAAGAGATTTGGGAAGCTCATGTACTTTCGCGCATGATGTTCTCGGTCCTCCGGAATCCGACAACCTAGAAATTTAGTAGAGTCTGGGGTAGCTGCATCCTTTGTAGACGCGTCTATCACGTTAAAGATAACGTGAGGATCAATTTTTCCAACTCATTATTACTGCTGTGTTACTGAGCTTTAGAAGTTGCCTCACGCTGTTTTCTGATACTTTTTTACGGCTTCTCTATATGCTAAGCTTCCTTTTTTATTAGGGCCTAGGACCGGCAGTAGAAAGACATGTTAGAGAGCCAGCCACAGCGTAATGTGAAAGAGGTGATTCATTTATTAATCAGTAAACAGTGGTACATTACTCTAAACACGTGTGTGTAAATGGTGTTTACATACAGTGTATTCTAATATAAAGTATTGCTTTGTAGATTATTGTATAGCTGTTGTGATAAACCTTTTGCATTTCCTTTATGTTTTCGTCTTCTTTAAAGGCAAAGAGAGAAGATGAAGCGGTAGCCCATCATAGAGCCTATGCCTACCGTCATGTATTTTTTGACTTTCAGTTAAAAAACAGAGGATTTTTTCTGGTACCAGTAGGAGGAAGGGAAGGATTCGCGCTCAGATAGTGAACGAGTGAGAAGCACGCCATTTTTAGCGAGTAATTGTAGACCGCCATTTTGGGGTCGCTATGAATAAGTGAGGAGTATGTATTTCATATGTGCACCGTTTAGAAAAATACAGCATTGTTTTATTAACAGAAAGGTCGTGTGAGTTGTTATTTCAAATAGTACAATAATTACAAGAACTGAAGCCCACCTGTGTACTTTGGAAAATTACGAAGATCCGATAAGCTTAATGGGAACACGGTCAAGACTTCAAAGGTGAACACGGCGACCAAACGTAGGATTATAAAGAATGGTAAGCACAAATCTACAGCAGAGAAAGAAACTACTTCGCCCTGCAAAATAATATGAACTAATACGAACTTATTTCCAGACATAGCTCAGCTTATTGTGCTTGCCATTCATGCCGAAAAATTAATCTCATTAATTCAATACATTTTAAAAAGCCACGCATTTTATTATCATCTATTCCATTATTTTATTATATTATAAAGTGGCGACAGGTGACAGGCACGATACGCAGTGGGCAAAACTGTGAGTACTAGTATTGTTAGGAAAATGAATATACATGTATGTTAACAATTTCTTTATGTTCCATGTACGCTGATGATGTGACGGAGACGGTGATGTGATACTGAAGAAATATTATCAAAAGGAAATAATAAATAAATTAGAAGGAAAAAGGCGACAATACCAAGAGCACACAACAAAGCACAATAGAGGAAGTACCATTTACAAGATAACAATCAGGTAGGACCGCGCAATGCATATAGAGAATGCGTTCCCAGTAGACCTACTAGAAAATCCATCCACCTATTTCCTAAATTCCAGAACCTAAAGCTTCAGATATTAACGCTATTGTAGTCAAGTGGAGATAATGATATTTCTTTATTAGTACGGAAAATATATTGATTGAAGAACAGTTGAGACTGCAATTACATACAACTGTATATGCATTTTTTCGCGTGAGAAGTAACGCTGAAGTAAAATCTTAAAAAAAGGAAATTTTATTTTGATAACTGCAGTGGTATAAGGATTTCTATAATGGTGGGTCAAAACAATAAGGAAATGTCATTCCAAAATCATAATGCCAATGTAGTGGATGTTCATTTGCAAAATGCAACAATGAGTGGTTTGGAACCGTTTAGCGGTGATTATTTGGATGCTGGGCGCGACATGCCATTGTTGCATTCGACGCCCGTGAATACAGAACATTTAATTACAAGCAATACGTTAATTACAGTAGACGTAACTAATGGCACCTCGAGGCAAGAGAATATTTTAAATGACGGCAGTACGCGTAGTACGGACGCAGATGCTGACAGGCGTAGGCCGGAAGTGAATACGGAAGATATGCAAGCCTTATTTCGAGCCTTAACAGAATCCATACAAACAAGCATGAATGCAATGAAAGCAGACATAAATTCAAAAATGTCGGGCTTAGAGACTAAAATGTCAAGTTTACAAACGATACAAGCAGACATGACCACAGTAAAGTCCGAGATCGAGAAGGTTAATACAAACATGACACACATTTCAGACGACGTAAAAAATTTGCGCACGGAACTCAATAGTCTGGACACGAAGTTCACACAGCAGATTTCACAAATCTCCACGGAGGTGGATAGTAAAATTAATGAACAAGTACGAATTTCGGTTCACGATATGGGTGAGAAATTAAAAGGCATAATGGGCGAAAAATTTGAAACACTAACACACACGTATCGACAGGAGCTATCCGGAATTAGAGAAACCCAAGAGAATTTACAGGCAATGCAAAAGAATACGCAGGTCAACTTAGACAATGTACAATCAGAAGTAGCGAAACTACATTCTTTCTGTAACGACTTGCCAGAAAATATAGAAAAAATCACATTGGAGGTAGGATTACTCAAGTTAGAACACAAGAGGATCAACTCAGACATTGTGCACCTTTATGAATCGGTAAAGAGCAATGCAAAGGACGACAATACAAGGTTCGCAGAAAAATGCGTACGTGAACAGCGTACCTATGTGGAAGCGGTAAAGGAAGTAATGGGAGACAAGGAAGAAGAAATCTTAAAACGCGTAGAACATGATATCAGGCAGTTAGAACTACGGTTAAGAGACGAAATAGTTAACAAACAAAGTACGGTAATATCATCGCCTGGGGCGGTAAGCGGAGCGATAAACAGCCATCCGCCAGTGGGAGGAATCAGTGGCGCGGACAACAATGCCCAACCCACGCCGCGCGACCGCATGTCGACGCGCGACGCGAGCAGCGGGCAAAACTTTGCTGAAACAAATATACCATCACCGCAGGGAAATGCTGTTCCGTCGTGCTGGACAGCGTTGTTAATGGATGAGAGCTTAATAAAACATCGACAGTTTCCCGTATTCTCAAATGAGAAAAAGCGAACGCACCCAGTAGTGTTTGTCCGAGCCTTTAGAAATGTACTGCCCAGGACTTGGACAGAAGCTCAAAAGATTAAATACGTAGTAGGACACACCGAGGGTGATGCCCTTTTGTGGGCTACGGAGATGTCAGAACTTTGCGAGAGATATGAGCAGTTTGAGAACGCATTTTTAGATAAATACTGGTCAACAGCTATCCAGGAGAGGTTAAGACAAGAGGTATTTAACCCAGTACCACATCATTCAAAATTCGGGGGGCTAAGAAGCTATTTTGAAAAATACCTAAACAAGACCCGTTACTGGAATAATCCGATATCTCATGTCGATGTACTGAAAATCTTAAAGAACAAGTTACCTGCAAATGTTAGGGAAAAATTAATAACTGTTCCCGAATATGATCTCGAGTATTTTCTTTCAGTGCTCGACTCAATAGATCTGATTCATGAGGATGGGCAAGCCACGCCTAGTTATCGTAACGGTAATGGGCACAACCCAAACGGGATGAACTACGGTAACGACAATGGCTTTGGAAATTATAACGGTCGTGTGCGTATGAATGAATGGCATCCGTATGGACCGCCGCGCCACAACGGAAATCCGTACAATCGGTCTACCCATCAGCCACAGAGTGACAGAGGGTCGTACGAAACTAAATATCAGCCCCATAGGTACGGTAATAGCAGAGACAATAGAAATTCGAGGGAAAACTTCGACAATAGGCGACAAGGAAATGCAAATTACCAGGAACGGAATATGCAACACAGGGATCCGAGAGATAACAGGCTGCCCGTACAGTCAAATTGAAACAACCGGGACACGAACTGGCGAGCACGCGGACAGACGGTAAACATAGTAGAAGTGATGGCAGAAAATGAAACAATACCTTTACCGGCCCCAGGAAATAATAATCGAGCGTGACTAGAGGAAGAAGGTAATGAACTGTCAGTGTGCCACAGTACTAATATGAGCGACTTAAACACAAAAGCGAACAGAAACGGAAAGGAGGAAGCAGACACTGAAACAAACCTACACATACAGCATATCCGGAATCTGTTTTTAAGGTATGATAAGGACGCAGAAATGAAAGAAGACTTGTTTATCGAAGAGAAAGAAACAACACGCAAGGTAAGTGAAATTATTCAAGCAACAATAAGGGTAAAGGTGGGAAACATAGATGTACCAGTTGTTTTGGATACTGGCGCGTCGACAAGCCTAATGTCTACTAGCTTGTTCAAAGAGATAGCGAGGGAAGTAAATGTTCCCACACTACCTGTAGAGAACTGTAAGATCGTAACGGCGATGGGAAGTAAATCTAAAGTTATAAAATTACAGGCCAGCATACCCATTAGCATATGTGGTGTAATTTTGCAGTGTACTTTCTTGTTGGTAGACAAACTTATAGTGAACTGTATACTTGTTATGGAGGTGTTCAGAAGATATGGGATAAAAATAGATATCGGCAGCGGGGAATGCCAATTTCATGTAGGGGAGCGCACGCTGACTATGGACTTAATAAGAACTACAATGACAAATCAGGTTAGGCCGATACCAGACATTAATGTTAAACTTGTCTACCCTCAATCCTTAATGGCAAAGGACATGGAACTTGATGACTCTGGTAGGGAGATCCTCGATGAGCAAATAGTAGACAGTAAAATAAGTAAATCCACTTGTCTTAACAATGAACAAGTCCGAATTCGGAAAGGAAAAAATAAAATTCTTAGGGCATATTATTTCACCAGTAGGAATTCTACCTGACCCCAGTAAACTAGATGCGATACGGAATTTCCCAACACCCTATACTAAGAAACAATTAAAAGGTTTTCTAGGAATGGCCTCGTTTTTCAGGAAGTTCCTGCCACAACAATTGTTGAACAGTAGTTCACTACTAAACTTACTGCGTAAAAACCACAGTTGGCTGTGGACTAAAGAATGTGATAATGATTTTCAGCAGATTAAGCAGGCGCTGATTAACGCGCCTATCCTGAAACACCCAAAATATGGAATTGGATTTTTGTTTAAGCACCGATGCTAGTTATCAGGGGCTCGGTGCGTGCCTGTTTCAAATAATAACAAAGGATGGTAAGGAAGAAGTCAATGTAATCAGTTTTGCCAGTAGAACCCTCACAGAATGTGAAAGATCTTATTCCGTAACTGAGCTAGAAGCGTTAGCAGTAGTTTGGGCGTTTCGTAAATTTCAATATTACCTTTGGGGAAAACATACGAAAGTTTACTGTGATCATCAAGCCTTGTCCTTTCTTCTGACGTGCAAGTTGTGAAACGTCCCCTTTGAACAATTTATACTTGACTGTGCTTAAACTGACACACAATGTTTTTAGCGCAACGCAATCTGACTATCGAAGATCCCTGCAAAAGAATGGCCCTGAGTAACATTAAACTATACCTTTCAGAAATCACTTACCTCACAAAAATCTTCGTTACTCGAACTACTGCAATACAGCGAGCGCCACTACTGCCAGCTAAATAAAAGATTCAAACTACGGAAGGCACTAACTACTGATAGAGATAGTTAGCAAATGAAAGATATTAATAGAGAACAAACAATGTATTTACCTTAATATCATCACAAGTCATAATATATGTCATTTCAAAACTCCGCCATCTCTCTCCTCACATCCACCACTGCTGGCGGCTCACCTCTAACTGCGCAACGCTACGCGCTGTTCACATCCAGCTATAGAAGTTCATGACAACAATGTCAGACAACAATGCAAACTAGCCACAGGCTGCACACAGCACAGCCAGTGATTTTCATACAGAGTGCTACGTGGCGGCGGCGTTACCAATATAAGAACCTAAACAGCCTACTTACATAAAGAAAACATAAACAGCCTACTTACATAGCCCCCATGCTCCCCACAAAAAATTTTTACAAATGGTGTTGGGCACTGGCCAATACAGATTTGAAAAAAATGTTTCACAATTACAGTAACAAAGATATAAAATGCACACACTTATTGATACAATGTTGGTCAAAAGCTAAAATTTTCTCACAGTCCATAAAGATAGTCCTGATCATTCATCATAATAGTAATTACAGTTTCTCATTAGTAAAAAAAAATTGCACACAGAAGTAGTGGATTTCCATGCAGTCTTGAAGAAGTAGTGGTGTCCTTCCAACGGAAAGACAGTGCTGACTCTTGAAATGCTGACAGGTAATGGGCCACAACAGAGCAAACCCACAGCAGAGTCATTCGACGTTTTGAAGAAGATTGTTAGGTAGGTCGTCACAGAGCAGACTCACTGTAGTCGTGGTAGAGAGTATTGTATTGGTGGGCCACCAGAGGTGCAGACCTACTGCAGTCCTTGTAGAAATAGTGGACAGGCCCACTGTAGTCCTGGTAGAGATGACCAGCAGCCATCTGTTGTGACTGTGTGGGTGCACAATCACCAGTGAAGAGTCTTGCAGTTAATATAGCAAGTCCATAACCACCACTTGTGCACACACAAAGTTTTTGTAATTGTCCTTAGAACCAGCAATGCTGTTATCCAGTCCCTTGCTGAATTAGTAACACACGTGCAAACACTAACAGTCCCTACTTCTCACATATTGTCCATATAGTATGACCAACAGAAAAGTGTGCAGTGAAATGAATGCTTACAAGTTAATAATATGATGAACTGGTGTCAATTACAATTTTATGACGTAAGAATACAATTACAAAGGTACAAAATACATCATTAAAAACATAACAATACAGATAACATTTGTAGTAATATAGGCTCTACAAACCAATAGAAATAAACATATACATCAGTGTTACAGGAATTATGACATAAGTAAATACATAAAAGATAAGAAGAACATTTGAAACATCACCTTCACATGTGAGCAACCAAACAGTATAAATAATGTCTAAACATCTTTACAAAGTAAATAACAGAATATTAGAAAATGTCTACAACATAGCTCTCATCAGCTAAACACATAAAGACAGGAAAAACACAAATACACAAGGGTACACAAACATATAGAGGGATGACACAAAAGGAAAGGACAGGGTTTGTTTTACTGCAGTATTTTGCATGGAGATCTCCCTTAGTTCATCATTATTCCCAAAAAGTCCTATGTAAGCCTGCTTTCTGTATTCAGTTCACAACCTCTGTCAAAAATAGTTTTTCTCCACTGTACACTACCTTTTTTTTTTTGCCAAACCTTTTTCGTATAGCTTCTCAATGCATTTCTTCCAATTCATCATAACTCATTGTCTTATAGGCTACCCCCTCTTAAGCTAACTTAAATCTATTGAGCTCAGATGTTAAACTAAGGGACGAGGCAATGCAGCAGCACATAACAAATTAACACAAACCACAAGGACAAAAAATGCCAATTTGCAAAGCAAGCAGCAGTAAATCTAAATTAACAGAAAAAATGCAAAATTACAACTAATATGAGCCAATGTGCAGCAACAAGAAAAGCTTAACAGAGTAATACAAAGTTAAATTCAATAACACTATGCCTGGCAAACAGCAGCAGCAAACATGACAAATCTCAAGCAGAAAAAATATTACAGTAAAAACAACAATGCGGACAAGGGAAATGTCTATTCATATCTTAATGTCTATGTAATTAAAGTGGTGCACCACAACAACTTATTGTAAAAAAAATATTACCATGTACTAGAAAAGAAAATTATGTGTTACTGTTACTAGTTCCTTCTTATTATTCTTTCCATTCCAAGTGCTCCTTTTTTAAAGAATGTGGATCATAAAATAATTATTTAATAGATCTGTTGACAGAAAGTGTTCACATTAGCAAATGCATTTCATTTTATAAAAGCAATGCTGCAACACAGCTGGAAACCAGATATCAAATGAAATAAGCAACTATGAAAAGCAAAGCATAAAAATATCATTCAGTAGTCATGTGACATTTCATAAGTTAGTAGAAATTCTCTCAACTCTCATAGAAAGACGCTTGTCATAATCAGGTGTGCAGATGTAAAAATTTTTCTTGTCATTTTATTAGGCATTTCAGTAAATATCATAAATTAAGAGCTCCACAGTGTTATCATATGTTTTTAATTTCGACCAAGTCGTTTTTGCGATGCTTTCTAGAAACGAATGTCATTAGCGGGCGTATAGGCCTCCTTTTTTTTCCTGCCTGTGCTTCCGGAAGGCACACCCTAATGGCTTGTTCTCCAGGTGTCTGACACAGCTGTGTGCCGACGACGCACGTGCAGGTGGTCACTTAACATTCTTATGGAAATATTTACGACATTTTTCCGCTACAGAGACAGTCTCATATACAAAATTTCACGGGTCGAGAATTTGCGTTGCAAATGTGTAGAAACCAAATCTTATGAATATAACAGTGTCCAAAAAATTTTCGCCGGCATTGTGATACAATCACGCATCTACACACACATTTCATAACTCTTAAAGTACGATTCTTGGTTTCCAACATCCTTTTTCACAAGTCAAGAGTCCCTAAACACTACTCATTATTCCTTACCTTATTCGTCAACACTTCTTCAATATTTCATCATAACATACGTAGCATAATCAAATAACTCATATAGCATTAGCTTATTGATCATAAACATACCTCAGCAGCATAATACACATCGTCGTCGTAATAATAACATCATAACACCTCAGTCAAATCTCAAAAACGTCGTAGCTTTCTGCAATTGTTTCAAAACCTAAAGAAAATTCTCTGCTCATTTCAGTAGTGTCATCTACCTCAAACGTACTTTAAAAATCATGATCTCATACCAAATACATCATTCTAAGCTCTCATAGTATCACAATGGTTCCCAAAAAATATGAAGAGTTCACAAAGTACAGACAAAATACAATTTCATAAGTGTGAAGTTACCCAACTGTGTAATTGCGTAAACATCTGTCACTGACGTAGTAAAAAGGTTTGTCTCTCTCTCAGTTAAATGATCAGATAGCTGTGTAATTTATGTGTTAGAGCAATATGGTACCGATGTGTAAAGTTGTATAAGCAAATACCATATTAGCTAGGGCTCCTTGTGCTTGCCAAACACATGGTACACAAAGCAGGCGTGTACCCCCCTGAGGTTTAATGTAATTATACCCTCAGGTGTTACAGATTACAGCAATGGAATGAATGTATCACGGAAAACTTTCTTTCTAATTCAAAAATCTTTAAAAATAAATGTTTTAAGTACAAAATTAATCACTCAAATACGTGTCCTGTAGCGCTAAATGTGCGTCTTGCTGTAAGATAATCTCTGTGGAAGTGTCGTAGTTATCGTCCTCCAAAAGCTAAGTTCTGCAGAAGTCAATGTACTGACCTCATGATAAACAAAGTGAAGTGCTTTGCGTATAGATATCTTACTTATTACGCTTATTGCCGTGATGAAGAAAGTACTGTGCTGTAACGTATTGTTGTGCTACAGAAAAGGCTGTCTCCTTGTAGCTATACCACAAAGGTTACTACTAAAACATGTTTTGCTTTCCAGAAGAATTCAGAAGAACCGTACAGATATAAAACAGATTCACCGCAAAAGCAACAATGTAAATTGTGTCACACATTAGTAGTGTCGTAATATAACCATGTAGCTGTCAAAGAAACCAAATACTAGTCTGTTCGCAACAACAATGCAGTCGTAATTTCTGTTTAAATAAGTTCTCTTGGTTCTTGACTGGATATTTAACTTCAAACATTGTTGCATGTTAACAGTTTCTCAGTGTGACAAATTGTACAAGTAGCGTGAAGTGAAAATTGCAAAGACTAAGTTAAAAAGCAGATTATCTGTCAATAAATGGTTTTACATGTGAAATGTGGTGTGATACTTTACTCTTCATAGTACGCAGAATTTCAACTTGAATGCAATTATCATGCGGTATTCGTCCATAAAGAATACTGGAATTTTGCTCAAGGTTAGCATCAATGTTATTTTTCTCGGAGCCAGCCGGCGCACGCAGCTGCCTGCGGTGCGAGTCATTGTCTGTTTCTTTGTTGGCGCGCGTCATTATTGGGATTTGCAGACCTAACTTCCACCAATTCACCGTGACGAGAAGGCTCTGCCCTGTTTGAAGTTCGCCAGTTCTGATGGAATTCAGATCTGTCGTTTTGTCGGTAGTTTACATAGTTTCTGTTTTGTCGGTCATGTGGTGGAGAATTTCTCCCGGAATCGTAACTGCGCGGTGGACCGTTGCATCTGAAGTTATTCCGTCTCCCTTGATAATAATTGTTCTGATTGCCATATTGTCTGTTTCTATGATTGTCTCTGTCATATTCATTACTACAGAAATGAGATCTTTCTCTGTAACTATTATTACTCTGCCAACGGTTGTCATACGGGTGGTGTCTGTTTTGGTCACGCTTTGCATTGTAAGAATAACCTTGTTGTGTCCAGTTATCGTTTCTGTCGTCACGGAATTGTGACGGATGTGACCTGTAGTGATTGTTTTCCTGTTTTCGCATCCCGCGACTGTCTGTGTCAATTTCTAATTCTTGTAAGAGTCCCTGAAAAGCTTCAATGTCGTTTTTGCAACGTCCTGCCAAAATAATATGCCGTAAATGTTCAGGTAATTTGATTAAGCAAATGCGGATGAGTTCTGAGGGGCTGTATGGGTTTGACAGGTACTGATTCTTGTGCAACATGTCTTCAAAATATTTGACAAGACTGGAAAATTCAGATTGTTCAAAGTGTTTCATCATCATGATGCTATGTTTTACTCGGTCTTGTGTAGCTTGAGACCAATATGCTGAGAGGAACGCATGGTAAAATTCTCCTTCACTGTGACAATCGTGAATGACCGATCGCATTCTTACAGCTGGTTCATTCTCCAAGTAGCCACACATAAATTCTAACCTGTGCTCCAATGACCAGTTGGGAGGAAAACAATGAGAGAATTGATGGAGCCACACTTGTGGATGAATGTCGTTGGCAGAGTTCTTAAACGTTTTGAATTTACGTGTAGTAATGAACAGCTTATAATCAAAATCATCATGTCAGCGAGTCGCATGTCGGTCATTGTTACGTCGTTTCGGCGGTTCCATCTCAAAATTCGGTGTACCTTGCCAATTTCTTTCATAATTTCCGAAGTGCCCTGTGTTATTAATTTGTGGCTGTTCCGTATTTCTATGTCCCTCTTCCTGTATTGGAGCGCGAGTGTCCTCTGAAATACGTAATTCTTGTATTACGTGTGTCAATTGATCTTGTACTTCCTGGATTTCTCTTTTGTACTGTGTATTGATTTGATTTTGATTTTGTTTGAATTTTCTAATTTGTTCATACTCTTCTGTGTCAGTGAAGGCTACGGGTCTTGTGTCATTCAGATCATCATCTACCTTTGTAGATAAGTTAGTGACCTGATCCGAAAGTTCAGATACTTTCTCCGATAATGAACACATTTCCTCAGTGTGTTTTTCTGAACCAAGTTTCAGAGTGTCCATTTGTGTTGAAATCGAATCTACTGTGTTCTTTAAGTTTTCCTGAGTTTTTGCCAGTTGCGTAACCGAATCGGTAGATGCAACTGAGTCAATTTTAGCCCACAAGGTCTCATGATTTTCATGAACAATGGTTTGCAGCTCTTTTATGGCTGCTTCGTGATTCTGTAATGCATTTTCATGCCGCGAAAAAATAGGTTGAAAATGCTCACAAATTTGTGTTTTTACGTCATTACAGACCTTTTGACATTTCGATTCGATGTTATGTAACTCAGTAGTTAAATCTTCACGTGTTTGTTCAAGCTTATGTTCCACTGAGTCTAACTTTTGAAGCTTTTGTTCCATTGCGTCTAACTGTTGCTGTGTTTGTCTCTGATTTTGTTCCATTGTGTCTAACTTTTGAAGCTTTTGCTGTGTTTGTCCCATTTGTTGTATTAATTGTAATAACAATGCATTGGTGTCTGAAACATGTTCCTCAGTGCTTTTCGGCAGTGAATTTGCACCGGCAACATTCACATTTTGACAAGCGGAAAATGTGTCTTGACTCATTTGAAAAAACGGTGAGAACCCAAAACCTGAGTCTACAGTATTTGCAATATTGTGTTCTGTCATTCCCGATTCCTGAGGCGAGCTGTTGCCGACCGATCGATCGATAATGCTTCCCTGTTCACTACCTGTTTCACTGTCTACACCATTATTTGACGCCCGCTCCATTTCCCTGTGCACAGTTACCAAATTACTATTTTGAACATTAGTAAATTCATTACTCGGCGGCGCTGATAAGCTACGCTCGTCGTCACTATTATTTCTCAGTTTAGTTTGGAGCCTAGTGTTACGTTTTTCACACGCCATTATTGTCACAATATTTCACACGATAACACAGAAAAGCACAATTTGAAGTGCAAAAATAGGAGAACACATTAACATAGCACTGAAAATAATATCTAGTTAATTGCAAGCGTAGCTGCGAAATACCTGGTGCAAATCTATATGCATGCCACAACTGTTTTACTGTACAACAATGAAAGGCTACAACTACAAAGGAGATTCTCTCTACAATTACGCGCTAGCAATAAACAAAAGCTACACTAAATACACAAACTACAAGAAAAAATCAGAAGATTCCAGTGAGGTATCCTAGGCTAAGGGTCGACATATGAAACGTCCCCTTTGAACAATTTATACTTGACTGTGCCTAAACTGACACACAATGTTTTTAGCGCAACGCAATCTGACTATCAAAGATCCCTGCAAAAGAATGGCCCTGAGTAACATTAAACTATACCTTTCAGAAATCACTTACCTCACAAAAATCTTCGTTACTCGAACTACTGCAATACAGCGAGCGCCACTACTGCCAGCTAAATAAAAGATTCAAACTACGGAAGGCACTAACTACTGATAGAGATAGTTAGCAAATGAAAGATATTAATAGAGAACAAACAATGTATTTACCTTAATATCATCACAAGTCATAATATATGTCATTTCAAAACTCCGCCATCTCTCTCCTCACATCCACCACTGCTGGTGGCTCACCTCTAACTGCGCAACGCTACGCGCCGTTCACATCCAGCTATAGCAGTTCATGACAACAATGGCAGACAACAATGCAAACTAGCCACAGGCTGCACACAGCACAGCCAGTGATTTTCATACAGAGTGCTACGTGGCGGCGGCGTTACCAATATAAGAACCTAAACAGCCTACTTACATAAAGAAAACATAAACAGCCTACTTACAGTTGTTACATAAGAGAATAGCGAGGTGGTGCATGTATGTCCAAGAGTTTGATTTTGAGATAGTGTACATAAAAGGGGAACAGAATGTTTTGGCAGATGCACTATCACGGTTACCTCAAGGTCTTACCGATTTCCACGAGTTAGAGGAACAAACATCAGACTTCAAGGTCCTTTTAATAAATGATGGAACTTTTAAACCATATTATATTAAAACGTGCAAAAACATGCAACGTAAGACCCGATATGGAGCAAGGTAAGGAAAAAATTGCAAGTTAGAACACACGAACGTTTAGAGCAGTATTACATTATACATAATGGCGTCCTCTTTCACAGAAGAGATCGACGAATGGATAAGTGGTGTGTGTGCATACCTCAGGAATACGTGGAAAACTTAATTCAACATACGCACCGCACATGGGGGCACTATGGAGTGCTAAAGTGTGCCGCCAAAATTTCTACGTATTGTTATTTCCCTAATATGAGGCGACGTATAGAGCAAGTAATCAGACGCTGTGCGGTGTGTCAAAAGGTCAAACATCAGAATAGGACATGTCTTAACGCACTAAAACCAATAACACCACAGCAACCAAGAGATCTTGTATCTATTGACGCCGCAGGACCTTATCCCCAAGCCCGCGGCGGAGTTAAATACATCGTAGCCCTGTATGATGTTTTTAGTAAGTATCTCCAGCTGTACGCAGTCAAAACAGTTAGGTCAGGGCCAATTATAAGGCGAATTCTAGAAGACTACATACCATGCATCGGGAAACCACAAGCAGTCCTAACTGATAAGGCCTCAAATTTTACATGTGACCAATGGAAATCATTTTTAAAATCACAAAACATACGTCATATTTTAGTATCCAAGTTCCACCCGGAAGCAAGTCCCGTCGAACGGTGCTTCCGTGAATTTAATAGGTTTATCCGCACATATATACCACAGAACCAAAGGAAATGGATAGAATACCTGGGTCCGTTTCAGCACATAGTAAATCACCTACCACACACATCCACAGGACACACACCGGCCGAACTAATGTTTGAAAAGGTGGAGCTAGATGAATGGGCAAAACCGATACCTAAATTACGGCACAAAGACGTAGTCTTAGATGAGAAAGTACGGCGAGCGCTAATAACATTGGAAGAGCAAGCTCAAATAAGGAAAGGAATTTACGACAGGAAATTGAAAAACGTAACAGAATTCCAGATTGGACAGGAGGTACTACTAAGAACGCATCCGAAATCATCGAAATTAAAGGCATTGAATAGATAATGGCAATTGTTATATGTTGGTCCGTATATCATTGTTGACAAGCCACATCCGGGGTGCTACTTGATAGGAAATACAAAAAATGGTAAAATAAAAGGCATGTATCCACATAAAGATTTGCGGAAATTTATTAAATGAAAATTCAAATCTCATTCTGTCCTTATCTGTTGCATCAGTAAAACTCAAGAAGGTAAGAGGTTTGTGGCTCTTTGACGAATAAACCGACTGGCGCTCGGTTCCTCTCCAGCTAGGGGGTACAATACTTATATTTCCGGTGCCCTCTCCCTCTTCTACTATCCTGCTTAATCAATAAGGAATGTTCAATTTTCTTTTACTATCTAACATGCAGAGAGTGAGATTCAGCCTAGTGAAAATAAACTTTTCTTGTATTTTGATACTGTACTTTCTTAAGACTTAATTCACAGCGCGCGAGCTTTAAGCGAGAGGCATGAGCGATGAGGTATACTGAGCCGTGCTGCCGCACTTAAAGCAGAGCGTACTTCAACAATTATATACGAAGCGGTTTAACAGCTGATCGTAGGGGCCAAGTAGGCAAAAAGCAAGGTTGAGTTCAGTGTCCCCTGTACGATGCGCAAAGACACACTGCGCACCGCGACGGAAACCATTCTAGAATTTAAGCGAATCGGCATCCACACCGCCCAACCAGCTGGACAAAATAGGAGCAATAGGAAATAGAGTACCTATCAGCTAGTTACTCTGACGTAGATGAGCAACACAAACTAAACGAACAGAGACATTTATTCCTAAGTCGGTGACTATACTGTAAAGAGCACTAATTTTAAGAGTATATCATTAAGTTAAGAATATGCAGCTTTAAGAAAATGAGCGCATTGACGCAAGTAAGCTATAAGGGGAGTAGAATACGCTAAATTTGTGAACTCAATATATTCTATTGAATGTACATAGCTAGAAATAAGTATAAGTATTCGAAGTAGAAGAGAATATATACAGGAAATGACCTATCCGACTATATACAACAGGACTAAGACAAGTTGAAAAGGGAAGTAACAACATGTACACTTGAAAGAACGCGATTAGCACATAACTTAAGAACTAAGCGACTTACATACAACACATAAGTGAGCGACGATGTGAAAGGTAGAATGAGATATAAACATAGAAAAATGCGTGTGACTGAGACGTAAACTATAAAATTATATATCGTACAAGATTTAGCGAGAGGAGCAGTTGTGCACTTATAGAACCACACTTCTCTACAGACAACATTATAAGTAATACATATCCACAAATTTGTTATTACAGAACTCACCTATCTTAGTTGCTATTAATTACACGATACCTTATAGTATAAGCAGCAAAATAAAGCTGTAAACATGAATTGAATAACACGCGGGAGATAAGCTAAGTAAATACAAAAACCAACCAATACGCACACAACATAATTACATGAACTTAAAACAAAAGAACTGAGGTAAGTACTGTATGTTTACAAAAGCGATATGGAGAAATAAATGAAATTTCACTGCTGGATAATATTTTGAAGTAGAGAGAGTGATAGGTTTTATTAGATTCGATTGAATGTATTAATTAGTTAATCTACGTTTGTGGTGACGTACCGTGCATGGAGTGAATCTAGGAAGAGAATGAAAGTGTATTAGAGTAATACGAGTTTATTTATATTTGTGGAAAGAAATAAATAGGGCGGTGGTTCTAGTGTGAGAACCCTGTAGGTAGTACACGAGTATAAATGGCGATTTATGTGGAACATTTTAACGAATAATTATATGGGTATACGGCGATGAATATGAAGATTAATATTACAAGGGTACCTAGGAAAGGGCCACGAAGCTGATGTAAGAAAGAATACACTATATAGTTTTAAGTCTTAGAATCAATGGTTGTATGAGTGTGGAAAGCAAAGTATGATGATGCATGTACGGTAAGTAATTATGAAAACGAACATCACGAAGAAGCAGTGAGGAGTATAGAAGAAACAGTGAAGTCGATCGTAGCAATGGTACATGATAACATTTAAAACACACCACAGCACAGTGATTGCTACACAGACATCAGAATGTAAAACAACCTAGTATGAAAAATATTTCCTTAGCGACTAACTGTTACAGCTCGAGAAACTATAAGGTTACTATAAATGAAAATATGATACACCATTCGTATGAGGAATGAACACAAAATGTAGTGAAACAATATTTTCTACACCGAGTTCTTGACGCACGCAGGAGCGAAAGCATTATTTTAGCACATGCGCGTTCTTATTTAGCGATAATGAATTATGAGTGGAACTACACATGACAAAAATACGGTAAAATTATCGGTCACACGTCACAAAGGTAAACATGTACATGTCTTCGAATCAATAAGGCAGAAATATGGCTTGAAATATGTGTTCACGAATGTGGAATATTACGACGATTAACAAGCAGTGATGAAGTCAGGGTTGTCAAGGGATAAAACATCCCCCACACTCGCTCACAAACGAGCACTTGTAAATATTATACATACTATGAAGATTTATCAAATGCCAAGGATAGAATAAGTACACTAACGACGCACTACAAATAGCAATCCTAGAAGTAGCTTGATCTCTGAAACAGACCTTAGCGATCCTGTTTTCCATGTAGTGAGTAGTGCTGGAACGTATTTTCTGAGTGTATTTGTGATGGTAAAAACGCGCAGGAGGTTAGGCCTGCAAGTCAAGAGAAAAGCAAAAATTCAGAACAAATGAGAGATTCCTTCTAATTTACTTATTAGTGTGTAAGATGGATGATGCCTAACATGGAACCCATATAGGAAATGTGAATGTGACTTGTACATTTATGTGTCAACTTTACTATTGTCAATGTCGATGTCTATGAAAATATGTTTGTAGTATTTTGTATTGTAGTTGTGGATGTAAAAACGCGCAGGAGGTCGGTCCTGCAAGACAATATCAAGAAAGAGCAAACATTCAGAACAATTGCAAGATTCTTTCTGATTTACTTATTGCTGTGTCAGATGCTGCTTAACATAGAGTCCATGTACGAAATGTGAATGTGAATTGGACATTTATTTGCCAACTATATTATTGTTAATGACGATGTCTATGTAAAATGTATGTATGTACTCTTTTCTTCTTTTCTATGTGTAGTTGTGGACGTAAAAACGCGCAGGAGGTCGGTCCTGCAAGACAAGAATAGAAAATGCCAATATTCAGAATAAATGAAAGATACCTCCTGATTTACATATTAGTGTGTAAGAGGGTGCATGTCATGGAGTCCGTATATGAAATGTGAATGTGAATTGTAAATTTATGTGTCAACTCTATTATTGCCAATGTTTGTGTCTATGTATGCAATATTATCAATTTTATGTGAGATTTTATACTTGAAGAAGAACAACTTATGTATGTATGTGAAGTGCAACGCTACGATCGAGTAAAATACTCGCACGTGTGAAGAGATACAAATATATTAAGGCCTAATAATATTGAAAATAACGGTTCAGCCGTAATATGAGTAAACGCTACAGTCTAGCAAAGTGAATACAGAGAGTGTGATGAGTGTGCGACGGAGATATCAGAGGGAATCCGTATAACCACGAGTTGAGGTGTGAGAACCGCTGAACTATAATGCACGACGGAAGATAATGCCGTATCCTGCAGCGCGGCTCTTACCTTCAATGTCACTGGCCGAAAACCTCGCCCAGGCGCGAGATGAGGTATTGGTGTTCTTCGGGTTGAGCGTTGGAGCTGAATCCGTCGTATCCAGTCTCCGGACTGGAGGGCAAATACAACACCGACTTCACGAGCCTGGAGCGACATTACAGTATGGGCGCGGGCAGTGCTGCTGCTCACGTGGCGCTTGCGTCACTGAGTCGGACGCGTTAAACAATGAGCTGCTGCTGGCCATAAGTGCAGCGAACAATGAGATAACGTGTGCCGAAAGTACAGCTTCTCAGAATGGCTAATGAACCAAAAGCCAAGGAGAAAAACAATTATTAAAATATAGTGAAAGGACAATTTAAGAAATGTAACATTTCCCTCCTGGTAATACTGCTTAACAAATGTAAGGAGGAATAAGAGACTACGACGTTAGCACGCCATGGACGTGCGATATGTAATATGAATATACATGAATGTAATTACGTGATATAAGTATATGTGAATGTATTTATACGTATGAATTTGTAATGGCCGAGAAAATGAGCTTTGTAGATATACTTATAGTAGCATAAGGGTATTAAAACTCCATTGACGTGCACCAAGTGACTGAACTATGAGCCCCAAGGTTAATAAGGCTACTGTATACTGTCTCCCTAAATAAAGAGACTTATTTCCGACAGTATACAGTAGGGGGGCATTTGTGATAAACCTTTTGCATTTCCTTTATGTTTTCGTCTTCTTTAAAGGCAAAGAGAGAAGATGAAGCGGTAGCCCATCATAGAGCCTATGCCTACCGTCATGTATTTTTTGACTTTCAGTTAAAAAACAGAGGATTTTTTCTGGTACCAGTAGGAGGAAGGGAAGGATTCGCGCTCAGATAGTGAACGAGTGAGAAGCACGCCATTTTTAGCGAGTAATTGTAGACCGCCATTTTGGGGTCGCTATGAATAAGTGAGGAGTATGTATTTCATATGTGCACCGTTTAGAAAAATACAGTATTGTTTTATTAACAGAAAGGTCGTGTGAGTTGTTATTTCAAATAGTACAATAATTACAAGAACTGAAGCCCACCTGTGTACTTTGGAAAATTACGAAGATCCGATAAGCTTAATGGGAACACGGTCAAGACTTCAAAGGTGAACACGGCGACCAAACGTAGGATTATAAAGAATGGTAAGCACAAATCTACAGCGGAGAAAGAAACTACTTCGCCCTGCAAAATAATATGAACTAATACGAACTTATTTCCAGACATAGCTCAGCTTATTGTGCTTGCCATTCATGCCGAAAAATTAATCTCATTAATTCAATACATTTTAAAAAGCCACGCATTTTATTATCATCTATTCCATTATTTTATTATATTATACCGTGGAGGAGGAATCGCAGTCAAATATACATGAGAAACTCCTAGCGTTTGAGCTGACTATTACCGAGTATATGAGAAAGTAGCATTCGCTGCGTTAATCTTTTTTGCGATTGTTGTCTAATGTGATACTTAGAAGTTTGTTTTTGTTATAGGATTGTTTCGTCACAGAAACTCTGGAATCGCCACAGCCCACGTCTACCGAACAATTGTTGGCACCAACATCATCACAGTTTCGCTTTTCATCGCCACAGACCAGACCAGATCTGTAACTGTAGTAGTATCAACACAACCTGGTGTTTTACATCCATGTTACCGCAGCCTATGCACCCGCAGTCTAGGGGATGGCGTCTCTGGCTAGTAATCAAAACGTCCTCGGTCCTGGGTTCGACCCTACCACCGCTCACCTTCTGAATAAAAATCATCAGTTATGGCGGCAGAAGACCTTAGGCATAAGAAGTCACCCTCGTTCTGACAGCGGCCCTCTCAAAGAGGGTGGAGGAGCGGACAATGGTTCAGGGCACTCGCTTGCATTTGGGGTGGGAAACTGCCCCTAAAAGGCGAAAGAATCAGCAACGATCAGCGATATGAGGATGCAGAATGCAAAGTAAATCACAATATTAAAGACACATAATGTGTACCCACAGGACATGTGCACACTAATTGGAAAAGTGCAAGCGGGAAAGCCGGCCGTTGTGGCCGAACGGTTTTAGACGCTTCAGTCTGGAACCGCGAGACAGCTACGGTCGCAGGTTCAAATCCTGCCTCGGACATGGATGTGTGTGATGTCCTTAGGTTAGTTAGGTTTAAGTAGTACTAAGATCTAGGGGACTGATGACCTCAGATGTTAAGTCCCATAGTGCTCAGAGTCAGCCAGAACTTAAAGCGGGAAAAGATTCTGGTCTAGTCCAGCATTCGGATTTCCGGGAGCGAACAGCAAAGGGACCAGGGGGAAAAGTTTGCATAACCAACCGAAGAGTAACGTTCTACGAGTCAGGATGTGGACTGTGAGAATTCTGGACGTGGTAGGGAAGCTAGAAAATCTTTAAAGCGAAATGTTAAAGCTCCCTCTAGATACAGTGGGAGTCCGTAAAATAGGAAAGGAGACGAGTACAGGGTAATGTCAACAGCAGTAGCAGTGGTGCAATACGAGAAGTATTGCTTATGAATAGGAAGGTAGGGCTGAGAGTGAGTTATTGTGAAGAGTTCAGAGTTTAGGATTGTTCTCATCAGAATCGACAGCGAACCAACATCGACAACAATAATTCAGGTACACATACCGACGTCGAAATCAGACGATGAAAGGGTAGAGAAAGTGTATGAAGACACTGAATGGGTAATTCAGGGAGGATTTGAATGTGGTTGTAGGGGGAGGAGTAGAAGAAGGGGTTATTGGAGAACACGGGCTTGATTGTAGGAATGGGATAGGAAAAAGACTAATTGAATTCCGCAATACATTTCTGCTAGTAATAGAGACTACTCTGTTCAAGAATCACGGGAGGAGGGAGTGCACATGGGAAAGGCCGAAGTCACTGGAAGATATCAGTTCGATTACATCACGATCAGGCAGAGATGCCATAATCAGATATTGGATTGTAGGTCGTACCCAGGAGCAGATATAGACTCAGATCATAATTTAGTAATGATGAAGAGTAGGCTGAAGTTTAAGAGACTAGTGGGGAATAATCAATGTGTAATGAAGTGGGATACTGTAATTCCAAGGAATGAAGAGGTATACTTGAAGTTTTCTGAGGCTTTACATGCTATGATAATGAATAATTCGATAGACAGTTCCGTTGAAGAGGAATGAACATTTCTAGAGAGGACTATCACAGAAGTTGGAAAGAAACATAGGTACAATAATGGTAACTGTGAAGTAAACTTGGGTAACTGAAGATACACTTCGTTGATCCACGAACGAAAGAAGTACAAAAATATTCAGGGAAATTGAGGCAAACAGAAATACAGGTCATTTAAGAATTAAATAAACAGGAAGCGCAGGGAAGCTCAGACGAAAAGGTTGCATGACAAACGTGAGTAAATCGAAAAAGAAATGATTGTTAGTAGAACTGATTCAGAATATGGAAAAGTCAAAACAACTCTGCTGGCATTAAAAGCAAGGGCGGTAACGTTAAGAATTCAATGGAAATTGCAGTGTTAAATGCAAAGGAGAGAGGACGTAGTTGTGAAGAGTACATTGAAGGCCTCTATGTGGGGGAGCATTTGTCTGATGACGTGAGAGAAGAAGGGACGAAATAAAGAATCCAGTTTTAAAATCAGAATTTAACAGAGCTTTGGACGACTTAAAATGAAGTAAGTCAGAGAGGACTGATAAAATTCCATCTTAATGTTTAAACTCATTGGGGAAAATAGCGACAAAACGACTATTGACGTAGGAATGTCGAACGTATGAGACTGGTTTACTTACGTCAGACGGCAAAGCAGTTAACTGCTAGAACCACCGCATTATCAACTAAACTGCTCGTGCATACAAGTAGCTGACAAGAACAGTCTACGGGGAATAGAAAAGAAAATCGAGAATCTGTTAGATGACGATCGGTTTGTCTTTAGGAAAAGTAAAGTCCCCCAGAGAGGCAGTTCTGGCGTTGCAGCTGATAATGGAAGCAAGAGTAAAGAAAAATAATGACACATTATTAGGATGTTTCGATCCGCAAAAAGCGTTCGGCCATGTGACATGCTGCAAGATGCTCGAAATTCTGAATAAAATAGGCTTGAACTATAGAGAAAAAATGGTTCAAATGGCTCTGAGCACTATGGGACTTAAATTCCGAGGTCATCAGTCCCCTAGAATTTAGAACTACTTAAACCTAACTAACCTAAGGACACCACACACATCCATGTCCGAGGCAGGATTCGAACCTGCGATCGTAGCGGTCGCACGGTTCCAGACTGTAGCGCCTAGAACCGCTCGGCCACCCCGGCCGGCAAACTACTGAGAAAGTCAGGTAATATACAATATGTACAAGAACCAAGAGGGAACAATGAGCCTGGAAGACCAAGAACGAAGTGCTCGCATTAAAAGGGTGTAAGATAGGGATGTAGTTTTTCGCCCCTACCGTTCAATTTGTATATCAATAGTTGGATTAAAATTCAGAGTGAAAGAATATCACAGGTAAGATTCGCCGAAGTCTAGTGATGGTAAAACTGCATATAGTTTTGTTAATCCTATGCATTTTTCTGATTTCTACGGTTAGCGGCAGAAACATACATATTTATTGCTAATCTCTAGTAGCGACAAAGCAGCATTACTGCTGTGAACTGGGAGGGTGATCCCATTGTCTCATATTCTAGCATCACGAAACAGACGTAGCATTTTCAGCCACATATCAATTAATATGTTTATTTTATCACACTCTTATCACATTGCATTGTACATTGGGACAGATGCACTGAGATGGCTGCTCTCTGAGCTTGAAAATATTCCAATGAACGTTGGTGAGATTTATAACACCGTCATTACTATGACTAAAACGCCGGAAGGGCAATTATAGTATGAGAATGGAGTTGAATGCTATATTCGTGTTCAGTGAATAGATAAACAAGCTGAAAAAACTGTGTAGGTATCGTTGTCATCTAACAGGTAAAGTCCATGGTGCAGCATATGATCCATGCAATTTTAATTATCAGCGTTTACAGCACATATTCTTTTTTTTTCAAAAATTGAACAGATATGATGCTTACTTCCTTGTTGAAGCTTGACTGAATTTGATTAAGCTAATGAACAGATCAGCGTTATAGCTGAGAGCACAAAAAAAGATATTTCATTTTCAAAGAGGATGACAAAGTGTATTGCGCTACACTTCCTACTCACCCTTCATGCCGGCACTACTGCAGAAACTTGCTGGGAGCATGTGTCAAGAGGATTTTCAACTCACTCGGGCAGCACATATTGATGACGCTAAACTTCAACTCGTAATGAGGAAAGGTGTCCTCCCATATGAATATTTAGATTCAGAGAAGACACTCCGTAAAGCCTTGTTACCAAATGTAGCCACATTCTGCAGTAAACTTACTGGAAACGATATAACGAATGTGCTACGTATTTGGGACGAGTCAATGATTCTAATCTAATGGGGTATAGGGAAGCATGCGTCCGTTCATATGAATACTAATGTACACTAACTTGCAGACGTCTTCAGACAATACCGGACTGTAAGCAGTGAGTTGGATCCTGCCTTCTGCTGTAACGCACCAGGGCTTTCACGGGACGCGATGTTGAAAACGACACGTATCACATCAGAACTACAATGACAGAAAAGAACACAACATCAAGAAGGAGCTCTGCGACATAAACGAAAGTTGGCAGGCGTGTTTTTACATCTGAAACATGGTGCCTATTCCAGTTTTGTGGTGCTAGTTGCGCAGGTATTAGGATCCAAATCAGGTTTGATTTATATACACGCGGTAATGGTTGTGAGAGTTAGTTACCATTGAGATTGGACATGGTGAGTCGATGTTAGTCAAACATACCTTTAAAGCGACGAAGCCGCCATTATTTTCCACTGAGTGTGAATGAGGACATGTAATGCGCGTACGAGAAGCTGGATATTCCTTCTGTGATATTGCAGAATGACTTGGCAGGAATGTAGGCACTGAACATGACTGCTGGCAGTGATGGTAACGAGAATGTACGGTAGCAAGAAGATCATGATCCGGACGTACACTTGGCACTACCGGGAGGGAAGACCATTATGTTTGGCGTATGGCTCTGGCGCATCATACTGCATCTGCAGCAGCAATTTGAGCAGCATGTGGCACCACAGTGACACAACGGACTGTTATAAATCTGTTACTTCGAGGACAAATCCGAGCCAGATGCCTTGTAGCGTGCACTTCACTGACTCCAAACCACCGCCACTTGCAACTTCAGTAGTGTGAAACGAGAGCCTATAGGAGGACAGGATGGAGATCTGTTGTGTTTCGTGATGAAACCTGGTTCAGCCTCTGTGCCAGTGATGGCTGTGCGTTGGTTAGAAGAAGGCCAGTTGGGGGCTGTCTGCGTGCCAGACGCACTGGACTTACACCAGGAGTTATGGTTTGGTGTGCGATTTAGTTTGACAGCAGGAGAACTCTTGTGGTTATCCCACACACCTTAAATACAAATTTGTACGTTAGTCTGGTGATTTGACCTGTTGAGCTGCCATTCATAAACAGCATTCCGGGGTGTGTTTTCTACCAGGATAACGCTCGCCAATAGCGATATTGTAACCCAACATGATCTGCAGGATGTCGACGTTTGCCTTGGTCTGGTCACTCACCAAATCTGTCACCAATCGAACACATAAGGAACATCATCGGACGACAACCCCAGCTTCGTACAGAAACAGCATTCACCATCCCTGAATTGATCAACCAATTCCCCCAGGCATGGAACTCTATCCGGCGCCTGTATAAAACAGTACGTGCACATTTTCATGCTCGCATTCAACATTCGAGGGCGGCCGTGACGTCAGCTAAACACACGAGTACCGTTATGCAAGATGTCGGTTTTTGGTGGGTTAGTGCCAAGCCCTCTGCCACACCCTCTGGTAGGAAGTTTAAATTTTGGCGTGAAATTGAATTAAGTGCTTCTACAGATCATATGGTAGTCCCCCGCCCCCCTTTCCGACTTTGGGCATGATGGCTCGTTATCCTCTCGGAAAATGCGCGTCAAATTATTAAATTTGGGGGGAATTTTGCTCGAAGAGTTTACGCCTACAGCTAGGGTAAGTTATTATGGTGTTGCCACGACTAGAGACTGCTCATGAGGTCATTCAATTCGAATTGAATTTTTGCGTCGAAATAGTCGAAGTTTTTTTCCTCATTTTACACATGGTGGGTATGTCTCTGCTGATCATTTGTGATCGGTGGCGGTACACTTCGCTGGACATCACAAAATAAAGAGATGCGAGTGCAGTCGAACGTAAAAATTATACTCATTTTTCTCATAAAACTAAATGAAAATGGGCTTTGTCTACTTCCATGGAAAGAGAACACTTATTATCATCGTGTATGTTTTGTTTCTCATTTGTTTTTAATAGTTGTTTTTTTTTATAGCAGTCCAGTTGAAGTTAAACAGTCCAGTGCAGAACGGTGGGCGACTTCCTCGGTCCTAGCTGGACCTTCCTCTGGAATTTCTTGTTGTTTCAAAGGACTCCTGTCATTCAGAGAACTACTTTTAACAGATTACAAGAAAGAGTGTTGACATTAAACAAAAGTGTTTTCAATTGCAGAACGAGAGGAATATCGGAGGCGCTGAGGACCTGTCCGGTCTCTGAGCGACGAGCGTCACCGCAGGTGGGCCCACTAATCATTAGGGGAGGCTGTGTCACTACACTTTAGACACCCAACATGCATTTGTGACAACCGTCCAATTTTCTCCTATAGTTTAGTTAACTATACCCGCTTTTGTGTTGGCAGATTTGTTAAAATTTATTGAATTTCTTTAAATTTATCACCTACCTACTGCATTAGTGGTTTAGTGTGGTGTTATCACCACAAGAGGCTGAGATATCAGTTATTGTTGAGCGTCGGTGTGGAAGGAGCGTGTGTTTAACTAGCGAGATGCTGATATGAGGGAGAGGGAGTTTTAACAGCTGTATTTCATGCACTCATTCATCCGAGGAGTGCATCCACAGCTCACTGCATGAAGAATGGAAGTGAGCATTAATGCTTGAACATATGAAGAGGACGAATGCAGTCCTGCAAATAAATGCTTTGCGTCGCGATGCATTAAAGATGCATTACACAATGCATGGAAAGATCTGTCCCTGCTGGAACTGTCTGTCGACGTTATTCCAGTCGGTAGGCGATAACGTAGATGATATCAGAACGATTAAGGACTGGAGAATTGACGCTGACGCAGCCAAGGTTCTTATTCTCAGAACACCACTATCTCCTAGAATTTACGCTGTTCCAAAGATACATAACGAAAGTTATCCTTTGGGGCCAATAGTGAATGGAATCAATTCGTCTACTTACAATTTGGCTAAGTATCTAGCCTGCAAATTAAGACGTCCTGTTGGCAAGACGGACTCTTATGAGAAGAATTCGACGCACTTTCTAGAACGCCAAAAGAGAGAAACAATTTTACATACAGACATCATGGTCAGCTTTGACGTGAATCCACTATTTACGCACGTGCCAGTAGATGAAACTATCCGAATCCTTCAGGAGTATGTCCCACCAGACATATGCGGCCTGGTTGTTTTGTGCGTGACTCAAACGTGCTACAAATGGAAAGGAAAATACTACGAGCAGACAGACAGTTTAGCGATGGGATCTCTCCTGTCTCGCTGGCAGCCGGCATATTCTTGGAAGCCTTTGAAGGAACGGCCCATGATTCAGCTCCTTTACGCCCATGTTGTTGGTTCAGATACGTGGGCGACACGATCGCTATATGGCCTGATGGCGAAACGGAGCTACACAAGTTTCACAAACGTTTGAACAACATGCGCGGGAAAATACATTTCACGCTCGATGTAAAGAAGATTGGTGCAATTCCATTTCTAGACGTCGAAGAGTACCAGTCTCTCCTAGAATTTACTGTGTTCCAAAGATACATCAGGAAAATTATCCTTTGAGGCCAATAGTGAATGGGGCCAATTCGCCTGCTTACAATTTGGCAAAGTATCTAGCCTGCAAATTAAACGCCTAGTTGGCAAGACGGACTCTTACGAAGGAAATTCGACGCACGGAATGCACACTGGGACACAGAGTATATCACCAGCCTACACATACAGACAGGTATCCCTACGTCCAATCCTACCACCACCCAGCTCAGAAGAACTCGTTCATCCGTTCTTTGACAATCTGTGCGCAGCGCCTAAGTGAGGCTCAAAACATACCTAAGCTTAAATGGCTACGCAAAACGTTTCTAGCCAATGGCTTCAGCCATAAATCGATCCACACAGCCTTGTCGACGAACACAATTAAGAAAGATAAGCAAGAAATACACAAACTGCAGCCAACAGTGCGCTTACCTTATGTGAAAAATGTTACTGACACAATAGGCAAACACCTTCTATAATGGTCGCAGGAGCCAGGACGTGCTGGCTCAAATGTTTCAAATGGCTCTGAGGACTATGGGATTTGCAGGTTATCAGTCCCCTAGAACTTAGAACTACTTAAACCTAACTAAGGATATCCCACACATCCATGCCCGAGACAGGATTCGAACTGGCGACGGCCAGGACGTGCTAGGCTCCACTAAGGACCAGGTGAATGCATTACACACAGCAGTGTGTACAAGGTGGAATGCGAATGTGGAGAGGCACAGATCGGTGAGACTGGCAGGCCAATAGCAACGCGCATTCGGGAACACGAGCGCTATATTCGTCTAAAGCAACACAACAAATCTGCAGTGGCAGAACATCAGCAAGACTGAGGAAAAGAAACAAAAGTGAGCGAAACCTACGTGTTGGGCAATCAGCCGGTTATGACGAAACGCAAAATCAGAGAGGCTATCGAAATACTTAAACACCCTAATAACATGAACAGAGAGGATGGACTCAGGCTTGCCCCATCTTGGCTATCAGCAATCAGAGCCCGACAGACCGCACTGTCAACACGAGGCACAAGCACTACCGGCGAGTAACAGCCGCCGCACGGCCGACCTCCAGCATTTGATAAACAGCAGCCAACATCTCATTCGACGGTAGCCACCAATCATGGCACATAACACAAGAGCCAATAAACAACAGAGGTTACGTTCGCCCTCCACCGCAATAACCTATTAAAATAAAGTGCACTCTCCTTTTTCCTTAAGTAACCAATGAAACGAACTATCTTTTTTTAAATTATGACGTAATGGCATGCGCAGTGAACAGTAACAACGAAATATAAGGCACACTGCATAGCCAGAACTCATCAGTAGACCCAGAAGAAGGCCTCTGCAACTATGGCCGAAACGTTAGTTTTTTTCTAGCAGCAATAGTTTTATACATTATACGCAGTACCATACCCATAAAACTTTTATGTCAAGTTTTATGTATATTATACACAACAATATGAGTTCTTGGAAGATGGAATGGATTCGATTTGATTTGCAGAAAAGAATATTCTTTTACATTTTGCATTTTTACTAACGTTCTTCATGAACTTGTCCTTGTAGTAAAATCATTACTTCATTTAAGCCTATAACAAACACATCTTTAATGTCTCTGTTGACAAGTCATTTTTGTTTTGAAAACTCGCATTGCTATTTTAAAATGCTGGCGCACCGAGTGTTTATAGTTACAATTCAAGTGGGAGCTTTGCTCACCGGAGGTTAGGTATGCTCCAGGTTATCAACTCGTGTGCGTCATGACAGTGCATCCTTCGGTGTCTCCAGATATCACACATCACACTGGATAAAACTGTCATAAAGTCTGTACCACACCAGCAGCAGATAACTCGATGACGAGTACATTACTGGTGTGTACCACATCCCACTGCCAGCGAGCTCTGGCAGTTTTTTAGATTGTTTTATAGTTCACAACAACATGCTTCGATATAGCACAAGCTCAGACTGTGATACCATTATTTTAATAGCATTCAGCTCAGTGTATATCATGCCACTTTTTCATAGTTGTATGAGTGTTGTTTCCTAGAAACTGAGCTCACGTCATCATAGTCCAATGGCTTAACACTCTTAGTCTATAGCATTTTATTCTCCACAATACCTAGGTGTGCTTAACGTAATATTCCTAATTAACATATACACATAAAAAAGGTTGCATGACCCCAGTTCCCAGAACTCCTGACGATAGACATTGGCTGTGGATATTGAATCACAGACACTGTCCCTTTGACAGTTCAGAGCTGTCACTAAACTAGCCCAAAGATGTAAACAACCATACATGAGTTGTGCCTATTAGACGGCAGATCAGTTCCAGTCATTCCACCAGAAAGGAGATATACGGCTCACGTTGTCTGTAGTTAACCATGCCTATACGGACAATGCCGCGGTTCAACCGCGTCCGCATTGTTACTTTGGGCCAGGAATGGATCTCAACAAGGGAAGTGTCCAGGCGTCTCGGAGTAATCTTAAGCGATGTTGTTCGGACATGGACGAGATACAGAGAGGCGGGAACTGTCGATGATATGCCTCGCTCATTCCACCCAAGGGCGGGAAGTGTCCAGGCGTCTCGGAGTAATCTTAAGCGATGTTGTTCGGACATGGACGAGATACAGAGAGGCGGGAACTGTCGATGATATGCCTCGCTCATTCCACCCAAGGGCGGGAAGTGTCCAGGCGTCTCGGAGTAATCTTAAGCGATGTTGTTCGGACATGGACGAGATACAGAGAGGCGGGAACTGTCGATGATATGCCTCGCTCATTCCACCCAAGGGCGGGAAGTGTCCAGGCGTCTCGGAGTAATCTTAAGCGATGTTGTTCGGACATGGACGAGATACAGAGAGGCGGGAACTGTCGATGATATGCCTCGCTCATTCCACCCAAGGGCGGGAAGTGTCCAGGCGTCTCGGAGTAATCTTAAGCGATGTTGTTCGGACATGGACGAGATACAGAGAGGCGGGAACTGTCGATGATATGCCTCGCTCATTCCACCCAAGGGCGGGAAGTGTCCAGGCGTCTCGGAGTAATCTTAAGCGATGTTGTTCGGACATGGACGAGATACAGAGAGGCGGGAACTGTCGATGATATGCCTCGCTCATTCCACCCAAGGGCGGGAAGTGTCCAGGCGTCTCGGAGTAATCTTAAGCGATGTTGTTCGGACATGGACGAGATACAGAGAGGCGGGAACTGTCGATGATATGCCTCGCTCATTCCACCCAAGGGCGGGAAGTGTCCAGGCGTCTCGGAGTAATCTTAAGCGATGTTGTTCGGACATGGACGAGATACAGAGAGGCGGGAACTGTCGATGATATGCCTCGCTCATTCCACCCAAGGGCGGGAAGTGTCCAGGCGTCTCGGAGTAATCTTAAGCGATGTTGTTCGGACATGGACGAGATACAGAGAGGCGGGAACTGTCGATGATATGCCTCGCTCATTCCACCCAAGGGCGGGAAGTGTCCAGGCGTCTCGGAGTAATCTTAAGCGATGTTGTTCGGACATGGACGAGATACAGAGAGGCGGGAACTGTCGATGATATGCCTCGCTCATTCCACCCAAGGGCGGGAAGTGTCCAGGCGTCTCGGAGTAATCTTAAGCGATGTTGTTCGGACATGGACGAGATACAGAGAGGCGGGAACTGTCGATGATATGCCTCGCTCATTCCACCCAAGGGCGGGAAGTGTCCAGGCGTCTCGGAGTAATCTTAAGCGATGTTGTTCGGACATGGACGAGATACAGAGAGGCGGGAACTGTCGATGATATGCCTCGCTCATTCCACCCAAGGGCGGGAAGTGTCCAGGCGTCTCGGAGTAATCTTAAGCGATGTTGTTCGGACATGGACGAGATACAGAGAGGCGGGAACTGTCGATGATATGCCTCGCTCATTCCACCCAAGGGCGGGAAGTGTCCAGGCGTCTCGGAGTAATCTTAAGCGATGTTGTTCGGACATGGACGAGATACAGAGAGGCGGGAACTGTCGATGATATGCCTCGCTCATTCCACCCAAGGGCGGGAAGTGTCCAGGCGTCTCGGAGTAATCTTAAGCGATGTTGTTCGGACATGGACGAGATACAGAGAGGCGGGAACTGTCGATGATATGCCTCGCTCATTCCACCCAAGGGCGGGAAGTGTCCAGGCGTCTCGGAGTAATCTTAAGCGATGTTGTTCGGACATGGACGAGATACAGAGAGGCGGGAACTGTCGATGATATGCCTCGCTCATTCCACCCAAGGGCGGGAAGTGTCCAGGCGTCTCGGAGTAATCTTAAGCGATGTTGTTCGGACATGGACGAGATACAGAGAGGCGGGAACTGTCGATGATATGCCTCGCTCATTCCACCCAAGGGCGGGAAGTGTCCAGGCGTCTCGGAGTAATCTTAAGCGATGTTGTTCGGACATGGACGAGATACAGAGAGGCGGGAACTGTCGATGATATGCCTCGCTCATTCCATCCAAGGGCTACTGCTGCAGTGGATGTCTGCTATCTACGGATTATGGCTCGGAGGAACCCTGACAGCAACGCCACCATCTTGAATAATGTTTTCGTGCAGCCCCAAGACGTCATGGTACGGCTCAAACTGTGCACAATAGACTGCACGATGCGCAACATCATTCCCGACGTCTATGGCGAGGTCCACCTTTGCAACCACGACACCATGCAACGTGATGCAGATGGACTCAACAGCATGCCGAACGGACCACTCAGGATTGGAATCACATTCTTTTCACCGATGAGAGCCGCATATGCCTTCGACGAGACAATCGACGGAGACGTGTTTGGAGGCAACCTGTCAGGCTGAACGCCTTAGACACACTGTCCAGTGAGCGCAGCAAGGTGGAGGGTCCCTGATGTTTTGGGGTGGAATTATGTTGGGCTGACGTACGCCGCTGGTGGTCATGGAAGGCTCTGTAATGGCTGTACAATACGTGAATGCTATCCTCCAACCGATAGTGAAACCATATCAGCAGAATATTGGCGAGGCATTCGTCTTCATGGACGACAATTCACGCATCCATCGTGCACATCTTGCGAATGACTTCGTTCAGGCTAACGAGATCTTTCCACTAGAGTGGCCAGCATGTTCTCCAGACATGACCCCTATCAAATATGCCTGGGGTATATTGAAAAGAGCTGTTTATGGACGACGTGACCCACCAACCACTCTGAGGGATCTATGCCGAATCGCCATTGAGGAGTGGGACAATCTGGACCAATGATTCCTTGATGAACTTATGGATAGTATGACACGACGAATACAGGAATGCATTAATGCAAGAGGTCATGCTACTGGATATAAGCGGTACCGATGTGCACACCAGTATGGACCACTATCTCTGAAGGTTTCGCTGCATGGTGGTACAAAATGCAATGTGTGGTTTTCATGAGCAAAGGGCGGAAATGATTTTTATGTTGATTTCTATTCAATTTTCTGATGTGTATATTAACAAGACAGTCAGCCCGCATCTTTGTGTAAGGATTATTTCCATACATTGCTTGAGCCAGGAGTTCTTCATTTAAAATTTGCAGAAGCACAGTGGGTTCCTCCCCTGCCCTCCCCGTCCCTCAGCATATGGTTTCTGGTATGGAGATGAGAAACACCTGATGCTGCTATCACAGAGATCTGAGATGTGCAGTTGTTTCACCTGTAATACGACACCTCAAATAAGCAAGTGCTGATGCTGATGACAGCACCTTTTGGGCTCATACTCGCCTTGGAACCCTACTTCCAATTTCGACACTGCCGATGGTGCATATCTAGATAACTCCACTCAGTAGACAAAATGGTTCAAATGGCTCTGAGCACTATGGGACTTAACTTCTGTGGTCATCAGTCCCCTAGAACTTAGAACTACCTAAACCTAACTAACCGAAAGACACATTCATGCCCGGGGCAGGATTCAAACCTGCGACCAAGCGGTCACGCGGTTCCAGACTGAAGCTCCTAGAACCACACAGCCACCACAGTAGACAGTTCACATGAAAGTGAATTCAAATATCATATAATAGACTACAGCCAAATTGCTGTTAATATATTTATAGGAAAACACCAATACATTCATACATTGAACGAAATGTGTCCCTGAAAAGAAAAACATTACCTTAAATACGAGAATACACTGCAATGTTGCAGAGCAAGCACACACTCTTCAGCACACAGGCAGTGTCAACTGAAAGTTTCCATGAGAAATTACACGATTATGGAATGTTTAGTGTTTTCCAGTACATTTCATGGGAGTGTGTCTCGATTAATAATTGTGTATTAGGGTTTCCTTTAATTGATTGGTCGACTGCTCTGTTTTAGTGAAATGAGCTATGTAGTATCCTTATCATTGTCCATAGTCTGCCTGTCATAAGCAACTAGATTGCTATTATCTTCACTACTGTCAATTTCTGTAATTTGCATCGTTCATGACTACAGGATATAATGGGTGATGACTGTCCTAATTTCATTAGTGAGTCTACGTGAATAGTAATTATGATAAGTTCTTGAGAATTGTTGTGGCGAGTTGTCTAACTACGTTCTTTGTCACACACGAGAAATACAGAGTAAAACTACTTATGTTCGCTACATGGATGCAATCACTCTTGTGTCACTTGCAGATCATATTGTGAACACACATGTCATAGTTTGAGGTCATCGTTACACACCATATCCATTACTCATTGATGGGACGTCTCCTTGTGTGGGAAATACAATGCTGAATATCATTATCGATTAGTGTAGACCCCACACAGCATCACTAGTGTCTGATCTTGGTCAATTCCTTTTGACTTTGTCATCAGCTGTTAACGTGGGCATTCCAAGATGAAATGGCGGACTGTGGTCTGTTGACGCAAAGGTGCAGGCGATTAACTGCAAGACAACTATGGTACCTACCGGTACCCATTGTTCCCTGTGGTCCGCCGTATACATGTAGCTGCCACGCACCACTGCACTTGGGTGCCCTAGAAAGCAGTGCATCAGCCGTGGACATCTACATCTGTTATGCACCCGGCAGTGTGCCATGTCGGCGCCTCCTGGCATCTGGCCACTCAATCAGTTTGCCCATAATCTTGTTCACACTCTGTCCTTCACGCTAATGGTTTGTCCTCAAACAGTGTTACATAGTTGGATTAGCCACACAGAAATAAACTTCAGAAAATAACCATGACACTTAGTATGTGTTACCTATCAGTAAAAATATTTACTGATTATCCATACATATTACAAACAGAATAAATAAACGTTACCTAATATCGATTATACTTAACATGATTCAAGAAAAATACTTAATAAAACTAGTTGGTATTTTCACCATTTCACTTACTTGTTTCTTTGACCAATTAAAGAAAAAGAATAAACTCAATTTGACCAGTATCTACGAGCAGAGTGGTGCTAAATAATGACTCGGTAGGTATTCTAATACTGGAAGTGGTTGATGAATGTGTTACAAGTTGTCATGCTGCTAATTTGTACTGTGTGCAGATCCATCTAACCCAGAGATTTCTGTCGATATACAGGGTTATTACAAATGATTGAAGCGCTTTCACAGCTCTACAATAACTTTATTACTTGAGATGTTTTCACAATGCTTTGTACACACATACAAAAACTCTAAAAGTTTTTTTAGGCATTCACAAATGTTCGATATGTGTCCCTTTAGTGATTCGGCAGACATCAGGCCGATAATCAAGTTCCTCCCACACTCGGCGCACCATGTCCTTATCAATGAGTTCGAAAGCATCGTTGATGCGAGCTCGCAGTTCTGGCACGTTTCTTGGTAGAGGAGGTTTAAACACTGAATCTTTCACATAACCCCACAGAAAGATATCGCATGGGGTTAAGTCGGGAGAGCGTGGAGGCCATGACATGAAATGCTGATCATGAACTTCACCACGACTGATCCATCGGTTCTCCAAACTCCTGTTTAAGAAATGCCGAACATCATGATGGAAGTGCAGTGGAGCACCATCCTGTTGAAAGATGAAGTCGGCGCTGTCGGTCTCCAGTTGTGGCATGAGCCAATTTTCCAGCATGTCCAGATATACGTGTCCTGTAACGTTTTTTTCGCAGAAGAAAAAGGGGCCGTAAACTTTAAACCGTGAGATTGCACAAAACACGTTAACATTTTGGTGAATTGCGAATTTGCTGCACGAATGCGTGAGGATTCTCTACCGCCCAGATTCGCACATTGTGTCTGTTCACTTCACCATTAAGAAAAAATGTTGCTTCATCACTGAAAACAAGTTTCGCACTGAACGCATCCTCTTCCATGAGCTGTTGCAACCGCGCCGAAAATTCAAAGCGTTTGACTTTATCATCGAGTGTCAGGGCTTGTAGCAATTGTAAACGGTAAGGCTTCTGCTTTAGCCTTTTCCGCAAGATTTTCCAAACCGTCGGCTGTGGTACGTTTAGCTCCCTGCTTGCTTTATTCGTCGACTTCCGCGGGCTACGCGTGAAACTTGCCCGCACGAGTTCAACCGTTTCTTCGCTCACTGCAGGCCGACCCGTTGATTTCCCCTTACAGAGGCATCCAGAAGCTTTAAACTGCGCATACCATCGCCGAATGGAGTTAGCAGTTGGCGGATCTTTGTTGAACTTCGTCCTGAAGTGTCGTTGCTCTGTTATGACTGACTGATGTGAGTGCATTTCAAGCACGACATACGCTTTCTCGCCTCCTGTCGCTATTTTGTCTCACTGCGCTCTGGCGGCAGAAACCTGAAGTGCGGCTTCAGCCGAACAAAACTTTATGAGTTTTTCTACGTATCTGTAGTGTGTCTTGACCATATGTCAATGAATGGAGCTAAAGTGAATTTATGAATTCGCTTCAATCATTTGTAATAGCCCTGTATATTGGAACCCTCCTTTCACCTTGGCAATTAACATACTTATTGGCTCACCATCACACTGGCTATTCCACAGCAGTATAAACATTTGCAGACTCCGTTTCTTAGTAAGGGAGCCTTCTCGTTCTCGTAATTATTTTCGTAATTAATTTCGTGTCTTTTGGTCCTAGAGTTCACAATGTATAATAAATTCTGCAATCGATGGGCAGTTACTCTAAAACATACAACACAGACATACACAGCACATAGTGGGGTAAGGCAACTGAGCACAAAACATTCTGCAATGTTTCTAAGTTCAAAACTAAATCTCTTGTAAATCTATGTAAATCTATGTGAAACTGTAACATTACCTTTCCCTCTCTTCAGGCTGTATTATTCCTCACTTACTTCTTTCTTCGGTTGGCTGTATCTCTCATCTCACATGACATTTATAACAACAAATAGGGATACCCCAACTGAAACTTCTACTGTCCGTGAACAGTATAACAAGAACAAGCAAAAATATCCTGCACCTTCAGTTTATCGAACGCACATAGCTGCACATGAAATGACGTTTCTGTACCCTAGATCTTCTTCTTAATGGCCCAGTTCACCCTGCTATTGGCTCTCTCTTCAAAAAAAAAAAAAAAAAATGCTGGCACGGCACACCATAGCGACCGGGAAATTAACAAAGTTCAGTGCTTCGATGCTGCGCCTCAGTGCTTCCATACTACCGGAAGTAATGGCACGTTGCACTTCACAGCTGGCTCCTAGTAAGAACTCTGACATGCGAACGGTTCAGACAGGACAAGTTGATACAGTACCTCATCCGATGTTCTCATCTTCATCACCTTCCAGTGCTCAAGTGCAGTCATCCAGGCAATAATTTATCGAAATCGGACGACAGCTGGTTCTGTCTTGGTGCCAGTGATGGCCGTATGTTGGTTAGAAGAAGGCCAGGGACTGCAACCATTCTGTCACATGCTAGACACACTGGACCGACACCTAGAGTTATGGTCTGCACTGCGACTTTGTATGACACCAACATCACTCTCGCGGCTAACCTACACACCTTAACTGCAAAACTGGAGATGCGAACTGTTGTGTTGCCATTTATGAACGGCATTCTGGTGGCTGTTTCCCAGTGGTATAGCGCTCGCTCTCATACCGCTGTTGTAGCCCAACATGCGCTACAGAGTGTCAACGTGTTGCCTTCGCCTTCTCAATCACCGGATCTGTCTCCAGTGGGACGTCATCGGACAACTCCAGCGTCATCCACAAATGGCGTTAACCGTCCCTGTATTGACCGACTAAGTGCAACATGCATGAAACTACATGTCACAAACTGACTTCCGGCACCTGTACAACATAACGCATGCACTTTTGCATGCTTTTAGTCAATATTCTGGAGGTTACAGCCGTTATTAATATACCAGAATTATACATTTGCAGTGGCTCATCTCGTGCTTACATTAACCTCTGATCTTGTAATGTTAATCACTTAAACATGTGCCTAGAGAGATGTACTCCCATAATTTCATTACTCTACATTAATTACTTTTTGGTGTTAAGATTTTTTTCGGTAAGTGTATACACGTCTCCCTGTTTCCAATGTTTATTATATATGTTCGTCTCTTTACTAGAATATCATAGCCAGTGATTCGTCCTCATAGTCATTGTTCAGTTCTCTGCCTTATTCCCTGTCTCTTTCAATCCTCAGAACAGCTTGACTTCCTACGTCCGTACAATCTTTCTTTCCACAGGGTTTTATCACGCGTTCTCCGTTGACACATTCGGACTCGTCTCCACTCGAATCATCATCAGTAAATTTACATTTATTCATTCTCTCGTGTGTCTCCTCATCTTTATTTATTCTCTTCTTGTCGGAACTGTTTATCGCCCAAACTTCACTTATGTACAACCCTTACGGACAGCCATGTGTATTAGCACGCCCCTTCCGGGATTCGGGGAGGTACGTTGGCACCAGATCGAGTCAGCATGGTCGATTAATGCCGGTTAGCTTAGATATCGTTTCTAAGAGGACTTCGTCATCCGACTGTGTGAATACCGGGTTGGTAACCATCCTACTTCATTTACACGTTTCTCAAATATTTCTGTTGCTGCAGGAAGGGCATCCGACCATCCTGTACCACTAACATAGCCAAATCCAGATTAACATAAAAACCCCAAGAAGAATACGGGATACAGATCAGGGATACGAATTAAAAAAAATAGCTTTGCTTCTGTACGACGGTACTCTCCAGAAAATGCCTTGCTGTAACCGGTCCTCATTGTAAATCATGTCTCAATCAATTACATTACATTAACTTTGTTTTACTTTTGTTAACGTTCATCTTATAACTTCTTTTCTGTCCATTTCGTTCAGCTACTCATCCATATCCTCTGCCGTCTCTGACAGGATTACAATATCATCGTCAAACCTTAATAAATTTGCTGTTTTCTTGATCTCTAATTCTTTTACCAATTTTTTTCTTTATTTCCTTCACAACTTGCTCAATGTACAGATTAAATAAGGTTGTGGATAGGCTACTAGTCTTGTAAATCCATTTTCAACTACTGCTTCGCTTTCACGTTCTTCGACATTTATATCTGCTGTATGGTTTCCGTAAAAGATGGTACCCATGCTACCATAAAGGATTTGAAAGAATGTATTCTTGTCAGCATTTCAAAACCTTTCTCTATATCTACAAATGCTAAGTATATAATTTGTCTTTCTACGGTCTATATTCTAAGATATGTAGTTGGTTTGGTATTGGCAGATGTGTTACCTCATTTCTCCAGCATTCTACGACGTCGTCATCTATCAGTATTCTAGTTCTTATGTAAATTATTTCTGTCACGTTTTTGAACCATTGCTTATTATACTGCTGGTTTCCTATTACCCACACCTGTCAGCATCAGTCTTCGCATTAACTGGAACTAATTACATTCTTACTGAAGTCTAAAGGTATTTCGCATCTCTCATATATCGTACCCACCAGGCAGACTAGTTTAATCATGGTAGGTTATACCAAGGATTACAATAATTCTAAGGGAATGTTGTCTACTCGAGTGGTCCTCTTTCGACATTTGTCTTTGACAGCTGTATCAAATTCTTCTCGCAGTATCATACCATCTATTTTAACTTTATTAACTTTCTCTTTCCTTTCTATAATACTGTCTTGAAGTTCATTTCCTTTAAATAGAACATCCTCCCTCCTATCAGCTTTCCCTTCTTTGATCCACACCGGTTTCCCATCTGAGTTTTTAGTATTCACACAGGTGCTTCTCTTTCTAAAAAGGTCTCTTTAATTTTCCTAACCTCGGGGTCTATTTTCCTCATACACGGTTCCACAGTTCTGCATTTGACCTCTAGATGCTCCTGCTATGCAATATGGCACTTTCCCTCAGTCTCATTTTTAAACATCTACGCTCCTTTTTGCCTGCTTCCTTTTTAGCATTTTTAAAATTCTCTCGTTTACTCAATGTAATTCAATATAGCTTGTCTTATCCAAGGAGTTCTATGGCGCCTTCTGTTTTTGCACAATCCTACCTCGGCTGCCTTTACTCTTTCCTGTATTAAAGTTACTCATTTGTCTTTTCATTTCTTTCCACTGTTTCAGTCAATCGTTATATAAAACTTCTTTTGAAAATATCGACAGTTTGACAGCTTCTTTTTCTTATAACTAAATCTCATTAATTTCCCAACTCTCTGTAATTTCTTAGTTCTTATCTACAGTTCATAACTAATGAAATGAGCACAATCCACACCTGCCTGTGGAAATGTTTCTCAGTTTAAAATTTGATACGAAATCTATGACTCACCATTATTTAAACAATCTGAAACCTTCCACGTTCTTGATTCTGAAACAAAGTGCTAGCAATGGTTGATCTGTGCTGTGTGTCTCATTCTGCTAAGCGATTTCTCGTTTCACTTCTTTCCCAAATACGTGGTACCCTATTCTTTTTCTTTACATTCTTTTTCCCACTATTGATTGACAGTCCCCCATCACAACCTATTTTCATAACCCTTAACTATACAAAATTTCTTTTAATTCAACATACATCCTTTAACCTTTCATCATCAGCGAAGCTAGCAGGCATTTTAACTTGTACTACTGTATTGGGTTTTTGGCTTTGTATCTACCTTGGATACCATAATGCTGTCTCTATGCTGTTTACGGTAGCTCGTCCGCATTCCTGTTTTCGTATTCTTTATTAGAACAAGTCCTGCATCACAATTTTGAATGTAATGTTTATTACTTTTAGTTAACTCCAAGTGTTAAAAAATATGCTAATCACATTTAACAGCATCATAAACCTATGATGTACGTTTATATTTATTGATGGAAATATTTTTAGCGTATACGTAAAGTCTATAAGAACTACCACAGAAATAAGGAAAATAACCATTTTTACAGCTATAGGTTTGACAAAAACTGTATAAAGTCTGTTTAATTTAGGAGTATTAATATTTTATTTTCGTACAACACTATTCCAAAATTAGATCTAGCAATTACAGAAGTATAACTCATCTCATATTTTTCGTACATTCTGCATAACTTTTCCAAAATAATTTTATTCCTACCTTTTAAAAAATTACTTTTTGAATCATTTTCCGCAGTCACAGGTTTCCTAGGATCAATATTAGCATGCGTAACTTATCTTCAATAGACAGTGATGTTTTATTGAACAGAAAATAATACTTTCATGATGAGAAAAGAACGTGCTTAGTGTTTCGATCTTAATAGTAAAATTTCTGTTTTACTTTTTATCTCAAAGACTAAAAGAGAGGATTTCTATCATTTTTGTCGCTTGTTAGTTATTCCCAGAGTCTCCTTCTTACGTGTGTCTGTACGGACATAATTCTCAAAGTCTCCTTCTCACTTTCGTCTGTACGGCCATAATATTCATGTAAGTCTTCATGAATAATAAATGAAACTCATTGTGTTGTGCTTCTTTATTTTAATGTAAATATTATGTTATAATAGTTAATCACATGGATCAAGTGGCGCTTTTTTGCGATCAGAATTAGCGGGATTGGTCATGATCCATTCAACTGCCATTGTGCCCGTCCCACTAACATAATTACTCTTTGTACTTATTACATAGAGCACGCTTACTATATCTTGACGAAGTCTGATTTGCCAGTGCAAACAGAAATCTACATCTACATCTTCGTCGACATGGATACTTTACAAATCACGTTTAATTCCTTAGCAGAGGGTTCATCGAACCACCTTCACAATTCTCTATTATTTCAATCTCGTATAGTGTGCGGAAAGAATGAACACCTATATCTTTCCGCACGAGCTCTGATTTCCCTTATTTTATCGTGGTGATCGTTCCCCCCCTATAGTCCAGTCAAATAGCAGATATACCTTGCAAAAGGTGGGGTAGAAGAGAATATTTTCTCAACTCGTTCATATGGTTGGAAAGATTAGAAAACCGAGTTATGCCAACAAAATTTCGCTTGGGAAATTTTTCTGCAGTCAAAAAACTTGGCCTTTTTCAGTTTTTTCTAAATATCTCAGTTTTTTTGCTCCTATCGCTTTAACGTCTAATTTCTTTTTTAAAGAGCACAAAATTCTCTACAAATTTGATTCTTGTCAATTTTTTCTACTCCCAATATCTAAGGCGCTACAGCGCATAAAAAAATACCAATTTTTCAAAGTTTGAGCCTAGTGACAACATACCTTATTTTTGAACACTATTTTTTCAGTTTCAGTTTGTGTAGTATAAATACATTATACATCATGTTATATGTTGGAATTTACCACCTCACTTTCAGGTATTCAATTTCTCTGGATGCAACATAAGGATTGCTGGGCACCCAACTATTGTGATTCTTACATCACTACCTGAAGTTCACTATGGGCCACCTCAGCCCTGGTATTTGTAAAACTATAAATATAAAAATACATCATTAAGAGATACAGACACACACACACACACACACGCCCACAAAATAAATTGTCTCAGGAAACTGAACTATTATTAGCTGCAATAGGCAACCTAATTAGGTAGGTAATTATTCTTGTGTATAAAAGCCACACAGTTGACATTAAAAATACTTGTAATATCGCACTTTAGCGCACTTGAGACAGATATGAGCATCACTTCCAACGTTTTGATGGGTCAGGTTCCTCAGTGTCACCAGAAATACCTTGAGTTACGGATCCAGGGTCTGTACATAGAGTTGATCCCAGATTGACCTCTTCTTTAAACAGCAGTCAACCTCAGCAAGTTCGTTGATTTCGTCAGCGGTTTCCTCAACATCCTCCATAACATCTTCTTCACTGTCTTCATATAAAAATTTTGGCACGTTTTCACAGTTGACCCCAATACATTTCTTGCAAATTGAAGAACATTTCAAACCCGCTTTTCTGCAGGAGCACGCTCCGCCACAGTTCAGCTTGCATGAGCATGAAACAGTGTGAAGAAGTGCTTCAGGTGCTGGATCGTGGCTCATTATAACGGGTATTGGACCGTGGTCACTATGATTCCAGCCCCATTTCTCAGGAGGTTTACAGTTTCCCATCCAACTTTGGACTTGTTGGTAATTCCGCAGCGAATGATGTTGTGCAGCATCTTGTGTAGATGGCAACCGTGCAATATTCAGTTTGCTTTTTGTGGCAGACTTGGCGAATAGCTGGTACCGCAAATGGTCTAGTGTGTGCGAACTGCTGACACCTCCACTGTACAATGCGATAGTAACCCGTTCTCCTGCTGTTATTATTTATTCACGGTTAGCATGTGGTTTATTGAACGTGCAACGCCGAGGTTAGGTGTTCATTTTTCGCAACAATATTGCAGCACTTAATTTTTCCTTGACAAAAAAAGCGGATGTTGTATCACATCCGCTATAGGCGTGAGTGAACAGAATATATTCACTGTCAAACGTGTAAGACGCAGTGGAAAACCACTTGTCTTCTGCATTTCCTCTTCCTGGCTTTAAGAAAAATAAGTTTTCAATGCCTTGCCCCAAACCGGTCATGAGCACAAGCAGGTCAACATCTTCTCGTACAATGACAACACTTCCAAAATCTTTGGTTCTTGAAAAGGCAGATATTACAATCATAACGTCAGTATCTTCTTGTGGCAGGTGCACTTCAATGCTACAGTCCAGAAATTCCTTTTTAAGAAGTGTGATCAAACGCATCTTGTTTCGTTCGTTGTACAAAAACTTGTCCTGCGGGACTTGGTTCACCGTCTCTGATTCAACCACAACGTTAACCGAAGAATGTTTTTTGGACCTACGAATCCTCTCAGCACTCTTTGTGCTACATTTGTCTCCCTCACATGGATACCCATCAAATACAATAGCAAATTGAGATCCAAAATAACGTTGCAGATAAGAAACATAGCTTTGGGCTATTGACTTGAAGCAAACATTTCGAGTCCAAGTCACTTTGTGGATAATGTACCCTCCATCAATGACAAAAAATTTACTCGGTCCACCTGATTTCACATCTTCCACGGGAACGAAGGCATCGTAGAATGAAGATTTTGTTCCTTTTCGCATGCGTTTTTCTGAGAATAGGGCATTGGGTTAGGAGCAAGTTCATATTTCAGAAAGGCTTTTAACTCTTCTTCACTTTGTTTCATTAAACAAATCCTTTGGAAAAGAGTTAAAGGATCAACAGGAGTAATTTTAGTGCTCCCAGATTTTACAGAATTGAACGCAGGAAGGAGAGTTACAACTTTATCTTTTCTACGGAATTTTACATTGTCACCAACTATTCTTTTCATGCCTTTTTCCCCCTCTTCGTGACACATATGACATGACAATTAACATCCTCCTTTCCGACAACACCACTGCTGATAGACATTACAAAATCACTTTCAGGGAAGGGAGGGTGCACCGAAAACGAATCACGCAGCTTACGCAAGTCTATGCCATCTCGTTCGATGCGACAACTTCTTGCATCTACATGCTGTTCTGATGTTACTGCGCTCACTTCCCAATACGACTCGATTTCTTCACAAATGTTCTGCATGTGAATCATACCCAATGTCCATCTGGTTAATACACTATCCGCAATTCCTCGGCCAGAAGTAAGTCCCCCAGAACTCTTCATGGTTCTCATCAATTTTTGTTCTATAGTCATGTCAGAAGGAACCCCTGATCAGTACTTTTCTGATCGCCGGATTGTAAAATATCCTTTCGTTGTGAACTTCTCATATTCTGAAAAATCCATTTTTTCCTCGAGTCTCAACATGTCCTGTAAGTAGAGGTGGCCACTTTTAGCGTACATAAAAAGTCCAGCTGAATGGAAGTAGGGAAGCATTTTTCGCACGCTTTCAAGATGAAGTTTCCAATTGCCCGATTGATCCGCTTCAATAAATTGTTTCATGAGAATGACCATCTTGTAGTACTGAACCCATAATTTTGCTATGGGTCCCTTACTTTCAATCGTTTTCAGGGCAGTTACAATTTTTTTTATGGCTGAGAAGACTGGTATCCTGGCCAACTGACAGTTCTGACTCACCACAAGGAGAATACAAGTCATTCAATGTCCCACGTTCATCTTCTGTTAGCTCAATGTGATCCCACACTTGACAGGCCAAAGCAAGGTGACACAATAAATGCGCTCGCACAGCCCTGGAATATGCATGTCCTGACAAAATCTTTTCAACGCTGTTTTCAGCGAATATTACACCAAAGAAGTCCTTTAATCCACTTCCACCCATGATCATACCGATACATCCCACGAACGACATAAGGAAATGGAAACCTCCAAGTCGGACCTCCACATTATGAAATTCAGGAAGGTCAATCTCCACAACATCCCTTGCCTTCTAATACAGAGGCTGATCAAATGTGACAAAGCATGTAGTCTGATTATGTCTTTTACATGCATCTCTAGCTATCATCAGATCAGTATATATGGTGTCATAATGAGTTGGTGATGAATTAAGAAATGGAAGACACTTTATTTTAGAACGTTCATATTCTTTGCCTGCCGTCAAGCGTTCCATGTAACCATTCCAGCCTGAAACAAGTGCATTCAGAGACCATTTACAATATAACCACGTAATTTCCGCTTTTGAGATGACGATCTCATGTTTTGCAGGAGCAATTATGTCCAAATCTTCAATTTTTATAGCCTTCAGCCCTCCAACTTGTGTTCTGTGGAATGTCTATATGTCATTTTTTCCGGCTTCACTAACAAGTTGGGCTGAGGGACGATGATTCAACTTTTTAATATTTTTCTGAGGAAGCAATGCATCATGAGGAGTAACACACATTATACCTCCCATTGAATGAAAAGTACCAGCTCCATCTAGGGTGTTTACATTGAAATCTGCATTATCAAACACAAATTGGCAAAATGCGTCACTTCGTTGTCTTTCGTTGTCAAGCTGAAGGACTGAAGACACTTCCAATAGGGCACCTTCCGTATAAGATGCTGCAAAGCCAAGGGAAGACAAAACCTGGATGAGATGTTTTGAGCCAAACTTCCGGTACAAGTATGCAGTAATAGCAGTCAAAAGTGATGAAATAAATAAACGTGGCCTCGCAACACTTATGAGTGCATGAGCAAGAGAAACACAAATTTTCCCCCATTTTCTGGGAGACCGCTTGTGTTTCAAAATTATAGTTCCAAATAGCAATCTTACAGATTCTGGTATGACAGACTCTACATCACATAAAAAATTATCAGAGGGAGGGTACTGTTTTACATCGTACACTACTGATCTTATATCGTCTAATATGATATTTGTAACTGCTTTGACGATTCGTAGTCTTTCTTGCTGAGGATCTGAATTTCTTTTGGTGTACCAATTTTCACTGAGTAGTTGGTGCCCAACATTCTTGAAACATACGACTTCTGGCTTTGAAGCTGTTTCAGCTATCACCACATCGTCACCATATTTCTGGAAAAGGCGAGCCTTGACAGTTCGAATATCAAAACGAGGTGATGTGGGTATTTGCTCTAACAGATCGTCCATAGAAAACTGACATTTTTCCGTATTGGTTTCCTGGCAGGCAAATATAGCCCCCATGCCTTCATCTACTTGTGTTGCACGTCGGTAACCCCGTTTCTGTCCAGTAGCTGCAACACGGTGAAAGAACTTTCTGTAGCAAAATCTGTGGTACCACCCATCTGCAGCAACTAAATCAATTACATTTTGAATCCGCTCTATCACTTGTTGACCAAATTCATCACCACGTCGTTTAGCCTGTTCTAATACTATCGACTGCACTTCCAATTTCATTACTTTGTAAACAAAATTTCATTTGGCATATGGCAGTCTTAACTGCTTGGTTAAAAAGTCATCAGAATTCCCTTTTGCACATAAGAAGCACTTCTCTTTGAAATTGAACTGACCTTTTTCCTGCGACCGACATAGCACGCCTGTTTGTTCCTGAGGATGTCGAAGGCTAGCTGCTATCATTCTCTCATTAATGTACTTCTTGTAGCGTGCTTCATGCACCATCCCTTCACTGAGCGTTTTCAAAAAACGGGTGTGAGCAGACTCCCTGCGTTTAGCACTACAATCGCTAAGTGTGCTCAGTCCTTTCTTTTTCACATTGCGTCCACCGCTCACCACAGTTTTTTCGCAAATGAAACACAAATTCATGTCAGACATACTCATTTTCAGCACCACAACATATACTGAATGGAAGCGACTTCAAACTGTAGGACCCTTATTGTTGTGTGCTAACAGCTGTCAGCGCGCTGTGAACAATCACCAGACATAATCGCCTTCCACCCGCCAAAGAATAAATACGCTTTTGTCCGCTAAAGAACAATTACTACATACTTATAACTGATCATTAACGTCAATCAACTGTAGAAAATGTACGGCACCTGCATGCAACACAAATAAACTTCACACAATCCGATGTGAATGTGCTCGTAGTTACTGAATATGATGCTGTTTGTCCTGGCCCTGCAGCAGAGTGAGATGGTAAATTCCAATGAATAACATGACGAGTAATATGTTTATACTACACAAATAGAAACTGAAATAACAGTGTTACAAAATTAGGTAATTTGCCACTTTGCTCGAAATTTGAAAAATTGGTATTTTTTGACGCGCTGTAGCGCCTTAGATACTGGGAGTAGAAAAAAATGGTAAGAATCAAATTTGTAGAGAATTTTGTGCTCTTTAAAATAGAAAATGGACGTCAAAGCGATAGGAGCAAATGAAATTGAGATATATTGAAAAAACTGAAAAAAGGCCAACATTTTCGAAGTTTTTTGACTGCAGAAAGTTTTCACAAAATATTTTCGTATTCGGAGGAGAAAGTTGGTGATTGGAATTTCGTGAGAAGATTCCGTCGCAACGGAAAACGCCTTTCTTCTAATGATCTCCAGCCCAAATCCTGTATCATTTCTGTGACACTCTCTCCAATATTTCGCGATAATACAAAACGTGCTGCCTTTCTTTGAACTTTTTCGATGTACTCCGTCAGTCCTATCTGGTAAGGATCCCACACCGTGCAGCAGTATTCTAAAAGAGGACGGACAAGCGTAGTGTAGGCAGTCTCCTTAGTAGGTCTGTTACATTTTCTAAGTGTCTTGCCAATAAAACGCAGTCTTTGGTTAGCATTCCCCACAATATTTTCTATGAGTTCCTTCCAATTTAAGTTGTTAGTAATTGTAATACCTAAGTACACTCCTGGAAATGGAAAAAAGAACACATTGACACCGGTGTGTCAGACCCATCATACGTGCTCCGGACACTGCGAGAGGGCTGTACAAGCAATGATCACACGCACGGCACAGCGGACACACCAGGAACCGCGGTGTTGGCCGTCGAATGGCGCTAGCTGCGCAGCATTTGTGCACCGCCGCCGTCAGTGTCAGCCAGTTTGCCGTGGCATACGGAGCTCCATCGCAGTCTTTAACACTGGTAGCATGCCGCGACAGCATGGACGTGAACCGTATGTGCAGTTGACGGACTTTGAGCGAGAGCGTATAGTGGGCATGCGGGAGGCCGGGTGGACGTACCGCCGAATTGCTCAACACGTGGGGCGTGAGGTCTCCACAGTACATCGATGTTGTCGCCAGTGGTCGGCGTAAGGTGCACGTGCCCGTCGACCTGGGACCGGACCGCAGCGACGCACGGATGCACGCCAAGACCGTAGGATCCTACGCACTGCCGTAGGGGACCGCACCGCCACTTCCCAGCAAATTAGGGACACTGTTACTCCTGGGGTATCGCGAGGACCATTCGCAACCGTCTCCATGAAGCTGGGCTACGGTCCCGCACACCGTTAGGCCGTCTTCCACTCACGCCCCAACATCGTGCAGCCCGCCTCCAGTGGTGTCGCGACAGGCGTGAATGGAGGGACGAATGGAGACGTGTCGTCTTCAGCGATGAGAGTCGCTTCTGCCTTGGTGCCAATGATGGTCGTATGCGTGTTTGGCGCCGTGCAGGTGAGCGCCACAATCAGGACTGCATACGACCGAGGCACACAGGGCCAACACCCGGCATCATGGTGTGGGGAGCGATCTCCTACACTGGCCGTACACCACTGGTGATCGTCGAGGGGACACTGAATAGTGCACGGTACATCCAAACCGTCATCGAACCCATCGTTCTACCATTCCTAGACCGAAGACGATTGCTCAGGTTGTCTCCCATATCGTTTATATAGATAAAGAACAGCAAAGTGCCTATAACACTACATTGGGAAACGCCAGAAATCACTTCTGTTTTACTGGATGACTTTCCGTTAATTACTACGAACTTTGACTTCTCTGACAGGAAATCACAAATCCAGTCACAAAACTGAGACGATATTCCATAAGCACGCAATTTCACTACGAGCCGCTTATGTTGTACCGTGTCAAAGCCTTTCGGAAATCCAGAAATACGGAATCGATGTGAAATCCCTTGTAAATAGCACTCAACACTTCATGTGAATAAAGAGCTTGTTATGTTTCACAGGAACGATGTTTTCTAAACCCATGATGACTGTGTGTCAGTAGACCACTTTCTTCGCGTAATTCATAATGTTTGAACAAATTATATATTCCAAAATCCTGCTGCATATCGACGTTAACGATATGGGCATGTAATTTAGTGGATTACTCCTACTATCTTTCTTGAATGTTGGAATGACCTGTGCAACTTTCCAGTCTTTGGGTACGGATCTTTCGTCGAGCGAACGGTTGCATATGATTATTAAGTATGGAGCTAATGCATCAGCATACTCCGAAAGGAATCTAATTGGTATACCGTCTGGACCTGAAGGCTTGCTTTTATTAAGTGATTAAAGTTGCTTCACTACTCCGAGGACATTTACTTCCACGTTACTCTTGTTGGCAACTGTTCTCGGTTCGAATTCTGGAATATTTACTTCGTCTTCTTTTGTGAAGGCATTTCGGAAGGCTGTGTTTAGTAACTCTGCTTTGGCAGCACTGTCTACCATAGTATCTCCATTGCTACCACCCAGAGAAGGCATTGTTTCTTGCCGCTAACATACTTCACATACGACTAGAATGTCATGGGACACTTATAGTTTTATACTTCACGGTCATAGAATTTTAACCTAGCCAGTTAATTCCAAAGTAAATACTTCGTGTCCTTGTAACCTCTCCCTCACTTATCGACCTTAATGACAGTGAAAAATTAAACCGCGTGTACCTAATGGAAACTTGGGAAAGGCAATCGTCACCGAAGTTAGTCTGTCGGTAAAGAGGGAGGAAAGGGTTACATCTAAATGAAAGGAAAAATGCAAATGAAATTGGTGGAAATTAATTATGAAAAGGGGTAAGGTTAGTAAAGAAAGTAAATGTACAGTCGTTACGTTAACAATTAACTGGCGTTAATTAGATATTTGAGATATGGGGAAAATTACGGTCGCCAGTCCTATGGACAACTACTATAATAACTGAAAAACAAAGGTTATTGCACATATAATTAGCACTAAAAGCGTGGCAACTGAAGGTAGACACACGTTGTGTGAAAACTGAATGTTTGTGAGAAGTAATAAATTTCGCTACACTCTGACTTAATTTAGCAAAAGAATTAATAAAATCGGAAAATTGAAAGTTAATTTAGTGACTGAAATTAATAGTGAACTTTGTTTCTGAAGCATTACGAAATTCAATAAAATAAGGTTAGTCTTGGGCTGCCTCAACAATCACTTCAAAAGCTACTTGAATCCACGCAATTTAGGAATAAGAGATTTAACTTTGAACTTGAATTAAATGATTCTGAACAATTAACAATAGTAAAATTTAGTACGTACCAAGCTGAGCTGCAGTCACAGGTAAGCTAAAATATGGTAACAAAACTCGCACTCTTAATTTGTGCTCGTGTAATCTAAATATTGTAGCCAGCTATGAATACTTTAACTGAACTTTGAAATCAAAGTAGTGAAATGGAATGATATTACTTTAATGCTGGCGTTTGAATTTCAACGACACTCGGGTTCATTCCAGAAAAGGAAGGGACCCTACTTGGGGCAATGAGCAACAAAGGTTCATGCTAAGTTGCTGTATTTTTGTGATGCAATAGTTTTAAAAGCTGAGGTCTGCCATACAGTTCTAAAACTTAACGTACTTCCAGTCTTCCTTGGTGGTTGAAGGTTTGAAGTCGTCGGTTGAGGACGTGGCGACAGTCACTCATTGTCGGCCGTCGCTGTTGCAGAAGCTGGATGTTGGCGCGCCTCCTTCTCGACACGGTCACCAGGCGAAACGGGCTCTTGATGTGAGCCAGCTAATGCTTCCCGTCCGCGACACCGTGTCAGAAACTATCATAGCACGTCGAGCGCAATTACACGCTGCCAAACCCCGAAAGCGCGGCAACTCGCGGGCGCGTCACACAACACACCTGCTCCACCGCACCACCCCAGCCAGACTCTTGCTGCTCTGCCCGCGCTCCACGAGGCAGAGTTAACACTACCGAAGATCGTAAACACTTTGGTTCTCCACACGACCTATCGATGTATTCGTTCGATAGCATAGTTTTCCCTAGGCAAGACCCAGCGTAAAAATACAAATAGTATTTACAAAACAAACCAATTATACATCGACATAAATGTATAAATATACAAATAGTAAAACAATTGCAATACACAAAGACACAGAAACGTCATATCTTCAGGTAACAAAATAAGGAAAAAAATTTGTAGTACTATAGATGTAAGTAGGAGGATATGCATTTCCGGCGTTACATCCTCATTACTTAGTTACAGCGTAAGAGAAAGATCTTCTATCGCCAGCCGCTGTGGCCGAGCGGTGCTAGGCGCTTCAGTCCGGAACCGCGCTGCTGCTACGGTTGCAGGTTCGAATCCTGCCTCGGGCGTGGCGATTTCTGATGTCCTTAGGTTAGTTAAGTTTAGGTAGTTCTAAGTCTAGGGAACTGATGATCTCAGATGTTAAGTCCCGTAGTGCTTAGAGCCGTTTGAACCATTTTTTGATCTTTTATCGCGAAAGATATACTTCTCTCTCTCTCGCCGATGTGACGGACATTCTTTGTGATGTGAAACCACGATTCGCTAATAAATCATTCTGACTCTGAACGTTATATAAACTGACAGATTTTACATATTTCCTTCTCGGGTCAGGTCGTATGTAACGGACGTTACAGTATGTGCCCTCAACTGGTGAGTTTAATGGAATGATAACATCCCTTGAATTCAGCTTAGTATGACATTATTGTTGAGACATTGTTTTAAACGGAGAAAGGTATGATGGTAGGGTTTCACGTTCCTTTGGTGGTGATGCCGTGAGACACATCAATGCGCTGATGTTGTTGGAGACGGAACCCAGGCTCGGATTGTGAAATGATGGGGAGGGAAGTCTGCCAGGACCTTTCCAAGGGAGCCATCCTGGATTTGCGTTAAATGATTATCGGTAAACAACGGAAAACCTAAATCTGGATAATCGAATGGGGATTTTAATCGTTGTCCTCCGAATACTAGTTCATCGTCTTATCACTACGTCAGCTACAACAGTATCTTGCTGTAATATCATTAGCGAGAGACAATCCTTTAATCCTGTAGAATGTAAATCGGTTCCTCTAAAATTCAGGACTTGCTCTGCTGCTAAGTGGTGACTCTGTTTTCTCTGTCCATAATCACAGATCGAAGTGAAGATTATTGGTGTTTTCTGGATACTGAACGCCTGCTTTTGAAATACACAGATGATCCATAACATTATGCCAACTGATCACCGCAAGATTAAATACCGCTTCGTGACATTGCAGGTACGTGACGCGGTAAGTAAATCATGTAAACGAAGCAGGGAACGGGGAAGCATTCTAGCGACGATACAGGCCTCAAATGGGAAAATCCACTGACGTAAATGATTTGGACAAAGGACGTATTGTTATGGCTTGGCGTCTGGAAACGAATACGTTGTGATTGGCGAAGCTGGTTCGCCGTTCGCGAGATACTGTCGTGATCATGTACGGAAAGTGTTTGAAGGACGGTGAACACGAGCAAGAGACAAAGTGTTACATGTCCACGCCTCATCACAGAACATGGAGATCAGGGTCTTGCCCATTTTGTAGAGCTGGATAGGTGGCATTATGAGGCAGATCTCACGAAGGACTACAATAATGGTTCACATGCTTGTTAGGACACTGTTCACCGCACATTGTTCAACGCGAGACTCTGCAGCAGTTGACCCATACGTGTCCCTGTGTCGACCCAACGACACTGTCAAATACGACTGAAATGGCCAATGGATCTTGGAGTTTACTCCGAGAGCCAGCGGAAACGTGTCACCTGGTCACATGAATCACATACCTTGCTGTACCAGGATAAGCCGACATCCAAGCGAATGGCTGCTCCAGCGTGCATCTCGCCGTGGACGCGGGTCGGTGAGGACCGTCTTACGTTATAAGGACACTTACCTAGGCTTTCATAAAACCTGTTGTAGTAATCGAAGTCACCACGAAAACTGTGGACTAAGTGAACATTATAATGGATCATCAGACACCTGTCACGTTTTATTTCTTCCCTGATGGCGAGCGGGATAAATGTCCATGTTACAAGGGAAGAATCGTGGCGCACTGGCTTGGCGAGCATGATATTGGGCTCAGGTTGATGTCTTGGCCACAAAATTTCCCAGATTCGAGCCTTATGCAATATACCTGGGACGCTATCGGGCACCAGCTCGGCGCTCTCAAACCACTAGCCTATAATTTACGGTAATTACGTGACCTGTGCTTCGTCATCAGGGGTTACATACGGCCAAAAACCTACCGGGAACTTTTCTAATCCATGACACGTAGAATCTCTTCTATATTGGGTTTCAAAAGTACACCAACAGTCTATTAACAGGTGGTAATGATGTTGTGGCTCACCTGTGTATATTCCATGTCAGAATCATGTGATAAACTCGTTACATCAAAATTTTCCAACGTTTCTGAAAACACACGAGCAAATTTAATGCCCATCCGTACATCTCATTTACATCAAGATATTTTACACTGAAGATCCAAAGAAATTGGTCCACCTGGCTAATACCGGTTGGGCCCCAGTGAGCACGCAGAAGTGCCGCTACACGACGTGGTATGGACTCAGCTAATATCTGAAGCAGTGCTGTAGGAAATTGACACCATTAATCCTGTAGGACTGTCCATAAATCTGTAAGAGTACGAGATCATGGGGATCTCTTCTGAACAGCACGTTGCAAGGCATCGCAGATATGCTCAATAATGTTCATTGTTGGGGAGTTTGGTGGCCAGCGGAAGTGTTTAAATCCAGAAGAATATTTCTGGAGCCACTCAGTAGCAATTCTGCATGTGTGGGGTGTCGCACTGCCCTGCTGGAATGGCCCAAGTCCGTCGATTGCGCAATGGACAGGAATTGATGCAGGTGATCAGACAGGAAACTTACGTACGTGTCACCTGTCATAGTCGTATCAGTGGTCCAATATCACTCCAACTGCACGCGCTCCGCACCATTACAGAGCCTCCACCAGCTTGAACAATCCTCTGGTGACATGCAGGGTCCTTGGATTCATGAGGTTGTCTCCATACCCTTAAACGTCGATCCGCTTTATACAATCTGTAACAAGACTCGTCCTACCAGGCAACATGTTTCCAGTCAACAACAGTCCAATGTCTGTGTTGAAGGGCCCAGGCGAGGCGTAAAGCTTTGTGCAGTCGTCAAGGATTCGAAAGCTCATATCGATGATGTTTTCTTGAATGGTTCGCACATTGACACTTGATGGCCCAGCAGTGAAACTTGCAGCAATTTCGGAAGGGTTGCACTTCTGTCACGTTGAACGATTCTCCTCAGTCGTCGCTGGTTCCATTCTTGCAGGATCTTCTTCCGGTCCCAGCGATGTCGGAGATTTGCTGTTTTACTGGATTCCTGATATTCTCGGTACACTCGTGAAATGATCGTACGGAAAAATCCCCACTTCATCGCTAGATGCCGTGTCTCATCGCTCGTGTGCCGACTGTAATACCACGTTCAAACTCACCTGACTCTTGAAAACCTGCCATTGTAGTAGCAGTAACCGATCTGACAACTGTGCCAAATACTTGTCTCATATAGGCGTTGCCGACCGCAGCGCCGTATTCTGCCTGTTTACGTATCTTTATATGTCAATAAGCATGCCTATAACACTTTCTTTTGCGCTTCAGTGTGTATGAGCTTCATCAATAACTTTATTGCAATCACAATATGAATATATTGTTTGCAACAGTGCGTGTAAATAACAGAGAATGATAGCAGCTGTGACGCTTTTTTAAACAAATTGTAAATGTTCTACGTCTGTAATGAGTTGTAATTTCACATTAATACTTTTCGGCAAAGCATCATTTCTTAAACCAGGCGAAGTTGCTTAATGAGTAATATCTACATTGACTAACTGTTCACTCAGTTCTTGTTAGAATATTTTGTACATTATGAATGGAATCACCCAGTACGGTGATATAATATTCTACAATTATCATTTATTCCTCAGACCGGTTTTCGACTGTTACGCCATCATCAGGTACCTTACGAAAACTTGTTTGTGAAATAAATAATAGATATTATAGAATATTACACCAGTGTTGTGTGTGTTTCCCCGTAATGTGTTATACCTAGTTGGTGATGAACACGCCGGTTATTGAAGGAACCTACACATCGAAATTTAATGGCGCACTTATTCTGTACATGTATTACTGCAATAGCTCTAGTAAACATTGTTCGTCCGAAATCACAGAAAAATGATCTTTATGTATTTTCCCATCTTTATCATCCTCTGTTTTAATTTTATACATACGTTCATAATTACAAAATAAGCATTTTAATTTGTTACATTTTAAAATACTACTGTCACTGTAAATTAGGTCATTATTTAAGTTACAACTGCCACGTATAGGTCTTCAAAACGCCAATGAAATATCAATGATATGTGTGTTTCACAGCAGGTCCCTCGAAAAGTTCGTTCCAGATGTAAGTAATCTCGGCACCTCGAAGTGCTATTTCCACTTTGAGGTCGTTTTTTAGCTGCAGAAGTTATACACGACGTTGAAATCGGATATTACAGATTAGGATTAAAAGAAGCGTGACGATTACGCATAACTTATTAAAATCCATGCGATTCATTCAACACATGACTATACAAATTAATTAATGACAGTAGTATAAAAAGAAGGCGAGAAGTTAGTTGCCACGAAGCGTGAGGGGTTGTGACGAGAATACAGGGTGTTTATAAATGAATATCGCGATTTTAACGGTTTGTAATATTTATTACATTGAACTTATAGTTATAAATGATATTGCTCGAACAGTCCACGGGTATACTGCCGGTTCATAGTGTCCAACGGGCACAATATTTCGGCGATCAGACATGTCGCCATCGTCAGGTGCGCTGACGGACTGAGCTCCTGAGGGCGGGTGGCCGATTTAAATCCCCTCCCCCTGCGGGCCGCGCTCTTAGCCACCCGCGCCGACGCGCCGGCGGTCGCGAAGACGTGGGCGTCGGAATGTGTCGTAGCGTCGATGTGCTTGTTACGTCCATCCTGGTCGCCAGTTCGTACTTCTTGTTGAGAGTCTTCTTAATTACATTCAATGCCGGGTCCCAAGACTTGCTGAGATTGTAGCCGCAATCTCGGTTGATAAGATCTTCCCTGATGCGAATTTCGATAGCCTCCCTTATAACGCTGTCCCAATATTTAGAGGTCTGAGCCAGGATTTTGGTACGCTCATAATCCATCTCGTGTTTCTCGGACAAACAGTGCTCTGCTACCGCCGACTTATTTGGATATTTCAGTCGATTGTGCCTTTGATGTTCTCAGCAACGATCTTCGATGGTGCGTACTGTTTGTCCGATGTAAGTCTTCCCACACTCACAGGGAGTTTGGTATATGCCGGCCTTCCTCAAACCGAGGTCATCTTTCGCACTTCCCAGTAATGCCCGTGTTTTATTGGGCGGGCAAAAGACGGTTTTAACTCGGTGTTTCTTGAATATACGGCCGATTTTCCCCGATAGTCCGCCATTGTACGGAATAAAGGCAGAGGCTACCTCTTCTTCCGTGACTTCATCCGTCTTGACAGGTTGTGCTGTGGTGGTGGGACGGAGAGCGTGTCTAATCTGCCATTCCGAGTACCCGTTTTTTCGGAACATGGTTTTGAGGTGTTCCAATTCCTGGCGACATGTCTGATCGCCGAAATATTGTGCCCGTTGGACACTATGAACCGGCAGTATACCCATGGACTGTTCGGGTAACAAATACTCAGGGAGAAACTGAAGAATCACATCATATACCTTTACGGGGAGGAGATGTATCGCAGCATGAAGAAACTCGACAAGCTGTGCCACCGAAGATGCTGTTTGCTGAGTGCTCTTGCATTCCTGAAGAGATGTCGTGCCGAGCAGATTGTGCCAAACTTTGCTAAGGTCACGCATCACAGCGATTCTGCAGCAGCCAAGAGAATTAAGAGACGGTCCAGCCTTGCCTTGGTACGTGAGAGGGTGCACTTTACTCGCCGCAGCCTTGAATACGACTTCATCTTAAACTGACTAAATCATTTTAATTCGTGGACCTGGGACTGGGTGGATGGTGTTACCTGGACGACAGCCGATTCTACACATAAAAAGGCCACTGGAAGTCAGATTTCAAAATTCTCACGTCTCTCGGATACACCATCGCTGGAGGCACCATGCAAGACGATCATCAATCTCACTGACATGGAGCTGTCTCATGAGGCGGTTTCGGTCCTGGAGAAGGGACTCAACTTTGCTCCTACCCCTAGGTTCACGCCGATCGCGGACATCGTCAGTGCAGTGGAACAGGTTGCAGCGCGATTACCACCTAAAGCAGCAGAAGAAGTGCGTCGGGAAACCTGCCGGGCTCTGACCAGAACTAAACCTACGAAGACTAACATTACCAGTAGAGAGAGGGCGGCCATTCGGGACCTAAGAGAGTGCTCTGAGAATGTTATCTTACCTGCTGACAAAGCCAATGCCACTGTTCCCGTAAGGACTACATTGAGAAGATGCAGCCCCTGCTAGGTGACGACTCCTCTAGGAAGATCAACGCTGACCACACGAAGAAGGTGGAGAACAAAACCAGGGCTCTACTCAAGGACGCAGATCTACCAGAGGGGGACGCCAAGAAATTGTCACCTCAAGGACCTGTACCACCAAGACTTTATGGACCCCCTAAGGTCCACAAAGAGGGGGTACCTATGCGCCAGATTGTCAGCAACATTAGGGCACCTACTTACTTGCTGGCAAAATATCTGGCTGAATTACTTAGCCCCTATGTAGGTAAATGCCCTCACCGTATCCGTAATTTTGTGGATTTCGTGAAACGTCTCCACAACTTCAGACTGAAAGACACTGATATCCTATTGAGCTTCGACGTGGTTTCACTATACACCAGGGTCCCTCTACGAGAGTCAGTCGAACTTATTGGGCAGAAATTTGACGAGAAGACCACCGAACTCTTTAGGCATTTCTTGATCTCAACGTATTTTCTGTTTAATGGGGAATACTATGAGCAAACGGATGGGGTCGTAATGGGCAGCCCACCCTCGCTGGTGGTCACGAATTTGTACATGGAGTACTTCGAGGAGGAAGCCTTGGCGTCATCCAATTGGAAACCTACTTGTTTCTTCCGTTATGTCGATGACACGTTCATCATCTGGCCCCATGGTAGGGACAAGCTCCTGGATTTCCTTACACACATACATCCAAACATCAAATTCACTATGGATACCGAAGCAGAAGGAAGATTACCATTCCTGGACGTCATGGTCAAGAGAAGAGCTGATGGTACCCTGAGCCACGGTGAGTACAGGAAAAAAACGCACACTGACCTGTACCTGCATGCAGACAGCTGCCACCACCCTTCTCAGAGGAATGAAATACTAAAAACACTAGTACACAGGGCGCGCAGCATCTCAGACGCAGAGAATCTGCCCCAGGAATTAGAACACCTCAAAACCGTGTTCCGAAAAAACGGGTACTCGGAATGGCAGACTAGACGCGCTCTCCGTCCCACCACCACAGCACAACCTGTGGAGACGGATGAAGTCACGGAAGAAGAGGTAGCCACTGCCTTTATTCCGTACAATGGCGCACTATCGGGGAAAATCGGCCGTATATTCAAGAAACACCGAGTTTTTTCCGTCTTTTGCCCGCCCAATAAAACACGGGCATTACTGGGAAGTGTGAAAGATGACCTCGGTTTGAGGAAGGCCGGCATATACCAAACTCCCTGTGAGTGTGGAAAGACTTATATCGGACAAACACTACGCACCATCGAAGATCGTTGCTGAGAACACCAAAGGCACACTCGACTGAAATATCCAAATAAGTCGGCGGTAGCAGAGCACTGTTTGTCCGAGAAACACGAGATGGATTATGAGCTTACCAAGATCCTGGCTCAGACCTCTAAATATTGGGACAGCGTTATAAGGGAGGCTATCGAAATTCGCACCAGGGAAGATCTTATCAACCGAGACTGCGGCTACAATCTCAGCAAGGCTTGGGACCCGGCATTGAATGTAATTAAGAAGACTCTCAGCAAGAAGTACGAACTGGCACCAGGGCGGACGTAGCAAGCACATCGACGCTACGACAGATTCCGACGCCCACGTCTTCGCAACCGCCGGCGCGCGGGTGCGGACGCCGAAGAGAGCGGCCCGCGGGGGGAGGAGATTTAAATCGGCCGCCCGCCCTCAGGAGCTCAGTTCGTCAGCGCACCTGACGATGGCGACATGACTGATCGCCGAAATATTGTGCCCGTTGGACACTATGAACCGGCAGTATACCCGTGGACTGTTCGAGCAACAAATACGCCGGGAGAAACTGAAGAATCACATAAATGATATGTCAAATGAAAGATCAACTCAGTTTTACCAAGAACCTTGTAAATGTTCAATGTGAGCACTATTTGTCACACGGTACATACCGAGTCTATAGCCGAGTTCTTCCCAAACATTGATAAGCTGCTTTGCATGGCCTCCACGTTCACCCGACCTAACGCCATGCGATTTTTTCCTTCAGCGAGGATCGCGTGGACGTGCCTCCGCTACCAGCAGACCTCCCACATTTAAGAAACCGGATTGAACCAGCTGTTGCTACAATCACTGAAGACACACTTATCAACGTTTGATGTGTTCCGTGTGACAATTGGGGCTCACATTGAATATTTATAAGGTTCTTGGTAAAACTGTTTGAGTTGCTCTTTCATTTGACATATCATTTATAACTGCAAGTTTAATGTAACAAATATTATAAAGCGTTAAAACCCCGATATTCATTTATAAACACACTGTATTACAAACCTGTTGTTGCTCCGTTGCTTATTTGCGATCACTCAAGGAACACATGTAAGAAATAAAACTGAAAAATTTCAAAACTGCACAATTTGTGTCGAGTTCATCAGATCAGTGGTAAAGCACTTCGTATCTGCTGAACAAACGTCAATGGGACTTTCAAGAAGAGAGTGTGATAACAGCATGGAGAAAACAGTTTTTTATGGTGGAAATCTTTAGTCCAAATGATCAAACATCTGTCATCACTCAAGTCGGTAAAAACATGTAACGCTCGTTCATTTTCATACCTCAGCCTATGTACTGGCCAAGCAGCGACGAATTAATTTTATAATAACAGGCTCATAAAGCAAGCAGGCTTGCAGTGACTTCAGATATTTACTCCTTCCTACTACCCCATTCTAATCCCCCACTTTCTTCATACAGGTCAGGATAATGCCTTACAGGTACATTTCTCGGTATTTCCTCCCCACAGCTACCCCAATTGTGGAAATGATGGTAGCCGAAATTCTTAATGTTGTGTCATCGCAACTATGGCTGTAGGAAATAATTAGTTGAAAGACGTTTAAGTTCAACAACCTTAAGTGTCCAGATGTAGCATCCGTTACTGAAATAGGAATGAGCCAATGAATGCTATTACGAAATATGCCACACACGGATGTACTTAACTTATCGCGTGAACTCAGGCGCTGTATACTAATCGGTATGAAGCAGATGATGATTGTTAGATTTTATTATCTGCCAAGATAACAGTTCGCAGACAGACGTGTGATGCTCAAGGAAGTTCGTAGAAGCAAGGATGGGCGATGTAGCACATCAACTGCCCTTCGCCTCTTTCATGTACGGCGGAAAACCCCGTGTAGAAATCCGGCGGGTACATTCGGTCTTTTCTCGCTGCTTCGCTTGATCATGTGGATTCGGTGACATGATGAATGTGGGATACTCTCAACGTTTTCGTCACCTTGCTACTTCGGATAAACAGAATTGTCGGCACATCATGTTTTGCATACGCATTTAACGCTCAATAAGACAGAGTTTAGTTTCCTTGACTTGATAGCTCTTATGAAAAGTATACTTCAGTTCTGCGATGTTCTGAGAGAGTGAGGTTGAATACACTACCAATACAGACGTCACACAATACACGCATTCCCTCCTGCTATTCTTGCTTCTTTTAACAACGTAAGAGTTTGTGGTGTAAATTCAAGCTGCCGATGATATTACTGTTAACAAAGTGTTCCACGAAAGACAGAACACGGTCATTTAACATGGTTATGTGAAGTGAGGTACTAATAAGAATTTAACTCCGCATACACATATATTTTTCTTATTCGAGGACTTCGCTCCGACTTGGAGACAAGTTATAAATCCTGTTACGACACTATGACTGTAGTCACCATACCATTCTCCATTACATTTATTGTATCGTGATATCTGGTCTAGAGTATGTTAAATACGACTATTCTTCAAAACTAGCCAGACTTACAAGATATGAAAAAAAAAATCATTTTACTGTACTATGGCGACATTAAAGGAAGAGAGTACTATTTCTTAAAATGGTCAAATGAGATATGTGAACACAGAAAAAAGTGTACAATGACAGTTATCAGTAAATATTTTTATTAGTTACTCATTTTTGTTTCTTGCAGTGTTAAGAAGTCTTATTTTCTGTAAGCTCCCATGTAAGTTTTGTCTGTTTCCGGGTAATGATCCCCTGATTGCAAAAGCGTGAATCACAAATCAGTTCCATAACGAAACTCACCTCTTATTTCTTGCATTTCAACTGGGGAATAATGAAATTCTTTAGTGCCTTCTGGCATCTGAAAAAAAAGGCCCATCAAAAGCGACGTCGGCGCCAAGGACCCAGTTCCCACGAATGGCACTGTCTTAAGGAGTCGATTTTGTAGTCAAGAATAACGTTGCTTCCCCAACGCTTTCGGTATCCCTAGAGCTCAGCCCAAGACCCGTGGACTCGTTGTGCACTTTGAATCGTGTGTAGGACACTTGGATGGCACGCTAGATCGCCAACCCCTATACTCGAAAAAAGATATGCACTAGAATAACGCCGCTTCTCGAATTTGTTCACATTGACCATTCATAGAACTGAATTCACATTAACCTAAAAGTAATTATTTTTGTAGGATACAAGGTAGAGTGCACATTGATGATAAAATGTGCTTCTCTGATGATGCTTTTTAAGATCTCATCACAAAGGAAATATTTATATTTAGAAGCAAAGGATAATCAGGAATGCAGTACGAGGACAATGTGAAATGTTCTCTTCAAGACACAAAATGGTAACAAAAATCAATGACATTTGGATTTGTTATCTGCAAAGAAGTTACACAACAATGTAAGTGATGTGTGAACTTGATCTGTGGAATGGTCTTGATAATGTGATTTTTAAACTAGCGGTGTTGTGTATGTTTCATTCAGATGAGTAAATAGGAATGCTGTGCCAGTACAATTTCCTTTGTTTGATAACGTTTACCATTCATTTAAAGTAGCATGGTTTCCTGTTCAAAAAATATTACCACACACTAACAGTCACCTGTTACGTACTTTATGGCAAACTGTCCATCCTATGTAAAATAAACAACAACCTCTTTTGGATTTTCTATCCAACTGCAACTGTAACCCAAGGATTAGTCCTGTCATCGACCATTTATCTCGTGTACGCTATGGTAAACGTCACCTATTTTTTACTCCTTAAATCTTTTGTATCAGAATTTCAAATGATATATCGAACGACTGATAAATTACAATTTGGGCGCAGCCATTCTACTTCTGGATTTTTTAGTTTAATTACTCGGTAAACAAAACTAAAAAAAACCAATGTATAGGCAATATTTATAAGACGAGCCAGCACCAACTTCCATTGCCTCTACCTCACAATTTACAACCTTCCTCTTCAGTTAACCAATACACTAAAGCAACTTAGACTAATCTTCGATTACAAACTAAGCCGGAAATCGCACCTACTAATCACTCAACATAGAATCCACAATAGAATAAAAGTAGTTATGCCAGAACATGGGAACTGCAGCTCCCCAACGAACTTCACACGTGCAAAACGTTAAGCAAACCATACACACACACACACACACACACACACACACACACACACACACAGATCCTGTGTGAACTTAATTTCCCTTCGCTTGTCTACCATACTGAACACCTTCAGATTTCCTATTTGTACTTTCCCTGTCAACCACTGGACCATGCCATGCTTTACCGTTCCTAGCCCCCCAACCTCTCACCTACTAACTTGCTGTATCCTACCCTGTGGAAACCTTAACCGTCCTCCCCTACCTGACAAAGAAATCAACGCAGTGGTCGACCCATCCTTCCACCTCAAAAAATATAGCGCTCAACATTTTCTTTACTGCTTTTCCAAAAGCTTGGTTAGATGTCCTCCTCAAACCTCCTATCGCACATCTTCCCTTCAGAAACCCCCTCACATACTGCTCACTTTCTGTAACCCAGTCAAGTAAAGTTTAGTGTTCTGTATACATATGACAAAACTATCCACAATTTTCTGTATTGTAAAATTCAACAAAGCTTTAATTAAAATCTTTAATATACAGTTCAACCAACACGTAGATTTTTTAAATTTTTCTGGGCACTATGTTTGTGTATCTTACAAATGCTCCCAGCGCAAGAGTGGAAATGTATAATTGTCTGACCACTTTTACAACGACAGGCAAATGACTGAAATAACGGCAAAGGGAAACAAGGCACTGCAAGCAGAGGCAGTTTGTACATGTATAGTAGCACATTCTACGAGATCCACGATCTAGGAGCTCCGCACTACAACGAAATGTTTTGCTGAAGAATTAACTGTAACCAGAATTGAATTCAAAATAGCAACACAGTTTAGGCTTATGTACACTTGATTGTGCAGTATTTTTGGAACACTGGAAGTAACAAATCATTACAATAAAATTGTACTTCGAACTTTTGGAGAATAAATGGAACGTATTTCAATTTTACTAAAGCACACTTAACGTATTACAGATTGGTACAAGAGCCTTACGTGTCTCACTATAGTCAGCTATCGGCAGTTACCATTTTGTTGACAAAGATTAAATGTTTTCCATCGCTAACAGAAAACGTCTACAAATATTTGGTGTACTACCCTCACACAAAATGATGAATGCCATTGAGCTGATCGTTCGGATAACCAGAATACCACCAAAGCTTAGCAGATGTTCATTTGAAACAAGTTTGCCGGCCGCGGTGGTCTAGTGGTTCTAGGCGCGCAGTCCGGAACCGCGGGGCTGCTACGGTCGCAGGTTCGAATCCTGCCTCGGGCATGGATGTGTGTGATGTCCTTAGGTTAGTTAGGTTTAAGTAGTTCTAAGTTCTAGGGGACTGATGACCACAGAAGTTAAGTCCCATAGTGCTCAGAGCCATTTGAACCATTTTTTTTAAAACAAGTTTAGTGTCAATTTTGAGCACTTAGTGTTGCTTTAGCTATCAAAAATGGTTCAAATGGCTCTGAGCACTATGGGACTTAACATCTGAGGTCATTAGTCCCCTAGAGCTTTTTTTTTGGTCAGTCTACTGACTGATTTGATGCGGCCCGCCACGAATTCCTTTCCTGTGCTAACCTCTTCATCTCATCAGAGTAGCACTTGCAACCTACGTCCTCCATTATTTGCTTGACGTATTCCAATCTCTGTCTTCCTCTACAGTTTTTGCCCTCTACAGCTCCCTCTAGTACCATGGAAGTCATTCCCTCATGTCTTAGCAGATGTCCTATCATCCTGTCCCTTCTCCTTATCAGTATTTTTCACATATTCCTTTCCTCTCTGATTCTGCGTAGAACCTCTTCATTCCTTACCTTATCAGTCCACCTAATTTTCAACATTCGTCTATAGCACCACATCTCAAATGCTTCGATTCTCTTCTGTTCCGGTTTTCCCACAGTCCATATTTCACTACCATACTATGCTGTACTCCAGACGTACATCCTCAGAAATTTCTTCTTCAAATTAAGGCCGGTATTTGATATTAGTAGACTTCTCTTGGCCAGAAATGCCTTTTTTGCCATAGCGAGTCTGCTTTTGATGTCCTCCTTGCTCCGTCCGTCATTGGTTATTTTACTGCCTAGGTAGCAGAATTCCTTAACTTCATTGACTTCATGGCCATCAATCCTGATATTAAGTTTCTCGCTGTTCTCATTTCTACTACTTCTCATTACCTTCGTCTTTCTCCGATTTACTCTCAAACCATACTGTGTACTCATTAGACTGTTCATTCCGTTCAGCAGATCATTTAATTCTTCTTCACTTTCACTCAGGATAGCAATGTCATCAGCGAATCGTATCATTGATATCCTTTCACCTTGTACACTCCTGGAAATGGAAAAAAGAACACATTGACACCGGTGTGTCAGACCCACCATACTTGCTCCGGACACTGCGAGAGGGCTGTACAAGCAATGAACACACGCACGGCACAGCGGACACACCAGGAACCGCGGTGTTGGCCGTCGAATGACGCTAGCTGCGCAGCATTTGGGCACCGCCGCCGTCAGTGTCAGCCAGTTTGCCGTGGCATACGGAGCTCCATCGCAGTCTTTAACACTGGTAGCATGCCGCGACAGCATGGACGTGAACCGTATGTGCAGTTGACGGACTTTGAGCGAGGGCGTATAGTGGGCATGCGGGAGGCCGGGTGGACGTACCACCGAATTGCTCAACACGTGGGGCGTGAGGTCTCCACAGTACATCGATGTTGCCGCCAGTGGTCGGCGGAAGGTGCACGTGCCCGTCGACCTGGGACCGGACCGCAGCGACGCACGGATGCACGCCAAGACCGTAGGATCCTACGCAGTGCCGTAGGGGACCGCACCGTCACTTCCCAGCAAATTAGGGACACTGTTGCTCCTGGGGTATCGGCGAGGACCATTCGCAACCGTCTCCATGAAGCTGGGCTACGGTCCCGCACACCGTTAGGCCGTGTTCCACTCACGCCCCAACATCGTGCAGCCCGCCTCCAGTGGTGTCGCGACAGGCGTGAATGGAGGGACGAATGGAGACGTGTCGTCTTCAGCGATGAGAGTAGCTTCTGCCTTGGTGCCAATGATGGTCGTATGCGTGTTTGGCGCCGCGCAGGTGAGCGCCACAATCAGGACTGCATACGACCGAGGCACACAGGGCCAACACCCGGCATCATGGTGTGGGGAGCGATCTCCTACACTGGCCGTACACCACTGGTGATCGTCGAGGGGACACTGAATAGTGCACGGCACATCCAAACCGTCATCGAACCCATCGTTCTACCATTCCTAGACCGGCAAGGGAACTTGCTGTTCCAACAGGACAATGCACGTCCGCATGCATCCCGTGCCACCCAACGTGCTCTAGAAGGTGTAAGTCAACTACCCTGGCCAGCAAGACCTCCGGATCTGTCCCCCATTGAGCATGTTTGGGACTGGATGAAGCGTCGTCTCACGCGGTCTGCACGTCCAGCACGAACGCTGGTCCAACTGAGGCGCCAGGTGGAAATGGCATGGCAAGCCGTTCCACAGGACTACATCCAGCATCTCTACGATCGTCTCCATGGGAGAATAGCAGCCTGCATTGCTGCGAAAGGTGGATATACACTGTACTAGTGCCGACATTGTGCATGCTCTGTTGCCTGTGTCTATGTGCCTGTGGTTCTGTCAGTGTGATCATGTGATGTATCTGACCCCAGGAATGTGTCAATAAAGTTTCCCCTTCCTGGGACAATGAATTCACGGTGTTCTTATTTCAATTTCCAGGAGTGTATTTTAATTCCACTCCTGAACCTTTCTTTTATTTCCATCATTGCTTCCTCGATGTACAGATTGAAGAGTAGGGGCGAAAGGCTACAGCCTTGTCTCACACCCTTCTTAATACGAGCGCTTCGTTCTTGATCGTCCACTCTTATCATTCCCTCTTCATTGTTGTACATATTGTATACGACCCGTCTCTCCCTATAGCTTACCCTTACTTTTTTCAGAATCTCGAACAGCTTGCACCATTTTATATTGTCGAACGCTTTTTCCAGGTCGACAAATCCTATGAAAGTGTCTTGATTTTTCTTTAGCCTTGCTTCCATTATTAGCTGTAACGTCAGAATTTCCTCTCTCGTCTCTTTACTTTTCCTAAAGCCAAACTGATCGTCACCTAGCGCATTCTCAATTTTCTTTTCCATTCTTCTGTATATTATTCTTGTAAGCAGCTTCGATGCATGAGCTGTTAAGCTGATTGTGCGATAATTCTCGCACTTGTCAGCTCTTGCCGTCTTCGGAATTGTGTGGATGATGCTTTCCCGAAAGTCAGATGGTATGTCGCCAGACTCATATATTCTACACACCAACGTGAAAAGTCGTTTTGTTGCCACTTCCCCCAATGATTTTAGAAATTCTGATGGAATGTTATCGATCCCTTCTGCCTTATTTGACCGTATGTCCTCCAAAGCTCTTTTAAATTCCGATTCTAATACTGGATCCCCTATCTCTTCTAAATCGACTCCTGTTTCTTCTTCTATCACATCAGACAAATCTTCACCCTCATAGAGGCTTTCAATGTATTCTTTCCACCTATCTGCTCTCTCCTCTGCATTTAACAGTGGAATTCCCGTTGAACTCTTAATGTTACCACCGTTGCTTTTAATGTCACCAAAGGTTGTTTTGACTTTTCTGTATGCTGAGTCTGTCCTTCCGACAATCATATCTTTTTCGATGTCTTCACATTTTTCCTGCAGCCATTTCGTCTTAGCTTCCCTGCACTTCCTATTTATTTCATTCCGCAGCGACTTGTATTTCTGTATTCCTGATTTTCCCGGAACATGTTTGTACTTCCTCCTTTCATCAATCAACTGAAGTATTTCTTCTGTTACCCATAGTTTCTTCGCAGCTACCTTCTTTGTACCTATGTTTTCCTTCCCAACTTCTGTGATGGCCCTTTTTAGAGATGTCCATTCCTCTTCAACTGTACTGCCTACTGCGCTATTCCTTATTGCTGTATCTATAGCGTTGGAGAACTTCAAACGTATCTCGTCATTCCTTAGTACTTCCGTATCCCACTTCTTTGCGTATTGATTCTTCCTGACTAATGTCTTGAACTTCGGCCTACTCTTCATCACTACTATATTGTGATCTGAGTCTATATCTGCTCCTGGGTACGCCCTACAAACCAGTATCTGATTTCGGAATCTCTGTCTGACCATGATGTAATCTAATTGAAATCTTCCCGTATCTCCCGGCCTTTTCCAAATATACCTCCTCCTCTTGTGATTCTTGAACAGGGTATTCGCTATTACTAGCTGAAACTTGTTACAGAACTCAATTAGTCTTTCTCCTCTTTCATTCCTTGTCCCAAGCCCATATTCTCCTGTAACCTTTTCTTCTACTCCTTCCCCTACAACTCCATTCCAGTCGCCCATGACTATTAGGTTTTCGTCCCCCTTTACATACTGCATTACCCTTTCAATATCCTCATACACTTTCTCTATCTGTTCATCTTCAGTTTGCGACGTCGGCATGTATACCTGAACTATCGTTGTCGATGTTGGTCTGCTGTCGATTCTGATTAGAACAACCAGGTCACTGAACTGTTCACAGTAACACACCCTCTGCCCTACCTTCCTATTCATAACGAATCCTACACCTGTTATACCATTTTCTGCTGCTGTTGATATTACCCGATACTCATCTGACCAGAAATCCTTGTCTTCCTTCCACTTCACTTCACTGACCCCTACTATATCTAGATTGAGCCTTTGCATTTCCCTTTTCAGATTTTCTAGTTTCCCTACCACGTTCAAGCTTCTGACATTCCACGCCCCGACTCGTAGAACGTTATCCTTTCGTTGATTATTCAATCTTTTTCTCATGGTAACCTCCCCCTTGGCAGTCCCCTCCCGGAGATCCGAATGGGGGACTATTCCGGAATCTTTTGCCAATGGAGAGATCATCATGACACTTCTTCAAATACAGGCCACATGTCCTGTGGATACACGTTACGTGTCTTTAATGCAGTGGTTTCCATTGCCTTCTGCATCCTCATGTCGTTGATCATTGCTGATTCTTCCGCCTTTAGGGGCAATTTCCCACCCCTAGAACAAGAGAGTGCCCTGAACCTCTATCCGCTCCTCCGCCCTCTTTGACAAGGCCGTTGGCAGAATGAGGCTGACTTCTTATGCCGGAAGTCTTCGGCCGCCAATGCTGATTATTTATCAAAATTTAGGCAGTGGCGGGGATCGGACCCGTGACCGAAGACGTTTTGATTATGAATCAAAGACGCTACCCCTAGACCACGGGTACCTCCTAGAACTTAGAACTACTTAAAGGTAACTAACCTAAGGACATCACACACATCCATGCCCGAGGCAGGATTCGAACCTGCGACCGCAGCAGTCGCGCGGTTCCGGACTGCGCCCATTTCCGTAAAGTTTTCATACATGGTTTAATGATCAACATATTCCGATCTGCCAGTGTACTCTTTCTCCTCCATAAATATCTCACTGAGTGGTCTATAGCTTATCTCATTAACGACAGTGTAGATCAGAATCAGTGTAAAATGTCGGTTGAACCACCTATTTAGAGTCTAAAAAACACTTAAATATATGCGCTTTGAAGGTTGAGCCTTCATCAGAACTGTTATACAAAAACCTCTAAAAGCAACGAACATAATATAAATAAAAACAATAAAATATGTTGTTACTTCTCTTGCAAGCGTGCCTTCTTAATGTGTACACCCACACCATTGTTTTGAAGAAGTTGTCTGTGGCACCTGTAAGCTCTTCGTCTGATGTATTACGGTTTTTCATGCTATGTACAATAATCTCCAGTTGTTGTAAATCCAGTTTCTTACATTTATCTGGTGCCTGCAAAACTGCGAAATCCTCATTATTTCTCAACTTAGGGTTGTCTTTTTCATGAATATGCATGGCTATGGCTGACTTTTCGAAATTATTAAGCTGAAAAATGTTCCGGTGTTCCTTGCAGCTCAATTTAAAGGATCTGCCGTCTGGCCAATGTACATTGTATTACTAGTGTTGCATGAATTTCTGGATACCTGTTCGATCCTATTTATTAACTAACGTTCTAAACTGTTATTTAATTTAAATCGTAGCGTGTTGTTGGTTTTAATTGTGTATTTCGTTAACTTACCCTTGAAGGTGTCTAACATTTTAAGCGTTTAAAACCAACAAAACACTACATTTTAAACTAAGGTACTTGATAGATCTTTTTTAATATCCGTCTATGTTTAGTGACTTTGTAGTTGCACGATTAGCATTCTGTTCTTGACGGGATTTGAATTTCGGTGCATGTGGGCAAGTATATGCTTCAGCTTCATTTACAATCACGAAGTATTCACTCTAGTTTAAGAAGACACGGTTGCATGGTAAGTAATTGGTAAGTAATCTTATTTTTATTGAATCCTGGTAGCTTTTAGATATTTTAGTTTAAAAATTCTGATGATGAATGCTTGACCTTCGAAACTCGTAAATTCTAGTGTTTTTTACACCGTAAATGGGGGTTCCAGCCAAAATTTTAACTTTGATCTTGATTTACGGTGTGCTTAATGGTGTAAGTTAGAAACCTTACACTGCGACATTCAGGGAAGAGAGTAAGTACACTATCATATTGGAATAGGATGAACACTACAACATGTATGAAAACTTTACTGTATTAGAGTCAAAATTTAAGAGCTTTGGAAGCTTTTATATCAAATAAGGCAGTAGGGATAGATTACGCTCGATCGGAATTTCTAAAATCATTGGATGAAGCGACGGTCGTAGAGCCCATGTTCATGGTGACATACCATCTGACTTTCGGAAAAATATCATCCACGCAATTCCGAAGATATCAAGGGCAGATAAGTCCGAAAACTGCTACACATTTAGCTCAACAGCTTATGCATCGTAGCTGCTAACCAGAATGATATACAGAAGAATGGGAAAGAAAACTAAGGATCAGGCAGATTACGATAAGTTTCGCCTTAGGAAAGATTAATACCCCAGAGGGGAAGTTCTGACTTTGAACCAATAACTGAAACAAGACTGAAGAAAAATTAAGGCACTCTCATAGGGTTTGTTGACCTAGAAAAAGCGTTCGACAATGTAAAATGCTGCAAGATGTTCAAAATTCTGAGTAAAATAGAAGCAGAACTAAAGGGAAGAATGGGTAATATACAATACGTACAAGAACCAAAAAGGAACAATAAGACAGGAAGATCAAAAATGAAATGCTCAGGTTAAAGAGGGTGTAATATCAGTGATGTAGTCTGTCGCCCCTATTGTTCAGTCTATACACTGATGAAGCAATGACATAAATGAAAGTAAGTTTCAAGAGTGGAATTAAAAGCAAGGGTGGAACGACATCAATAGTAAGACTTGCTGTTGGCATTGCTGTCTTCTGTGAAAATGAAGAAAAATTACAGTACAGTAGGTTACTATGAACAGTCTAATGAGTACAGAATATGAACTGGACGGAAACCGGAAAAAGACAAAAGAAATGAGAAGTAGCAGAAATGAGAATATCGAGAAACTTGACATCAAAACTGTTGATCACGAAGTAGACAAAGCTAAAGAATTCCGTTACCTTGGAACCCAAATAACCGACGATGGACGAAGCAAGGAGATTAGCCCAGGAAAAGAAGGCTTTCCTGGCGAAGAGAAGTATACAGGTATCAAACACAGACCTTAGTGGTTGAAGTAATTTAAGTAATTTCTGAGAACGTACGTTTGGAGTGCAGCACTGTGTGGTTGTGAATTATACATAATGGAAAAACCGAAACAGAAGAGAATCGAATTGTGACATATGATGCTACAGAAGTATTGGATTAATAAAATAAGGAATGTGGAGGTTCTCCTCAGAATCGACGAAGAAAGAAACATATGTAAAACACCGATAAGAAGAAGGGACAGAATGATAGGGCATGTCTTAAGACACGAGAGAATAGCCTACGTTGCACTAGAGGGAGCTGTAGATAGTGAAAATTGTATGGAAAACAGAGAGTGAAATACATTCGACAAATAATTGATGACGTTTGGTGGAAGTGTTACTCTGAGATGAAGAGGTTGGTGCAGGAGATTTAGTGGGGGCCGCAACAGAATAAAGACTGACCCGTTTTCAAGAAGGGACGTCGAACTGATGTGCAGAACTATAGACCTATATCTCTAGCGTCGATCAGTTGTAAAATTTTGGAATACGTATTATGTTAGAGTATAATGACTTTTCTGGAGACTAGAAATCTACTCTGTAGGAATCAGCATGGGTTTCGAAAAAGACGATAGTGTGAAACCCAGCTCGCGCTATTCGTCCACGAGACCCAGAGGACCACAGACACGGGTTCCCAGGTAGATGCCGTGTTTCTTGACTTCAGCAAGGCGTTTGATACGGTTCCCCACAGTCGTTTAATGAACAAAGTAAGAGCATATGGACTATCAGACCAACTGTGTGATTGGATTGATGAGTTCCTAGATAACAGAACGCAGCATGTCATTCTCAATAGAGAGAAGTCTTCCGAAGTAAGAGTGATTTCAGGTGTGCCGCAGGCGAGTGTCGTAGGACCGTTGTTATTCACGATATACATAAATGACCTTGTGGATAACATCGAAAGTTCACTGAGGCTTTTTGCGGATGATGCTGTAGTATATTGAGAGGTTGTAACAATGGAAAATTGTACTGAAATGCAGGAGGATCTGCAACGAATTGACGCATGGTGCAGGGAATGGCAATCGAATCTCAATGTAGACAAGTGTAATGTGCTGCGAATACACAGAAAGAAAGATCCTTTATTATTTAGCTACAATATAGCGGGTCAGCAAATGGAAGCAGTTAATTCCATAAATTATCTGGGAGTAGGCATTAGGAGTGATTTAAAATACACTCCTGGAAATTGAAATAAGAACACCGTGAATTCATCGTCCCAGGAAGGGGAAACTTTATTGACACATTCCTGGGGTCAGATACATCACATGATCACACTGACAGAACCACAGGCACATAGACACAGGCAACAGAGCATGCACAATGTCGGCACTAGTACAGTGTATATCCACCTTTTGCAGCAATGCAGGCTGCTATTCTCCCATGGAGACGATCATAGAGATGCTGGATGTAGTCCTGTGGAACGGCTTGCCATGCCATTTCCACCTGGCGCCTCAGTTGGACCAGCGTTCGTGCTGGACGTGCAGACCACGTGAGACGACGCTTCATCCAGTCCCAAACATGCTCAATGGGGGACAGATCCGGAGATCTTGCTGGCCAGGGTAGTTGACTTACACCTTCTAGAGCAAGTTGGGTGGCACGGGATACATGCGGACGTGCATTGTCCTGTTGGAACAGCAAGTTCCCTTGCCGGTCTAGGAATGGTAGAACGATGGGTTCGATGACGGTTTGGATGTGCCGTGCACTATTCAGTGTCCCCTCGACGATCACCAGTGGTGTACGGCCAGTGTAGGAGATCGCTCCCCACACCATGATGCCGGGTGTTGGCCCTGTGTGCCTCGGTCGTATGCAGTCCTGATTGTGGCGCTCACCTGCACGGCGCCAAACACGCATACGACCATCATTGGCACCAAGGCAGAAGCGACTCTCATCGCTGAAGACGACACGTCTCCATTCGTCCCTCCATTCACGCCTGTCGCGACACCACTGGAGGCGGGCTGCACGATGTTGGGGCGTGAGCGGAAGACGGCCTAACGGTGTGCGGGACCGTAGCCCAGCTTCATGGAGACGGTTGCGAATGGTCCTCGCCGATACCCCAGGAGCAACAGTGTCCCTAATTTGCTGGGAAGTGGCGGTGCGGTCCCCTACGGCACTGCGTAGGATCCTACGGTCTTGGCGTGCATCCGTGCGTCGCTGCGGTCCGGTCCCAGGTCGACGGGCACGTGCACCTTACGCCGACCACTGGCGACAACATCGATGTACTGTGGAGACCTCACGCCCCACGTGTTGAGCAATTCGGCGGTACGTCCACCCGGCCTCCCGCATGCCCACTATACGCCCTCGCTCAAAGTCCGTCAACTGCACATACGGTTCACGTCCACGCTGTCGCGGCATGCTATCAGTGTTAAAGACTGCGATGGAGCTCCGTATGCCACGGCAAACTGGCTGACACTGACGGCGGCGGTGCCCAAATGCTGCGCAGCTAGCGCCATTCGACGGCCAACACCGCGGTTCCTGGTGTGTCCGCTGTGCCGTGCGTGTGATCATTGCTTGTACAGCCCTCTCGCAGTGTCCGGAGCAAGTATGGTGGGTCTGACACACCGGTGTCAATGTGTTCTTTTTTCCATTTCCAGGAGTGTAGAATGATCATATGCAGTTGATCGTTGGTAAAGCTGATGCCAGACTGAGATTCATTGGAAGAATCCTAAGGAAATGCAATCCGAAAATAAAGAAAGTAGGTTACGGTACACTTGTTCCCCCACTGCTTGAATATTGCTCACCAGTGTGGGATCCATACCAGATAGGGTTGACAGAAGAGATAGAGAAGATCCAACGGAGAGCAGCGCGCTTCGTTACAGGAGGATCATTTAGTAATAGTGAAAGCGTTAGGGAGATGATAGATAAGCTCCAGTGGAAGACTCTGCAGAGGAGACGCTCAGTAGCTCGGTACGGGCTTTTGTTGAAGTTTCGAGACGATACATTCACCGAGGAGTCAAGCAGTATATTGCTCCCTCCTACGTATATCTCGAGATGAGACCATGAGGATAAAATCAGAGAGATTAGAGCCCACATAGAGGCATACCGACAATCTTTCTTTCCACGAACAATACGAGACTGGAATAGAAGGGAGAACCGATGTACTCAAAGTACCCTCCGCCACAGACCGTCAAGTGGCTTGCGGAGTATGGATGTAGATGTAGACAAAAAAAAAGGGAAAAGAGTGTACTGGGTAGTTCTCCAGCGCTAAGGTCCTGGCGACATCTTACAGGGTCGCTGATTGCAACAAGTGGTACTCTCCTGGGTCCATTCGCATGTCAACTACAAAATTCTATCATCACCCTCACTAATGAGGTCGCTGTCCTTCGATACCAAGGCAGTCGTAGCCGTTGCCGCGTTCCGAGCAAGACTTTGTTCTCCAATTACAGTGGACCTCGCTGCTCGCCGATAGCACCATTTCGCGTTTCCACGAACAGAAAGAGATACATTCGCTCGCTTCATCTGGACTTCAGACGCCGTCGCCGTTACACTACCAACTGCAAAGGCGTTTCCGTTTCCTTTATTTGAACAAAAAATTAGTTAGAAGTCCTACAAGTTAAGAATTCGGCGCACAACCACTGCTTCCGGCTGGTTGCAGTTATGCGAAAGATGAATAGTGTAAAACGTTTCAAGTCCTTCTGTGTACGGACCAAGCCCATTGTATTGTTGTGAGAAATCCAGTCAGTCAAACACCAGACATGTTCCGAGTCTGATGCTTATCTAGAAGAAGTGTAGGGATGAATACTAGACTTAGTTGTCACTGTGCGGGCAGCTTTATTCCACTCCGGGGACCATGGGATCGCTTCACATGACATAACGTGGCGGAGGAGGACCGTTGCTGTGTACACAGTGCCTGCTGCGGGTATGCCTTCCCATTGTGGGAACGAGCTCTCTTAATCGCTGGCTGCGAAGCTACCCACACTCTACACCCACAGTCTATAGACAAGAGGCTCCAAACAGAGTTCATATTACCACATATCATCTGCCCCTCCCTACAGACCGACTGCAGGGCCATGACCAAAATCTTCAGATTTTAATATTACATATCATATTGTCCACCTATCTAGAAAACGCCGAACAACCTTCAGAATTGTCTACTCTCCAATCCCGTTATCTTGTCTCTGGATAAATATAAGCACCAGGATCAACAGTGTCAAACGGAGAAGAAACCATAAATTCTTCTTCGTCCAGATCAAGACCAAATCCATCGCCATCAGTGGGAGCAACAGCGCATCCACCGACATGTTGCTAATCACTCAACTAGCAACTTCTGTAAAAAGTTCCATTTTTCTGTCAAGCCTCAAACACCTGTGATGTATATATTCAGACTGAATCGACGAATGAAAATTTGTACCAAAGCCGGGTTTCGGACTCGGGTCCCCTGCTCTCTATGCAGGTGTGCTAACAACTACACCAATCTGACACAGTGGCTTTGCACAAACGCGTGGACTACCCTAGCATGCCTCCCTGCTCGATCCAAATTCCCATTCATACCTCAGCCCATTTGGTATTCACCCTAAACTCGAACAGCATTGAAAAAAAGCACTCCGTCTTCAGGCCACAAGTGGCCCATCAGGACCACCCGACCGCCGTGTTATCCTCAGTTGAGGATGCGGATAGGAGGGGCGTGGGGTTATGATGGTCTTCTTTGATCGGAGCCGCTACTATTCGGTCGAGTAGCTCCTCAATTGGCATCACGAGGCTGAGTGCACCCAGAAAAATGGCAACAGCACATGGCGGCTGGATGGTCACCCATCCAAGTGCCAGCCACGCCCGATAGTGCTTAACTACGGTGATCTCACCGGAACTGCGGCAAGGCCGTTGCCGAACAGCATTGAAGAGGATCTCTAATTAAATTGGAATAGCACCTGAGCATCTAACGAAACTGGCGTCCTGCCTGAAACCTACGCACAAGTGCTTTAATCAAATTAATCTGTATTGTTCCAGAGACCATTTCAAATCCACAACATCTTTGATGTTTATATAGGAATTTAGATTGAGGAGGGAGTCGTGCTAATGTTGTCAGCGCAATTGTGCAAAGTCAATGTGCCAGGGTGCCGTAGAGGTTAGTATATCTGCCTAGTGAGGTCACCCGTTTGAATCCTGGCTTTGGTAAATTTTAATTAGTCGCTTCAGTCTGCATATACAAATCATAAATGGTTGAGACTTGAAAAGGTCTCTGTAGCCATATAGTTTCATTTGATTAAAGTGTCTGTACCTGAGTTTCAGGCAGGACACCGTTTCATTCGATGAAGAGACGTTATTTCAATACAGTTGGAGAGCCTCTACAGTTCTCATAGAGTTTAGGGGGAATGGCAAGTGGTCTCAGTCGTGAGTGGGAATTTGGACTGTGGAGGGAGGCATGCTAGGGTAGTCCACTCGTTTGTTCAAAAGCACTGTGTCAGACTGGTGTAGTTGTCAGCACACATGCGTAGTGAGCAGGGGACCCAATCCGAAACGCGGCTTTGATACTAATTTTCGTTCGTCGTTTCAGTCTGCATATATACTATTAATAGTGGTATATGCCTCGATGAGGACATTCGAGAAATCGTCTGCATCTGGCAACGATATCATCTTAAACACTCACTTTTGGCGTCATCAACGGCACAAACAGTCTCTACGTGTACCCGTTCCAAGCTCCTGCAGTAGATAATTAGTGTTAATACACAACACTGAAACTTCAGTAAGGGCAGGTGCTACTTTTGGGAAAGCAAGAAAAACGTGTGTCCGAGCAATCATCTTGTCTCGCGATGGACAATGCAATAAAAATATTTTAGGTATTTTCACAATTCTCTTTCTAGAGCAAAATAAAAATGGTGCAACATTGTCGTGAGTCATACTGCTCCCACCCCCCACCCCCCGCCAAGAGAGAGTTATCACAAGACGAATGACAACGAATTTCTTATCTTAGCCAGTTCCTTCTGAATTAAGAAATCACACGGTGACTGTGCGCGCTTTCAAGACACGTGCTAATCTGTGACATAACGGCGTGATACAGCTTCCAAAGTTGTGTACGTGTGGCCTAATCAGATTATGCGATCAGCAGCCCTAGTACGGAATCTGCGTGTAGCAATAGAGATGAGTGAAACTGAAAGTAGAGAGATCCGAAATCTTTAACGCGGCGTGGAACGCTTATATAAAAGAGAGGTCGGACATCAAAAGAGGGGAGCGTTTATTGCGACCGGCAAAATATTATGTCTATTGAGATTGAAATTGAGTCTGACTGCGAAGTTAAAGCCGGCCGCTGTGGCCGAGCGGTTCTAGGCGCTTCGGTCAAGATCCGTGCTGCTGCTACGGTCGCACATTCGAATCCTGCCTCGGGCATGGATGTGTATGATGTCCTTACGTTAGTTAGGTTTAAGTAGTTCTAAGTCTATGGGACTGATGATCTCTGATGTTAAGTCCCATAGTGCTCAGAGACATTTAAACCTTTCTGAATTTGACTGCGAAGTTATCCGAACGCCCGCAACCACCCTAGTGATCTCAACCTAATCACCACATATTTTTAAGATCCACCTGATTCCGCTGTAAAATTGTAAAATCACTGAAAGAAAGTCTTCGCTTAGGAGCGCGGAATTATCTCTAATAGAAAAAAGTGCAGGCAGCTACCGTGCATAAGAAGGGTAAGAGAACGGATCAGCAAAGTTACAGAGCAATATCGTTAACGTCGGTTTACTGGAGAATTCTTCAGCATGTTCTAGGTTAGAATACAATAAATTTCCTTGAGGCAAAAACGCTTCTATACTCAAATCAAAATGCAATTATAAAGCATCGCTTGTACGAAACCCGGAGTGCCATTTTCTCACACGAAATTCTACGAAACACGGTTGAAGGGACTATATTAAACTTCCAGTATCTATAGTTTTATACGGTTTGTGTAATCTCTGTGAAGCGTACAAGTCGGACCTTCCAGATGTGACTATATTAACTTCACACTTAATTTTTGAATTTAAACTTCTAATGTGGAACATTTATACAATATTTTAATTGTACAACATAGCTATGTATGTTGACCAAACCAAACCAACTTCCACATACGTAGCCGTGAAAGATTATTGCACCATTATTGAACTAATCATTCAATATACAGTGTACCTATCCACTGCTTCTAGTACAGAGCAACACATTTTTTAACACAATGCTCTGAATACGATAGGATGTTTGACCCAACAACTATAACTGATATACATACAGGATAAACAAGCACTACAGCTTAAGGTAATCTCAACCTGTGAAAAATGAATAAAAACTCATCATTCCTTAAAGGCACTAAACAAAGTATGATCATGGCTCTAAGAATGATATGACTTACCTGTGCAACAACGGAAACGTAGCTCTATTCCGCAGTGCATGCCTACCTTGACTATACTCATCTGTAACAAAAAGAGTTGAAAGAGATCATGCTGCTTTTGATATGACATAAACAAATGTTGCTAGATGCAATGCGAGGGGGCCAAGCTTCATTAAACCATTCACAAATAATCGAATCACGCAATCTGCAATACATATCAAGATAACCGTACATTAAAACTTTTGAATACGCAAATGTGGTGTGTGGAATGTGTGTGATGTAGTTGTGTATTAATCATAAACGACTGACACAATGAGAACTAGAAAATATCAGTATATCTACAATGAAATTAACTGTCGTTTACAAGTACTGTAATTTGAATATAAAACATTCAGTACTTTACAAAGAAAGGGGAAAAGAGTGATGTGATGCTTTCCTGAGTTCATGTATATTAAGAAGTGATTAAACTGACAATGTTCTAATAGTCAAAACATAAGATACACTACTGGCCATTAAAATTGCTACACCAAGAAGAAATGCAGATGATAAACGGGTATTCATTGGACAAATATATTATACTAGAACTGACATATGATTACATTTTCACGCAGTTTGGGTGCATAGATCCTCAGAATTCAGTACCCAGAACAACCGCTTCTGGCCGTAATAACGGTCTTGATACGCCTAGGCATTGAGTCAAACAGAGCTTGGATGGCGTGTACAGGTACAGCTGCCCATGCAGCTTCAACACGATACCACAGTTCATCAAGAGTAGTGACTGGCGTATTGTGACTAGCCAGTTGCTCGGCCACCATTGACCAGACGTTTTCGATTGGTGAGAGATCTGGCGAATGTGCTGGCCAGCGCAGCAGTCGAACATTTTCTGTATCCAGAAAGGCCCGTACAGGACCTGCAACATGCCGTCGTGCATTATCCTGCTGAAACGTAAGGTTTCGCAGGGATCGAATGAAGGGTAGAGCCACGGGTCGTAACACATCTGAAGTGTAACGTCCACTGTTCAAAGTGCCGTCAACGCGAACAAGAGGTGACCGAGACGTGTAACCAATGCTACCCCATACGATCTCGCCGGGTGATACGCCAGTATGGCGATGACGAATACACGCTTAGAATGTGCGTTCACCTCGATGTCGCCAAACACGGATGCGACCATCATGATGCTGTGAACAGAACCTGGATTCATCCGAAAAAAATGACGTTTTGTTATTCGTGCACCCAGGTTTGTCGTTGAGTACACCATCGCAGGCGCTCCTGTCTGTGATGCAGCGTCAAGGGTAACCGCAGCCATGGCTGCCGAGCTGATAGTCAATGCTGCTGCAAACATCGTCGAACTGTTCGTGCAGATGGTTGTTGTTTTGCAGACGTCACCATCTGTTGACTTAGGGATCGAGACGTGGCTGCACGATCCGTTACAGTCATGCGGATAAGATGCCTGTCATCTCGACTGCTAGTGATACGAGGCCGTTGGGATCCAGTACGGCGTTCCGTATTACCCTCCTGAACCCAGCAATTCCATATTCTGCTAACAGTCATTGGATCTCGACCAATGCGAGCAGCAATGTCGCGATACGATAAACCGCAATCGCGATAGGCTACAATCCGACCTTTGTCAAAGTCGGAAACGTGATGGTAGGTATTTCTCCTCCTTACGCAAGGAATGACAACAACGTTTCACCAGGCAACGCAGGTCAACTGCTGTTTGTGTATGAGAAATCGGTTGGCAACTTTCCTCATCTCAGCACGTTGTAGGTGTCGCCACCGGCGTCAACCTTGTGTGAATGCTCTGAAAAGCTAATCATTTGTATATCACAGCATCTTCTTCCTGTCGGTTAAATTTCGCGTCTGTAGCGCGTCATCTTCGGGTGTAGCAATTTTAATCGCCAGTAGTGTATTAAATGGCGGTACACCTTGTTGACATTCCGATTGACACACCGGCCCAGTTCTAACCCTCTCTATTCTGAGAACTTTTCTAAAAATATAAATATGTACAATAAAATTATTCCGCAGTTCAACAGGGCTTGAATATGTGGCAACAACATGAACTTTGGTATTCAAAGAGGCTCTTCTACGCATGTACTCTGGAAAGATGCTCTCTGTGACAAATATTACGAACAAAACCGCCACCTCTCATAATACAGAAACAGACCTCAGTACGCCTAAGAATGTCTTTATCTTACTGAAAACCCCATCGTGATCTCTTTCTGTCAGTTTGCGAACTGTTCCGCTGTATCTCGGGACAAAAACATATTTTAATCGATCTTCACACATTTCTTGACTGACGAAAGCACGACCTCTGTAAACCAGGAGTCAGCAGTCTGTAGCGAAGGCTCCTGATTACCAAAAGCAGAAGTGTAACGAGAGGGTTGTCGAGTTAAGCTTTTACGAAAACAGTAACGTTACCAGCCAATGAAAGCTTCACCACAGCTTTACCCTTAACGGCACACTGTAAGCAAACCATGCCGGCCGAAGTGGCCGCGCGGTTCTGGCGCTGCAGTCTGGAACCGTGAGACTGCTACGGTCGCAGGTTCGAATCCTGCCTCAGGCATGGATGTGTGTGATGTCCTTAGGTTAGTTAGGTTTAACTAGTTCTAAGTTCTAGGGGACTAATGACCTCAGCAGTTGAGTCCCATAGTGCTCAGAGCCATTTGTAAGCAAACTACTAGATCACTTTCTTAGCTGTCACTGTTTTAACAACAGCAAACGGCAAATTTTAAAATAATCTTAATTTCTCATTTCAGTTATAACATCCAGCGTTGTAGTAATTACGTCGTTAACTCTGAGTTAAAACTTCCGGGATGAGAGGCCGTGGTCTAAACATGGGTCATGTAACCCTACACTGAAAGCTGTAAATATTCGCCGTGTCATGGTGACGATTCCCAAACCAGGCGAAGATAAATGTGTGAGCGTAAACTAGCGTGAGCTGACAATTCCACCAGCCAGTGATAGCAAGGTGCTTCTTCCCGATGATACAGCGATTTTGACGCCGCCGAGTACGTCATCTGGCAAAGACATTCGGTGCGAGATAAATGGCTGAACGTGTGCAGGCTGCAGCCAGTTGCTCCAGAGGCTGTTTCGACGCCCATATTGGCACCATCGGTGCATGTGCAACATCGTTCTCTTCAGCTCCTGAAATCGCCTTCATATAAGTAGCTGCAGTGCTCTTTATTTCATCAGATCGCGCGCTGCTTGTTTCCATGCGTTTATTCCGTAAGTTATCAGAGATTTGATCGCTGCTTTGAGCTGCTCTGTGCTGCGTGCATCCAGAGGCTACAGAAACATCACCCGGTTCACTAAATTTCTCAGACTCTATATCAATGTGTAGACGAGGCAGGTTTGACACAGTTTCATTGAAAACGAGGTTCTCAGGAGTGTATTCATGCCATCCACCTCTACATCCATACAGTCGCCCAGTGCTCACCTACGAAAGACGTACTGACCATTCTATACGAGTGGAAGCGCTGTCGATGTGCTCCGTTACTCTCAGTAGTTTGGCTCATTGTTGTTTGTTATTTGTTCACCCTCTGATTTGTTATTAATTCTAGTCGACGCTAAAAACTATTTGCTCTCTTACTTACGCTTAGGCCATTACATCATTGTTTCTAATAATAGTTTATTTTGTGTCGTGACATACGTATCTAATAGCTCTTTCCTCCGCTCCTCTTCCTTGCTTATTTACACAATAAAGAACTGCATACTACATGTCAAAGTGACGGTTCAGGTCGGACATGGATGTGTGTGATGTCCTTAGGTTAGTTAGGTTTAAGTAGTTCTAAGTTCTAGGGGAATGATGACCTCAGAAGTTAAGTAACATAGTGCTTAGAGCCATTTTAACCATTTTTTGACGGTTCAGGAACGCCACCTGTTACCTTTTCTATTCTAGTCATGGATACTTCGCGGAACGATGATTGATTGCACACACCGAGTGAGGTGGCGCAGTGGCTAGCACACTGGACTCGCATTCGGGAGGACGACGGTTCAGTCCCACATCCGGGTATCCTGATTTAGGTTTTCCGTGATTTTCCTAAATCGCTCCAGGCAAATACCGGGATGGTTCCTTTGAAAGGGCACGGCCGACTTCCTTCCCCGTCCCTCCCTAATCCGATGAGAAAGATGACCTCGCTGTCTGGTCTCCTCCCCCAAACAACCCAACCCAAACCATTGATTGCACAGTTCCGAACATACCGTTATCTCCTGAGTTAATGATTAGTCACCGCGCGATATGTACATTTAACATTACGAAATTTGGTGGCGGAAATCAGTACCACACATTAGGGTCTATACAATACTAACGCAAATTAAATATAACGTAACGCTTTTATTTTATGTCTGGGACTGCCTAGAGTGGAAATTTTATGTGACATGTTATGGGAAAACGGCCCTGTCTTTTCTCGTCGTGTATTAGATGAAGTAGCCAATACTGTGCCATTATCGAGAGATATAATTCATACTACCGGAACAGGGAAACATTTCCTGGGGGCTCACTAACCATAGCTAACACTTAGTTCAAGAATCATCATAGAAGGTTGTACACATGGAAGAAGCCTGAAGATACTAGAAGGTTTCAGGTAGATTATATATTGGTAAGACAGAGATTTGGGAACCAGGTTTTAAATTGTAAGACATTTCCAGGGGCAGATGTGGACGCTGACCACAATCTATTGGTTATGAATTGTAGATTAAAACTGAAGAAACTGCAAAAAGGTGGGAATTTAAGGAGATGGGATCTGCATAAACTGACAGAACCAGAGGTTGTAGAGAGTTTCAGGGAGAGCATTAGGGAACGATTGCCAATAAAAATTGGGGAAAGAAATAAAGTAGAAGAAGAATGGGTAGCTTTGAGAGATGAAATAGAGAAGGCAGCAAGGCATCAAGTAGGTAAAACGACGAGGGCTACTAGAAATTCTTGGGTAACAGAAGAGATATTGAATTTAATTGATGAAAAATGTAAGTATTTAGAGGTATATATCACTAGCGGTAAGATAGATACTGCCTACAGGAAAATTAAAGAGACCTTTGGAGAAACGAGAACCACTAATATGAATATCAATAGCTCAGATGGAAACCTAGTTCTAAGCAAAGAAGGGAAAGCAGAAAGGTGGAAGGAGTATATAGAGGGTCTAAACAAGGGCGATGTTCTTGAGGACAATATTATGGAAAGGGAAGAGAATGTAGATGAATATGAAATGGGAGATACTGCGTGAAGAGTTTGACAGAGCACTGAAGGATCTAAGTCGGGGATAGACAACATTCCATTAGAACTACTGACGGCCTTGGGAGAGCCAGCCCTGACAATACTCTACCAATTGGTGATCAAGATATATGAGACAGGCGAAATACCCTCAGACTTCAAGAAGAATATAATAATTCCTATCCCAAAGAAAGCTGGTGTTGACAGATGTGAAAATTACCGAACGATCAGTTTAATAAGCCACGGCTGCAAAATACTAACACGAATTCTTTACAGACGAATGGAAAAACTGGTAGAAGCCGACCTCGGGGAAGATCAGTTTGGATTCCGTAGAAATGGTGGAACTCGTGAGGCAATACTGACCCTACGACTTATCTTAGAAAATAGATTAAGGAAAGGCAAACCTACGTTTGTAGCATTTGTAGACTTAGAGAAAGTTTTTAACAATGTTGACTGGAATACTCTCTTTCAAATTCTAAAGGTGGCAGGGGTAAAATACAGGGAGCGAAAAGCTATTTACAATTTGTACAGAAACCGGATGGAAGTTATAAGAGTCAAGGGGCATGAATGGGAAGCAGTGGTTGGGAAGGGAGTGAGACAGGGTTGTAGCCTATCCCCGATGTTACACAATCTGAATATTGAGCAAGCAGTAAAGGAAACAAAAGCAAAATTCGGAGTAGGAATTAAAATCCATGGAGAAGAAATAAAAACTTTGAGGTTCGCCGATGACATTGTAATTCTGTCAGAGACAGCAAAGAACCTGGAAGAGCAGTTGAACGGAATGGACAGTGTCTTGAAAGGAGGATATAAGATGAACATCAACAAAAGCAAAACGATGATAATGGAATGTAGTCGAATTAAATCGGGTGATGCTGAGGGAATTAGATTAGGAAATGAGACGCTTAAATTAGTAAAGGAGTTTTGCTATTTTGGGAGCAAAATAACTGATGATTGTCGAAGTAGAGAGGATATAAAATGTACACTGGCAATGGCAAGGAAAGCATCTCTGAAGAAGAGAAATTTGTTAACATCCAGTATAGATTTAAGTGTCAGGAAGTCGTTTCAGAAAGTATTTGTATAGAGTGTAGCCACGTATAGAAGTGAAACATGGACGACAAATACACTCCTGGAGATGGAAAAAAGAACACATTGACACCGGTGTGTCAGACCCACCATACTTGCTCCGGACACTGCGAGAGGGCTGTACAAGCAATGATCACACGCACGGCACAGCGGACACACCAGGAACCGCGGTGTTGGCCGTCGAATGGCGCTAGCTGCGCAGCATTTGTGCACCGCCGCCGTCAGTGTCAGCCAGTTTGCCGTGGCATACGGAGCTCCATCGCAGTCTTTAACACTGGTAGCATGCCGCGACAGCGTGGACGTGAACCGTATGTGCAGTTGACGGACTTTGAGCGAGGGCGTATAGTGGGCATGCGGGAGGCCGGGTGGACGTACCGCCGAATTGCTCAACACGTGGGGCGTGAGGTCTTCACAGTACATCGATGTTGTCGCCAGTGGTCGGCGGAAGGTGCACGTGCCCGTCGACCTGGGACCGGACCGCAGCGACGCACGGATGCACGCCAAGACCGTAGGATCCTACGCAGTGCCGTAGGGGAACGCACCGCCACTTCCCAGCAAATTAGGGACACTGTTGCTCCTGGGGTATCGGCGAGGACCATTCGCAACCGTCTCCATGAAGCTGGGCTACGGTCCCGCACACCGTTAGGCCGTCTTCCGCTCACGCCCCAACATCGTGCAGCCCGCCTCCAGTGGTGTCGCGACAGGCGTGAATGGAGGGACGAATGGAGACGTGTCGTCTTCAGCGATGAGAGTCGCTTCTGCCTTGGTGCCAATGATGGTCGTATGCGTGTTTGGCGCCGTGCAGGTGAGCGCCACAATCAGGACTGTATACGACCGAGGCACACAGGGCCAACACCCGGCATCATGGTGTGGGGAGCGATCTCCTACACTGGCCGTACACCACTGGTGATCGTCGAGGGGACACTGAATAGTGCACGGTACATCCAAACCGTCATCGAACCCATCGTTCTACCATTCCTAGACCGGCAAGGGAACTTGCTGTTCCAACAGGACAATGCACGTCCGCATGTATCCCGTGCCACCCAACGTGCTCTAGAAGGTGTAAGTCAACTACCCTGGCCAGCAAGATCTCCGGATCTGTCCCCCATTGAGCATGTTTGGGACTGGATGAAGCGTCGTCTCACGCGGTCTGCACGTCCAGCACGAACGCTGGTCCAACTGAGGCGCCAGGTGGGAATGGCATGGCAAGCCGTTCCACAGGACTACATCCAGCATCTCTACGATCGTCTCCATGGGAGAATAGCAGCCTGCATTGCTGCGAAAGGTGGATATACACTGTACTAGTGCCGACATTGTGCATGCTCTGTTGCCTGTGTCTATGTGCCTGTGGTTCTGTCAGTGTGATCATGTGATGTATCTGACCCCAGGAATGTGTCAATAAAGTTTCCCCTTCCTGGGACAATGAATTCACGGTGTTCTTATTTCAATTTCCAGGAGTGTAGTTTGGACAAGAAGAGAATAGAAGCTTTCGAAATGCGGTGCTACAGAAGAACGCTGAAGATTAGATGGGTAGATCAGATAACTAATGAGGAGGTATTGAATAGAATTAGTGAGAGAGAAATTTGTGGCACAACTTGACTAGAAGAAGGGATCGCTTGGTAGGACGTATTCTGAGGCATCAAGGAATCACCAATTTACTATTGGAGGGCAGCATGGAGGATAAAAATCGTAGAGGGAGATCAAGAGATGACTACACTACACAGATTCAGAAGGATGTAGGTTGCAGTAGGTACTGGGAGATGAAGAAGCTTGCACAGGATAGAGTAGCATGGAGAGCTGCATCAAACCAGTCTCTGGACTGAAGACCAGAACAACAATAACATTTCTGTATGAGACGTATTCACCTGCAAAGTTAATTTAACCTTAGTAACACACTAAAGATGACATTTTGTTAGATATGAGTAACAACGATCAATTCCAGTGGCTAACAATACAAAAACTAATGAAAACATATAAACTCATTAGCTTCAACTTTTGTTGTAAGTCCACCAGAGTGGGATGCCTCTGCCTTCTGAAATAACAATAATAATTCACTAATAAGGGCCGTGCGGGGTAGCCGTGCGGTCTAGGGCGTTTTGTCACGGTTCGCGACTCCCCCGTCGGTGGTTCGAGTCATCCCTCGGGCATGGGTGTGTGTGTTGTCCTCAGCGTAAGTTAGTTTAAGTTAGAATAAGTATTGAGTAAGCGTAGGAATCGATGACCTCAGCAGTTTGGTCCCATAGTCCTTACCACAAATTTCCAAATTTCACTAACAATAAATGAGTTTTTCCACAGTCTAGTAGAGATGGCAATTGTCACCAGCTGCCTGTTCAGCCTACTGACCATCAGTGGTAACGCGTTCGAGGCTTTCCTACAATTTCGTTCTTGAGAGTTACAGCTCGCTCAAAGAAAGGTAAAAAAGAAAAACTAGACGAAAATTTGTTGTTATCCAGTGAAATTTGGCCTAACTTTCACCACATTCTTCGCGTTGGGAGACGAGAGCTGGAGCACACGGCGAGCGCGATGCTGCAATCGTAACAGACTTTCTCATTGCTGAAATGTTGATTAAGGCTGAATGCTTGTGACGTGAAAATAAGAGCAGTTGTAGCTTAAACACTAAACGACCATTTTAGATTCTGAAAACTAATTCAGTACTTGATTTACAACCTACATGTGAATGATTCTGAGTATTATCGTTGTTTAAGGGAACTCTGATGGATTTAGACACAATTGAGAGCCATTCCAGGAAATCGGCGGTCGAAAACAGAATTTCCAACATCTCCCATCACGTTGCCAAGTCTCAGCTGCACTAACAGCATGAAGGATACATTTCTACAGTCGACATGTTTCGTGAGTGTATGCAAACGTCTAGCAGCGCAACTTGAAAGATCTCATGTATAAGATTCTCGCTCCGACGTTAACGGCAGTTGACAAATCAATGGTAAATGGCTGTTTTACCGTACAATATAATGGTATGGAAATTACGTTCTATAGGCAGTAATAAAAATAGATTACTTTCATTTATGAACGTGCAGCATACAGCAATATACGCAGTGGGACGCGCTTAGCTCTACTGACTTATATCGCCATATCCAGATCGAACATTGTGTGCGAAGACTGGTATGGAGGAAAAGCGCATCTAATTACACATGAGATCCTAAATAAAACTTTTAAATCAGGCATGCAGAATTTCAACACGCAGGTGTCTCCATTCTCTCAGATACTGGAGACTTTGACATAATTTCTGTATTCAGGGCACCACATAATGATATAACTAAAGTCCATATGGGTACTCTCGTAAGTTCCAGTACTAACTCAAAATTAATAACGCAGGACTTCAGTGCACATCATCTTGCGTCGGACTAACGTCAAGAAGACAGATTTGGCAGATTAATCGCAGAGATCACTGTTGAAAGTAACTCGATGATACTCAACAACGGGAGACCAACAAAGCAAGGGAGTAGTGCAGCCGAACTGTGTCTTGTATCTTCATCCATCTTCGAACCATCCTCCGATGTTTAACAGAAAGTCCTGTTAGGTGGTGGTGTGGTGGTTAGTGTTTAACGTCCCGTCGACAACGAGGTCATTAGAGACGGAGCCCAAGCTCGGGTTAGGGAAGGATTTGGAAGACAATCGGCCGTGCCCTTTCAAAGGAACCATCCCGACATTTGCCTGAAACGATTTAGGAAAATCACGGAAAACCTAAATCAGGATGGTTGGAGACAGGCTTGAACCGTCGTCCTCCCGAATGCGAGTCCAGTGTGCTAACCACTGCGCCACCTCGCTCGGTTCCTGATAGGTTGCTTACATACGAGTATAGCGTGTAGGAGGAGTGTCTTTATCACAGTCATATTCAGTACCCTTATCAAACCCTCCACAATTAAGATACTGATTACTTCCATGTTTAAGTCTCAAATAGTTCAGGCTTAGTAAGACGGATGGTATGAATGGCTTCACCTGGCGCCTTACTCCATGAATAGAAATGTAGCCTGATTTTTTCTTTCTTTTTCCTCTTTTGGAGGGGGTGGAGGTGGGGGGTGGGAGGACTTCACTGTTAGCAAAGTACTGGGATAGGCTTTTTGATGTCCTACTGTAATGGGTCTGGTGCAGCGTTTCACTTTTACTATAGGTACGCTGCACTGGTTATGTCCAAACTTTCTTCTACAGACACAGTAAAGTCCCCATCTTGGGTGATACCTCGTCACGCCGTCATGAAAGACCGAACATAAGCCTGTATGTTATTACTCTGAAAAACTGAACTAAAGCGTTTGCCCCTTAAGCAGAGCAACTTTCTGCTTTTAGTCTACTGTAGTTTATGATGTATTTGGTTTAAATGGCTCTGAGCACTATGGGACTTAACATCTGAGGTCATCAGTCCCCTAGAACTTAGAACTACTTAAACCTAACTAACCTAAGGACATCACACACATCCATGCCCGAGCCAGGATTCGCACCTGCGACCGTAGCGGTCGCTCGGCTCCAGACTGTAGCGGCCAGAACCGCACGGCCACTCCGGCCGGCTCTGTGAGTTCTCCTCAGGTCTTGCCGTCTCGTCATCTTCATCTTGCACCGAGCTGTTACCGCTGTTCAGTTCACTATTTCTGTCGTCGCCATCGCCACCGTCCATGGAGACGAAAAAATGTTGAAATGGCTCTGAGCACTATGAGACTTAACTTCTGTGGTCATCAGTCCCGTAGAACGTAGAACTACTTAAACTTAGTAAACTAAGTAACTACTTAAACCTAAATAACCTAAAGACATCACAAACATCCATTCCCGAGGCAGGATTCGAACCTGTGGCCGTAGCAGTCGCGCCGTTCAAGACTGAAGCGCCTAGAACCGCTCGGCCACTCCGGCCGCCCCATGGAGACGATTAGTCATTAATTTTGCAGAGAGGAGTTTAGATTTTACGTCTTCCGCACACATGAAGTAAGCAAGGAAACCGAACTGTTGTCGCTAGCATAGTACTGCTGTTTCACGTCTGCCAAGGCGTGAGGCGAACTTAGCCTTAGAAGATGTGTTGGAAAACTCCCAGTGATATGTCAGCCAAATCGCTATACCAGCTTAACATGACTGGCGGAGATAGATGACGACTACGCAGCAGAACCGGTCGTCCCTCAACTGCGCCTTACACGCCACACGTAATTACGAGAAAACTGCCTGTGTTCCTATAACTTCGACAGTACGGCCAACCTTGTAGTGTTCCAGCCCACTTCCGCATTAGGATGGCGCGCAACACGTCAATATCGGTCAATACTGCCTCTTCTACGGAATGTCTCCAGGGCTCTGAGCTTCTACTTGTGAAGCACGTGAGATGTGTCGTACACGCAGAGGCCGTCCGAGGCGTGCAGGCACTGAAATCACACATTAATGCTGGCTTTTAACCATTCGTCCTGCTCTAGGCTAACATGCGCCGTGTTGCCCACAGAAGTGTACTGCACATTGTAACATCGTCTCTACCTTGGGACGCGTGTATTTGTGAACTTGTATTCGATACCTTCCCTTTGTCCCTCATAGCTACGGCAATCTTCTCTATGGTTTGGATCCACTGCTCAAACAGATATATTTTATTTTTAACTGGGGCAGCCATAGTTATAACAGTTATGCATGACTGACTGACAGTTCACACCGTACAACAAATGTTTTAAAAAAATGGGAGTTAAAACTGTTAGAATATAAAACAATGAAAAGTCGCTCTAGGTGAATTTATTTAAGTCGCTTAGAGACCCATACAATCTGTTCCGCAACTCTTCTGGTGCATATGTCCACAGGAAATTTTTCAGATTAATGCTTTGATAACTTAAGGTATCTGAGATATCTTATAGTGCTGAATGCACAGACTTAACCAAGGAAAAAATGTTACGCATCTAGTTTTCCATGGTTAAGTATGTTCATTCAGTACTTAAAGATATCTAAGATAACTTCAATTCCCCATCATCAAGGCATCAATTTAAAAAAAAAAAAAATTGTACAGATATACACCAGAAGATGCAACTTAGAAGTTGCGAAACCGGTTGTATGGGTCGTTAAGCGACTTAAATAAATACACATACATCAAACTATTGGACTTTCCATTCAGTTTTTATTTTAATTGTGCTAACACCTGTTTTTTCAACATCTGTTGTCCTGTGTGAATTGTCAATGAACCATTGTTCAAAATCAATGTCCGTATGAATACTGACAATGTCATACTTTCTTAAATTGCACCGTAAGTGAGTGACTACCTATTCTAAACGCACTGGATTTCTGGCAGTCGAGATGATCTCAATCCTTGACCACTGTGTCACTAAGCCTGATCCCACCCATCACGTCCTATAAGAGTATCACTACATTGAGTATCACTACATCGCTTGCGAGCTTGGTAGCGGATTCATTTCACATCTGAGTGCTCGCGTGCTTCTCTGAACAAAATGGTTCAAATGGCTCTGAGCACTATGGGACTTGACTTCTGAGGTCATGAGTCCCCTAGAACTTAGAACTACTTAAACCTAACTAACCTAAGGTCATCACACACATCCATGCCCGAGGCAGGATTCGCACCGTAGCGGTCGCGCGGTTTCAGACTGTAGCGTCTAGAACCGCTCGGCCACCCCGGCTGGCCCTTCTCTGAGCCTATGTGTCAAATAATGGAAATAATTTTACAGTTTTATGAAGGTGCATATACTTAAGCTAAATTACAATACGCCTTCTGTCGACTTGATATGCAACTATGCCCACTGACTGCTACTTCATCTTCCTCGTAGGGCCTTATTGGAAGACTGTGGAGACTTCTCGTAGAACATCACTGCCTTAGCTGTTAGTCTCATTTTATTTTTTATTTATTTTCCATGTCCCTTCGGATCCAGGAAAGTTGGTCCGAACCTCTCAGTCGTAGTTTACCTCTCCTGTGATCATTAATACAGTATTTTGTTGTCGTATGCATCTATGTAGCATTACACTGGAACTGTGCTGGTGTTTGCAGGTATAAGTTGACATACCCACAATGACGAACTTCGCAACTCTGTTCTTGCTGTTGACTATGGCAGCCCGAATGGCAAACTCGGCCAGGATTCTGGGCATCATCCCCACGCCCTCCATCAGCCACCAGCTCCCTTTCCGGCTGATAGCTCTCGAGCTCGTCAAGAGAGGCCACCAGGTCACACTAATGACTACTGATCCCCTAAGGGTAAGTACCTGGGTGACTAATCGGAAGAAAAGCGTAGCTTAAGAAAACCACAAGATTTAGAGTAGCTTCTTGTTTTTGGCATGGAATTATGACATTTTGCTAGTTACCTCAATTAATGCCGTAATGTGTTCATCAAAATTTATGTTATTAACAAGACTTTTCCAAATTGGCTTTAGTGCAGGTAGCTTCCTCAGTGTAAATGCTATTACCAATGAATTATGTAAAAAACTGAAAAACACGAATTTTAGTCCCCGCCGACTTGATATGCAACTATGCCCACTGACTGCTACTTCATCTTCCTCGTAGGGCCTTATTGGAAGACTGTGGAGACTTCTCGTAGAACATCACTGCCTTAGCTGTTAGTCTCATTTTATTTTTTATTTATTTTCCATGTCCCTTCGTATCCAGGAAAGTTGGTCCGAACCTCTCAGTCGTAGTTTACAGAATGGTGATTAGCAAAGTTATAGACAAAAGAAACTGAACAATTTATAAACCCCGAGTAAGAAACATATTACATATAAAAGTTCTCAACTCCAGTACACAACAGGAGTAGTAGGACACGAGGCAGCCTTTCAACTTAGATTTGGACTTGGGGTCACTTACGTTTTTCAGATTCACAGGAAACCTACTGAATATGGAAACTGCTGAATAGTGTACATCTCTCTGTAGAATCCTTACCGAAGAGTTACCAATAGCAAATCGTTCTTCCATTTAGTGCTACAGAATGAATGTTGCGGTTTCTCCTGAATGAGTAATATTTATCAATATGTCAACACTGCCTTTTCAAAATGAGTCCGTTACTTTTCTTTAAAGAAGTTCCACAGCTGGCTTCCCGACTCTGATATGGTCCCACTTACTGTCTTCCCACCGAGGAAAAACAGCCGATATTTTCTGGGATCGAAATCAGGCCCTCACATATGGAAGCGAATATCACTTAACATTATACACGGCCAGGGAAAAAAATTGGTACACCCTTTTAGAGGTTTCCAATTCACTCAAGTTTTATTGTCGCAATAGTGCATATGGAATACGTGATATGACTACATTCACAAATCAATAGCACTATCGTTTCTGAGGTTTATCGACCCATACTGAAACACCAATATTAGTATGTGGTGTAACTTCCACGGGCTGTAATGCAGGCGCTGACTTTGGCATCCAGTCGATTGTACAGATGGAGAATGCTGTTCTGGGATACGTTGTGCCACTCCTGGCCGACCTGTTCAAATAGTTCTGTAAGAGTTGTTGGTGGACGAGCCGCACGAGTCACTTCTCGTCCTATCATACCCCATGCGTGCTCGATTGCAGAAGATCCGAAGCTGTACTGGCCAGGGAAGTTCTGCACGTCTTGAAAAGCACGTTGGGTTACGCGAACAGTTTGAGGGTAAGCATTATCCTGTTGGAACCACATATCACGTTCCTGTTGCAAGAATGGAACGTACCGAGCACTGGTTAGCGTCTCTTCCAGAAACACAGTGAACGAGAGTCGTAGGTTATCGCACGCCAGGCCATAAGGCCTCGGAATGGGGTCAGTGTGTCTCGGACGAATGCACTCTACGAGACAGTGTTCACCAAATCTACGTCGTACGCGCAAATGATCATCAGTTGCGTGCAGGCACAAACTGCTTTCATCGCTGAATACCACGGCGCGCCATTCCGTCTGCCAAGTGACCCTCTGACGGCACCATTCGCGCAGTGCAAGTCGATGCTGTGGGGTGAGTAGAAGAGGGGCTAGAGGTGTGGGTGCCCACAGTCCAGCTGATAACCGGTTGGCAACAGCTTGTGTTGACACGTCTGGACTGACAAGCTTTGTTATCTGTACGACCGGCCACTGCTGCCCTTACAACACGACTATCCTGGTGGGCGTCTGTGCTACGTGGACGTCCAGAACTCGTCTACGGATGTGGAAATGCTCACGTGACCACTGATGCCAACATTGCTGCACGCAGCTTGTGTGGTAATTCTCCGAAAGGCCCATCCCGCCACGCAGAGGACCACAATTTGACCACTTCCAAACTCACTCAGTTGCCTGTAGGAAGCATGAATGCGACTCTGCAAAGTGGTTGCCTGCTTGTTTCACAATTGCATCACACTGAGCCGTATGGCTGTGAGCAATCCCTATTACAGGCTAGACACTAATGGAGTTCTGGTAGCTATGCCGCTACAGTATATGTTGGCGGACGACGTTGAAACCATTATTACTACATCTACCATCTCCCAGGTGGCATCCGTCGTCGGATCAAAAACGACGTCGTTTTTCGAGGTATACTAATTTTTTCCGGCAGTGTGCTTTAAAACCACCTGAAAGAAAACTTGCCGTTTAAGGACAATGCTGCTACCTCCTGAGTTACTAAAATATTGAGAAGGAAATTAAAGTTCAGGGAGAAGAAATAAATATTTTGAGGTTTGTTGGTGAGTAATCCTGTCAGAGATAGCAAGTACAGTTGAACACTTTGGACATTGTCTTGAAAGGAGGATATAAAATGAACATTAGAAAAAGCAAAAGTAAGGTAATGGAATGTAGTCTAACTAAATCAGGCGACGTTGAGGAAATTATGTTAGGAAACGAGTCAATAAAGGTAGTAGACGATTTTTGCTATATGAGCAGCAAAGTAACTGATGATGGCCAAAGTAGAGAGGACATAAAATGTAGACTGGAAATGGCAAGAAATGTGTTTCTGAAGAAGAGAGATTCGTTGACGTCTATTGAAGTGTGAGGAAGTCTTTCCTGAAAGGATTTGTCTCAAGTGTAGTCTCCTACGGAAGTGAAACATGGACGATAAGCAGTTTCAACAAGCAGAGAATAGAAGCTTTTGAAATTGGTGCTACAGAAGAATGCTGACGATTAGATGGGTAGATTACGTAACTAATGAGGAGGTACTGGATATAACTGGGAAGGAAAGAAATTTATAGCATAGCTTTAATAAAAGAAGGAATCGCTTGATACCACACATTCAGAAACATCGAGGTGTCGTCAGTTTAGTATCGGTGTTGGTGGTGTTGGTGGTAAAAATTGTAGAGGGATACCAAGATTCGAGTACAATAAACGGATTCAAATATATGTGGGTTGCAGTAGTTATTTGGAGATAAGGAAGCTTACACAGGATAGACTGAAGAACAGAACCAACTATCAACGATCCAGCCTGCCGTGAAAACATTTAGGTAACTAACATACATAAACATCCATTTAATTTTATACTTATTTAGCTTACTTTACCTGAGAATAGTTAAATGAACATTTAAATTAGAAACATTTCTAATTCTGACTCACGCTCTAGGCTCTCAGTACTAACAGTAACAATCCTTTGTTATAACGACTGTACTTGGCTGAATGATGTTTGTGTGAAGAAGAGAGGAAAAAGACGAAAGACTACACCTTTTCTACCATTATCAATCTTGTATTCTATAGGTAAACAGGTAACTGACCGAATGGAACAGGAATCTGTTGAAGTGATGTACATGTACAGACAAACAAATGATTACAATTTCAGAACAATTGGATGATTTGTTCAAGAGAAATAGCTTCACAATGTAAGTCAATAATGCATTGGACCACCTCTGGCTATCAAGCAACCAGTTTTTCGGCTTGGAGTTGTCGGATGTCCTCCGTAGGGATACCGTGCCAAATCTGTCCAATTGGCGCGCTAGATCGTCAAACTCCCGATATGTTTGGAGGACCATGGCCGTAATGCTTCAAACGTTTCAATTGGCGAGAGATCCCATGATCTTGCTGGCCAAGGCAGAGTTTCAAAAATGGCTCTGAGCACTATGGGACCCAACTGCTGAGGTCATCAGTCCCCTAGAACTTAGAACTAGTTAAACCTAACTAACCTAAGGACATCACACACATCCATGCCCGAGGTAGGATTCGAACCTGCGACCGTAGCGGTCTCGCGGTTCCAGACTGCAGCGCCAGAACCGCGCGGCCACTTCGGTCGGCAGGCAGAGTTTGCTAAGTGCGAAGACAAGCAGTGGAAACCATCGCAGTGTGCGGTTTTATCTACTGAAATGTTAGCCCAAGATGGCTTGCCGTAAGGAGCAACAAAATCAGGAGTAGCATATCCTCGACGTACCACTGTGGTGTAGAGGTGCCGGGGATGACAACCAAAGGGGTCCTGCTGGGACCATCTGCCAGGCACTTAAATGTGATTTGCAGAGTATCCACGTAGATGTAGATGTAGGAAAGAAAATGACAACCCAGCCCATCACTCTTGGTTGTCGCGGCGTATGGAAGATGAGAGACAGGCTGGTATCCGACCGCTGTCCGGCGCATCTCCACACACGCCATCGCCGGTAAACGGGACTCAGTTCGAAGCGGGACTCGTCACTGAAGACAGTTCTACTCCTTTCAATGAGATTCCAGACCAGAGCAGACGCAGATAGAGTACCTAAATTTTAGCGTTTGTAGGTACTTAGGAAGCTTTTGTTAAAGTTAATCGCTGTACACTCTAAGATATTCTGAAGGTAGCATGGATAAACTATGGGGAGCGAAACATTATCTACTACTTGCTACAGGAACCAGCTTGTAGTGTTTAAAGTTATGAAAAGAAAGCGGTAGTCGGGAAGAGAGGTGAGACAGGGTTGTAACCTATTCCTGATGTTATTCAATCTGTACATTCATCAGGCTGATAAAGAAACCAAGAAGAAATTTCTAAAAGGGATTAAGGTTTAGTGACAGGGAATAAGAACTTTTAGCTTCGTTGATGACGCTGTAATTCCATCAGAGACAGCGAAGGACTTGGAAGGTCAATTTAATGGCATGGGTATTGTCTTGAAAACACATCAATGAAAGAAAAATAAGGAAAGTCAAATGCACTCTAATTAAATTAGATGATGGTGAGGGAGTAAGGAAAGATAATGAAACACTGAATGTAATAGTCCAGTTTTGCTACGTGAGGAGAAAAATAACTGACTGAGGGAGCAATAACGAGGATGTCAAATTCATACTTCAACTAGCGAAAAAAAATTTTCTAATGAAGATAAATGTTAACATCGAATGTAAATTTAATTGAATGTTCTGGTAGTAATTGCTTGGACTGTAACCTATTGCGTAAGTGAAAAGTGGAAAATAAGCATTCTGATAGAATGCTGAAGATTAGATGCGTAGATCGGATAACTAAGTAAGAGTTACTGAATATAGTCGAGGGGAAAAGAAATTGACGGTGCAACACAGGAAACAGCATGCGATGTCAAGAAATTGGTAATTTTGTAGTGGAGAGAAATGTTGGGGTAAAAATTGAAGCAGGAGACCAAAACATGGATACTGTAATTAGGTTCAAAAGGATGTAGACTGCAATAGTTTAAGAGACTTCCTCAGGTTAGAGTTGAGGAAATAGTTGTACCAAATCAATTTCTAGACCAAAGATCACGTCACACTCAGTGATTTTGAAATGTTGTCTTTGTAATGTTACGTATATACTTCCTACATGTATTTTAAACCAAATATAAGTATAATACAATGAGACACATTCCCAGATTATGTCTTTCTGATTTGTCTTCTTTTTTCTGTCTTTTGTCCGTAGGAAAGTATCCAGAATTATACAGAAGTAGACTTGTCAAAGTCATACGACTACTTGAGGTCAGAATTTGACTTTGCGTCAATGTCAGACCTAAGTCCAATCGAAATGATGGACCTATGGGCTCCTATTACGGGAAAAGTGTGTGAAATTCAACTGGAGTCCCCGCAGGTGCAGCATTTCATTCGGTAAGTATGAGATTCCCACGGCATTTAATGTATGCCATTTTATAATACCACTACAGAAGCAGATTTCGAAAGACTGTCCACATCTTAATTTTGTTTTGCAGGTCCCAGCCGTCTTTCGACGTTGTTATCCTGGAGAGCTTAATGTTCCAATGTTACTATGGTCTGATTCACCGGATGGGAACCCCACCAATGATAGGCTTTGTATCTATGGGCGCGCCCGCTCCTGTACTCTCCTCTTTTGGGAATCCCAACAACCCTGCCTATTCCCCTGATTTCATGGTGGGCTACACCGACCACATGTCCTTCTGGGAAAGACTGTATAACACCTACGTAACAGCACGCTTTCAATACATATGGAACTCCAGAGTGGTTCCAATGCAAGAGAAGATTCAAACGAAATATTTTGGTCCTGGTCATCCACCAGTGTACGAAACTGAAAGGAATTTCAGCCTCCTCCTCGTAAATAATCATTTCAGTATGAACTACCCTCGACCGTTGCTGCCTAATATCATTGAGCTGACGGGGCTGCATCTAGAGAAACAGCGGAAGCCACTTCCTCTGGTAAGTATTCTATCCCATGTCCTTTAAACCATTAAAGGCAGTTATTTTACGTTTTATAATATTAAGGTGCAAGATTTCACCACAGAGCAACATTACAGCGCTTATTTGTTCAACTTACACCGACGAAGTCTGTTCAGGATGATTACAGATTAAACACTCTCTTCGAATTAAAAAAAAAAAAATGGTTGTTATGATGAGTGAAATGAGGTTTCTTTGCGATTTTTTGATTCACAGATCTCTGAAATTAAGTATAAAGTCATTAACTACCTCTAATCTTAGATGATATTTAAGGTATGCATCTTACAAGAAAACATGATAACAGGTAAAGAAACAGCCCATTCCTTAACAGCATTCCTTTTTGGTCTGACACCCTTTTCATGATTCAGCAAGCATCACTCGATGTCTCATCAGTCCACTTCCTTCTGTATCTTTCTTCCATCAGCGAGAAATCCTGGTGATGGCTGGTGTCTCTTATGCCTTTGACTGCTCTTTGAACATGTTAATATGCGCTGCTGCTTCTGGCCCTGGGTGCTCTGGACGCGTTTACGCGCCTTTGATCCTTCTATCGGGTGCTCTAGACGTGTATATGCGCACCCTCTTGTCGCCTTCTTTGTGCTCCCGACATGTTAAATCTGTCAACGGCTTGGGTCTTTGTGTGCTCTGGACACGTCAACGCGCGAAGCACTTAGCGGCCAGGTAGCCGCACATCCGCATTGGCCACTCAGCAGCCTCCCACTGTTCGCCCTGTGTGCGTCGGCTGCTCTTCTCTTATTTGTGTTGCTCCTTTCATCTTCTTTTTTGACTGAGAAAATGGAACCCCGTTGCGGTTCTACAGAGAAATAAATCATGAAGACGGTGACAGGTAATTACATCTGGTACCTGGCATCACAGGGTAAAAGAAATTGAAGCAGACTATCACACTCCTCCAAATAAAAACAAATGCCATAGTGTCGCTAGGGAGACTAGCTGGCAAGTTGATATCATTACATGCAGCAATAATGCATTCTAAAGGTTATGAATAAAGGAGAGATCTCGGTGGAAACTGTAATAATTAAAACATTTAGTTGCTTAGTTGTTACATCTTGTGACATAACAACAAGCAGATATCGGTTAAAGTTGAATATTCCACTTAGAATATCGTAAATATTAATTTCTCCAATGCCACAATATACTATTTTGACTAGGTATTAATATCTGTTACAGAACTATATCTTTCCATCGAAAAAATTATAATTACATCTATGTCTTGATAGATAAAAATTTTTCAAGTATTACGACAATATAAGCACCTCTTCGCATGCTATCATTTGCATAAATGCGAAAGAATGAAATTTTTTCGCCAAACAGTTTTCTTAAAATCAAATGATATGTATTTCACAGTGCTCAGCATGTCCACTGAAGTACGTTGCCGACAATTCGTGCTAACTGTTCTGTGGATATAATAACCAATATCTTGAGAACGTTGGCACATATCGTTCTGCTCTCAGATTTAAATACGATTTCGATATTCACTGAAGTCAATGACGTAAAACGAACCACACGCAAAGTCTACACAGTGTGCTTTCACCTCTGCAAAAATCTAAAAAAATCGTGCAATGCCTTACTTCCTTGAAGGGAGCACAGTAACTAAGACGAAGAATCCAGTTATTTATCCATATAAGATATACTGTAAGATGTGAAAAGATCATTTTTGTTTCTCCAAATGGTTTTCTTAAAATCAAATCATAATTATTTCATTAGAGGTTTACACTCCACTTTCCTCGAATGCTTCTGACATCCTACTAAAAACTCCAGGACAGATGTAATTGTTAGGTGTGAAACAGTATTAACATATCTACGTGTTTGTTTATGCAATGATTCATTTCTAGTGGAGTTTTAACGTCGAAAGGATAAGTTGTTAGAGTAACTGTATTTACGGTAGACTCTTGGCTATCTGGCACGTTACTATCTGCCCCCCCTCCCCTTTCCCTACTAATTGACCGGCTTAACTAATATAATAATACTTTTGCCTGATAAAATGATGATTAATTCAATGTATGTAATGTACTTTCCAAAACTTTGTCAAGCCGGCACCCGCTACAATGGTATGTGTCTTTTCAAAATGTTCGAAGTGTGTTTTGTGCTTCTAGCACATCTGGAATCATAATTATAGGGAAAATAGTGTAATGTTAACATTTAAATGAGTTACCGGATGCAATCTTCAACAAAAGATACTTAGAAACCCTCTTCCTGCGCTCACATACAACAATAAATACACGAAGAGAGTAGCTCTGATGAAAATGCTATACTTTTTGTTTCTTCATTTACATATCAGACGTCCAAACTGCGCTTTATCACTTAAAATTGATACTTTTGTAATACACAAGTATAAATACAACAAATACCAAGTGTAAATTACCGTGTCAGTTGTTTGGATTGTTCATGTCAGCCAATCGCAACACAAGTTCTGTGACATCATAGAAATATCACTATTTCATCACGTGAACTCATAAACGCAGCAGGTTGAGCACACAAAACCCTAAACATTTTAAGTAGCGGGTGGTTATAATTAAGCTTTCTCTATTTAACACGTTATGACAGGAAAACTATTTACCGTATGCATACCAAACTTTGTAGCATTAATGTCAAGGACATGGGGAAGAGAAAAAAATGCAGAATCAGTTCAGTTGAAACACTTTTAATGAGCTGCTACGGTACATCATACCACTACATGCCGGTACCATTACTGCTACAAAAGGGGCTCAATGTGGCGCCCATCAGTGTCCAGAAGAGTCTGAAAGGGCAGCACTGTATTCTGCACAGCAGAACGAAGCATGTCTGTAGCTATGTTGCCTATCTCTCCTGATATGCTGCGCTTCAGATCAACACATTTGTGAATCCGCTGGTGAACTATGTCATCCCCACAACCGGAAATCACAGGGAGTGAGATCAGGAGATGAGATCAGGAGACCGTGCCAATCAAGCTTTTGGATACGATCGGCTGATAATTCGATGGTTTCAAAACGTGTGTCGGAGAATAAGGTGAACTTCAGGAGAGATGTGCAGTGGGGCCCCATCTTGTATGAAAATTGTTGAGTTCGATATGTCTCTCTCCTATAGGGAGGGTGTGGCATGCTGGCGAAGCAGTCACTTGCACGTCTTTGGTCCTTGAGCGCCAACCTGTTCAAAAAAGAATTGGCCAATTATGAACATATCCGTGAAGCTACACCGTACGGTGACGCGTTCATCATACAGAAGAACTTCATGCACAGTGGCTGGAGGTGAAGATCCCCATTCCGTGTGTTCGCCTCACCCGTCAGAGAAAAATGAGCTTCGTCCGTCCATAGGATGGTCCAGGTCCCTGGTCGACTTCAGTCCTTGCGAGAAAGTGGAGAGCGACGTCAGCACGTCATTGTGCGTCCTGTAGTGCGACCTGCTGTACTATATGGATCTTGTACGGATACCATTTGACAATGATTCGAAGCACCTTCCTTACAATGGTCCAGCTGTCTGACACAGCACGCGCACTGCCTGACGATCGGGAATTGCGCGCCATAGCAACAGCGATTTCGTCAACCACCTGTGGTGCAATCCGTCGTCGGTCTCTTCCCAGAGCGATGCTCAGTTCTCCAGTTGATGCGAACTTCTCCATCATGCTCCGCACAGCAGGTGGAGAAAGAGGATCCTTCCGTAATTCTTTCAGCCGGCGATATACTCGAAGTGTAGCTGCGGCATTACTGTTGTTCTGATAATAGAGCTTCACCAATAATGCCCTGCTCTTTTGTCCAAGCTCATGTTGACACGTCAACAAGAGCGCTGGGACTGGTCAGGTGTGTGAGACTATGAATCACGATGACTGATCACGACACCTTGTGGCCATCGTTGGGAATGGACGGTGATCTACGGTCGCAGGTTCGAATCCTGCCTCGAGCATGGATGTGTGTGATGTCCTTAGGTTAGTTAGGTTTAAGTAGTTCTAAGTTCTAGGGGACTGATGACCTAAGATGTTAAGTCCCATAGTGCTCAGAGCCATTTGAACCATTTGAATGGACGGTGGCGCTGTGGCCCATGGGAATCATGCGCCCCATACTCAGGACATTAATACTACCAAGTTTGGTACTAGTACGGTAATTAGTTTCTGTGTTATACCTGTTAAACAGGGAAGTTTAATTATAACCACCTGGGTAAAAATGAAAATACCAAAAACATCGAGTATGCAGCGAAGCTAACATACATCGTATTAAAGATCTCTCGAAACCGGGTCTTTGATATGATTTGTTGTGGTTAAGTGTCAAGAAATGTGACGGTGGGAGATAAATATGCTGCCTACAGATTTCATGTTCGAGTTAGATTTTGATATTATTTAGTAGTTGATCATGAAACGGGAAGAAGATAAACGTTTGGCTAGAGAGTGATATTGTACCCCCTGCCTCCTGAAATCTTGGTTTTGGTGACAGAATTATGTGACGCGTAGCCCGAGGTCTAGGTTAGTTACGCTCAATAAATGTCGCGGATGGTGGTGGGCGGTTTACATTTCTTTAGGATTCTTAGAATGTATCTCAGTCCGGCATCTGCCTTCTCTATAACTAGTACACGTTAAATCCCTCGAAGTTTATCCTTCGGGATATTTTACAGTTGCAACTCAGTAGTATACGTACAAGTCCGCCAGCCTACAGTTCAAGTTTCTGCAGCTAGTCGGTGCCACAGTAGTAACGCAACAACAGTTGATAGTGGCAAGAGATTTGAAAAAAGCTGACGGATGGGGAGATTGGTAGAAAATTCAAAATAGGCGAAAGCACAAAGTATAAAATAACGGAAAATTTAAACATGGGCGAGACATTTAATAATCAATGATGGCAGATGGTAGGGAATTCAAAAAACATGGGAAATTAAAAAGAACCCGAAGATCCTCCTGTCTCTTCATCCGAACACAGTGAAATATTAAAATGCCTTGGTGTATAATTTCCGTGATATTTACATAAAACTGCGTAAATACACACTCCACAAAGTGTCACATCCCTCTATTACTCTCCAATAATAACCTAGTATCTTAGCCACCATCAAAAGGAAAGAGCCAGTTACAATATAGCCCAATCTTGACTGTGCTCAAAAAGCAACCAAAGTATTTATCAAAAAAATTACATTTCAGTATTTCCACATTTAAAATAGGTCATAAAAACACACACACACTTAAAACAATAGCTGAACTGCAAAAATATTGCCAAAAATATTGTCAACTATGTTTCCATTACTGATCACAAAAAACGTTAATGGACTTTCTTGCCAGTGGCATCTATGAATTTTCTTGGAAGTTATATATCATTTGTTATCTGATATTAGAATGAGTACAAAACACATTCACCACAGTTAAAACAAACATCTGTTTATATAATGTAAGTAATGAATTAATAACATATAGCCATCAAACATGAGTTTTATTTTAAATGATATTCCACAAAACTTCCAAAATGGGAACTAAAATCAATTGCTCATTTATGCAACCTGATGCCTGTCTCTGCCAGTATATGGCTGCACTGATAAAATGTCCAAGGTCCGACTGTTGTGTTACAGTGTAAGACACAACAAAGTTTCAGATTAATTGCTTACCACATCTATGTTGCTTGTCAAACGCAACAGTATTCGAAAATGTCTACAAAAATGAATCAGCAGCGCAAAACATCGTTATTTTTACGTCGAGTAGCACAATGTATAGGTCAAATATAACGTTGTTATTTTACACACGTATTCGTGAAATTGGTGCCTAAAACATCCCTATGGCTTGCAAACTAAGTGCCTCAGTGTTTTTTCATGCCTAAAAAACAGACAGTTGACGTTCCAAGTTATGCTGAAAAGACTGACACTAACCTTACCAGGCTTATAACAACAGAAAACATGCTAGGTAAGTCCACTACAACATCGTTGTGAACTCTAGAATGAACTGCGTCAGTGGTATTTCTACGCGTAAAAACATGTGGTTTAACACAAATTTTAGGCCTGAGACATTGATACTAAGCGGGCCGCGATAAAATAATAGGCAAACACACAATAAAATAGACATTCTGAATGAAATTATTTAGGCTTAATATTGCTGCAATGTCCTCAAATTAACAACGATATCTAAAGATGTGCAGGGAATTCAGTATGATGCTGCATGCTTTAATCACCCAAGGTTTTTCCTGTTTCAGCACCAATTTAGCGTGAGGGAGAAAATAAAACATCACCAGAAAACATAATCGAAGATATTGATCGGCAAGTAATAGATATCACTGAACCTAGTTGCTAAAAATTGCTACAATCAGAACCACGGCTATCCAAAACTGCAATCAGCTACACCAACATCAAATAAAATTACCACAACACACACACGCACACAAAAACCATTTTTAGGAAGGAAGACATAAGGCATTTTTTAATTATGATGTATCACTTTAAACTCCCATGTTAACTTACACACAACATGACTAAATATGGTAACAGATACGTAACATTTCGAAAGAAGATATCTGTATCAATTTATCCATTTCGGTTGGAGAACAAAGCAGCTGTAGGAAATACTGCAACCAGCCAAAAGTTATTTGAAATTATTTTATTGTACCATTACTAGCTTCGGACCTGAGCCCACTGTCAGATGGTAGCGTTGACTTGTTTACAAGTTTTACATTTGTGTCCTAAAATTGTACAAAGTTTATGTGGTGAATAGTTTACAAAAGGTTTTACTTATAAGTACACTTATAAGTATAACACTATGTAATCACAAAAAAATCTGTTATATTTTAGGATGCAAATGTAAAACGTTTTGTCAATTATGCATCACAAAAATTTTGTTATATTTTAGGACACAGATGTCAACGCTACCATCCAACGATGGGCTCAGGCCCGAAATTAGTAATGGTACAATAAAATCATTTCAAAAAAACTTGTGGCTGCTTGCAGTATTTCCTAAAGTGTAATTAAAGATGTCTGTATATGTCAAAAGTAAATTCTTCCATAAGATTATTTATTATTTATTGAGTACAAAATACACACACACGCATGCAGGTTGCTTATCGTAATACACAAATATAATTACGCTTCCTCTACGTAAATTCTAGCAAAATAAAAAGTATTATAATTATGTAAGATTTCGCACACTTTGCAAGTACAATCGACCTTCAAAGGAAGTATTTCCACATGTAAATTGTCTGTTTTACTTATTAAAATACATGCAGCTTGCATGCTTATTGTAATATGAAACGTTGCTATTCAACAGGTCTTAAGAAAAGGAAGCAGTGTATCGAATGGACTAAGGCCTATCGCTATTAAAGAAATTACTCCTTAAGGTGAAGTTAATGTGAAAAAACTGGAAATGGTATTGATAGAGTCGTAAAAAAACGAAAAAAACTTGCAGTATTGGCGACAACAGTTGCCACCAAGGGAAACTGTAGACTGTTACTCAAAAAATAGCCGATCATTAACAACAGTGTGCAGGCAATGTTACAAATTATTTAAAAACAGAACGCAGAAAATAATTGGATACAATGGGGAGGGGGGGGGGTAGCAGCACTTAGGATATCTAAATGCGGTATAAATATTAATTTGGTGGTTGATCTCTGTTGCAGCCAGCGCTTAATGATGATCCTTTCACTATGGTGAACAGAGCATGAGTAAGGAGTCAGTCTGATGGTTAGTGAGGAATGGCGGGGGTAACTATTTTTTTGGAGTTGAGGGGGAAAATCCCAATTTTTGGGTAATAAGTCATTATAACTGGTTGATAAATAATGGAGATAAATGCGACAGGTCGTCAGTTAACTTGATAACTGGGTAATAATTTATAACAGTAACATGATAGGTCATTAACAAAAGTGACTGGCGATAAGGAAGCTAGCCCAAGTGGCTGACTTGTAGAGAGCACTGGACGCCTTATCGCGAGGACATTGGCCCAGGACATTGGAGATATGTCACACGGTTGTCTCAGAATGAAGCTCATTGACCTTGGAGATGTGGAGAACATTTACCTTTGATCTTAGAGTTAAGAAGTACAAGGGGCCCTTTATCCTCACACCCACACTTGATCACTACTACTCACACCTATGAAGCTATCTTTTAAAACATGGAAAGTTGAATCTAAGAAATATGCCTTATTGGTCATCAGAGAATGCTCATCTTTCTTCCAAGGCTCTTGAAGAAGCAAGAGTGGAAATGTTACCGCAGTTAACTAGTGAATCATTCTCTGATGTCACATTCTTTACATTCCAGTTGGTGTGTCGGTCCAAATACATGTAGCCAAGTGTACTTAACATCAGTTTTGAATTTAACTTTTCTCCGCTGTCCCGCTCTTGCAAGCAGACTCTCTCAGCTGCGTTAAACTGGTGCTCCTCATCAGCCTACAGCGACAGGTCCTTATAACAACAGGAGCTTCCGCACAAGACAACGATCGATTTCATGTTCAAAACAAATAAATTCGAAGCACACTTATTTCTCCAAAACTAAGAGTGAAATGCCACTGGCTCCTTTTCTTACGATACCAGCGGCAGAAATTATTAAAATTCCATTTCAAAAATCGAAGTTGATACTGATATCTCTGTAATTCATATAAATATCAGCAGAGACATTACGTCATTTAGTGAGGACCTTTTCCACAATTCATCTGGGTTAAAAAGGAATTATCAAATCTTAAATGGTTCCCTAATTATTTCGTTTTACCGATTGCTATGAACCATTGTCAAAGAATTTATTTCCTGGATAGAATGAAACGTTGTACATCGTAATGTTTAATATGCTTGTAGTAATATTTTTTTAACAGGCTGTACAGAGCTTCCTCGATGGTGCAGAAAACGGTGTGATTTACTTCAGCCTCGGCAGCAACGTGAGGAGCAGTGCGATGCCAGAGCATAAGAGGAGAGCGTTCCTCGAAGCTTTCGCGCAGCTGCCTCAGCGGGTGCTCTGGAAGTGGGAGGTGGACAGCCTGCCTGGACAGCCGGAGAACGTCATGATAGCCAAGTGGCTGCCCCAGCAGGACGTCTTGGGTAAGCTTCTGTACAGTGCACCAGTCATTACAAGTAAAGTTTCGTCAGTGTCATAACTTTAACGTCTGTTGTCACTTTTCCAGCACATCCAAACATTCGTCTGTTCATTACCCAGGGAGGACTCCAGAGCATGAATGAAGCAAGTTACTTCGCAGTGCCTCTCATTGGCATTCCTTTCATGGGGGACCAGCAGCACAATGTGGCTAAGATGGTACAGGCAGGTATAGGCTACCGTTTGCTGTTCAGAGATGTCACTACCGATTCCGTTCTGAAAGCCATTCACACAGTTCTTGGCAACGAAAGGTAAGAATACGTGTCAAGATTCTTAAGCGAAAAATTAGTGTTTCACGTACACTCACTAACTAACCTTTATGTTACTGCAGAGGAAAACATTTTTATATGGACAGATGCTCTTTGTATCTTACTGTGTTCAACTCTAAGGATCACATCCCTTGAGTGAAAACAGGTTGAAGTTAAGATATTCAGCAATCACAATTTTGTGTTAACTGTTGTAGCTTCCTATCTCTTACGAACCACCACGCGGGATTAGCCGAGCGGTCTTGGGCGCTGCAGTCATGGACTGTGCGGCTGGTCTCGGCGGAGGTTCGAGTCCTCCCTCGGGCATGGGTGTGTGTGTGTTTTTGTCCTTAGGATAATTTGGGTTAAGTAGTGTGTAAGCTTAGGGACTGATGACCTTAGCAGTTAAGTCCCATAAGATTTCACGCACATTTGAACATTTCTTACGCACCATACATAAATGTGACGGTTTAATTGTTATTTATATCCTTCACAGCACATAACCATTTCTGCAACCAAAATAATGGACTTAATGTGGGAATCTATTATCTATTATTATGTGGAAAAACTGGAAATGCAATTGATAGATGTACAAAAAAACAAAAAAAAGGAAAAAACTGCAGTATTGTCGACAACAGTTGCCACAAAGGGAAAGTATAGACTGTTACTGAAAAAAGAGTGGTGGAGACGTAGGGTCTTTGATAACTTACCAAACGTCGTGGATTCCGGCTTTCAACCCTCAGCCAATGCTTAAACTTTTAACAAAAATAACAACCAATAGCGGCCGAATTCTCCCGGACTGATAACTAACCCTAGTCTGACAACGGCCTTGTCAAAGAGGGTGGAGGCGCAGACAGAGTTTGCCGACGGGATGCGAAACCCCCCAAAAGGCGGACAAATGAACCATGATTAATGGTATGAGGATGCAAAACACAATGGAAACCATTACACTGAAGCCACATAACATGCGTCCACAGGACATGTCGCGTGTAATTGAAAAAATCTCATGATGATCTCTCCATTTGCAAAAGATTTCGGATTAGATACCCAAGTCCGATCTCCGAGAAAGAACTGCCAAGGGAAAAGTAACAATGATAAAAAGATTGAATAACCAACGAAAATATAACTTACTACGAGTTGGAATGATAGGACAGTTAGAATATGTGAAAAGGAGCATGTAAAGGCTTAGTCTGGACGTAGCGGCGGTCAGCGACGTGAAATGGAAATTAGGTAAGGATTTCTTGTCAGAGGAACTTAGTGCAACATCAACAGCAGTAGAAATTGATGTAACACAAGTGGGATTCGTTAAGAATAAGAAGGTAGGGCAGGGAGTGAGTTACCGTAACAGTTCAGTGATAGGACTGTTCTCAACGCAATCGACAGTTAGAATATGTGAAAAGGGGCATGTAAAGGCTTAGTCTGGACGTAGCGGCGGTCAGCGACGTGAAATGGAAATTAGGTAAGGATTTCTTGTCAGAGGAACTTAGTGCAACATCAACAGCAGTAGAAATTGATATAACACAAGTGGGATTCGTTAAGAATAAGAAGGTAGGGCAGGGAGTGAGTTACCGTAACAGTTCAGTGATAGGACTGTTCTCAACCCAATCGACAGGAAACCAAAGCCAACAACAGCCCCGGTATATGTGCTTAAGTCACAAACAGAAGACGAAGAGAGAGAGAAATTGTGTGATGAACGAGTGATTAAGTATGTAAGAGCAGATGATAATCTGATAATCAAGAGGGATAGGAACGCAGCAGTGTGTGAATGAACATAAGGAAGAGTCACGGGCGAACATGCGCTTGATAGTAGGAACATGAGAGGAGAAAGGCAAATCAATTTTATAATAAATTTTAGCTGGTAATAGCGATAACAGTGTTCAACAATTGCAAGAGCAGGAGGAATACTTGGAAAAGGCTTAAAAATACGGGAATATAAATCAGTCATCGAATTGTAAGGCATACACAGAAGTAGATACAGAAAAGGATCACAGTTTAATAATTATAAAGAGTAGGCTTAAGTTTAAAACACTCGTCCGGAATAAGACAAAAGGGATAGAAAGCTTTCTTTTGTAATTTCTGAAATCATTAGGGGAAGTGGCAACCAAGCGGCTATTCAAGTTGGTGTGAAGAATGTAAGAAACTAGAGACACACCATCAGACTTTCCGTAAAATATTATACAAACAATCCCGAAGATAGCACGGTAGGAAAGAGGGAAAACTATCGCACGATCATCTTAATAGCTCAAACATCCAAGTTTCTGAGGACAATAATATGCAGAAGAATGGAAAAGAAGGTTGAGGATCTGTTACATGACAATCAGTTTCGCTTTCGAAAACATAAGGGCTCCAGAAAGCAGTCTTACGTTGTGACGGATAATGGTCCCAAGACTTAAGAAAAATCAAGACAGCTTCATAGGATTTGTGGATCTGAAAAAACGTTTGAAACGTAAAACAGTGTAAGATGCTCGAAATTCTGAGAAAAATGGGAGTAAACTATATGGAAAGACAGGTAATATGCAACATGCGCAAGAGCCAAGAGGGAACAATAACAATGGAAGATCAAGAACGAAGTACACGGATTAAAAAGGCTATAAGACAGGGATGTAGTCTTTCGCCCCTACTCTTCAATCTGTACATCGAAGAAGCAATGACGGAAATAAAAGGAAGGTTCAAGTGTTGAATTAAAATTGAAGGCGAAAGGACCTCATTTCTGAATTAGCTGATGACATTACTGTCCTCAGTGAATGCGAACAAGAATTACAAAATGTTTTGAATGGAATGAACAGTCTAATGAGTATAGAATATGGGTTGAGAGTAATCCGAATAAAGACAAAAGTAATGATGAGTAGCGAAATGAGATCAGCGATCAACTTAACATCACAACTAGGGACCATGGAGTAGATGACGTGTGGAATACTGTTACCTTTCAAACAAAATATCGCATCACGAACGAAGCGCAGAGGATACAAAACGCAGATTATCACAGACAAAGAGGACATTTATGGTCAAGAGAAGTATACCAGTATCAGACAATGGCCCTAATCTGAGGAAGCGTTTGTAGCAAGTCACTGTATGGTAGTGAACCACTGACTGTGTAAAAATCGGAAAAGAAGAGAAGGGAAGCATTTGCGATGCGATGCTACAGAAGAATGTTGGAAAATTACGTAATCTGATAACTTAAGAAATGAGGAGATTCTCCGAAGAATCGGTGGGAAAGGAATATATAGGAACCACTAAAAACACTAACGAGAAGGGACAGTGTGGCATGGCAGGTGTTAAGGCATCAGGGAACAACATCCATGGTATTAGAGGGAAGTGTAGAGAGACTGAAATACATTCAACAAATAACTGAAGACATTGCGTGCAAATGCTAATCTGAAATGAAGAGTCTGGCACAAGTAAGGAATTCGTGGTGGGCCACATCAGTCTTGCCAGAAAGCTGATGACAAAAAGAAGCCTTATCTGGGAGGAAAGATACAAGTTCCTTTTTTAAAAAATTGCAGTAGATGGTACTGTCGTTTCCTCTTTTGTGTTTACAGCTTGTCACCAGTCAACACACGACACTTGCGACACAAGTTTACTCAAGGCTAGTTCAGAATGACTATGCTGATCACAAATCCTGTCAGATTAGATGTTACAATGAAATGAGGAGATGATTTATGGACTGCATTTTGATAGCATGTGGTAACTGTTCGACCTCTTGACACAATTGAGTAGATGCAGACGCTGCAACTTGAAGAACCAGCTGAAAATATTTCGGACAGTTAAAAAAAATGCGGTTACTTAATACTGAGTAATATTTACGTATAAGACCATGCCGTCTGGTAATTATATGTTACACGCACATGAGTAAACACGAGTTGGATTAGCAATGAACCGCAAACCTAAAAAAAAAATTCATTAACCTTGGTCATGAACAATGGAATCACACTTCACTTGATAAAATAAGACAGTTGCCAATGGCTAGCAGAATATAGGAACGTGTTTTAGGAAATTTGGAAATTTGTGGTGTCTTATGGGACCAAACTGCTGAGGTCATCGGTCCCTAAGCTTACACACTACTTAATGTAACTTATACTAGCTTACGCTAAGGGCGAGACATACGCCCATTCCCGAGGGAGGACTCGAACCTCCGACGGGGGGAGGCGCGCTGACTGTGACAAGCCGCCGTAGGCCGCGCGGCTACCGGCGCAACCGTTTTTAGGCAATCAGTAGTTGTCCACAATTACATCTGCAGTATTTGTGACATGCTGGTGTTCAATGCCACATTTTATTTAACATAATATCACTATGTGACTTTGAGTATTACTTGATTCTTCAAGAATATTATAACTTTCAGATCGCCCCAAAACAATACTAAAAGCCACATAATGGTATATGTTAAATAAAATGTGGCATGGAACACCAACAAATAAAATAACATGCAATTAAATCGCACAACATGTTGATCTGATGTCTTGGCATAATTAATCTCTTGACACCACAATGGTGACTTCAGTGGAAGTCGAAATTCGATTAGTGTATGCTTGGACATCATCACATCTCATATGTTTTGATTATATGACATGCTGATATTCCTTGCCACGTTTTATTTGACGTAGCATCACTATGTGACTTTCAGTACTGCAGCAAGCACGTACAACGAATAATGTTAAAGATCCGATGATGACAGTGTAGATCTGTCGAAACCGGTCATAGTAATAAAAAGAATTGTTAGCGATCTTGTCTAACTTGATTGTTCAAGAATAATATAAATTTCACGTAAATGACAAGTACGAGGTAAAAGGTGCATTTGAAAAATTCGTTGAAATGCTCCATATGTTAAAAACCGAGCTGGTTAGGATCATACGTCCCCAAATACGCATTCAGAGACATGTCGACAGCCAGCCCCTGCCGTGCAAATCACGGAAGTGAAGCAGTGTTGCACACTGCGACCAAATTGACGGAGCCACCGCGAGAACTCGAAGCATTGCAAAATTAAGTGCAAAGTGAAGCAACGCGTTAACATGCAGTTTTGGTTTAATTTGGGGAACACAGCGATGGAGACTCTTGAGATACCAGTGCAAGTGTCAGCTATTAAAGCAGTCAGCAAAAGGTGTGTGTTTGAGTGCTTTGATCGTTTAAATTAACCCTGAAAGACTTACGCTGCGCAGATGTTGCGAATATCCGACAAACTGTGACCACAATGCTTCTAGCTATTTCACAAGGAATGTTTGCTGATAGTTTCAACAGCTTTACAACCGATCTCAGAAATGTGTTGTAGCTAATGATGATTAGTTTGAAGACCAGTAACTGTATTTTGTTTCCTTCATTTTCTGAGACCATACACCGAAGTTTTCGGACGAACTTTGTACTATCAACACTGCTGTTCTAAAATAATATATCGAAACACTTCAGTGAAACAAAAGTTGTATTTTCTTACTAACTTATACCGCAGACGTTAAAACCTACACGCTCACTCATTCAAATAGTCGTCATCTATGTAGTAATATTAACTAAGGACTTACACTTTACCAATTTTATGAAGAGGTGTCTTTTTGATTCCTTTTCAACATTATATTCTTATATTTCATTGGTATCTGTTCCTCGTCTCATGATGATAAATACTGTTTGAGAAATAATCAGATCTATTTTTCTTTGTGTCAGTATCATTATAGTTGTTTAAATATTTATTTACTTTCTTTCTTATGCTGTAAAATATTAATTTATTCTGGTTCATTGTGTGTAGGAACTTCAAAGCATTATTTGCTATTGATATCATTGGCTTCCTTATTCCACAGCTACCAGGAGAACATGAAGCGATTCTCAGCGATATTCCGCGAGCACCAGGAGAGGTCCCTGGACAATGCCGTCTGGTGGATCGAGTACGTGATACGCCACAATGGAGCTCCCCACCTGCGCAGCGCAGCCCTCGACCTGAGCTGGTGGCAGCTGCTACTGCTCGACGTCATCGCATTCGTGGTTGCAGCGGCGTCCATCGTAGTCTACCTGCTTTACAAGGCAGCCTGCTACTGCAGAAATTCAGCACGCGGTTTTCTGAAGCAGAAGACATTGTGATGGATACTGATGACGAAAGTTTCACATTTTGGACTGAAGAAATAATATTTATAGCATCTAGCTAAAACAAAACTGGACATGAAAAATCAGCTGGGGCAATTTATGAGAACTATTGTCTTTACATGAGACTCATGTGAAACAAATTATTTCCTGCAGTGCAGGATGCCGAAATATATATTTATTATTTGTTAAGTAATTTAAGTGACTGTGTATTTCTAACACAATCGTATTTCTTTCCATTCAGATTTTTTCAGCTGATGTTTACGTGCATTGCACTAGTAAGAACGCAAGTGTGAGGGCACATTGAAAAGTAATAACACCGTATTTTTTATGTGAAAATAAAGATTTTCAAATAAAATAAAACGTTGTTAATATTCTACATCTTTATTCTTCATGTCTACATATTTATTTCTCAACAGAATCACCTTGGCCACAAATACAGCCCCCTGCAGGTCCAGGTATTAGAATAGGCACGAGGTATTCCTGCCTGTCGTACGAGGCGAGTAATAGGAGTTTCACACATTTCGACCTTTATGTGATGGTCCCCTGTAGGGTTTGACCTCCATTCTTCAAAATTGTCCTGTAGAGCGAGCCAGTTTGGGAAGGGCACCTTACAAGGTGCATCGTGTCCATCGTGCATTGAGATCTTTAGCCCACTTCCTCATCCTCGCATTGCACTCCTGCCCATTCTCCATTCCTTGGGCGAGGACACCTTCCTGGGTGCGTTTTCCACCTTGCACTATGCAGTATCGATTTCTGCATCGACGATCACCATGGACTTCTTTGCACCTGATATCCAGCACGGTAGCCAGTCCTTTGTGGTGGGGCCACCACGTACCCTGTTGGTTGTAGCCCACTGACCACACAGGAATCGCTCTGCTGAGGCCTGCGCCATTAACGCCCCACGTATGCGAAGGGGTAGATGCCTGTCCCCCTGGCGCATTGGGACTCCCGGCAATGGCCATCCTGCCAGGTGGCCTTTCCTGCAGCTGGTTGGCGTCCGTGGGGAGGGTCCTTGGTCGGAGTGGGTGGCATCATAGCAGATGACACACGATGAAGCGTAGTCCATCATCTCTTGCTGGTGGTGAAACACCAGCAGTTCTAAGCGATCATGAGGTCAATTCAACGCACAGAAGTCCGACCCTAAATTGCTCCCCACCCTGGCCACACCATGGGAGGAACATTAGGCTAAGGATGGCAGCAGATCTTATTCGCCCCAGTACCTTGTATGTTCGAGAGCTGATGGGGAATCTTTCATGATGATGAAGCCTCAGTTTTTTGTTGAGAATTTAGAGGACAAGTTCGGGGAGGTGGAGGACCTGTCCAAAATGAGATCTGGGTCAGTCTTGATCAAAACAGAATCCTCTGCCCAGTCACAGGAGTTACTCACTTGTGACAAGCTGGAGGATGTTTCTGTAACCATCACGCCCCATAAGGGCTTAAATATGGTCCAGGGTATCATATTTCACAGAGACCTTCTGTTGCAATCTGACATTGAACTGAGCGCCAATTTAGAGTGGCGAGGTGCACATTTTGTCAGGTGTGTCCACCAGGGTCTGAAGGATAATCAGATTGCCATCAGTGCCTTCATCTTGGCCTTTGAGGGTGATACATTGCCCGCGAAGGTCAAGGTGATGGTCTACCGATGTGATGTAAAGCCCTATATCCCTCCCCAGATGCAGTGCTTTAAGTACTGGAAGTTCGGCCGTATGTTTTCCTGCTGTACTTCCGGCATCACATGCCAAGACTGTGGACGCCCATCACATCCCAGTACTCCATGTGCCCACCTCCCATCTGTGTCAATCGCAGAGAGCACCATTCGCCTTGCTCACCTGACTGCAGGATTCTCCAGAAAGAAAGGAAAATCATGGAGTACAAGACCCTGGACCGACTGACCTACACTGAGGCTAAGAGAAAATTTTAACACCTGTGTCCTGTGTGTATGACATCGTCTTACGCTGTCGCTACAACATTTCTGGCACCATCAGCTCTGCCAACCCAGGTCACCTCTTAGAGCCAGAAGACTACATCTGCCCCTTGATGGTGGGGGGGGGCATTTCTCTCCCTCTTACTCCCACACCACATACTTTGGGAGCAACCCCCCCCCCCCTCCAACCTTCAGGGACGTCTGTCCCCAATTCTGGAGAAGCGTAAGTTTTCTTCAGCTTCTTTCGCTAGGAAGGTGTCCCTTGGGTCACTCCTTTCCCAAGTTTCTGCTTGTGGGAAAGATGACACCCACCATTGGCTGAAGAGCTCAAAAGCTGCTGGTCGAAGGGCTTCACGCTCATTCTCAGTCCTGGAGACTGAGCCAGCCAAGGAAACCCAAGGAGCAGCGAGAGAAATCCAAAAAGAAGACACCTAAGACCAAGGAAATTGCGGTGGCACCCACACCATCCCTGTTGCTCCTGCACCACCTACTTTGGGAGCAACACTCCCCCAACCATCGGGGACGTCCAACCCCACTTCTTAGCCAGAGAAGTGTAAGTCTTCTTTGGCTTCTCTCGCTAGGAAGGGGTCCCTTGGGTCATTCCCTTCCCATGTTTCTTCTAGTGGGAAAGACGACATCCGCCAGTGGCTGAAGAGCCAAAAAGCATCTGGTAGTAGGGTTTCACGCTCATCTTCAGTCCCAGAGACTGAACCAATGAAGTCCTCCTAGCTAGGGAAACCCAAGGAGCAGCGAGGGAAATCCAAAAAGAAAACCACTAAGCCCAAGGAAATTGTGATGGCACCACCACTACCTACAAGCTCTGCGCCTGAGGATGGGGTGGAGATTTTGGCGTCTGCTCAGGACCTAGATCTCGCCAGACCTTCAGACACAATGGATATAGACTGTTCAGGCAATAAATCGGTGGCAGCAGGTGACTATGAGGTGTAAACTGCCTCATTGAATGTTCCATGCCTTCCCAGTCTCACGATGTCATCCTCCAGTGGAATTGCGGCGGTTTTTTCCACTGCCTAGCTGAGCTACAGTAACTGTTAAGCTTTATACCTGCTATTTGCATTGCCCTCCAGGAAACCTGGTTCCCAGCAATGCGAACCCTGGCCCTCCGTGACTATAAGGGATATAACAGGAACCGTAGTGAATATAATCGAGTGTCAGCTGGAGTTTGCGTTTATGTCCTAAATTCGGTCTGTAGTGAACAAGTGCCCCTTCAAACCCCTCTTGAAGCTGTGGCTGTCAGAATAAGGATGATGCAGGAAATAACTGTCTGCAATGTATATCGTCCTCCAGATGGTGCAGTACCCCTGAATGTATTAGCTGCACTTATTGATCAACCCCCTAAGCCCCCTAAACCTTTCCTACTTCTCAGAGATTTGAATGCCCATTACCCCTTGTGGGGTGGTACCATGCTTACTGGCCGAGGCAGAGATGTCGGAACTCTACTGTCGCAATTCGACCTCTGCCTCTTAAATACTGGGATCGCCACACATTTCAGTGTGGCTCATGGTAGTTACGCGGCCATTGATTTATCAATTTGCTGCCCAGGACTTCTCCCATCTATCCACTGGAGAGCACATCTTCCTGTCACTGCCCCAGTGTCAGGCACACGGACACCTGCCCAGATGGGCTTTGAACAAGGTGGACTAGGGAACTTTCACCTCTGGTGTCACCATTGAATCTTCCCCACATGGTAACATTGATGTGATGGTTGAGCAGGTGACTAGTACAATTGTTTCTGTGGCAAAAAACGCGATCCCTCAATCTTTGGATGCCCAAGGCGTAAGGCAGTCCCTTGGTGGTCACCGGAAGATGCTGAAGCAATTAAGGAGCATCGGCGAGCTCTACAGCGGCATAAGTGGCACCCTTCCCTGCAGCACCTCATAGCCTTTAAACGGCTCTGTGTCCGTGTTCGCTACCTTATCAAACAATGGAAGAAGGAATGTTGAGAGAGATACGTCTCCACCATTGGGTGCTATAAGTCACCTTCCCAAGTCTGAGCAAAGATCAAAAGTCTTTTCGGGTAACAGGCCCAAACAGCTGTCCCCAGTGTTACCATAAATGGCGAGTTATGCACTGACACAAACGCGATTGCTGAGCACTTTGCTCAAGCCTCTGTGTTGGAGAATTACCCCCCAGCCTTTCGCACACTCAAATGGCAGCTGGAAGGGAACGTCCTCTCATGCACTACATGCTGCAGTGAATTCTATAATGCCCCATATACAGAGTGGGAGTTCCTCAGTGCTCTTGCACATTGCCCCAACACAGCTCCTGGACCTGATCGGATCCACAGCCAGATGATTTAACATCTCTCAAGTGGCTACAAGCGACATCTACTCGTCATCTTCAACCAGCTCTGATGTGGTGGAATCTTTCCATCGCAATGGTGAGAGAGCACCATCACTCTAGTGCTCAAACCCAGTAAAAAACCGCTTGATGTGGATAACTATCGGCCCATCAGCCTCACCAACGTTCTTTGTAAGCTGCTGGAACGTATGGTATGTCAGCAGTTAGGTTGGTCCTGAAGTCATGTGGCTTACTGGCTCCATGTCAGGGTGGCTTCCACCAGTGTCGCTCTACCACTGATATTCTTGTGTCCATCGAGTCTGCCATCCGAACAACCTTTTCCAGACGGCAGCACCTGATTGCTGTCTTTTTTGACTTTCATAAAGCATATGACACGACTTGACGATATCATATCCTTGCCACATTGTATGAGTGGGGTCTCCAGGGACCACTCCCGATTTTTATCCAAAAATTCCTGTCGCTCTGTACTTTCCGTGTCCAAGTTGGTGACTCACATAGTTCCATCCATATCCAGGAGAATGAAGTCTCACAGGGCCCTGTATTGAGTGTCTCTCTATTTTTAGCGGCCATTAACGGTCTAGCAGCAGCTGTCAGGCCCTCCGTCTCACCTTCTCTGTATGCAGGCGACTTCTGCATTTCGTACTGCTGCTCCAGTACTGTTGTTGCTGAGCAGCGCCTCCAGGGAGCCATCCAGAAGGTGCAGTCATGGGCTCTAGCCCATGGCTTCGAGTGTTCAGCCACAAAGTCGTGTGTCATGGACTTCTGTCGGCGTTGTACTGTTCATCCGGAACCCGCACTTTACCTTAATGACGATCCACTCACTGTAGTGGAGACATATAAATTCCTAGGACTGGTTTTCGACACTCGATTGACTTGGCTCCCTGATCTTTGTCAGCTTAAGCACCTCAATTCCCTCCATTGCCTGAGCAACACCAATTGGATTGCAGATCGCTCTACGCTGCTGCAGCTCTACAGAGCCCTTTTCCAATCCCGAATTGACTGTGGGAGTGTGGTTTATGGTTCAGCAGCGCCTTCAGCATTGCATTTACTCGACCCTGTGCACCACTGCGGGGTTCGATTTGCGACGGGAGCTTTTAGGACGAGTCCAGTGACCAGTGTACTGGTGGAGGATGGTGTCCCTCCACTGCAGATCAGAGGTGCACAACTGTTCGCCAGTTACGCAGCACACATTCATAGTTCCCCTGAGCATCCGAATTACTGTCTCCTTTTCCCGCCCGTGGCAGTCCATCTCCCGCATCAGCAGCCCAGATTGGGGTTAACAATTGTGGTTCGCGTGTGGTCCCTTCTCCCCCAACTGGAGTCCTTCCCTTTACCACCTCTACTTGTGGTCCGTTCAAATACACCTCCATGGTGTACGCCTCGGCCGCGGCTTCGTCTGGACGTTTCACATGGCCCTAAGGACTCCGTTAACTCCGCCACTCTCCGCTGTCACTTCCTCTCGATTCTGGACGTGTTCCGGGGCTCTGAAGTGGTTTACACCGACGTCTCAATGGCTGATGGTCACGTAGGCTTCGTATATATTCATGGAGGACATATTGAGTAGCACTCCTTGCCAATTGGCTGCAGTGTTTTCACTGCAGAACTGACAGCCATATCTTGTGCTCTTGAGTACATCTGCTCATGCCTTGGCGAGTCATTTCGCCTGTATACTGACTCATTGAGTAGCTTACAAGTTATCGACCACTACTACCCTCGCCACCCTCTGGTAGCGTCCATTCAGGAGTCCATCTATGCTCTGGAACAGTCCCACCATTCTGTGGTGTTTGTGTGGACCCCAGGACACGTTGGAATTCCTGGCAACAAACTTGCCGACAGGTTGGCCAAACAGGTGACGCTGAAACTGCTTCTGGAGATAGGCATCTCTGAAGCTGACCTGCATTCTGTCCTACACCGCAGGGTTTTCCGGCTTTGGGAGATGGAATGGCATAACAACACACCACAAACTGCGTGCCATTAAGGAGACTATGAATGTGTGGAAGTCTTCCATGCAGGCCTCTCGCAGTGAATCAGTTGTCCTCTGCTGGCTCCACATTGGCCATATGCGGCTAACGTATGGTTACCTACTCTGTCGCGAGGACCCACCTCAGTGTCACTGAGGCTCCCAAATGACAGTCTTCCACCTCTTGCTGGACTGCCCACTTTTAGCCGCTCTGCGGCAGACTTTTAACTTTACCAGCACCCTGCCTTCAGTATTGGGCGACAATGCATCCACAGCAGCTTTAGTTTTACATTTTATCCATGAGAGTGGGTTTTATACTTCTATGCAGGTTTTAGCACAAGTCCCTCTGTGTCCTCCACCCTAGTGCTTTTAGGGTGGAGGTTTTAATATGTTGCAGATTGGCTGGGTTCTCCTTTTTATTCTCGTGGTTGGCCAGGTACTGTAATCTGCTTTCATATATTACTCTCTTCTGCTTCTAGCGTTTCTCTGTTGTTTTCTGGTCCTCGTTTGTTCCTTTTAGTGTTTGTTGCCATCCCTTCGTTCTTCTGGCTTTTCCTTTCTTTCCGTTTTGTGTTATATGTTTCGTCCGTTTTATTCTCACACTTGTGGCATTGTTTTATTAGGAACAAGGAACCGATGACCTCGTAGTTTGGTCCCTTCTCACGCCTTTAAATCAACCAACCTTGCTACAAACACATCTCTCCCAACGACACCAGTTTGTTAATACCTTCACTGCAGAATGTTTGACTTTGTCGTCAGAGAAACAACCTCACCTCTGTTTGCCGGAAATGTCTGAACAGAGTTACCTCACTTGTGCTGTTCCCACTTCTCTGATAGTTCATTCCATGTGAAGTATCGTGGGACATCACAATAAAATATTGTTCGTGCTAATTGACCGAAAATATCTGTTCCTTTGCTTATTTCGAAAAATTTAGTCAGCATGGTTTTTGGTGGATCGAATGCTCTTTGCAGAACACTGCATTCTGTGAATCAAACACATTGTCATTGTCAGGATGGACAGCCAGATGCATGACAGATCAACCGTGTATGTAACAACTCAAAATACACGAAACAGATTCATTGCCGCTGATGTATCTGCTCAGCTGGTAGCCTGTCACTTCGTCGTTTTCATTTAAATTTTGAACTGCAAATACTGTCATATTGCTGCACTTATGAACATATTTGATATGTGTTTCACTGATTTAACAGTACTGCAAAACTACACATCAAGGTGAGCTTTGTAATTTTTGACAGTAGGTATGAACATGGTACTACCCACTGAGTGCCAGTGTCAGTCTGACTGCTACTGTTTGACATACACTTTGTAAATGAATGACCATCATTGTCTGTGTTCCTACGACGATATAATGGATAACCGTCGATGTTCGAATTAATGTCGTTAATAAACTGCTTTGGGAAATGCTTACCTACAATTCCCGTTGTCCATACACGGTGCTCTCGTGTTCAGACCACTGCATGGAACACGGGGCATGTTTGTGGTAACAAAACGGAACAATTCTTTGTTGGTTGACCTATCTGATACTTCATTTTTGCAGCTCAATAGAATACAATGAGCAACATTCTGGTCCAAAACGTGCAATCTGATTGTTAAATTAATCAATGGTTTCAGTTTTTGCTTGAACACATGTTGAGTAATGTCATAGTATTGTATTGCTGATTGACCTTGCAATAACAAAGTTTGTATTTCTTCTCATTTGGGGTTACAAGTGAACGTTATAAATACATATGGTCGTCCATAAACGAGTACGAAAGTCACAGTATCTTGTATGTATTCTTTCATATGATGTGGACTGCCAATATATGTCGACAGAAGTACGAACGCAATTCAGATTTCGTTGATATTTAAATTTCTATGTATGTTACTGAAAATAGCATCTCTCAAACAAATATACTCCTCTGAACACAGCTTCGCTTAATTAAAGCAGCTGTAATGTAATCGCTTGCTCTCCATTTTCACGTACATGTCCACGATGTATTGCTGGAATATCTGCTGACATTTCAGAATCTGATTGTGTTGATTGGCTCGTATCACCATCTGGCATGAATAATATCTCACTGTGCTAACAATTTTGTTGGTTTCGACACCCAGAAAGTATGAATGATTGAATAAATATTGAAAATAGCGTTGTATGAGACATTTCCGTTTCCATTTGAAAATTTATTCCTGTCAATCTATTCTGCCGTTTGATATTAATTAGATATCCATCTTCTCCTTCCCAAAATAACAGTGGATATTGTAGAGCACCGAATGAGTGCCGTGTGTCTGCAGTCGTCTGTACTGTGTTGTCTCTGCATTGGATTCTAATGTCTTGATGTTCAAACTGATCGTCAGATATAACAACGACTTCCTGTATAGTCAGTGCATTGACTAGCTTATTTGTTCTCAAGCTGGCGCTTTGTTTGCTTTGATGATGAACACATCAGTGTCATTCTGCAAACTGCTTGACAATGTTTTGAATAATCGCACCAACTGTTTGTGACTGTTTGAAAGCCATGCCACAATTCCCTTTCCTTGGTGTGTTTTATGTGATTGTAATGGTATTTTGTGTCCACGTATACTTTTTATGCAACATGAAGTAAATTTCTAGGACTTTTAGATCATCATCATGAACTGCCATAGACGGTACACTTGGCCTTCAATTTTGAATATCGACTCAAAATTTTGATCATCATTGCTCTGAACAATGTTAATTGCTCAAAAAGGCATCATTTGGAAGCCTGAATCTAATTTGTGAATTTTGAGCAAAAATACTTCTTAAGAACAGTCGCACCATCCATAAGCTCTTTCAATGATTTGGGTGGTAAATTCTAAGCTGGTAGTACGGCTTCACCAGGTTCACAGCAGTTGCCACGTGCTTCTAATTTGAATTTTAATGCATGAAAATATTGGTAATCTTCGTCCATTTCACCAGTAACAATTCTGAATGCATCGAATATTCAGTGTCTGGTTCACAGTCAAATACAAGACAAACGAATGTAGAATGTGTTACTGCACGATGTGCTTCCATGCATTGTCGTTTCTATGCTCCATGTGCATCAGTGGCATGTTAACGCACCTTCCTTTGTCCCAATACATCTGCTTGAAGGTCACTGTTGCATTGCTCTTGACTTTCGATTGCACATTTGTTTGCCATCCCATCTTGTGCGTCTGCATTGTGCACTGAGTGTTGGTCTGATGGTCTAAGGTTTCTTACGGCCTGATTGATCCATGTGCGTTGAACAATATTTGTCTGTGCTCTTCGTTGCATATTTCCATACATTCACAATATATGAATATGAGAAACACATAAAACATATATATGAAGAACGAATATTTCATTTATTTTACTTTACATTAATTTGTAGAATATGATTACATGTTGTGTACATTCAACAAACCATTTAACTCTTCATAAACATTGCTTCATTATCGAAATTGCACAAATGAATACTGAATAACATGTTTTATTTAGAAGGTTACATATTAAGGCCGCCAAATGAAAATGTGTAAAAATCAGTCAATGCACCTTTCACATTTTCACAGAGTATTAATTCAAATACACTTCACTTGTTGTATGAGTGTCGAATCGATAAGTAATTCGCTCAATATTCCTGCAACTACAATACACAGAATATATCAGAACTCAGCAATCCAAAATCGAACTGTAAAAATAATGCCAATCTATGGCACAATGAGATTGTTCATACATTGATGCATAAGTCAAAAGCCACAGATTAATCAAACTGTCAGTTATGTATGAGAAACACATTATTTAAGTCAGTAGAATATACTTACACATTGTGTCCTTCATAAACATTGCACCATCTTTGAAATGGGACAACTGAACACTAAATAAAATACTTATTTAGGAGGTTACATGGAAAGTGCTAAATGAACACATGTAAAAATCGTAATTCAAACAATGAACCTTTCGCATTTTCACGATATATTATTTCAAAAACATTTCCTTTGATACATCTGCTTCAAATTAATCGATAAATAATTCACTTAGTATGCATGCAATTACAATACATGTACTATACCAGAACCCAACAATCCGAAATTTCAGTGTCAAACCAGTGCCAAGCTGATATGCAATGACCTTTCTCATGTATTGAGGTGTAAGTCAAAACTGAGAGGTGCAAGGAGACTAAAAATTTGTGATTATATGCTTTTTGTGTGAGGAATCCAAAACATATATAAAAAGTTTGGTCATAATATAATGAATATTTATGGAGCTCGACAAGAACATCATCAACTAGAGCCAACTGTGGCTAAGAACCATTCAAATGACCCCATCAGTATAAAAAAAATTTCATCAAAATCGGTCAATCCATTTAAGAGGAGAAGAGTTATTGACACCTACATACTGGAATTTTATATGTAAAAGTGTCAAGAACGGTTATACTGTGCAGTTATTTGCAGGATAACATTGAGCCACCAGTATGATCCTCAAAGATTAAAGTGCATCCATGTACAGTTTTTTTATTGTTCAATGCAAATGTTCCACAAAACTCACTTTCATGTGGGAGAATGCTCAGGAAGGGTGTATTCTGTATTGATCCATTACTGCCCTGAGACACCGATTGTAGAATTTGGCACCATGATTGGTCTGAATGTTGCCTGGGATGTGATTTGTTCCTGTCTGCAGAAATTGTTCAAATACATGTGCAACATCCTTACCACTCTTCACCTTCACAGGTAGGGCCCTAGGTGAATTTAGAGTATGTGTCTATAACTATTAAAAAACATATTTGGAACTTTTATTTGCTCAGGAATATTGGTTCATATCTGTGAGATCTGTCTGCTATAAATTACCCAAATCATATATAATAACATGCCTACACACTAGTTTATGGAGCTCTTGGACAATAGTCTCCATAATTATTCAGAACTGCCCCTTTCTCGAAGCTCTAAAATCATTGGTGTGATTTCATTCCTCTGAACAGCATTCCCTGCACCAGATGATGATGTGAGTAGCCATAAGTATTCTGTAGTGGCACCACTGTTTAGGAGATGGAAAATTAGTTTTGTGCAATATTCTGAGCAAAAGTTACAGCCAGGTGTTGGCCAAATTGCAGTGAGTTACGCATACCAACAGATGCGAAATAGAATAGAGGCCACAAGGCCGTCAAATTGCTGAAAGAGTATACACAGTGGTTTTGCATGCCGCAAATCACAGGCTAAGGGGCCCACTGGCCAACTTAGCACGTTATGAGTACGTGATGTTAAGTGGCGCGTATGGCAAAACAGAGGTGCACAGCCACGTATAAATAGGTGTGGGTTTCTAACGAGATTGATTCAAGTGTGGCAGCTCTCCTGGACAGCGGGGCGTGCTGCACCACCAGTTACACGCAGCAGCAGATGGGACGCCAGTGTTCCAGTCCACGGTGGGTCACTGGTTCCACCCTCTGAGGTTGACGCAGGGTCAGTAGCCAGCCAGCGGCGGGCCACTCCATGGCTCGCTACCGTGGGCAGTAGTCCTGGCTTCCGACACATGCCAGCAGCATCCCGAGGCGAGGGCCACAGATTCGGATGCCGGATTGCGGGAGCTTGTTGTCACCACAATCTCAGCCATGCCGGCGAGAAGTATGCAGCTGGCCAACTGTGGCTCACACCGAGCCAACTGCCAGCGTCCTGACGACGCTGCAACTCCACTGGCGTAGAAGGCCGGCTCGACACAGCATTGCACTGCACAGGTCACTGGGGTGCTTCTTCAGCATTGCGAGGCTCTGTGACGCAGATCGAGAGGAACGGGGTCACTGTAGTTGGAAACTATAATTCACTGGGAAAGCATGGGCAAGTCTTAATACAGTGCCTTCTACCTCTTCCAGCTACATTTGGTCATCCTGATACATTCGGTGGCAGAAGTTGCCACTACAATTCTATGATTTCGTTAGAGTCATCATAGCACACATGCTTCAGAGGTCGATTGTTCATTCCCTTATGGCAGATGTCGATGCATTTACGACCTAATAATATTCATGTATTTAATGTAGTTGAGGCTATTTATTCGTCCATCTGGGTGTTGTTTCATCTATGTGTGTTAGTCATAAATAATATTTCAGAGATATAAACATATACTGAAATATGTTTATATCTCTATTGGGAATTACATGATAGGATTGGAAGTTTTTAAAAATATCAGACGACTAAACAAGATGTTTGTTCAAGTTCCTTCTTCCAACATGCATTAAACGACTGGTTAAGCATTTTAGATGCTTTTCCAACATATGTGGTTTATCTTTGTTGACTTCATATGTCCTGTCTATTTTGTTAACACTGTGGCAGTTAATGTAATCGTTAATAATATATCCCTCTTCTCCTTCTTCTTCTTCCTCCTCCTCCTCCTCTTCCTCCTCCTCCTCTTCTGCCCACATCCATCATGTATGAGAGTCATTTAAGACTTTCAGTTACTAGTCTAAGCATTTCAGAGAGAGAAAATGGTCTTGTTCTGTCTTAATTTTAGCAATCATAGTTTAAAACGAATAGCCCCACACAGCTTAATGACTTTGCATGTTCTTGACATGTATATAAAAGTTAATGTACAGTGTTTCTTTCCAAATGCCTCAGACTTGCTCTACCCTGTCAACCTTTGCATATAACATATTGATTACCCTCAGAATGATTCTAGTGCTTTCTTTCCATACATTTCTTTCATTAGCATTTGTCTCCTCAGTAGTTGTTTCAATTTCATGTGCCTTTCCAGTTACTGTTTTGAGGGCATGTCTAAAAGCTTGCGTTTCCACAGTGCAATGTTTAAGAGTATTAGTGATATAATCAGTAGAGCTTCCAAGACTTCAATTTACTGCTTCAATTTTTGTGTTAACATGCAGATGGATATCTGGCCTGCACATCACACCCTCGGAGTGAGTGCATGGCATTCTCGCAAACTTACCCATTGCAAACAATAAACTGATGCAGCTACATAGTGGTACACTGTCTTTTAAACAAAACCTCCTGGAAGTTTCGTATGTAAGTCCATCAATCAGTTTTCTTGTTTTGTCAGTTACTAGAAGCCAATACTGTCCATGATTCCAACAGTCCTAACATATGGCTATAAACTCATTGAATGTCATGCCAGTTTCTACACATGCTAGCTAAATTGTTTTAAATTAATATTGACCAGTTTGAAAGCAATAATATGGTTCGCATTATCGCTTACCAACTGCTGTAGAATCCTAGAGTATGTTTGGTTCAAATAGAGGAGATCGATCTTCATATGGCGACCAAAACAGAAATATTTCCGGTTCCCATCCTGGATTTCCAGTGAGATATTATCAGATATGAATACATTGCTTGGATTTACTTTTTCAGGTGATGGAATATCGCTGCTTTCACTGAACATCTGGTACATTACTCTATCAATACCATGCAGATTATCTTGCAATAGCTGATACTGAGGCTGAGATAATGAGTTCGAAAAAAGGTATAAGTGCCCAAAGTTGCATTAACAGAGATGGAACACCAGTCTTCCCACAGTCAGGAGGACCTACAATTAAAGTATGTATGATATTGGAGAGAAGGGTCCTTTCTTTCCTGTTCTTGTTATCAACGTTATTGCAGGACAAGTTAGTTACTGTGAAATCCTTGTGACAAGGCTATTTCATCCACTGAGCGATGGTGACAATTAACGGTTTTTACATTAGCATTCAGTGGATTTTATAGAGTGAGGAATCACGTACTGATATTTCATTTTTATTTTTTCTTTATGAAATCTTACACATATAAGGATAAATATATATGCTTAAATATGCTCATAGTTTGGTGCCGGCATCTGGTATGGCAAGTTCATACATAATCCCACGTACACTCCTGGAAATTGAAATAAGAACACCGTGAATTCATTGTCCCAGGAAGGGGAAACTTTATTGACACATTCCTGGGGTCAGATACATCACATGATCACACTGACAGAACCACAGGCACATAGACACAGGCAACAGAGCATGCACAATGTCGGCACTAGTACAGTGTATATCCACCTTTCGCAGCAATGCAGGCTGCTATTCTCCCATGGAGACGATCGTAGAGATGCTGGATGTAGTCCTGTGGAACGGCTTGCCATGCCATTTCCACCTGGCACCTCAGTTGGACCAGCGTTCGTGCTGGACGTGCAGACCGCGTGAGACGACGCTTCATCCAGTCCCAAACATGCTCGATGGGGGACAGATCCGGAGATCTTGCTGGCCAGGGTAGTTGACTTACACCTTCTAGAGCACGTTGGGTGGCACGGGATACATGCGGACGTGCATTGTCCTGTTGGAACAGCAAGTTCCCTTGCCGGTCTAGGAATGGTAGAACGATGGGTTCGATGACGGTTTGGATGTACCGTGCACTATTCAGTGTCCCCTCGACGATCACCAGTGGTGTACAGCCAGTGTAGGAGATCGCTCCCCACACCATGATGCCGGGTGTTGGCCCTGTGTGCCTCGGTCGTATGCAGTCCGGATTGTGGCGCTCACCTGCACGGCGCCAAACACGCATACGACCATCATTGGCACCAAGGCAGAAGCGACTCTCATCGCTGAAGACGACACGTCTCCATTCGTCCCTCCATTCACGCCTGTCGCGACACCACTGGAGGCGGGCTGCACGATGTTGGGGCGTGAGCGGAAGACGGCCTAACGGTGTGCGGGACCGTAGCCCAGCTTCATGGAGACGGTTGCGAATGGTCCTCGCCGATACCCCAGGAGCAACAGTGTCCCTAATTTGCTGGGAAGTGGCGGTGCGGTCCCCTACAGCACTGCGTAGGATCCTACGGTCTTGGCGTGCATCCGTGCGTCGCTGCGGTCTGGTCCCAGGTCGACGGGCATGTGCACCTTCCGCCGACCACTGGCGACAACATCGATGTACTGTGGAGACCTCACGCCCCACGTGTTGAGCAATTCGACGGTACGTCCACCCGGCCTCCCACATGCCCGCTATACGCCCTCGCTCAAAGTCCGTCAACTGCACATATGGTTCACGTCCACGCTGTCGCGGCATGCTACCAGTGTTAAAGACTGCGATGGAGCTCCGTATGCCACGGCAAACTGGCTGACACTGACGGGGGTGGTGCACAAATGCTGCGCAGCTAGCGCCATTCGACGGCCAACACCGCAGTTCCTGGTGTGTCCGCTGTGCCGTGCGTGTGATCATTGCTTGTACAGCCCTCTCGCAGTGTCCGGAGCAAGTATGGTGGGTCTGACACACCGGTGTCAATGTGTTCTTTTTTCCATTTCCAGGAGTGTATTTACGCATAGCACGCGTCATACAGCTAAGTGGTGATTTCTACAGGCAGATTAGGATTCCGACACGCCAACTCCATCAAACTGATCCACATTTTCTCATAGAACCTGTACACATATAGTTTTAAGCTTAGCTGTCTTCAAAGAGCATAATGGATTGGATAACTGACATATATCAGGTTTTTAGGTGTCTAGTCTTGTAGATGAGTGCACTTTATACAAAACTAGAGCTATTCGTTAGGCTGCAAAGTTTTCGGTGTCAGCTACAGTTATTGACATTCTCCAGCCACTTTCTTAATAATTCTAATTGAACTTTATAGAGAAGTAGAACATATTCTACCGGTTTTGTCATCCCTAAGACAAAGCCAAAACACATCGACGACACGACACCTCACCCACATTCCAGGCCACTTGTAGTGTGGTGGTAGTTTGAAATGTCTAATTGATGACGAAGTATTATAGGTGAGGCACAAAGTCTGACAGGGCAAGGGGCAGTTGCAACGCCAAAAGACTGCATCGAAATGAAAAAACATGCAGGAGATGGGAGTTTGGTGCAGGAATTGTCAACTCGACCTGAACATAAGTAACTGTAATGTATTGCACACAAATACCGGGTGGTCATTATTGAAGTGTACTACTCACAGATGTCCGGAGTGGGCTGTAATTGTCACATAGCAGGGAAACTTCGATAAGATGCTAATGCCTTACTGTGGAAGCCTTTTACGCTGGAAAAAATTAGTTCCAATTTTGATCACCAGATACAAATCTGGCGCTGTGAATGTAAGAAAGACATGTAGAAGTGTTTCCACATGTAATGGATTAAAAACGGGGTGTGGGTAGAAAAGGTCAAACAAGTGAGAGAGGCATAATGTTGATTTTATTATTAACTGGTGCTTACACAGTTTCTTTGGTATGAGCACTGGAGACGTCGACGTAATGCTGCATCCGTAAAATGACGTGATAAACAGTTGCTTGCGCCAGGTCTGGTGGAATCTGAGCAATGTGCTCCTGTATACCGGCATTTGAATCAGGTACAGATCGATCATGTCCCCAGTAAATGCGTTCTTCCGGATATCCCCAGAGCCTAAAGTTGCATGGATTCAGATCAAGTGCTCTTGCACGCCATGCAGCAAGAAAACCTTAGAGATAACGCATTCGTGGAAGGTTGCATTAAGCAGATGTTTCACAGGGCGAGCGACATAAGGTGATTTCCCATCCTGCATGAAAACAGTGGTTTCCACACAGTTGCGCTCTTCAGAAGCAGGAATCACATGCCTCTACATGGAGGTTTCAAGAACGTGCACAGGTCACGGTATACCTGACAAGTCATCTGTGAGTATTTTCTTCATTACAAATTGACCGAAAGTAAAGCTGTTCGTGAATCAACACCACACAATCACAAAAGGCGAGTGCAATGGCTCTTCGTGTATACCACGTAGTTTGGCAGTTCCCCAAACTCGGCAGTTCTGTATATTCAGTGCACCCTGCAGTGTAAAATGTGCCTCGTCACTTCATAGAATATCACCTGGCCACATGGCATCAACTTCGATCCATATCAAAAACTGAAGAGCAAATTCAGAACATTAGTGTGTATCGTGAGGTTTCAGTTGCTGCATTGTGTGGATCTTGTACGGGTGCCAGTGTAAAATAGACAGCAAAACTGTGTATACTGCTGTCCGTGCCGTAGACAATTCTCATGACATTGCACGAGCAGCAGCACTACCTAAGGCACATACAGTTTGGTCAGTTACGGCAACAGCAACCTCGTCAACAACTTCCTCAAGGATAGGACGCCTTCCTCTTCTGCGTGCCACATCAAGCACGCCTGTGTTTTATAATTTCATTATCATCTTCTTTAAGCCATCTGATGAATTTTAGCCTCTCCTCAGACCCTTCATCCTGCGGTACTCTCTCAAAATATCACTTGAATTGCTGCTGTTCACGTAAAAGAGTTTCAGTAGTGCACAGTCTCTCTTCTCGATAGCCATACTGTTCACTCACATTACGGCTTGTCAAATGACAGCGTGGGTGTCACACTGTCATCCAAACATTTTACACTGTCAGATTTGCACCTGGTAGCCAAAGTTGAAAGTAATTTCTTTCCAGTGTAAATCGGTTCTGCATTGACATTTTGCTGCCATAAGACTGGATCTCTGTGAGTAGCTGCACCTTAATTATAACCACACGGTATATCAAAAGCTCCACTATTGTTTCATCACATTATTAGCGACAAACAAATGGGAAGAATAACTATCCTAAAATAACTAATAATCGTCTAGAGCAAAGTTAAGTGGAAAGGCGGCGTTAGACAACAGCAGGAAAAGCAGCTGTCAGTCTGAGATTCATTGGGAGAATCTGAAGGAAATGTAATTCATCTAGGAAATAGCAAGCTTAGAAAACATTTGTTAAACCGATCTTTTAATACTGTTCGTCAGTCTGCGACCATTATCAGGCTGGATCAACAAAAGAGAGTCTGGGGATGATCTCTCAAAGAGGTGTTACGTCACGGTATTGTTTAGTCGACGCGAAACACTTATGGAAGTTGAAACTTGCTGGCAGATTAAAAGGGTGGTCCGGACCGGTACTAGAATTCGGAACCTTAGAGACATACTCAACAGGCTCCAGTGGCAGACGCTACAAGAGAGGCGCTGTGTGCCACAAAGAGGATTCCTGTCGTATCAGAGAGCGTAAGTTGCAGGAAGAGTCGAGGAACATATTATTTCTTTCCATGCAAGTCTCACAGAAGTACTGCAGTGAGAAAATTTGAGAAATCAGAGATCCTACGGAGCTTTATCAACAATAACTCTCCTCACGTGCAGTTCACGAATGGTATAAGGAAGGAGGGAATTTATGATAGTACGAGAATTATTCTCCGCCACGCACCATAAGATGGCTTGCATAATATAGGCTTGGACATAGAAAAATTCAGCCTAATGTTTACCAAATCGGCATCCTAGTATTATTAATCGATTTAGGAAAATCGCGGAAAATCTGTCTCCTTGATTGAAAGAGGATATGAACCACAGCCTAAATGATACATCCAGATTGTACCATAGAAAGACCTGAACAGCATGTGGCTTAAAATATTCCATAGACACGCTCAGTATTGTTATGCCTGATCATGAACGAGTCTGTCAAGTACGCAATTCCAAACCAACCAGCACGATCACTGACAGTGGCTTGTACACTCAGATTTCATACTTAAGTCAGTAAGATGTGAAGGCAGTTTTTCAACACAGTTAACATGCAACCAGATTTCTGTTATATGCAAGTAACATACTCGAGGAACTGGTTAACATACGTGGTGAGAGACTGCCACTGTCGGTGTTTCATAAACAAGAAGCTTCACAAACACAGAACTATCTCGTTTCAGCTTGATGTGTACCTTGCAAAAAGCATTATCCATTCTCGCTGGCTACAATGAAAGTGCTCGGTTAGCGCCTTCCCAGAGACCGAGACCTCCTCCTTGTCTACCAAAAGGCTGCTGCTGCTGCTACGGGGCATCCTTGGCACTTTGAGCGCTGCAGGCATAGCTGTCCTCCAGGTATGGTTCAAATGGCTCTGAGCACTATGGGACTCAACATCTGTGGTCATAAGTCCCCTAGAACTTAGAACTACTTAAACCTAACTAACCTAAGGACATCACACACATCCATGCCCGAGGCAGGATTCGAACCTGCGACCGTAGCGGTCGCGCGGTTCCGGACTGAGCGCCTAGAACCGCTAGACACCGCGGCCGGCCCCTCCAGGTATGCTGTGGCCTGCTGCCAGAGAGCAAAGTAAGTAGAGCAGCCTTCCCCATGGTGAAGGACCAGAAGCATGTGCCCGGTCGTCCCGTCCCTCAGCTAACCATTGCACTTAGCGCAGCATTACATGTCTCACTTAAGTTATTAGATTGTAAAACAACAGATATTTCAGTTTCCATACACTTATCTCTAGAAGAATGTATTTACACTGCATTACACCTTCGCTTCAGTTACTAGGCAATAACACAAAATTCATTTTATTTTAGTTATTTATTACGCTTTTCTCTATTATAAATTGTGAAGGTGGTTCGATGAACCCTCTGCCAGGCACTTAAATGTGATTTGCAGGATATCCATGTAGATGTAGATGTAGACAACCGAAAGTACCGTTGTCTCCTACACACACCACTGCAGGGTGACACTTATTGAACTATATGAAAACAAACGTAAATTAGTTACAAACTTCAGTCTGCACACATTCTGTTCTACATATAAACGTCACAACAGATTTTTTGGATTTAGGTTATGACATGTTTGATATGCCTGCCCTCATTGGGGATGATGTGGTGCAGACGAATAGCGAAATTGTGCATGCCCGATGAAGTATTGGAAGGTCGATGCTGTCGATGACACCCTGAAAGGCTCTTTTCAGCTCAGCATTGGCTCTAGGGCTATTGCTGTACACCTTGTCTTTAAAATCGAGACCACCTTGTACAGGCAAGTGATCCCTGCTTCGGAAGAGCGTAACTGTGTGAAACCCGCTGTTTTCATGCAAGATGGGACAACACCTTACGTCGCTCACCCTGAGGAACATCTACTTAATGCAACCTTCCACGAACGTGGTATTTCCAAAGGTTTTCCAGCTGCATGACGTGCAAGATCACCTGATCTGAAACCAGGCAACCTTAGGCTCTGGGGATATCCAAAAGAACGCGTTTACCGGGGACATGTTCGATCTGTACCTGATCCAAAGACCAGTATACAGGAGCACATTGCTCAGATTCCACCAGACCTGGCGCAAGCAACTGTTTATCACGTCGTTTTACGGATGCAGCATCATTTCGACGTCATACCAAACAAATTGTCTAAGCAGCAGTTAGTAATAGAATCAACATTATGCTTCTCTCACTTGTTTGACCTTTTCTGCCCACACCCCTTCTTAATCCATTACATGTGGATACACTTCTACATGTCTTTCATACATTCACAGTACCAGATTTGCATCTGGTGATCAAAATTGGAACTAATTTTTTTCCAGCGTTAAACGATTCCACATTAACGCGTTAGCATGGTTGCGAAGTTTTCCTACTATATGACAATTACGGCCTACGTCGGACACCGAAAACTTTGCAGTCTAAACGAATGTTTCTGTCTATTCAGTCAGAAAAAAGTTCTCAGCAGTAGGTTACAGACATCCGATAGTTCTTCCAAAATTTTATAAAGAATCTGTAGGCCAGGAAAGTTTTAAATTTCAGATTCAAAGTTCTTCAACCGAAGTCGAAGTTCGGCACTGCAGCTCGTTTAATTCTAGAAGTCCCGAAAGTGGACAATATTATCTAAGTACGTCAACTCGCAATGTGGCGAAATTTTCTCAGTACCACAATAGCTCTAGCACAAATTTTCCAAGTGTTAGAAATCAATGAAAATTTTCCATTGTCGAAAAGTGTGGCCACATTCTGCTTAGACTGACACACTAAGTTAGTCACACATAACCTGCAAACCAAGCATACCCTGCATTGCCGGAACAAGGGCTTCAACGTCCGGGCCTCATATTGGGTTCGTCCCTCCTCTCGCCAATAAGTGGGGGTTACATTCTCAAAACATACAAACTGAGATAAATCTTAACATGTAACACACACAGAAAAACTGAACTCACGCCATGTCCATGGTTTAATAAGGCACCCGATGTATATGAGAGGCATTTAGAAAGGAATGCAACACTTTTTTTCTTGGCCAATTTCGGTTGCAAAAATGTGGAGTTGGTGTGCAACATCATGGAATATTCCCACTTTAACCCCTTTAGTTACACGAATTTCCCACAGGTGGTAGCGCTATACGTAGCCTTCAATATGGTATCCGTAATGAAAGTGCGTTCAAACGGAGGAATGCCGTTGAATTTCTTTTGGCGGAAAACCAGTGCATCACAGATTTTCGTAGGCGCCTGTAGAATATCTATGGAGACAAGCAGTGAACAAAAGCATGGTGAGTCGTTGGGTGCGGCGTCTTTCACTATCACAACAAGGTCGTGTAAACCTGTCCAATCCCCCACGTTCCAGCTGGTCGCACACAGCTGTGACTCCTGCAGTGTTGGAACGTACTGACACTCTCAATCGAGGTGATCAACACATCACAATCAAACACAGGGCTCCACAAATGGGTTTCTCTGTAGGTAGTGCTGACCACCACCTGGGGTCATCAATGGTCTGTGAACGCTGGGTTCCTTGCTGCATAACGGGAGACCATAAAAAGCAACCAAGGACCATCTGTGAGGAATTGCTTGCGCGTTACGAGGCTCACTGTCACAATTTTTTGTCGAACATCGTCACAGGGGATGAAACAATGGTTTGCTTTGACAGATCCTGTTTATTTTGCATTCTCGTCTGTTACTAAGAGCCATACACAAATACCTGCCTGATTGACAAACCACATTACACACAAGAAAGCTACACAATAAAATAAACAATTTACACCCAAAAATTGACTTCATATTAGAACAGAAACAGATAACATACTAAATTTTCTGGATCCCATCATACAAAAAACAAATAAAACTCCTGACTTCACAATATTTAGGAAACCGACAACCACCAGCACCACCACTCCCACACTAAAGAACCACCCACTGGCACACAAGCAAGCAAGCTTCAAATTAAAGTTCCACAGATTAAACAGAACATTTATAAGCTAGTGTAACTACACACAGGAGCTAAGCACAATAAAACAACTAGCGTTGGAAAAGGGTTATGATACCCACATGATAGAGAAACGAAACTGACAAATATGTAAATGGAAAAGGAATGAAGAGACCATATACATGCTAGACTTTACAGAACATAAAAGAACACAGCACATAGACATTGAGCACATGAAAGAAGCAGGGACTTTAAATAGGCTGGAGGACTGACAAAACAACGCAGAAAAAGCTCATAACACAGGAAATATCCAGAGATGAATTCAACAGATCAGGCGTTTACCAACTCACATGCAGTACTTGGTGTCCGTAGAGCAAATGTACATGATATTCAGAACACCTCACAGCTCTAAAAAGTAGCAGCTCCAACAGCACCTCTGCTGATAACCTAATAGCCCTCGACTACCATCAAACCGAAATAGAAACAGATTTAAAAGTACTAACACCCAGCCACAACCTGTACCGCAAACTGACAACAGAAGAAAACTTCCACATACAGAAAGCGATTCAGAACGAAAATGGGCTTAAATGAATATACTACACTAAGCAAAGGCACGATATTGAACACATTGAACATTAATAAGCATTAACTTTACAGAAAATACAACACATAGCTGACAAGCCTACACACACACACACAGTGACACAGCCACAGCCCCCCCCTCCCCCCCCACACACACACACACAGAGAGAGAGAGAGAGAGAGAGAGAGAGAAAGAGAGAGAGGGGGGGAGGAAGAGAAAGAGTGTGAAAGAGAGACAGATAGTAAACAAAATTCAAATTCAGCACCAAACTCACTTGAAATCAAGTGAACGCCAACTCTGATGAGACACATAATAACAATGTTTACTTTTGACAAAGTGAAAAGGATTTGTTGTGAACAAAATTGTGCAAAATATGTATAGTATTTGTGTGTGGTTCTCAACAACTCATGAGAACACAAAAGAAGAAGGATCTGTCAAAGCAAAACGTAAAACAATTAGCAATTTTAATGATGATACTGTTTATAAATTTAAGACAATTGACGAATTTTGTAGGTGGATGATTGCTGATAATCATCAGAATTATATACTTACAGTTCATTGTGCTAAAGATTACGATTTTCAATTGATTCTGAACCACTGTCTACGCAGGAGCTAAATTGATGTTATTGGAGATAAAGCATTTAGAACTAAAAATTATAGACAGAAGCAATTTTATATGAGGAAAACTTAGTAAATTTCCACAAACATTTGATTTGAAACAATTAAAGAAAGGTTACCTCTCACATATATTCAATACACAGGAAAATTAAAATTACATAGGACCATTTCCTGATACCAAATACTATTGTGCTGATACTATGACGCTTAAAGATAGGCAAATATTTCTCAAATGACAAAAAAGTTAATGAAAATTCTGTATTCAATATTAAGAAAAAATTAGTAAATACTATAATTCTGATGTAGATATATTAATAAGAGTTTATTTGAAACTAAGAAAACAACAGCTAGAAATAGCTAATGTGTATCCATTCTGTTATTTAACAATTGATGGAGGTTTCATGGAAATATGCACATCTAAATATATGCCTGAATTAAAAATTGCTGTACTGGATAGATAACAAAAAGAAAATTATAGCAAAGGATCTATAGCTTGGTTGAAGAGTTAAAACAGTTACCCGAAGTTGTTAAACCACTGAATCAAGACAAGCTTTTCATGGAGTTCATACAAATGCAATCAAATTAAGAGCTAAAACAGATACTGTTAACACAAAAATAAGGTAGACTGATGTGTGTAGTCTCTATCCAACTGTACAACATTATCACTACTAGCCCGTAGGCCCACCGAACAAAAGTATACACGCCAAGATATTATTTTAATAAATGGCGTGTTCTTATAAAACGTGAAGTAGTGACATCTAGAGGGTTGTATTATCCTGTTTTACCTGTATGTATGAAGATCGATAAAAGTGAAAAACTATGTTTTATTGGAACTTGGACAACTGATGAAGTACATAATGCTACAGAAAAAGGAAATAAAATTTTAAACATCAAAGTGTGTGTGGCGGTCAGAGTGGTATCTCTGCGCACTGACATGCTCTTAGGACGTGGGTCTTGGCACGTGCCTTTGTGCAGTTGTGTTTACCTTTTGACCGGTGACGCTCGCAAGGCTTGTTTATGTGTGTATATGTGTAATTGTGCAGTTAGAATAAATACGAGTTTCATACAAGTGGTGTTCTGGTTATTACGGCAGCTAAGCAACCTGACTCCCTTAGTGCTGACCCCGGACTTTTTTGATACGACCACAGTATGCGCGTTTCTCATCTTTCCTCCTGCCACCGTTACACACCGATGAACCACCATGTGATTTGTGAACCGGAGCTCGCCATAAGTTTCCCTACAATTTCATTCATGGACGAATTGCCGGAAATTCACCCATCGGCGGCTCTGCCTACAGTGTTAAACCCGTGTGCACAACATAACCCCACTAGTACAGTCCACGCACCATGGCCCACACATGTCGCAGTGCCTCAAAACGTGTGGCAGTTTCCGAACTTCATACCGCAGGTGAAACCAGAACTTCCCTCACCAAAGTGCTCAGCAACATCCCGTATGAATGTGTTACATACCAGCCCAACACATGACCAGGTACTTTCGCCCGAAGTGCATACCGCTACGTTCCCGACATACCAACAGCTTGCGACGGCATTTGCAGCAGCCGCAACGCCCGCACCTACCACGTTTGCTCCCGCGCCTTGTGTGTCGTGTGGTCAGAGACCTAATTGCGCTACAGTACAGACACTTCACCATATACCAATTTCCAGGCCTCCACTGTCACCTTATCGCCATCTTCCTACAACACCACAGCAGCCACCTGTAGGGTGGTTTCCGAAGCTGCCACAACTACAGAAGGACAATGCTATATCATGGTTTGTGTTAGTGGACAATATTCTGGACATTCACGGAGTGTGGGGAGACGATGCACATTTCAATTGTTTAATTACCCACCTCCACGGCGAACCAGACCTGGTCAGTGACCTATTGCTCTCGCCACCAAGCCAGCACAAATATGCCATCACAAGAGCTCGTATCATCGAGCACTTATCGCACCCTCCAGCAGAAGCCATCCACTACATAATTCACGATGTGCCAATAGGGGACCGTACGCCTTCACAATTTTGGCGCCATTTAAGGGCCCAGGTGGGCAAGGAGCAACTCCCCGACCTCGCACTCTGGGCATTGTGTCTTGTGAAATTACCGCCAGACCTCCTACTACACCTGTTGGCATACCAAAACGCCGCTCTGGAGGAAGAACTACGACAAGCGGACCAGGCATATTCCATTACCAAACATCGACAGATCGCGTCCTCCTGTTTTTCCAACACTCCGAATGTTGGCGACACTGCCTTCATGTCTACTACGTGTCACCAGCCGGCTGGCAGAGGCCGGGCGCTTAGCTCGCAGCAAGGGCCCCTGGTGGCCAGATGGCCGTACTTCTTACGGTTCCTCGACTGGTTGCCTCACCCACCTCCAAGCGGGTGCAACCGAATACGCCACGTGACATTGCCAGCTCGCCGGCTCAGGCACAACACCCAGCGTACCCACTATGCTGGTATCATATCACGTTCAGCGATGCGCGTTCTTGTCGCGCACCCTGCAAGTACCCAAACGGGCAGCACTAGTCAGAATACGCACCATGGCTCGCACTGGCAGTTTAGTGCGCCAAAAACATTATCAACTGACCACCCCCACTGCCCACCATGCCGACAGACTTTACATCCACGACAGGATGAGCACACTCTACTTCCTCGTGGACACGGGCGCTGATGCTAGCGTCATTCCTAAGTCGAGTGCCCCATCTTCGACATTGACGCCCACTGTGCCACTGTGAGCAGCCAACAATTCTGCAATTCGCATCCACGGTTCAGCCGAACTCCAACTAAATCTCTCGCCTGATTTACGCTGCACCTGGACATTTTGCATCGCGGATGTCGACTGCCCCAATATCAGTATGGATTTCGTGCATAACTTCAGGCTCTCGCCAGACCTCGAGGCAGCAGCCCTCCTGCATCACGCTTCCAGCAACAGGATACCAGGGATTTTCGCCACCTTCCCCCGCCCCCTGCCACACGCTGTGACACCTTGCCCACCATGACAGCCAAACACGCCCATCTCATGACAGAGCTCTCTGCCGCCTGGTCGCACCTGACAAACCAGCACCTCAAGATCACCGACCTTCGCGCTGAAAACGCGCGCCTGCAACAGCTGAAAACCGCCACATCAGCCGAACTGTCATGCACACGGGAGGCAGCAGGGGACGTTTCCGCACTGTGGGGATACACCCACAAGAACTCGACCGAGGTGCAGATACCTCCGCAACAATGCATTTTCCCGCAGGTCAGTGACTTCCTACCTCTAATGTAGTGAGTGTTACCCCACCTAGTCCCAGTGTGGTTCCCCAGGGTGTCCCACAGGTGATAGGCGCGAATACTAACGGTACCTGTCACCATTTGAACACCACGGAAGGCCTCCCAGTACGCAACAAGGCTCGACGCCTTAATGCCCCAAATTACAGCATGCAAAAACCGCTGTACAGGAGCTGTTAGATTCAGGTATTGTCCATCCATCCAACAGCAATTGGTCCTCTCCTATCCATCTAGTGCCCAAGAAGGACGGTTCATTTCGTTTGTTTGGCGACTACCAACAGTTGAACGCCAGAACGATTTTAGACAACTACCCTATACGAAACATACAAGATTTCGCCCAAGGACTCCATGGTGCACGCGTTTTCAGTGCACTTGATTGCCGAAAAGCGTACCATCAGATCACCATGTACCAGTACGACATCCCTAAAACAGCAATTATCACCCCTTTCAGACTGTACAAATACTGTTACATGCCGTACAGCCTCAAAAACGCCGCACAGACTTGCAACGGTTTATCGACTCCATACTTTTCTCACTCCCATACTGTTACGCATATTTAGATGACATCCTCATTTCATCAACTACCCTTGAGGAACACGAACAGCATCTATCAACAGTTCTTAATGTTCTTGCCGAGAATGGAGCCTAAATCAACGACGATAAATCTCAATTGCGGTCGTCTAGTGTGACATTTCTGGGCTATACTGTTTCCGCGGAAGAGACCCGCCCCACGTCAGACAGAGTCGCATTTATATGCGACCTCCCCCTGCCCGAGACTTACCGACATTCCACACGCCGCATCCCTACACGCTCCGTTGACCAACGCACTCATCAGAAAGAATACTTCAGGGCTCCGCAAGGTCCCGAGGGGTGACGACATGTGATGCATGTTCAACGCACTAAAAACGGCACTAGCGAACGCTGTCATGCTCGCGCACCCGGGTATCTGATGCCCCAATATCAATCACAGCTGACGCAAACAACGCTGCTATCGGCGCTGTGCTCCTGCAGCAGGTGGCAGGCTCCACACAACCACTACATTTCTTCTCGCAGAAGTTGTCAGCCTCCCAGCGTAAGTGGTCCATTTCCAACCGAAAACTTTGCTATTTACAAGGCAGTTCAGCATTTCCGAGAGGACATTGAGGGTACGTCAGTGACCATATATACAGAACACAAACCGTTGGCGGACACTGTGCGTAATCCCACAACCGACCTTCCCCCCCACCGTTTCAGACACATGGACCTAATATGCCAATTCACAGCAGACATCTGTTATATCAAGGGTGCGGACAATGTCGTTGCTGACTACATGTCACGGGTCGGTACGATCTCGTTTTCTTGGGACTTCGATGACCTAGCTGCCCAGCAACAAGCGGATGACGACATTCAACAGTCACTGAATAGCGAGTCCACCTCGCTCTCAATTGAGCCCTGCCGAATTCCAGGTTCGGCCTTACCAGTCCTCTGTGACATCTCCACAGGTACTGCCCAGCCCCTAGTACCGGCTGCCTTGCGCCGTAAGTTATTTGCCACTATCCATGACCTAGCACATCCCAGTATTCGGGCTACCACACGCCTCGTAACAGAGTGATTCGTATGGACTGGGGTTAGAGCAGACTGCAAAAACTGGACACGGGCATGCATACCTTGCCAACGCGCTAAGGTCTGCTGTCACGCATACCCACCACTGGGCTCGTTTGAGGTACTGAAAGGCAGGTTCCGTCACGTCCATCTTGACCTGGACAGACTGCTCCCTCCTTCCGAGGGTTCCCGATACATTTTATTTATCATCGACTGTGTTAGTTGGTGGGTGGAGGCGATTCCAATAACAAGCCATTACCACCGACTCTGTCGCACAGGCCTTCATCACCTCCTGGATCGTGAAGTTTAGTTGCCCCCCATCTTCGGTCACGACGGACCAAGGGCAACAATTTGAAGCTGTGCTCTTTGGCAAATTATGCGATCTATGTGGTGCAAACCAATTACGTACAACCACCTACCACACGCAAAGCAATGGGTTGGTCAAGCGCTGGCACCATACATTAAAAACAGCGCTGATGTGCCACAACAGATCTTGGTCCAAAGCCCTCCCCAGGTTACTACTAGGTGTCCGTTCAGCTTACAAAATCAATTTGCAAGCCTCCCTAGCGAAATTGTTGTATGGGGAACCCCTCATCCTCCCAGCACAATTCGTCGAGAGTTCTGATCCTCCCCCACAGTCAGAACTTCCAACACTTATAGAATGCGTCTGACACTTCGCCGCGAATGTACGCCCCCCACCCACACGAGCACACACAGTCCCTCGTGCCTTCGTGCACAAAGACCTACACGTTTGTGATTACGTGATACTGCACGATGATACGGTACGACCCACACTACATGCGCCCTACTCAGGCCCACACAAAGTGATAAGCCACTCGCTGCAGACCTTTGACATTCTGTGCAACGGTGAAATACAAACAGTGTCCTTCTCATGCCTTAAACCAGCTTGGCGCCTCAACAGCGAGGCAACTTCAGAATACAACTTCCACTCCGACCATACTCTCATGCCACCTTCCATCTCTAATACCTCAAATGCACAGAACCCCCCCCCCCCCTCTGGTACCCAGGACATGTGTGATGATGCGTGTGAGACCAGTGGTTCGTGTTCTCCCCCCAGCTCAGAGGCTGCAGGAAAGGTCGCGTGTGAAGGTTTCACCCTTCCCTCCCCTCACCTTAGTGTTTCCGTCGACCGGCCGACACAGACCGACAACACCAGCGTCGCCATTTTCCACGTCGACGTGTCACCTTTTCCGGTTGAGGACCTGTCTCTCCATCTACGAAATGGGACACTGTTCGTCCTGCATGTTCCCCCCACACATTGGATGATTCAGCCACTCAGGTTACACTCCTACGCACGTTTGCAGTGCCAACGGACGCGGAGGAGGCGGCAATTATCACTTCGATCGACGAGGACGGCCACCTCTGCGCGCGCCTTTGTGCAGCTGTGTTTACGTTTCGACCGGTGATGCTCGCGAGGGTTGTTTATGTGTGTATATGTGTAATTGTGCAGTTAGAATAAATACGAGTTTCATACAAGTGGTGTTCAGGTTATTACGGCAGCTAAGTGACCTGATTCCCATATGTGGAATAATAGAAATAAAAGCAACATCTTTAAAAATTATGTGAAAGGCTTTATGAAAATAAAATTGGAAACAAGTAAATGTAAGTTTAAAACAAATAAGATATATATAAAATATGTAAAAGAAAAAATAGGTATTAACTTTAGATCTAAAGAAAGTAAAAGTAAACCCAGGAAAGGTATGCCTGAATTCATTATAGGGAAAATTTGGACAGCAGCAAAATATGAGTAAAACTGAGTATGTGGAAGATTTACTACAATTTTTGAGATACTATTGGATGATTGATTAGATAATATAGATATAAATTTTGTTATTGACAATACGGTCCAGCTGAAGTACAATTTCAAGGAAAATGACAACGTTAAAATAATTTTATAGCAGCATTCACAATATCAAATGCAAGACTCACATTGTATGATATGTTAGATAAGCTAGGAAAAGCTGTTGTATATGTATTTTGATACAGACAGTATAGTAAATATTGACACTGGTGAAATTCCCAATCCAATGTCTTAATATTAACATAGGTTACCAGTTTCCAAGTTGTACTTGAGATTTTGACTTCACCCTCATGATGACAATACATTCATGAACACATATATACTGGTTGAATGTCTATGGTCTTGTCCATTTCTCCACGCACTCAAAAACTGTATGAGCACTACGTGCAGGTGATGATCCAAATCCAAATCTTCACTCACCTTGGCCATACAGGCTTGGAATTCTGTAACAGAAATCCTGAGATTAATTCCACTGAATTACTTTATATTACCTCTGTGTTAATAGTAATGCTTCCATCTATTAACACACACCTTTAACCATTGATTCCTATTTGTCTTTAATACTGCATTTGGCAGTTCTACTTTGACCGCTTCATATGCTCCTCTGAAATGGGAATCTAACTTCTTTGAATTATGTTGTACTGTCTCATTGTGTAGTGACACTTGGTCACCTATCTGAAATGTCCTTGGATGCTCTGTCTTATAATGAGCCTTGCTTGCTTCTTTGGCCTCTTCTTTTCTCTCTCACTCTTCTATGTGCTTCATGCATTCTGGCTTTGAACTGATTTATGTAACTGTCATACTTGTACCCATTGTGGCTCTCTTTCTGTAATGGCCTTCGTACATTTGCTGTTCTTCTGAACATCAAATCAAAGAAGATATACCCTGTGCTGGTATGTGGTGCAGTGTTAAAAACAAAAATACTGCAAGAGATCCACATATCCTAGTTGCTGTGATCCTCGTTTATCAAATGTATCAAATATTCCATTATTGTTTGATGTTTCGTTTCTAATGCTCCATTCATCTGGGAATGGAAAGAAGTTGTAATTCTTAATAATTTACTCACTCTATTAAACACTTTACTCAGAAAGTTCAATCTTTGGTGCATCAATACTACTGAAGGAATGCCATACAATAAAATAATCATCTCAATAAATTTTTCTGCTATTGTATCTGCATATTGCTTCTCTAGTGAAGTGGTTACTGGAAACTTACTCAGATCATCCTGGAAGGTTAGGATATATCTGTTGCCCTATGACGTTACATCTAATGTGCTGATTATATCAATATTGCATTTGCCAAGAACAGTTGTGGCCATATCTGCAATTGTCAATGGCATTTTTGTTTTACACTGAGTATCTTATTGTGTTGCCATTTTTCATGTGTTCTGGTGTACTCTTCGATGCCCCTGTACATTCCCTTCCATGTGCTATATTCTTTTAAATGCTCCAGCAGTGTACCCCTTGGTGACCACCCAATGGATTATCATGTATTTATTTCATAATCACTGCTTTCTGCCTGTCACTCAATTACTACCATATTCTCATCTAATTCTTTGTTCTGTTATCGTTCTTTTTTGTTCTGGAATCTCTCCTCTTTACGCTTCTTTGTCAATTTCTGCATTCACTTAATGCATCTGTATTGCTGTTCAATCTACCTGGCTTATATAATCTCATATGAATTCTCCTCAAGTTTTAGTCTCCATTTTAATAACTGTGAGGACAGGTCCTTACAACTAAAAATCCAAGTTAAAGGCTCCTGATCTGCCTTAATTGTGAATATTCTTCCATATACATATGGTCAAAATTGCTTTTTAGCCCAGTCTAATGCCATACACACTAACTCCATGGCTGAATAATTCTTGTTCACTTTATTTAGGGATCTCAACGCATTAACTGTTGGTAGATCTCTACCAATTTTTCCTTGTGACAGTACTGTCCCAATGGCCCCACCACTTGAGTCTATGGGTATAATGAAAGGTTATTCAAAACTCGGATGCTGCAATGTGGAGGAATAAATTAATGTCTCTCACAATTGTTCAAATGCATTCTGCTGTTGGCCTCCCCACTTATAACTTTCATTGACTTTAAGAGTTTACGCAAGGGTGCTTCAATCTTGCTGAAGCCTTTTATAAAAGTGTGATCGTATCCTACTAACTGGACATAGCTTTCCACCTCAGTTCCAGTTCTTGGCACTGGAAATCTTTTCTACATTCTGTTCATCCAGCCCCACCCCACTGTGTTATCGTATGCCCAAAAACATCGCTTCCTTTCATAGAAATTTGCATTTGTATGGTTGCGACTTCAGTTGGTGTTCCCTTGGTCTATCAAAATTTCTCGCAATTTCTCATTACGCTCTATCATGGAACTTTCACAGCAGATAACATCGTCTAAATATACTGAACATTTCGTACCTTGTAACCCTTTTAATGAAATGTTCATCACTCACTGAAATGTACTGGGTGTCCCTTTCAAACCAACCGTCATTCTCTTGTGTTCGTAGTGGTGACAGCTGGCGCTTGAAATCTTACCCTCCCACATATCAACAGCACATTTTCAGTCTATTCATAAAAATTGATTTGTTTCGAAAGCATCGAGAGGCATAAGATGTCCAAATAACTTTTTTACCTACCTTCATTTTCTCATTGTTGGCTGCAGTTCAACACGTCTAGGGTTGGATACTTCACGCTGAAATTTTTTGACTTTATGGGTTCGAGATGATTAGATAAATTTTAAGTAAGTCTGTTGCATGACTTCTGTTTGCACTTTTTTTTTACTATGTCACAGTCTTCTATATCACACTGACTTTATGATCTCCACTTCCATAAAACAGAAATTGACATTGTTTTTTCCAAACACAAAAGCATGTCCAATTCCATCAGAGGCATGCCCACTACTCCTTCTGAAGTACTAACTACATTCAAAGGAGTTTACAAAACAAAAGAGTTAACAAACTTTCTTGAGAAAAAAAGAATCTTCACCAAGTTATATCATTTTTTGTAAATGAATCCAGAAATGAATTTAATAAATACCGTCAGATTGTGTGAATTAATAATAGGAATTTTAAGTTGGTTGGTTGGTTTTTGGGGGTTAAAGGGACCAGACTGAGAAATTTCAAGTGTGCCAGATATTTCGTAATTTCAAATGTTTCTAAAAGAATAGTAATTTTAAGTCTACATACAGAGTTAATACATATCAATTGTAATAAATTTATTTCTTTTTATACATTTTAGCCTGAATAATGCATTGTACACACAATCATATGAAATTCCTTAACTTAAACAGCTGAGATAATTTTAACCTTGACAAGATCCGAAACTACCTTTTGGTATCGATTATTTCTGTTAAAAAGAGTTAATGCTATAGGATGGTGACCCTTTACAATATCCCCCTTACAAAATTTGGAAACTGTGTTTACAATATTTTGTGACAGACTATAAGATTTTCCAAATGGTGTATAAAATGATGCCAAAAATTAGAATACAGATGTGTAGAAGTATCTGATACATATTACAGAAAACATTAGAAAAATATCTACTCTACAATTCACAATCTATACATAAATAACAACATCGCATTCAAATTTTCACATTTGTGGTACATTCTGTCCCAAGACAAATGCTACAAAGTCAAAACTACAATGTTACAACACTAAATTATAGAAATAAGTGCAGAGGCAATGTAAATTACTACAATTACAAATTGCAAGCTTACATCTATTAAGTCACACCTTCAAAATCTTCAAAATAGAAGAGAAAAAATTCAAAGCGTGAGTGTACGTCAAAAACCTGATGGCAACATGTACAGTTTCTAGTGCTCATGACATGAATGAAAAATATAACACATTCATGAACAATGTCAGTACCATGTTTGAAAACTGTTTTCCTCAAAAAGTTACTCAAATTAAACAGAAGCCTATAATAAAACCATGGATTACACAAGGAATAAAGATTTCCTGTAAGACAAAAAGGAAAATCTATCTGTCGACCAAGAATATCTCCAATGCTTTTGATTTAGCTAAATACAAGGAATACTGTAAAATACTTTTAAAAAAGTAATTCAGACATCTAAACAAATGCACTATGAGAAGAAGATAGCGTTGTCAGGGAACAAAATAAAAACAATATTGGACACAGTGAAAGAGGAGACTGGTAGAACCAGAAAGGAACAGGAGCAGATAGCACTAAGGGTAGATAACACATTAGTAACCGATGGGCATAGTGTGGCAAATCTATTTAACAAGTACTTTATACCCATGATAGAATGGGATTGTCAGGATCAGTAAATAATGCCCTTGAATATCTGAAACTAGCGTTTACAAATAGCTTCAGGTACATGAATATGCCACTCACTTCAGCAAAAGAAATAACTTCCATAATAAAATCTTTAAGAACAAAGCATTCTAGTGGTTACGATGAAATATCAACAAAGTAAATTAAGGCATGTTCTTGTGAGTTTAGTACAATTCTGAGTTACTTGTGTAACCAGTCAATTATAACTGGGACATTTTCTGACTGGCTAAAATATGCAGATGTTAAGCCTCTATTCAAGAAAGGGGATAAAGAGATACCACCAAACTACAGATCGATTTCACTTTTGCCAGCATTCTCAAAAATTTTAGAAAAAGTAATGTACAGGCAGCTTCTCAACATATGACCACAAATAACATATTATCAAGAACACAGTTTGGATTTCTGAAGGGTTCAGATATCGAGAAGGCTATTTACACCTACAATGAAAATGTACTTAATTCATTAAATAACAAGTTACAAGCAGCAGGTATTTTCTGTGATTTATCAAAGGCATTTGATTGTTTGAACCACAACATCCTTTTAAATAAATTAGAATTCTATGGTGCCACGGGCAGTGCTGCAAAATGGTTCAAGTCATACCTTGCTAACAGGAAACAAAGGGTGTCACTGCAAGGGACTAGTGAATTAAGTGATCAGTCATCATCAGAATGGGAAGAAATTACATGTGGTGTCCCACAAGGATCGATCTTAGGGCCATGGCTTTTTCTTTTGTACATTAATGATCTCTCATCAGTTACACTGCCAAAAGCAGAGTTCGTTCTGTTTGCAGATGACACAAGTATTGCAATAAATAGTATGTCGAGTGTAGTTCTAGAAAGATCTGCTAATGGTATTTTCATGGATATTAATAAATGGTTTAAAGCCAACTCACTGACATTAAACTTCGAAAAGACTCACTATATGCAATTCAGAACCTGTAAGAGGTTTCCTACCAGCATATGCTTAAAGTATGAAGAAGAGCAGATAGAAGAGGTTGACAGTCTTAAATTCCTGGGATTACAACTTGATAATAAATGCAGTTGGAAGGAGCACACCACAGAACTCCAGAATCGCCTTAACAAATCTGTATTTGCAATTCGAGTGTTAGCAGACATAGGCGACATAAAAATGAAAAAATGTCAAATGGTATAATATTTTGGGGTAACTCTTCAAGTCAAACAAAAGTTTTCAGGGTCCAAAAGTGTTTAATACATATTATTTGTGGAGTAAATTCACAGATGTCCTGTAGAAACCTCTTCAAAGAACTGGGTATACTAACTACTGCCCCTCAGTATATTTACTCCTTAATGAAATTTGTCCTAAATGACATATCTCTTTTTCCAACCAACAGCTCACTTCATACATACAATACCAGGAACAAATATGATCTGCACAAGGACTTAAAATCACTTACTTTAGTTCAAAAAGGGGTCCACCACTCAGGAACACTTGTCTTCAATAATTTGCCAGCAAACATAAAAAATTTAGTTACAAATAAAGATCAGTTTAAAAGGAGCCTGAAAGACTTACTAGTGGCCAACTCCTTCTACTCCATTGACAAATTTTTTAATAGAAACGAATGATCTATTGTATATATTCATACTATTAGTATTGTTATTTCAGCTTAAAAAAAATTGACATGTTCCACATCCACGAGGATCTCCTCAGCACGGACCTATGGAACAAAAAACTAATCTAATCAACAGACCAGTAAAATATACTCAATCATGAATAGAAATGTAACACAAAATCAATCAGCCACATAAACTAGAGTATTTAAGGATATGATGACTTATGAAAGTAGAAAACATCGAAAAAATATTAGTGCCTAAGCTTACAATGTGGGGACCGACTCATGAATCAAAACCACACCAGATACAGACCAGCAAAAATGTTTTGACTCAACAAAATTAATAAACTTCACAATCATTTCTCAATAAGTTCAATCATACGTAAAGAGTAATTATAGGAAGCATCTAGCCTTAATCAATGGTTGTATGCTCACCTTGAGCACGCACATAGGCACTCACCCACACACAGAGACCTACAGAGAGAGAGAGAGAGAGAGAGAGAGAGAGAGAGAGCGCCAGTCAGTGAGTCAGTGACCACAGATACCCAAAACAGAGTTAAGCATGAATCTGCCCACAACGCAAGTTCCAATCAGATACAATATTGCAATACTGAGGATAAATACAGGTAAACAGAATCATAATTAGCTTTCAATGACATAATCGAGTAGCTTAAAAACCAAAATCAGTGTATGAAAGCAGACATGTCTACAGCTCGTTATATTGTCTATACTAGTAGATGTTTTCCACACTATTTGTTAGTTGTGCATAAAACTAACCTATGTACATGGAGACCTAGAAGATTCATTTACAACTGATGAAAAAAATACATACTGATTTAAAGTTACATAATGTATTGGGAAGTCAATCCTCCTACTTGAAAAAACATACATTTATGTGAAATAATACTATCTTTAGCAGTCTTTGTTAACAATTTACACATCTCAGTCACAACACGGATATAGTTGACAGATGCTTGAGTACATAACCCAGCAGCTATAATCTCTTGTAAATCGACTGGTCCAGCAGGGCACAGCCATACAGCACTGTGGGAAGTTTCCTCCCCAGAGTTCTCATCATGTGCTTCAATGGATAGGTAACTTTCTGTCTAGCAGTCACATCATATCCTGACACATTGTTTTGTGTACTAAACATGCTGTTTATACCTTCTTCACATCACACAAAATATGCCCTCCACATTCATTTTCCAAAATCAGTTATTTGGGATATATGTCATGTCCGGTTAAAAATTGTTCACATATGAAATGTTGATAAACAGGATTAAATACAATAAAAAGAAATGGACTAATAAGATATTACACACAGATATGCTAAGATGTTACTCCTAATTTTTACAGTACATATTATGAACAATGTCCCATTTCTCTCTACTCATTTTGTCTCATGCCATATATGTATCAAATTCAAAAGGACAGATGTATTACGAAACATAATTATATAGTGTATGACAGATTTTAACTCAGTCAATAGATAAGATAGAACTTTAAAATTTACATCTTACATACTGCATTCATGGCAAACAAAACAGAATTACATGGTTTTATAAATCTACAGACACAGTGTATATTTTCTGCTAGACTTGGGATCATTATGCAGCCATGTTGAAAGGTCTTGTCCTTCACACTAAATGTTAACAGTACTTGACATTTTACATACTTGCTTTGTTTACCGGTACCTCCTCTTATCTTTACACCTACAATGGGCAATTTCACAAAATTCTTACTATACTGGATTTTGTCTCTAAATTTTTCATATATGCTACCTGTATCACAGTTTGCTTCCAACTGGTCAATCTCAATCTTACTTTAAGAACACCCAAAATCTGAATCATTTCCTCTGTTATTAGACACTTCAGGTAAAGGATCCCTTAGTATTTCATCAAACGCTACATCCACACTGTTTTTGCAGGGTTTTATCAACTTTGCTGGTTTCATAGCATTACTTCGGTTACTCATGTTCTCAGGTAAAGATTGAACACACTGAATGGGTTCTATAGCACAACTAACATCATGTATTACACAGGAACACAAAATATATATTACTGTCAAAATTACACTTCCTGTTTAGATCTTATTTCACTTCATTCCACCAATTTGGATACAAATTTTTACTAAGTACAGCTAACTTACTCCAGAATGCACATTTATCTATGTTATCATCAATCTGGTCCAAAACAAACTTCAAAAAAGTTTTTACCTTTATTCTCTAGGCTTACAGATAACTCACTTTTATGTTTGTGTCATTACTCTGCATGACATTAATGAAAAAGTTCTTTGACTGGACTGGTATTACATGACTCTCACTTAAATCATCAATCCATCACTTACCTTAGCTGCATTCACAAATAACTGAAACGTCATTATTCTTAAACTCCACAATACCTGATACTCACCAGCATCTTCATATTTTTCCAAAATTACTTTATCAACAACATAATTAACAATGCAAGTCTCATCACCATCAAAGTCACACACTTCACTTACATTCATTTGCAATGAGCTACCAGTCTCAGACTTACCAAACTCAGTTACTTCACAGCTCTCATTCACATCTACATCAAAAAATTCAGGTCCAATACAGTCATCATCTGTTTTACACACATCAGTAGCATTGTTTTCTGACCAAGAGAAGAAATCATTCATGCATGTTACATCAAAATTTTCATTATTCTCACATTCTGGTTTGTGATTAGTACCTACATCACCATAATTAAACATAATACCTCAAAACTTTTGATCAAAACATAAATGAGAAATCTGATATTCCTTCTGTTCAGCCTCAGATAAATGTGCCACATTATTAACACTGTTATTGTTGTCTAATTGCAAGTGCAAATTGGGTGTCCGGTACTTGTTTCCTAACTCCAAAACTGTGGACCTTCATTTAAGTGGACTGCCATTTCCTGAATAGTTACCTCCATGATTATTTTGCCTATTAAACTGCCCATACTTATCCCCATTATTCCTATTCTGCTGATGTTCAAAATTTCTGTCTCTATTACCATTTTGACCCTGATAGAAGTTACCACTGCCTCTGTTTCTGTAGTTATTACCATTGTGATCTCTATGATTTCAATTATTATGGTACATGCTTCTTTCTACTGCTCTATCCAGCCTGTCAACATACCGTTCAAACTGTTCAAGACAATCATCAGGCCCATGCACTAAACACCACTGCAATCTCTCTGGTAATCTCCATTTGAGTGCATCAATCAATTTTATTTCATCAAATGGTTTGTCAAGGTGTATTAGTTTCTTAACATGATTCTTACAAAGCTCTTTCAGAGTACCATCCCAATCCCTATAATTAGGACGAATCAGAAATTCACTTTTAATTCTCCCCTGTTCAGCTTCTGACCAAAACTTATCAAAAAAAAAAAAAAACTTTTTCAAAACTTTGAGATGTTTCCCACTGACTTAAATTCAGATTTACCCAAGACACAAGACAGAGATTCACCTTCAAGACATCTTTTAACAAATTTAATTTTTTGACTGTCACTCATGCCCAACACAAAAGTATCTCTACAGTGGTGGAGAAAAACCACAGGATGTAAATTGTCTGATGGAGAACTTTTGATTGGAATGTTGGACCATGCAATACCATTGTTTGAATACAGATTTTTATTAACACAATTTTCCTGAACTGCTGATTTTTTTATCTAGAACATTTACATTAGTCTGCATACTGTCTTCAAAATTTTAAGTTTTTTTGATCTAAAATACTTAAGTTCTGTTCCATTCTTTCCACTACAGTCTTTTGTTCAACTCTGATGTCATTAACATTCTTATCCTGATTTGCGGATTATGCAACTAACTCTTTTCCAAAATAATTTATTTTCTAATAAATCGACTTTTTGATTCACACTTTTTAATCCACCTGAAAAACTATTTTTCTAGCTCCAGAACATGATTACTTAGTTGGACAATTTGGTATTGTACCCTGTCCATTTTATTATTTTTTCAGTTTTTATATCATTTAATTGTGAATGAAGTTGCCAGCATTGTCCATCCTCATTACAGTTAACTGCTCATTAACTGCACTAAATTTGCTGTTATCCGTGTTCATTTCCTCGAGTTTTGCCAAAATTAACTGCAAAATATTGGTTTTTACTGTTTCTTTGCTGACTACACTTTCACTTGGTCCAAGCATGTCCTTGTTGGGTCCTACATCTTTCACTTCTACATCACTACTACCCTCATCTCTATTCGTGTTCCTAGCAATCATACCAGCCCAAAAAAAAAAAAAAATAATAATAATTTCACAAACAGTTTGTACTTATGTTTTCTTTTATTTTTGATGTCCCTTGTCTAGTTGTAAAGTCCTCTTTCAATTGATCGAGTCCGTCATTGATGGTAGTGTCTTGTCACTGTTGATACAACGTTGTTGGGCAGTCCTCGGTCTTCTTTCTTCACATGTTTGTGACTTCATTTATATGTAAACTGCAAATGACACAAATCAATAGTCCCTTCTTCTTCTGTAATGCACAAAACTTCATTAGCAGTCAACTGATCCCAGGCGATGCCCACAATTGTAATCTTACCCTCCCACACATCGCCAACACATTTTCAATCTCTTCATAAAAACTGATTTGTTTCAAAAGCATCAAGAGGCATGAGATTTACTTATACAAATAACTTTCTTACTTTACTCATTGTTGGTTGCAATTTGTCATGTCTACGGATAGATTCTTCAGGCTGAAATTTTTTTTTTAATTTTTTGGGTTTCGGATGACTATATAATTTTTAAGTAAGCCTGTTGCATGCTTCTGTTTGCACTTGTTTTTTATTATGTCACAGTCTTCTATGTCACACTGACTGTAGAATCTCCATTTCCATAAAACAGAAATTTAAATTGTTATTGCCAAACATAAAAACACATCTGATTCCATCAGAGGTATGCCCACCACTCCTGCAGTATTAACTGTGTTCCAAAGAGTTTACAAAACGAAATGGTTTACAAACTTTCTTGACAAAAGAATAATCTTCACCATGTTATATCATTATTTTGTAAATGAATCCAGAAAAAAATTTAATAAATATCTTCAGATTGTGTAAAGTAATAATAGGAATTTTAAGTGTGCCAGACATTTCATAATTTCGAATGTTTCTAAAATAAGAGAAATTCAAACAGTATATACAGAGTTAACACATATATATTGTAATAAATTCATTTCTCTTTGTACATTTTAGCCTGAATTATAATGTATTGCATACAAAATCATATGAAATTATTTTTAGTTAAACAGCTGAGATAATTTTAACCTATATAAGACTTGATAATACTTTTTGGCATCGTTTATTTCCGTTAAAAAAGTTAGTTGTAGTGGTAGTGGTAGTGGTGGTGGTGGTGGTGGTGGTGGTGGTGGTGGTGGTGGTAGTAGTAGTAGTAGTAGTAGGAGGAGGAGGAGGAGGAGGAGGAGGAAGAGGAGGACCTTTATTCATCCATAGATCTCTTTTTACAAGGATGACAAGCATGTCAAAGTATTTATACACACACACACACACACACACACACACACACACACACACACACACACACAAAACAAAACGAAACAAAACAAAACAAACCTGAGTCAGAATCCCTCTATAATGTGAGAGATGTTGAGCTCAGAAAGAGGAAGAGGCGTTAGTATTGTGCTATGCATAGCTTGGGGGTAAGTATTGTAAGTATTTCTACAAAGGAAAAAAGAAGGAAAAAATAATGTGAAGGTGCTGAGTGGAATAGTGGATGTTTTATAATCATTAGTATTATTTATTTGTATAACTTTTTTTATCAAACCCCTAACTGTTTTCCTAAGTAATCCTTCAATGTATAAAATGTATTGCATAACAGGTACCTTTTAGCTGCCTTCTCAAATAAGTGTACTTTTGAAATGTCTTTAATCTCTTTTGATAATTTATTGTATATTTTTATTCCTTGGTAGAAAATGATATTTTGAGTTTTATATTTATTTCTTCTTGGTAAATGTTAAGTTTTTGAAATGTTTTTAATCTCTTTTGATAATTTATTGTATATTTTTATTCCTTGGTAGAAAATGATATTTTGAGTTTTATATTTATTTCTTCTTGGTAAATGTTAAGTTAAATCTAGCTCTTGTTGCATGGTCATGGACAGAGCTGTTTGTGCAGCAATTACCAATGTTATTTTTGATGTATACAACTGATTGGTAAATTACTCACATGGAGCTGTTAAAATCCCCAGTGTTTTGAGCAGATCTTTACAATGAGCTTGAGTAGTATTTTTGGTTATTATTTTTATGGCTCTTTTCTGGAGTCTGAAAATTGTGTTCATATTTTGTGTATTTGTTCCCTAAAAAAGATTACTATAGCTAAGAATTGAGTGTACATATGAATAATATGCAACTAAAAGACACTGCATGTTACACACTGATGATACAATTCTAAGAGCATAACAAGCTGATGACATTCTATTTGCTAGTACCTTTGTGCGTTCACACCACTACAACTGAGGATCAGTATTCATTCCTAAAAATTATGCATTTGTTACACAGTCTATAAAGGTGCCATCTACATTTAATTTAATATTGTCATTTTCCCTCCCCAAACTGAAATTAATGGCATCAGTTTTCTTTATGTTCAATGTCACTTTATTGCTTATTGACCAATCATAAACTTCCTTGAGAGTTTCATTTGCTTTCCCTGCAAAGAGCCCTCTTCTTTTCTCAGTGACTATAATATTGCTGTCATCAGCAAAGAGAACTTTTTTACCATGAGTAACACTACTGAGAAAGTCATTGACATATATCAGGAATAGTATTGGTCCTAATATGCTATCTTGCAGAACCCCTATATTAACGTATTTTGGTTCGGATAAGTGGTTTACTAAATGTTTAAATCTATTTGAAGTATGTGTCATTTTTACTCTTTGTACTCTATCTGCTATGTATGATCGAAAACAGTTATTAGCTAACCCTCTTACTCCTAACATTTCTTATTTGTTTAATAGAATCTTGTGGTTGGCTGTATCAAAGGCCTTAGAAAGATCCAAAAATATGCATGTGACAGCCTCATCTTCATAAGAGCATCAAGTACAACTTCTGTGAATTCTACTGTGGCTGACTTCATATTTTTGCCACTTTGGAAACCAAACTGTGATTCACTTAAAAGACTGCATTTATTCAAGTAATTCATCACACTGTCTTTTGTAATTGCTTCAATTATTTTTGAGAATGGTGACAGCAGGAAAATGGGCTGGGAATTTTCTGTCTTCTGCATTACCTTTCTTAAGCAAAGGTACAACTCTTGCCTGTCTTAACAGCTCTGGAAATATCCCTGATGTGAAGGATTCATTTATTATACTTGTTAAGGGGCATTGTATAATCCTTATGCAGTATTTCAGTACAGACATTGGCGCTTCATCTAAGCCTACTCAATTTTATTTTTTAGTTTTTGAACAGTTTTATTGATTTCATTCTCTGTGGTTGGAAGTAACATCATTGTATTTAGTGCAACATTATTTACAGGTGTTATATTTGTTTTGGGGAATTTTTGCTGTAACTTCGCTGCAATACTTGAAAAATGCTCATTTACGTAGTTTGCTAAGTGTTGTGGATCATTTATTACCTTACCCCCTCCCTCAGCAGTATGTTATTCTGAATTTGTTTGCCTCTCCTATACTGCTTTGCTTTTATTCTCTGTATTATATATTATTTTGTCATTAAATGACTATTTCCAGCAATCTGCACCCTCTATAGATCTTTTTGTATCTATGATATAAATTTAATAATTCTGGGTCATTGCAAATCTTTTTCGTGGACCTGAGGTTTTTATGTGTTTGTGAGGCCTTCTTAATACCTACTCTTATCCATCTGTTTTTGCGAGATGTTGATACAGAGATGTATATTTTTGGAAATGTGGAGAATTTAGGGAATTTCATATTCACATTGGTTTCCTTATACAGTAATCCCAGCTTTGTTGTTATTTGAAAGAGATGGTCTGATAGCCCAAGATCTTTTACAGCTACAACACATTTTTCCCTGCTCACATGGTCAATTACTGATGCAGTCATTGCACTAACCCTTCTTTCACTATTGACAAATAGGGACATGCCAAAATTTTGAAGGATATTTATGATATTAGTGTTGATGTTAATGTCAACACACGGAATTATGTTGACCTTTGTACTTGAGACTTTATCTATAACTTCTGTTAATTTATTGAAAAAAGTGTCCACACTACACTGGGAGATCTATACACGTGCAAAATGATTAATTTCTTGGTGATATCTAACCCTGTTAATTCAATGGCTGATATTTCAAAGTGTTTGTCTTCACTTACTATACTGAGGTCATGTCCTGATTTGAACTGTGTTCCCTTTCTGATATAAATGCATGATCCTTCACCCCTTGAAGCAGTTCTGCAGTAAGAGTTTGTGCTTTCATGCAATGATAACACTACATGTTGGATTTCTGTGTCTCTACGCCAGTGCTCAGTAACACAAACTACTGTACAGTTCAAAGATTGGAGCTCAACTTCTAATAGTTGTATTTTATTTTTTATTGATTACATGTTTTGATGGAGGATTGTTAAGTCTGTGAAATGCCCCATGTTACTCTTTCCAATGGTTTGTTTTTCTTCGTGACATCTAGTATGTGTGATATTTGAAGTGTTAAAATCTGTCTTGTGAGTGATTGTTTCAGTATTTTTTAAACTGCTGTAGATACTCTTTAGGCAGGGGAACCTGTTGTCTGGATTTATCCTGAAAAAGACCTACTTTTCCTACCCATGACAACAGGAATTTGACCATGTGTGGTCCGACATCCACCCCCCCCCCCCTATACTTTCATGAATCAGCTGTACCAATCTTCCCTTCCCAGTCTTGCTTAAGTGTAGGTCATCCCTAATGAAACCACATCTGTTGACAGTCCCAATAGGCACCAGAGCAACATTGGTTGTCCTCAGAGTCATCCCTAACCCCACATTGATTCCCCTCACAGCTCCATCAGGGTGTGGTCGATCATGATGTCAGAATAGCTCAATGAAGTGTATGTTGGTGCCATGAGTCAGGGAAGCTATCCTGCCCTGGTCACCACTTATGTCATATGCCCCATCCCTGTCCATACTGTTTCCCACCCCACCCACTATCGCTACATGGTCCTCTTTTGTAAAGTCCTTACATAAAGACCCTAAGTCCTCTATCACATGACTTAGCGCTGCATTTGGCTTGAAGATATTGGTGGCCTCGTACGCTACCGCTGAACTTTCCTGTAACTGCGAGCCTACACCTCACCTATGGCTACTACCTAGCAGCAGCACTTTTTTCTTCTTAACACTTTGTACATTCCTAGGATTCTTGGCCTTAGTTGAAGTGTGCTGCTCCTCGTTCTAGCTGAGACTCTCCTCCACTTAACTCTGGCAGTTGTAGATACCCGTTTTTGGTGTTGATAAAACTATCAGATCACATTCTCTTTCTTCCTCTTCTCCTACCCGCTGCCAGTTTCCAACCACCCTCCTCCTCCTATCTCCCTTGATCCTTATCAGTTCCTTCCTTGCTTCCTCCAGCTGTGACTGAAGGACACATATTTTCCTTTCCTGTTCCCCAATCAAAATGTTCCTACTGCATACTCTGCAGTTCCAGGAGAGAGTCTCCTCTGTTCTACCAACATTCTCCCCCCCCCCCCCCCCCCGTGAAAATACTTTACAAGGTTGGCAACAAATCCCTCTACTCACGACCCTATAACAGCTCCCACATTTCTCACTCATAGTCAGTTTCGAAAGAATAATTAAGTTTAAGGAATGTTTTAAATTTGTCAAGGACGCAAGATTGGCTGTGTGTAAACAAAAACCGACACAAAGGTCTCATGTGCAGTGGTTATTGTTTTTGTACTGATTTAGAAATACAATGACAGAAGAATGAATTTTAATTACTTTGCTTTTAGAGAATTGACGTTACCAAGCGTGTTTGGTCAGGTTTTTAGACGTTTATGATTTGGAAAATTTAGGCCTAGATCGCGTCTATGTAACTAGTAAACAATACGAAATGTGTTAGCTAAATACCATTTACAAATGTTTAATTGCTGTAGGATTGTGTCCCTTTACACGCTGAAAACTATTTTCTCCATCCTGGGGGCCTATTAATATGCGATGGTAGCTACTTGGTAAGTCCAATGTGGAAAAATACTTGGCCCTCCCTAACTGGCCCAGTATCTCTGATACGTTTGGGATTCCACTACGGAAATCTCATTTACTTTTCTGTAATCTGTTACCAATCTATACTTCATTTGCCCACTGACACCAATTCCCTTGGAATTAGAAGAACCGGGTGATCCAAGCACCTTGACTCTCCACAATAACATCATCAGCCACCATTTGCTCCATTTGTTCCCATAATCTCTGTCTGTGTCTTTAGGGTCCGACACTGAAACCTTGCCTTTGTGCTCCAGTAGTGCTGGAAGGGTATGCTTTACAGTTTCTGTAAATGACAACCTGTCCCCTTCCAAATGAAGTGCATCACAATATTCATTGCACAACTTCTGCAACTCATGTTTGCAAGTTTCCCCAAACTTGAGTGATGAGGTTCTTATACTTCTACGCCTGTTGTGGTTCCTCTAGTACCCTTCACACTGTAACTTCATTGCATAGCGTTTCAATTGCTCATTGTACAGAGCTCAAGTCACACTCTTTCTCTCTGGTATTTAATACACTAATAATGCACTCTCCTTACATGTGTTGTACTTATACTTCACGAACAAATATGCCTTATATTACTTATTGTTTCAGCACTATGATCTCTCATTATTCTGAAATTGTCTTGTGTCTTTCTATTCTAATTCTCATAACTTTCTCCTCTCTTGGTCTGATGATTCCACTTTTGTTGCTACTTTCACTTTCCTGACTGTGCGTCACCTCATTCGATCTCAGCTTGTTACTTTCACCAATAGTACCCTGTCGCTTTAAATCTTCTCAGTATGGACTATCACATTGTCTCCTTTCACAATTTGCCTTATTGTGCCCTTATTTTCCAATGTGCGTCCCTCTGTCTTGTTACATTTTGTGATCCTATTTGTCTCTTTGTTGCCTCATGTTCTGGCAGCCAACAAAGGAATACTCTACCCCAGGGACGGCCACGGCCTGCCAAACTGCAGATGTGCTGCACGCGTGCCGTCCAGGGCTCGGTCCACCTCACCACTACTTGGCTTTCCTCGGTCTTTCGCGGCACGGCGCGACATTAGACTAGCTGTGCGATGCGACATCTTTCCATCCGGCATAGGGAACATTAGTTGATTCGTAGTGGCAGCCATGTTTATTCCTCGTTATTTGTTAGCGATTCGTAGGAAGTTTATAAGTACTGTACAGTGGTTGTTGCAATGGAACACACGCTCACAAAGAGGCGGGGTAGTGACACAACGTCACGAGCCTTCAGAGCTGAATGGGAATTGCAATATTATTTGAAGAGAAGGATGAAAATTCTCAATGTCTATTATGCAGTCGCATACTCGCCGGGCACCACAAATCTGCAATAGAATGGCATTATAACACCACACACAAAGGACTTAATGATTTAGTTGGGTTGATAGATCAAACAAGTTGGCGGAATTAAGAAGACGTAGTGTTATGCAGCGAGACGGACCGAACGCGAGTACCACTTACAAATCTTTGAGTTTCTGATGTTTGTATTTGTACATATTTGTCGTTAAAATTCGGATTTAGAGTTCACTCAATTTTTGTTTCCTTTTTTTAGCCTGCAACTGAACGTAGCGACCTGTCTTTAAGAGCAAGCTACAAAATAGCGCTCAAAATTGCAAGAGCGAATAAGCCTTTCAGTGATGGTGATTTCATCAAGGAGTGTATTGTTGAGGCAGCAGAACTCTTGACGCCACTGGAAGTAAAGAAGTTTAGTGAAATTAGTCTTTCCAGACACACAATAGCTCGCCGCATATCTGGCATGGCAGCGGATGTCTACAGGCAGTTAATTGATAGTGCTTGCAAGTTTATTGCATTCTCGATTGCTTTGGACGAGTCGACCGACATTTCGGACACAGCATAACTAGCGATTTATGTTGGTGGAGTCGACACAAATGTGCACGTGACGGAAGAACTATTAGATTTAGTACCAATGAAACACACAACGAGGGGTAGACTTGCTAAAAGCAGTTGAAGCCGTTGGCCTGAATTGGAAAATGTTAGTTTCAGTCACCACGGATGGAGCGCCAGCAATTCGAGGTGCTTAAAATGGGCTTGTAGCATTGTTGCGTAAAAAACTAGGACGATCGACAGAATATTTGTACAGAATTCATTGTTTTGTACACCAAGCAGCTCTTTGTGCTAAGTATGCAAATTTGGAGCACGTGATGAAGTTGGTCACCATAGTACATTTTTTGAAGTTGCATGGCTTAGTACACCGCCAGTTTCAACAGTTTCTCATGGAACTGAACGAAGAGCACGGGGATGTTATTTAGCACTGGGAAATACGTTGGTTAAGTCGAGGATCATGCCTCGAAAGATTTTTCAATTTAAGACTCGCTATTGTTGAGTTCCTGAAGGAAAAAGGAAAGGCAGAGCCAAAATTAGAAGATCCAAAATGGATTGCAGACCTCGCCTTTTTAGTTGATCTGACTGCACACTTGAACGCTCTCAATAAGACTTTGCAAGGTGAGTAGCAGCTTATTTCTGATCTGATGAAAAAAGTGGATGCATTTAATAAGAAACTCGCATTGTGGAAGAAATAACTCTTGAAAATGAATACCGCCCATTGCCCTAGGCTCTCTAAAGTCAGAGAGAACGCAACTTCTGACGAATTCGTTTCTGTGTTGGAGGAACTACAGGCACAAATTTCTAAACGTTTCCAGGACACTGCCAGTCTGACATCTGGTTTTGGAACTATTTTCTAGACCCTTTGCCGTTTCAGTTGAAAGAACTCCAGTGCATTTGCAAATGGAATTGATCGATCTGCAGTGTAATCCCCGTTTAAAAGACAAGTCCAGGAATTTTACGAAGGTTTTCCTCGGGAAGAGTATCCCCGTCTCCACAATGAGGCTGCAAAAGTTATATCAGTGTTTGGATCGGCGTATGTGTGCGAAAGGTTTATTTCGATTATGAAACTAAATGAGTCAGGATTACGTGGCAATCTGAGTGACGAAAATATGAGAAACTGTCTGCATTTGTCCGTGTACCGTCAGTTTGTGCCGGATATGTACTTTATTATGTCTACAGTGAACAAAAATAATTAAATTAATGGTGATAATTTTGTTGTATTTGTCATATGTTTTGTTGAGAATTGTAGTTATTGCAAATTTTGTACAGTAGTTCCAGAATATAAAATTTGCTTGTTTCACATGTAGTTGGAATCACTTATTCCACGTCATACTGCATGCTGTAGACCGGTTTTGAGCGAGAGTACTCGCGTCTGCTCAGGCACGTGCTCGCGAGCAGGTGCAAGGTCGCGGAGTAGGGAAGGAGGGGAGGGGAAATGCGCGCGCACGCTTGAATAGGGCCGCAGCATGCCTATTGAATTCGCGCCTTTTTACTGTGTAACGTTTAAAGTACTACGATCAGCTCAGATAACAGTCACTTCGCTGGTTAAGAATCATGTCAAGTCGCCGTTGTGTAACCCCAACCATGCTTTCGCAGTTCAACCCCCATTGGGATGAATTATATCAGTTTACAGAAAAAGATGGTGTTGCAAAATGTTTAGTATGTCACAAAACGCTGAATTCTTTTAGGAAATTTAATTTGCAGCGACATTATATGTCGTACCACGCGAAAGACCACGGAAGTGGAAAATGTGATGGACCAGATCGTGCACAGGGAGTTATTAAACTTAAAAGGAAGCTATCCGAAGATGATCTGGACGATGAAGAAAAATCAACCGAGGCAGCTCTCAGAGTGAGTTACAACATTGCTTTGCTTTTAGCAAAAGCCCTGCGCCCCTTCACTGATGGCGATTTAATAAAAGAATGTTTGGTAGTTGCAGCGGAACATTTGTGTCCATCTCAAGTTGAACAGTTTCGCATTGTGCCATTATCTAACATGACCATTATGTGTCACATACAGGACATGGCAGACGACGTCCAGAGCCAGCTTGCAAATATCTGTAAAGATTTTATGGCGTATTCTCTAGCTCTGGACGACAGTGTTTATATCACTGGAACAGCACAGCTTGCCATATTTATTAGAGGTGTTAATAGAGATCTTCAGGTGAGGGAGGAGCTCCACGATGTAGTAGCCATGAAGAACACTACAACCGGAGGTGATATTTTAAGTAGTGTTGAAGAAAGTGTTGAAAATATAGGATTGTCGTGGAATTCTTTAGTTTCAGTGTCTACAGACGGTGCACCAGCGACGACAGGGAAAAAATTAGGTTTCGTTGCGCTGTTGAAGGAGAAAATGCAGAAACTGACCATGCCAAATGAAATAAGGGGCGTTCACTGTGTGATCCACCAGGAAAAATTATGTGCAAAGAGTATCGCTCTAAAAAATGTGATGAGTGTTGTTGTTCGTACAACCAATTATATAAGGAAGCATGGGCTACAACACAGGCAATTTAAAAGCTTTCTTGAGGATGTAGAAAGCCAGTATGGTAGCCTGCCTTAATACAGTGAGGTCCGCTGGCTTAGTCGTGGAGAATTATTAAATCGATTTCTTTGCCTATTAGATAAGATAAATATGTTCATGGAAATAAATAACGCGTGTTCCTGAATTGAAAGAGCCTTCATGGAAATGTGATCTCGCGTTCTTAGCAGATTTAACTAGCCATCTGAATGCTTTGAATATTTCACTACAAGGTAAAGATCTGCTAATTACTCATTTCATAGATCGAATACGAGCTTTTAAAATGAAATTGACACTTTGGGTGAGTCAGCTGGAAACAGGAAAACTAGCTCATTTTCCTAAATTATCATCCATGCAAGATGTTCACTAAGACTGTGAACGTTATTCACATAGTTTAGTTGCCCTTAAGGAAGAATTTGACCATCGCTTTCAAGATCTGACAGCACTAGACAGTGATTTTGAACTGTTCTCCTCTCCATATTCGTCGAATATTGAAGAGATTCGTCCTGAGCTGCAACTAGAAATTATTGACCTGCAGTGTGACACAGAATACAGAGACAAATTTTAGAACAAGAAAAACATTTTGGAATTCTACAGTCACTTCCCTCAGGATAGATTTCCTCATTTGCACAAACTGGCGGCTACAATTATATCAATGTTCGGTTCCACGTATGTTTGTGAACAACTGTTCTCTGCAATGAAATGTAACAAGACGCGCCTGAGAAACGCATTGTCTGATCGAAATTTGAACTGCACGCTGCGCCTACAATGCAAAAGAACAATTACTCCAAACATAGATGCAATTGTAAAGGGCAAGAAGTACAAGATAACCGAGAATCCCACACTTCAGTGACACCTTTTATTGTGTAACAGTTCACAAATTAATACGAATGTAGAGGCATACACTAAGCTAATAAAGTTATGTGGCACGTGTACATTCTCCTTTATTTGTTTCATTTGTCGCAGTAATAATTCGTGAGTGATATCCCTGCAGGTGGCCGCGGATTTACATTGACTGGCGGCAGCTGTTGTGTGCCCCACGTGACTCTCCCCCCTCTCCGCTCTGGTCCGGTAGTGGGGGTAGCGTGCTCGCGCTGCTCCGTGCTCGCACCTTGCTGCTCACAGCTTGCTCCGCGAGCACGTATGTTGTGAAGCCCTGCTGTAGACTACTTTCAAGTCTGTTTCTATATCTCAGCTTAAATGTTGTAAGAATTTTATGAGTGACGATGTGAGAAGCATGATATTGTTGGTGTAATGCAGTTTCAAACCCAGCGTTATTGTTATTTTTCTGTAGGTGTACGAACAGCCAACAAAGATTCAGTATTGCTCAACATGATGTGTTGTACAGAGCTTAATATTATCAAATGTTGTAATAAGAAACTAAGCCACATGCTAGCAGGGCGATGTTCTTTACACGAATGCACCTTCGCGTGCGGTGTGTTCGTAGTTCCGCGCATGCGCGCGCACTCAGCTGGTGTGGTAGTGGGGCACGTGTGACGTCAGAATGGAGCGATCCGCACGCGTGTGAAACCTCGGCACGTGTGCCACGTTCTTGGCCATCCCTGCTCTACCCATAAATTCTAATTACCTCCTCATTGTAATTAATCAAAACCATGCATTTCCTCAGGAAGTCCCTTCCTCCATCATATGGAATCTCTGATCCTCTTATGGCATGGTATTCGAGCTTCACTGGCACTCTAGCACTCTGCAGTTCCCAATGTGTCTACTGTACGTTGTAACACACTCTTCAGTCTATGGATATTTTTCCTGTTAATTACTAACTTCCTCATGAGTCTCTCTTCTTTTATGAAGCTTATATGCGCCCCAGTATCCATTAATAACAATATTTTTTTTCTTAACTCATAGCAATAGGCCGTCATAATTTTGTTCTTTGCTTCACTATCTATGATTAATTTTTGCCCATTTTGCCACAGTAATGTAACTGCGTTATGTCCAACCCTGTTAGTTTCTCTTTCTTTCCCCATGTGGCCTTTGAGGCTTTTCTCGGCATTGATACATTTTACGCCCACACTTGTTACACACAAAACATTTTAAAAAATCTACTCACCAAGCGGCGGCAGGGGAAAACGTACACAAAAGGATTTAACTTACACAAGCTTTCGGAGCCAGTAGTTCCATATTCTGTCAGAAGAGCTGAAGAGAAAGGAAGAGGGGCGAAAAAAAAGGACTACAGAGGTTTAAGGAAAAGGGGTACAGTTTTCACCCAGAACCCCGGGTCAGGGGAGAATTACTGGACAGGATGAGAAGGAAAGACTGATTGTTGGGGGCTGCACTGGACGAGATCTGAAAACCCTCTCCCCTGACCCGGATTACTGGGTGATTTTTCTGAACTGTACCCATTTCCCTAAATATCTCCAGTCCTTTTCTTTCACCACTCTTCCTCCCCCTTCAACTCTTCTGCCAAAAGGAGCCACCACTGGCTCCTAAAGCTTGTGAAAGTTAAATCCTTTTGTATCTGTGTTCCCCTGCAGCTGCTTGGTGGGTAGATCTCTTTATCTGTCCATATAAACTATATTGTCAATAACTGATTATTTTCGTTGTTATATTAGCCTTTGTCGCCATCATTCCTTCTTATATAACCATCTTATCAGACTTTGTTCTCGTCTGTCTTGTTCAAACTATCGTCTGTTTTCTACCTTTTGTGCTAGTATTCCGAATGTTTATTTACCTGTACCACACAAATTAACACTTTGCCCACACATCTTTTCTAGTACCAGTTTTCGTGCACATAGATGGGCCCAGTGTTATTTGCGAATTTCCATATACAGCTATTTTCTTTCCCACCCTATCTATATGCAGTTCTTTCACGTTTTTGTGCGTTTTCTTTTCGCCTAACCGCTCTGATCGACTTCTACTGCCATCTCCAACATTACTTCATTTGCCAAGCGAAATAATTTACATTATCTCCTGCGACTTTCTCTTTCTGTCTGGCCACTTTTTAAAATTTAGTCTCCCTTCATAACTTTGCCTATCTGTTTTTGTTTTTCTGTTTACAATCACTTTTTGGTATCATATAAACCATTCTTGTGGCGAGAAGTTCTTGTCCACTCATTGCCCCTTGTTAATCATTGTCTGTTCTCAAGATTTTCGTGCGAATTTTTCTGATTTTTCCAAATTTTCCCCTGCTTTTCTTCTGTTCTATCTTTTTCCAGCCTCTGCCTCTCGTTTATGCCAATTCCACCATTTCTAATGCTCCAAACTGTCCTCTCTTGCCGTGATGAATCCGTTCTCTTCAAAAACATGGCTTCACACTATCCAAATTAAGGTCCCACATTCTGTTTCTCGAAATCTGCTTGTACCTTGGAATTACTCCCTAAGTCTCTGTTTCTGGATGCAATTCTACTCTACACCAGCCTCTTTTACAGTTTCAAATACAGCCATCTCTTGCACTTACCCAACTAATCTGTGATCTATATGCCTCATCTGCCAATTTCCACTCCACCAAATTTCTCTGCTTCTACAAGATCATGCACTTATCCGCCTCTCATGTTTCCCTGGATGTTATCTGCCAAGCCAACTTCGGACTGCAACAACATTCCAGGCTTCATCTCAAAAAGCTATCCCACCTTCTCCTAAGCTATCTCCTGTCCCTCTGCCACTCCCCAAACAGCCACATTATCAACCACCACTCCTCCCCTACAAACCTAGCTTGGCAACTTCCTTAACATCCTACAGCCTTCACCACTGCCTTCCAAACCTGTAACATCTCGTAATCACAAGAACCAGTCACAACCATAACGTGTTCTCAACCTCTCGTCCAAAGTGCTCTCCCCCCCCCTGAATTATCTGTATTATTCAAGGGTCTCACTTGAAGCCCTCAACCTGTATTTGCTACTTTGGTGAAGGACATACTTTCCTTTACATGTAAAGCCAACTGGAAATATCACTTTGTAACCCATTCCCCAAACCTTTCCAACAGCAAATCTGACATTAAACCCTGCCTTGAACGGCTACGTCCACAATCCCAACTTTATCCACCACCACTACCTCAGAATCATCCCCTACAAGCCTTCCAAGAATTCCTCACATCCAGGATTGCTTCACAATCTTTCCTAAGGTCGGTACAACAAGACCCTAACCTATCCTCTGCAGAATTCTAGGTTCCCTAAAAGCTCATGACTCCATCATTATCCTCCCAGCAGACAATGGATCTACCACTGTGGTACTTGACTGACAAGAGTACGTAAGTAAAGGTGTATGCTAGCTGTTTAACACCTCTACATACAGCATTGCCACCCAGATCCCGTCCCTGTTATTCAACCTGACCTGTAGTCCCTTCTAAAGACCTCAGGCCCGTCACAGGGACTTACACCTCAATCCATAGAACTTCTTACCCCACCCAAACCACGCACCCCCTCCCTTTTACCTTCTTCCTAAGATCCACAAACCAAATCACCCTGGTCCTACTATAGTTTCTGGCTTCAAAGCACCCACCGAACAGATATCTGCCTTAGTTGATCAACACCTGCGACCCATAGTACAGAGACTTATGGTTGGTTGGTTTGTGGTGGTCAAGTGGTCCAGACTACAAAGGCCATTGGTCCCCTTGTTCCATGACCATAAAAACTTACAAGGCGTAAGAACAAGAAAGACACATACAAAGACCAGAAAACAAGAACATAAAAGCACACAGAGATTTACAGTGGTTCTCCGACCATGAAAACAAAAAAGGAAAAGACAACCACCAAGAAACACACTAAAAACCAGAATCTAAAACCTAGGCCAAAGACAAGACTCAACACAAAAGACACAAACCCTTAGATCAAGCGATAAAAGCCCCCTGCATGAATAAAACTCAAAACTAGGTTTGCCATTGCAGCGTCATCCGATAAAAGTGCAGGGAGCGTATCAGGCAGTGCAAACATCTGCCTGAGTGCAGTTACATTGGACAGGCCAACAAGATGTGGACCACTGTCAACTCTGCTCCACAGTGACAGAGAGGTGGGTCCTCATAGCGCAAGAGGTGACCATGCGTCAGCCAGGTGTGGTCAATGCATAGCCGACAGAGAACAACTGACTCCTTGTGGGAGGCTTGCAAGGAGGAGTGCCACGCACCAGTAGTCTCCTTGACGGCCCAAAGTTCGTTGGATGAAGGCAGGGTGCGCCATTCTTCACCCCAGGTGCAAAGTACCTTCTGCTGCAAAATTGACCTGATGTCGCTCACTGAAAAGCCAATCTCCAAGGCCAGTACACCAACAGCCTGTTTGGCCAGTGTGTCAACACGTTCATTTCCTGGGATGCCAACATGACCCGGTGTCCACACAAAGACCACATAGTGGCCGCAATGGGCAAGGGTATTGATGGACTCCTGGATAGCCATCACCAGATGTGAGCGAGGAAAACACTGGTTGATAGCTCGTAAACCGCTCAGGGAGTCTCTACAGATAACAAAGGACTTACCTGAACAGAAGCGGATATGCTCTAGGGCGCGAGAGATGGCGACCAGTTCTGCAGTGAAAACACTGCAGCCAGCTGGCAACGAGTGTTGTGCATAATGGTCTCCCAGAGTAAGAGCATAACCCAAGCGACCAGCAACCATCGAACCTTCGGTATAGACCACGCCAGATCCTCGAAACAAGGCAAGTATTGAAAGAGTGGCGGCAGAGGGCCTCAGGAGGGACTGAGTCCTTCGGACCCTGTGCCAGATCGAGTCTAAAGCATGGGCGGGGCACACACCATGGGGGTATATGTAGAGGGGCCCAGAAAAGAGGCAGAAGACGCAAAACTTCAAGCCCAGAGAGAAGACTCTGACGTGAACCGCGATCTTACACCCTGACCAGGGCTGCCGTTCCGGAAGATGAGTTGGGGAACAGTAGACAGTAATTGGGATGCCCGGGTGAGCCACAAACATCCATAGCATAAGCAGCCAGTAATCGTTGGCGCCGGATCCACAATGGAGGGACACCAGCCCCCACAAGTATGCTGGTGACAGGGCTGGTGTGGAAGGCTCCAGTGGCGAGTCGGATTCCACTGTGAAGGATGGGGTCAAGCAACCGCAACGCTGAAGAGGATGCCGAACCATAAGCCAGGCTCCCATTTATACAGAAGGGACTGAATTAATGCCTGGTATCGCCATAACAGGGTAGACCGATCAGCACCCCAGCTGGTCTGACTCAACCAACGAACAGCATTAAGGTGCCACCTTTGTTTAAGCTGCTGAATATGAGGGAGCAAAGTGTCAACCGGGTATCAAAAACCAAAACTGAAAAACTGATACATCTCCACCACTGCAAGAGGTTTGCCGTCAAGATAAAGCTGTTGCTCAGGGTGAACAGTACAACGCCGGCAGAAATGCATAATGCAGGTCTTGGCAGCCGAAAACTGAAAGCCATGCACTACAGTCCAAGGCTGCACCTTGCGGATAGCGCCCTGCAGCTGCAGTTCAGTAGCTGCAATGCCAGTGGAGCTATAGTATAGGCCGAAGTCGTCAGCATACAAGGAAGCTGAGACAGACGTTCCCACAGCCGCAGCGAGCCGATTAATAGCAATTAAAACGAAGCAGACACTTAAGACAGATCCTTGTGGTACACCATTCTCCTGAACTCGGGAGTAACTATGAGAGGCAGCAACTTACACGTGGAAGGAGTGAAGCGACAGAAAATTTTGTATGAAAATCGGAAGTGGACCCCGAAGACCCAACCATGAAGCATGGAGAGGACGTGGTGTATCGTAAGCCTTACGCATGTCGATAAAAGACGGCGACCAGATGCTGACAGCAGGCAAAGGCCATACGGATGGCAGACTCCAGGCACACCAGAGTATAGGCGGCAGAGCGGCTCTTACAGAACCCACCCTGAGATGGAGCCAGAAGGCCCCAAGACAAGTAGCCAACTCAACCTCCGGCTCACCATGCATTCGATCAACTCGCAAAGAACGTTGGTGAGGCTAATGGGGCGGTAGCTGTCCACCTCCAGTGGGTTCTTGCCAGGTTTCAACACAGAGATTATGATGCTTTCCCGCCATTGCGACGAGAACTCACCCTCAACCCAGACACAGTTGAAAAGGTCTAGGAGGCGTCATTGGCAGTCCACTGAGAGGTGTTTGAGCATCTGGCAGTGGATGCGATCTGGCCCGGGCGCCGTATCAGGGCAAGCAGCTAGGGCACTTTGGAATTCCCACTCACTGAATGGAGCATTGTACAATTCAGTGTGGCGCATGTGAAATGAAGGGCTCCAACATTCCAACCGTTCTTTCAGGGAGCAGGAGACCAGCGGGTAATTCGCAGAAGCGGAACTCTTAGCAAAATGCTCCGTTAAATGGTTTGCAATTGTGTTGGAGTCAGTACAGACTGTGATAGTGCAGGGATACTGACAGAGGTCCGATAGCCATAGAGTCGCCTAATCTTGGCCCAAACCAGCGATGGAGAGGTATGGAGGCCAATGGTAGAGACATACCTTTATCAGCACTCCTGCTTGCATCGGCGAATGAGCTGATTGACTCGTGCAAGGAGCCATTTAAAGGCCATGAGGTGTTCCAATGAGGGATGCTGTTTGTGATGCTGGAGGGCTTGCCTGTGATCTTTAATTGCCTCAGCGATCTTGGGCGACCACCAAGGCACAGTCCGCTGCTGAGGGGACGCAGAAGAACAGGGAACGGCAGATTCTGCGGCAGTAATAATGCCGGTGGTATCCGAGTGAACCACCGCATCAATGGCGTAAATGGAAAGAAGCTCATTAGTGGAAATGGAGGTGAACAGCCTTATTCATAGCCATCGACAGGGGCGCCCAGAAGAGTGACGCTGTGGCAGTGACAGACAGATCAGAAAGTGGTCAGTACCACACAAGTCGTTATGCACACTCCATTGGACATATGGTAATAGGCTATGGCTGCATATCGAAAGATCGATAGCTGAGTACGTGCCAGGCACCACACTGAAATCTGTGAAGGCATCATTGTTTAAAAGAGAAAGGTCGAGCTGTGCCAACAATTGCTCAATGACGCTGCCTCGGCCTGTTGCCACTGATCCACCCCACAGTGGGTTATGAGAGTTGAAGTTGCCCAGTAACAGAAAAGGTGGCGGCAATTGGACTATCAGCGCAGCCAGGACATGCTGTGGGACTTCACCATCTGGTGGAAGATACAGACTGCAGACAGTAACAGCCTGAGGCATCACACCGGACAGCGACAGCCTCTAAAGGTTTTTGTAGAGGGGGACACTCGCTGTAAAGAGAGTGAACGATGTAGCTGCAGATGCCACCAGATACCCTCTCATAAGTTGCCCGGTTCTTACAATGTAACCCCGATAGCCACGGAGGGACACCAGCCCGCTGCAGTTCCACTGGAGGATGACATTGTCCATGGGCGACAAAGGCATGAAGGGACCGAGGAGGCAGTTTACGCCGCTGGGTCTCCTGCTGCCACCAACTGAGTACCAATGGGAGTGGCATCATGTCTGAGATACTGGGCAGATCTAGGTCATCAGCGGATGCCAGAATCTCTACCTCATCCTCAGACGGAGAGCTTGTATGAAGTGGCAGAGTGGGTGCCACCGCAATTTCTTTGGTTTTAGGGGTCTTCAACTTCTCGTGCTGTTCCTTTGGTTGCCCTTGCTGGGAGGGATTCTTTGGTTCAGTCTCTGGGAGTGAAGAGGACCGCAAAGCCCTATGACCAACGACCTGTGGCTTCTTCAGCCACTGGTGGGTGTCTGCTGTGTCGTGAGAAGGAACCTGGGAAAAGAGTGACCCAAGGGATCCCTTCCTAGCGATAGAAGTCGAAGAAGACTTGCACTTCTCCGGCTTAGAAGTGGGGACCAGTGTCCCCGATGGTTGGGGGGGGGGGGGTGCTGCTCCCGAGGTAGGTGGTACGGGAGCAACAGGAAGGGCACTGCCCACCATGATCGGGAGGGGGGGGGGGGACAGGTGTAGACTTCTGGCTCTGAGAGGCGACTGCTGGAGGTGGAGTTGATGGGGCTAGAAAAGTAGTAGTGGCGGGGTAAGTAGTAGCCATGTGAACAGGATGGAGTCGTTCAAACTTCCACTTAGCCTCAGAGTAGGTCAGTCGGTACAGGGTCTTATATTCCATGATTTTCCACTCTTTCCTGAGTATCCTGCAGTCTGGCAAGCAAGGTGAATGATGCTCTCTGCAGTTGGTTGAGATGAGAGGCGGGGCACATGGAGTATTGGGATGTGATCGGTGTCAGCAATCACAACATGTGAGGCTGGAAGTACAGTAGGAAGACATATGGCCGAACTTCCAGCACTTAAAGCACCACATTTGGGGGAGGGACATAGGGCTTGACGTCACCGCGGTAGACCATCACCTTGACCTTCTCAGGTAATGTATCACCCTCGACGGCCAATATGAAAGCACCGGTGGCAACCTCGGACCCCGATGAATGCGCTGGGCGAAATGAATACCTTGCCACTCTAAATTGGCGCGCAGCTCGTCATCAGAATGCAAATGAAGGTCTCTATGGAAAATAATACCCTGGACCATACTTAAACTCTTATGGGACGTGATGGTAATTGAAACATCCCCCAACTTGTCACAAGCGAGTAACCTTCGTGACTGGGCAGAGGATGCCATTTTTATCAATACTGACCCTGAGCACATTTTGGACAAGCCTTACACCTCCCCAAACTTGTCCTCTAAATGCTCTACAAAGAACTGAGGCTTTGTTGCCATGAAAGACTCTCCATCAGCTCTCGTACAAACTAGGAACTGGGGCGAATAAGTGTCACTGCCATCCTGACCTTTACACTCCTCCCACGGTGTGGTCAGGGAGGGGTACGATTTTGGATCGTATTTCTGAGCATTGAATTGAGCCCGAGAATGCTTAGAGACTGCTGGCAGCTGGCCACCAGAAAGATATGATGTACCACACTTCATTGCGGGTCATCCACCCTGATGCCACCCACTCCGACCAAGGGCCCTCCCCACAGGCGCCACCCAGCCACAGCAAGGGCCACCTGGCAGGATGGACATTGCCGGGAGTCCTGATGCCCCAGGGAGATGGGCATCTACTCATTGGCATACATGGGATGAACAGCACAGGCATCAGTAGAGCGATTCCTGGGTTGTCAGGGACCTACAACCAACAGGGTACATGGCAGCCCTACCACAACAGACTGGCTACCATACTGCATATTAGGTGGCAAGTAGTCCATGGTCGTTGTCTCCGCAGAAAGCAACACTGCACAGTGCATGGTGGAAATCACACTCGTCCAAGAGATGGAGAACGAGCATGACTGAAATGTGACGACGAGAAAGCTAGCTAAAGGTCTCAATGCATGATGGACACAATGCACCATGTAAGGCGCCCTTCCCCAATTGGCTCGCTCTTCAGAAGAATTTTGAAATATGGATGTCAAATCCAAGAGGGGACCATCACATAAGGGCCGAAATGTTTGAGACACTCTTTACTCACCTCTTATGACAGACAGGAATACCACAGGCCTATTCTAACCCCTGAACCTGCAGGGGGTACAGAGACATACTTCCTATACTATAGATACCAGCCATTTCATAGATCGTCTAAAATCTGTGCCTGTCCTACTCCCACCACACATCACTGATGCCATCCCCTCTATACCAACAGCCCCCATGTACAAGGTTTTTCTGCTGCTGAACATTTCCTCAGTCAATGCCAACCTGATTCCAAGCCTATGATGTCCTTCTAGCTCGCCTCAATCAACTTTATACTTACCAACAATAACTTCACCTTTGAGGGGCATACATACAAACAGATCAGGGGTATGGCCATGGGAACCAGAATGGCTCCTTCCTGTGCCAACCTTTTCACGGGTTGTTTGGAGTGGGTTTTCCTGGGATCAGTGTCTTCAGTCCCTGGTTTGGTTTAGATACGTTGAGCACACATTTGCCGTACAGACTTATGATGAGGCTGACCTGTTAAAATTCCTGGACTCTATCAGGTATCCAAGAAGAGAAGCAATGAACGTATTTCTTCTGGTGAACTGCTTATAGACAATGACTCTGATATTACTGGTATATCGGAGCATCACTTAAATAATTTCACATTTCAGAGGCTTCCTTTACCAGGATACAGAATAGCTGGCTGTTTTTCAAGGAGTTCCTTGCAGCGGGGGGAGTAGCTATGTACGTAAAAAACAGTATTCTGCTTGCGTCCATAGACGTATCACGGCCCTGCACTGGACAGGCATTTGAATGCTGTGCAGGGCAGTTGAATTTAGTGAATCTTCTAATTGTTCTCATTTATAGGTCCCCTAACTCTTGACTTCAGATCATTTCTGCTCAAGCTAGAGCGGGTTCTTGGTTCACTTTATAGGAAGTACCAGAAATTAGTTACATGTGGTGACTTCAACATAAATTTTGTATGTGATTGTGCAAGAAAAAGGATGTTGGTAGATCTCCTAAACTCATATGATCTGATGCAGACTGTTTCTCCAACTAGGGTGCAGGAGAACAGCAGCACAGCCACAGACATCATTTTTATTCATTCTTTATGACTAAACATGTGTTCTGTTAGTAAAAAGGTGAACGGCCTTTCAGCCCATGATTGCTTTTGTACACAAATATAATTACAAACTAAATAAGAAATCTAAGGCAACAGCAATAGAGAGTTTATTAAATCTCATTAAGGAACAAGAGTGGCAGGATATTTATAGTGCCAATAACATAGACGACAAATATAATGCTTTCCTTAACACATTTCTCATGCTCTTTGAGAGTTGCTTTCCATTAGAAAATTCTAAACAGGGTATTAGCAGTAAAATGCACCATAGATGGCTGATTCGTGGGATAAGGATATTGTGTAGAACAAAGCAAGCATTACATCAAAATATTAGAAGAAGTCACAATCAAACTCCAGTGGTACATTACAAACAGTATCGTAAGGTGCTTAAAAATGTTATAAGGAAGACAAAGAGTATGTGGTACACAAAGAGAATAGCTAATTCATAGGATAAAATTAAAACCATATGGTCAGTTGTGAACGAATATCTGGTCAGTAGCACAAGGTCAACAGTATAGTGTCTTCCTAATAAAAATATTTCTGTTACTTGCCAGTCAGATATATGTACAGTATTTAACAGTCATCTTCGGGGCATTGCTCATGAATTAAATAAAAATTTAGTTTCTACAGGGAAGAGGCTGTGTGTGTAAGGATAATTGATCATTTTATATCATATAATTTGCTGTCAAATGCACAGTTTGGCTTTAGAGGTCGTTTAACAACTGAAAAATGCTACATTCTCTTTTCTGTGGGAGGTGCTGGATGGATTAACCAAAACGTTTTGAACACTTAAGCATATTTTTTGATTTAACTAAGGCTTGATTGCAAAGTATTGCTCCAGAAGTTGGCCCATTACGGAATATGTGGAGTAGCTCACAACTGATTCACCTCTTACTTTGACAACAGACAGCAAAAGTTCATTATTCACAATGAATGAGAATGGCTGTGATGTGGGGTCTGTGTAGGGTATGGTCAAATGAGAGGTGCCCTAGGGATCAGTGCTGGGGCCACTCCTGTTTCTTATGTATATAAATGATATGCCCTCTAGAATTATGGGTAATTCTAAAATATTTCTGTTTCCTGATGACACTAGCTTGGTAGTGATGGATGTTGTGTACAACAATGGTTTTGTTTCCAATAGTGCAGCTCGTGACATAGGTTCATGGTGTATAGAAAATAAACTAACACTAAATCACAGTAAGACTCAGTTTTTACAGTTTCTGACACACAATTCAATAAAACACAATGTTTTAATTTCACAGAATGGGCATATAATGGCGACAATGAATAGTTCAAATTTCTAGGTATTCAGATAGAAAGTAAACTGTCACGGAAAGCCAACATTCAGGATCTTATTCGAGGACTTAATGCTCCCATTTTTACTGTTACAACAGTATCTGACATAAGTGAAAATTTGACATGAAAATTAGTCTGCTTTGCTTATTTTCATTTGCTTATGTCTTATGGTGTTATACTTCAGGGTAACTCTTCCCATTCAAGAAGAATATTTTTGCCTCAGAAATGGATAGTTCAGGCAATAAGTAGCATAAGTTCACAAACCTCTTGTTGACCCCTGTTCATTAGTCTGGGTATTTTGACATTGGCCTCTCAATATCTGTATTCTCTACTGTCATTTCTAGTTAACAATGCCATCTTATTCCCAAGAATTATCAGCTTTCACTCAGTTAACACTCTGTATAAATCCTACCTGCATTTGGATCGGCCTTCCTTAACTCTTGTGCAGAAAGCTGTGCAGTATACTGCTGCATCTATTTTCAGTAAGCTACTACAAGAATTCAAAATCTTAGCAGTAACCCACGCCTTTCAAATCGGAACTGAAGTTTCCTCGTGGGTCACTCCATTGTGTTGAAGAGTTACTTGAAAGCTGATTATGTTATATTGTTGAATGCATTTTAAACTTATGGCTTGACTTTTTTTGGACATAAACATTTTATTTATCTGTTATTACTTTTGTGTGTTACTTCATATACTGACATGTTCCATGACCTTGGATATTTGCTCCTCAGTTTGGTCGTATGGAACTAGATGTGTAAACAAATAAATAAATAACCCTTCTCCCAATTAAATTTCACATGGTCCTATTCCAAATCCCATGCCACTTTCCTTGATGTTGATCTCATCCTCACTGAAGGCCAGCTACACACTTCCATCCACATCAAACCCACTAACAAACAACAGCATTTATATTTTGATAGTTGTCATCCTTTTTATGTCTAATGTTCCCTCCCATACAGCCTTGGCATTTGAGGCAAATATATCTGTTTGAATGCAGACGCTTTACAGCAATGCAGTATGTGCAGTATACCACTCTCACTTCAGCCTTCACTGGTCGTAATTATCCCAGCAGCCTCGTCTAAAAGCCGATTTCCCAGGCCTTCACATCCAATCCTGGTACTGCTCATCCCTCCAAAAAACAACTTTGGAGCACATCACTTGTCACCCAGTATTATCCTGCTCTTGAGTGTAACAATCAGCTACTTCAAGGTCATGACTGCTTAGTTCGATGAGTTGGCTTGCCTTTCCTACTCTACTGCTACTGGACGTCCAGTCGGTTGATCTCTGCTGGGCCTCTGCATTCCCAGCACTGCTGCTCAATCTCACACTACTAGGCTCCTCTTGTCTTCTAGTTCTTGGATGCTACTCACATCGGCGGCTTCTTCTTGTGGTGACACTCAGTGGTGCAACTGTTAGATTCTCCCAGGCTTGACTAAGGTACCTAAACTTCTACACACACTTACCCGCACATGCACCCCATGCACCCATCACTGAATTTTTATGCTGCTTCCCAACACATGTCCAGGGTACCAGTATGGTGTTGGTATGGCCTGCCTGGAGCCATCAGGATGTTAATGATACTGTGACTGTCTGATTACCTCTACAGAGATGAGAGTGAGCAGAATCTCCTTTGCTACCTAAGGCATTGTATGCAATGTAGGTACAACTGAAATGTTCTTGTAACGAAGGGGCTAATAACGGATTTAGGCAGTGCTGATTTGCTGAAGTAAAAAGGTACAACTTCTTCCTTAACTTCCTTAAACTAGTTTATTAGACTATTAACATACATAAGAATATGTGAGATGTCACACCCTCTACCCTTTCTTCTGTATACAGTTTCCTCCAAATACCTACAGGTTAACCCAGAAACTTCTCACGGAGCTTCTCATATATTATCACAGCTGACAGAGACAAGTGTCTTGTTCTGCTAACTACTGAAGCACTGGTCCCTTGGCCTAATTAGTCAATTACAGGCCCCTTGGCCTAACTACTCAATCACTGGCCTCTCAGTGTAATTCATGCTAACTAGGAGAAAAGTACTAAACAGTGACTTGTTCCTACTAACAAGAGAAACTCTATACAGCAACTACATGAGATAGAGATAGGTTATGACTGTTCAATACTATTTCGATGAAAAGGTGAAGTTGTTACTTATCTAGCAGTTGCAGTTTCTCCCATCGGAGCATCACCGTCTTCTCCCGGTCGAAGTCTTTATTAGCCTATTAAAGTGCGCGTCATTTATGTTGGCAGCCGAGTTTAGGTTCGTTCTGCACATCTGACGTCACAAAACACAGTCAGCCAATGAACAGAGAACGACGTTGCCAGATCTCGACTGGACGACTGCAGTGCAGAGCATGGACGAGCGTCTTCAGTTTTAGAAATGTTCAGTCATAAATAAAGTAATAGAACAAAAGCAATGTCTTGATAGCAGACTTTCTTTTATAGAAAGTTTGGAAAAAGCATTCATTATACCAATTGCTTCATATTCTGTTAATTAATTAAACCAAATAAGCAATAAGACTCCTAATTCAGGCGATAGCAAGGAAAGGTGTTTGTAGCTATCTCACGAACCGCTTTTTCGCAATAAAGAACAGCGGTAATTGTTTATTTCCTATTGTACTTCGACGAAACGTGAATATTCAGTCATACCAACAGTTTTTGTCAATATTTTGCGTGACGTGTTATAGTCCTCAAGGAGTGACATACGCAGGCGAGCTGCGTTAGCAAAACAGTGAAGGTGTCAGGCTTCTACGCGGAGGGTAATGAGTTCAATCCTTGAGCGGTGCTTAATATTTTCTTTATTTAAAACCAATATTGAAGTGCCATACTTCACGAATTTTATTCGTTTGAATGCAATTTTTTGAAATTTCTAGTGCTTTGTCTCTTCATTAACCCTTTCGCTGCTGCAGACACATGCTCCCCGCATTCCGCGCTGTGCGCGATTTTGTCATCACTGCACTGCTCGCCTGTGCAGACACATGGGTGTTCCCACTGCTTTGACACACTTATCATTCGATTTCACAAAAACTATTTGGCCCAAAAATTTGATTTTTACACGTCTTCTTGACTGATAACTCCTCCCCATAAATGATTTAATTTTGTTTCGATGTTCAATGCAGTTATTATGCAGCATTAAATGTAGTAAACCACTGCACGAAATTTTGAAGAGTTTGCAGAGGTAAAAGTCCATAGCGTGTACTTTCCGTATGGTCGATTTTAGTTGCCACAATGTTGAGAATGAAATGTGGACAAGATACCTAAATTTCATATAAAATTTACTGTATAACAACATCTTAATTAATTTAAGTACCACATAGGTGTCGTATGTAATATTGAGAAATATTCCGTCTTTCGCGACTGTAATAAAAGTTTTATTTACACCGGGCGCATTTTGTTTTATTTTAAAGCACTTCAATCAATGAAAGGTATGGCACATACACAATGGTACTCATGTTCTCTTTCTTGTTTTTGTCCCACAGTCGCAGTTTTACCAATGGTATTGAAACACACTCCTGGAAATTGAAATAAGAACACCATGAATTCATTGTCCCAGGAAGGGGAAACTTTATTGACACATTCCTGGGGTCAGATACATCACATGATCACACTGACAGAACCACAGGCACATAGACACAGGCAACAGAGCATGCACAATGTCGGCACTAGTACAGTGTATATCCACCTTTCGCAGCAATGCAGGCTGCTATTCTCCCATGGAGACGATCGTAGAGATGCTGGATGTAGTCCTGTGGAACGGCTTGCCATGCCATTTCCACCTGGCACCTCAGTTGGACCAGCGTTCGTGCTGGACGTGCAGACCGCGTGAGACGACGCTTCATCCAGTCCCAAACATGCTCAATGGGGGACAGATCCGGAGATCTTGCTGGCCGGGGTAGTTGACTTACACCTTCTAGAGCACGTTGGGTGGCACGGGATACATGCGGACATGCATTGTCCTGTTGGAACAGCAAGTTCCCTTGCCGGTCTAGGAATGGTAGAACGATGGGTTCGATGACGGTTTGGATGTACCGTGCACTATTCAGTGTCCCCTCGACGATCACCAGTGGTGTACGGCCAGTGTAGGAGATCGCTCCCCACACCATGATGCTGGGTGTTGGCCCTGTGTGCCTCGGTCGTATGCAGTCCTGATTGTGGCGCTCACCTGCACGGCGCCAAACACGCATACGACCATCATTGGCACCAAGGCAGAAGCGACTCATCGCTGAAGACGACACGTCTCCATTCGTCCCTCCATTCACGCCTGTCGCGACACCACTGGAGGCGGGCTGCACGATGTTGGGGCGTGAGTGGAAGACGGCCTAACGGTGTGCGGGACCGTAGCCCAGCTTCATGGAGACGGTTGCGAATGGTCCTCGCCGATACCCCAGGAGCAACAGTGTCCCTAATTTGCTGGGAAGGGGCGGTGTGGTCCCCTATGGCACTGCGTAGGATCCTACGGTCTTGGCGTGCATCCGTGCGTCGCTGCGGTCCGGTCCCAGGTCGACGGGCACGTGCACCTTCCGCCGACCACTGGCGACAACATCAATGTACTGTGGAGACCTCACGCCCCACGTGTTGAGCAATTCGGCAGTACGTCCACCCGGCCTCCCGCATGCCCACTATACGCCCTCGCTCAAAGTCCGTCAACTGCACATGCGGTTCACGACCACGCTGTCGCGGCATGCTACCAGTGTTAAAGACTGCGATGGAGCTCCGTATGCCACGGCAAACTGGCTGACACTGACGGCGGCGGTGCACAAATGCTGCGCAGCTAGCGCCATTCGACGGCCAACACCGCGGTTCCTGGTGTGTCCGCTGTGCCGTGCGTGTGATCATTGCTTGTACAGCCCTCTCGCAGTGTCCGGAGCAAGTATGGTGGGTCTGACACACTGGTGTCAATGTGTGCTTTTTTCCATTTCCAGGAGTGTATATTCCTCTTCTGCAACTGTAATAAGCAACTTATTTAGACCAGACACGTTTCTCTCTTTTCAAGCATCTTCAGTGGACAGTATTTTGTCTCCTCCATTGCAAAGTCACCTTTCGTAGTTTTGTGCTGGCGGTAACACAATATTCAAAGTTTGTGTTGGCTGATTAGTGTTTTAGCAAATAAATGTTGTTTGTGTGTGCCACACACAAAAATTATATTTGACATAGCTCAGAGCACTTCACTAATAGACGGTATATTCAAGTCCTAATGTTTTTGTAAGTCCACAGTTTTGTTTAATGTATTTTGTGTACTGCCTTTTGATTGATTGAAGTGCTTTAAAATAAAGCCAAACGTGCCCAGTGTAAATAAAACTTTTGTTGCAGTCGTGAAAGATGGAATATTTCTCAATATTACATACGACACCTACATGATACTTAAATTAAATGAGATATTGTTATACAGTAAATGTTATATGAAATTTAGGTATCTTGTCCACATTTCATTCTCAACATTGTGGCAACTAAAATCGACCATACGGAAAGTATACTCTATGGACGTAACTCTGCAAACTCTTCAAAATTTCGTGCAATGGTTTACTATATTTAATGCTGCATAATAACTGCGTTGAACATCGAAACAAAATTAAGTCATTTATGGGGTGAAGGTATCAGTCTAGAAGATGTGTAAAAACCTAATTTTTGGGCCAAATAGTTTTTGTGGAATCGAATGATAAGAACAAAACAGTGTGAACACCATGTGTCTGCACAGGCGAGCAGTGCAGTGACAAAATCGCGGACAGTGCGGAATGCAGAGAGCACGTCTCTGTAGCATCGAAAGGGTTAATGCGGCCGTGGTGGCTTTACTTCATGTACTGCGCGCTCCCCACTAAACGTAAGCTTGCGAACTACGCGATACTATGGCACTGCTTCTCTTGGCGCCTACGTCGTGTGCAACTGGCAACGCAGCAATCTCCCGTTCAGGGCGGGCATGCACGAGCCGCCAAGACAAAAGAATTGAACTATAGTAGCAAATGATACCCTCTTGAAACAGCTAGGTGTTGCATCTACTTGTGCTCTCTTCAACTTCTGCACTGACTCTGCTTTTTGCTGCTCATGGAAGCCCTTTACATACACCACCATATGTATCAAGTTTGAAGTTAAAATTAGAGCTAAATAAACCATGGCCTATAGGAATCCTACGAAAACATACTGGGACTCTCGCCTTACAATTAAGAAAGAAAGCAACCTCTCATCCTGGATGCCATTCTGTGAGGAGGCGGAAGACAACTACAGGTGCCAGTCTTAAGAAAATCCTCACTAGAACACCAACCAAACCAGGAGGCACTCTAAGGAAGGGCGATGGTGAATACACAAAGATAGCATTTGAGATGCTGAATGTGCTCTCACGACTCACTTCCCTCAATGCACTCTGCTGGATAACACAAAACACAATTCAGTCCATGGGAGGTACTGTTTTACAGGAAACCAAAGAGAGAACTGGGAATGTCTCAATTTCATAACTTTCAGCAGGTGGTGGAAACTTTTCAACCACTACAGCAGCACTATGTGATACATACTACACTGTTTAAAAATTGCAGTTCAACTGATGATGATGATGAGCGTTTGGCGTCATTGGCCGGGAGGCCCCTCGCGGGGCAGGTCCGGCCGCCTTGGCGCAGGTCTTATTACATTCGGCGCCACATTGGGCGACCTGCACGCCGAATGGGGATGAAATGATGATGAACACAACACAACACCCAGTCCCTGAGCGGAGAAAATCTCCGACCCAGCCGGGAATCGAACCCGGGCCCGGAGGACGGCAATCCGTCACGCTGACCACTCAGCTACTGGGGCGGACAGCAGTTCAACTTAAACAACATAACAAACTTATTGGTATAGGGTAATGATGCGGCAGCCCAAGCTCTTCCCTGACCCTGCAATCCCGTTTCACAACAATTAGGCTGAACACAAAATATAATGACCATCCAGACATTAAGAAAGTGTGTCAGCCTACGTAACATAGCAGGCTTAGGACATGATACAAGATGTAGACTATATGTGTGCTACAGATGCACAGATATCAATTAAATCCAAGAACTGAATACACGAAAAGCAGCTGTTTTGTGGAAGTTTGAATGGGAACAAATTTCACAAAAATCATGACTTGTCAGATGTTCATTTGCTGGTGTCATTGTCACCAGCTATTGTTATACTAAAACATGTTTTATGTTCAAATCTTGGCCAAATATGTGGACATCGGATGCCAGCCCTTTGAAGCTGAATAGGTGGCAATATAGAAATGCAATGTCTATGGAATTCAAGGTCTAAGAAAGTCTTGTACTTTGGAGCATACCATTCATTTCATATTGTTACTAGAGTGATTCCAAGGCAGACAGTCCACACAACCAACTATCATTCACTAATAACAACACTGAATTTTGAATTCAGTGGATAAAGAACTGTGTAACTGGACCAAAAAGCAATGGAAATGAGTTGCCTGGTGAGGTGAAGAGTTTCCCACAAAATGGGGTATAGGGCCTCACATAAAATTACTGTATACCACCTGCACTGCACAAAACACTTTAAAATGGTGGCAATATTATGTTGTACAGGATACTCGCTTCGCCTGTTTTTCAGCTAGTTGTTACAGAAGGCATCATGAAACCTACAGACTACATTAATATTATTGTCAAAGTCTTCCATTAATCTTGGTTGATGTTCATGTGTTGAGCACTAGAAGAATGATTGAATGCTTCCATGCATGCAGTAATTATTCTCATCTTATCCTCACAATCCCTTGTGAGCAATATGTACGGGGTTGTAGTATATTCCTAGTGTAAACCTTTAAAGCCAGTTCTTGAAACTTTGTTCATAGCCTTTCTTGGGCTAGTTTACATCTATCTTCAAGAGTCTTCAGATTCAGTTCCTTTAGCATCTCTGTGACACTCTCCTAAGGATTAAAATAACCTATGCTCATTCATGCTGCCCTACTCTGTATAGATTCAATAGTCCCATTACTCCTATCTGAAACGGGTTGCACACACTTGAGCAATATTCTAGAACCAGTTACACGAGTGATTTGCAAGCAGTCTCTTCTGTAGATGGATTGCACTTCACCAGTATTCTACCAATAAACCTAAGTTTACCACCAGCTTTACACACAATTGAATCTGTGTGATCATTTTATTTCATATCCCTACAAAGTGTTACACCCAGGTATTTGTATGAGCTGGCCGATTCCAACAGTGACTCACTGATATTATCATCATAGTATACATAGTTCTCCCCTCCCCCCCCCCCCCCCCCCGAGAAGTGCACAGTTTTAAATATCTGAACATTTAGAGCAAGCTGCCAATTTCTGCACTATGCTGAAATCTTAACAAGATCTGATTGAATATTTATGCAGCTTCCCACACACAGTACTTCATTATAGATAACAGCATTATCTGCAGAAAACCTGATTTTACTATTAATATTGTCTGCAAGGTCATTAATATACAGCAGGAACAGCAAGGGTCCCAACACACTTCCCTGGGCCACACCCGAAGTTATTTTGATAACATGCTGTGACCTAATTACAAAGAGTTCTCAAACCAGTCACAAATTTCACTTGATACCTCACATAATAGTACTTTTGACAATAAGCATCGGTGCGGTACTGAGTCAAATGTTTTTTGGAAATCATGAAACACTGCATCTACCTGGTTGCCTTGATCCAAAGCTTTCAGTATGCCATGTGAGGAAAGTGTAAGTTGGGTTTCAGGTGATCAATTTTTTTTGAAATCCATGCTGTTTGTCATTGAGAAGGTCATTCTGTTCAAGGTACCTCATTATGTTTGACCTCACAATACATTCTAAGATTCTACAACAAACTGATGTCAAGGATACTGAACAGTAATTTTGTGGATCACTTCTGCTACCCTTCTTGTAGATGGGTGTGACCTGTGCCTTTTTCTAAGAACTCGGCAGAGTTTTTTGTTTGAGGGATCTGCAATAGATCAAAGTGAGAAGAGCGGCTAATTCACCTGCAAATTCATTATAGAATCTGACAGATTCCATCGGGGCCTGGAGCTTTGTTCAGTTTTAACAATTTCAGCTGTTTCTCAACACCATTGACAGTAGTACTTATTACACTCATCTTTGCAGTGGCACAAGGATTAAATTGGGGCAATTCTCCTGGGTTTTTCTTCGTAAAGGGACATTTGAAAATGGAGTTAAGCATTCCTCAATTTCATTTCCAGTCTCATTCGTTAGGGATTGGAGACTAACTCTGGTGCCACTAACAGTCTTTACATACGACCAGAGTTTCTTTGGATTTTATAAAATGTCATTTGACAATATTCTGCTACAGTAGTCATGGAAGGCATCACGCATTGCCCCCTTGATAGTCAAATGAGTTTCATTCAGCATCTATCTATAGCCATATCATTTTACACCTATCATGCAGTGATCTGTTCCTTTACAGTGACTGTATACCTTAGAGGTTACCTCCCATTATGAACTGTTCTACTGGGCACATACCTACCCAGTGCATGGTGAACTGTACTTTTAAACTTGAGCCAGAGTTCCTCTACATGCTCTTGAACTGAGCTGAAAGTTTCAAATTCCTCATTGAGATATGACACTCAAAATTCCTCATTGAGACATGACACTACTTATAATCTTTCTGTTTGTTTTAGTTGTCCTTTGTACTTTGGTTATCATCGTTGCTACTACTGCATCATGGCCACTGACACCTGTTTTGGTGTGGACATCCTCAAAGAGGTCAGATCTATTTGTTGCCATTGGATCCAATGTATTTCCATTGTATTGGTATTATTATGATGGTTCCACAAACTTATTAAGCTTTTCCTGAGGAGTCGTTGGCAGTACTTCATTGAGTCACTTGGATCTTGAGCATCTGCACCAGGAAGGGTGGTGTGAGACAGGTCCATGTCTCTGTGTAAGCATTGTTTCTCCCCCCATTAGTTCATGTACTGGAGAGTGTTGACTGTGAATGATGCTGGTGTGTATGGGGGGGGGGGGGGGGGGAGCACAATGAGGAGATGGCACTGGATGATTTCGAGGTGATGGCGCTGACTGCAGCCTAGGTTTTGAGTGGTGGGAAGTAATCAGTGGAGAGAGGATTCCACAGCCTGCATCAACTTTGGAGCTCCACTTGGTGGGCCCATAACACCCTATGGTGATTGAGCAGGTGGAACTGTGTGTTTCAGAGGAGGAGGATGCTGCTGCTGCTGATACTTTGCCGGATGTTGTTCAGGAACTGTGGGAAAACAGGCACATGCATATGCACCAGCCAAATGCTGCTGCCAAAGTCTCCACTGCTGTTGTCCATTATCAAGAGATGGAGGATGAAAAAAAAGACTAATGTCTCTGCAGGGCCAATAAATATGGCTGCTGCTGCTGCTCTTGCTTGTATCAATGATGTAGTGTGGCCAGTGTCATTTGGCCCAGAATCATGGCTCGCATCCACTGCTATCTACTTGCAGCTGCTACCTGCTGCTGCTGGTGAAATTTAGCTGGTGCTGCAGCAGCCGTATATTAGCTGTTGTTGCTCTCCTGTTGAGAGAACACCAGTATTTGCCCCCGTAACTGCTACCTGCTGCTGAGCAGCTGCAGCTTGTGCCACAGCAACTTGTTGCTACAGCAGGTTTTGGGATGTCTGCTGCTGTTTAATAAATGCTGCCACCAGCAGTAGATTGCTTTTGAGAATCTGGAGGACCTGTTGCTGTTGTTATGGAGTGTTTGGTGACTTTTTTGCAGTAGTTGCTGGAGGGTCTACTTTTGTAAACTGTATCCAGGCCCCTAGCTGCACAATGTGTTGTCACATCAAGAGCACTGTGAATTCCTAGTGCCCTTCTACACCAAGGGCAGCCAATTGGGGTACCTGAGGTGTGACTTTAACAACTGCCTCAATCCTCGATCTGCATATCTGAAAATCAAGTAAGCATTTTTCAATTCACTGTCTTAATTAACATCTAGTTTCAAGAAAACAAAACTCACTTTTTGCAATTTTCTCTCAGTTTCATGAACATCAGGGTCTTCAGTATTTATGTCACTGAATGAATACAAACTTTCTGCTGTGTTATGGTCCACAGTGTACAAATAAATAGTGGAATATATTAGGTCATCGTGACAAGTAACAATGAACATTAGATTACTATTGTAGCTATTTTTCATCATTATACAGGATGGCCAAAATAGAACAGGTCTGGATACATATTTTTAAGTGTGAAACAAAATAAGTCGCCCTATTTAATGAAAATGATAAATTTGTTCTGTTTAATGAACTATAAATTATCAGTGACAATAGTGCTGCACTGTGTGCAATTTAAAAGTCTGAGAAACACGCTTACCTCTGCCTTAGGAATGGCAGTAATAGTGTTTTTTATGTTCTCTTGCAGTTCTTCCAGTGGATAGGAATTATTTGAGAATATCTGGCTCTTCTACTTGCACCATAAGTAAGAATAACAGGGAGAGAGGTCAAGTTTTCTGAGTGTCCTCTCTGCACTGAACACATGAATTACATCTAATAAAACAAATAACAGACAATATGTTGCAATTTATCTGTAGATTAATTCCCACTGCTTCTACGTCCTTACAGGAATTGCCCGAGTTCTATATGACACAAAAATTGTATAGATGAGAACAAAAGCAAGAAACAATAGAATCCAAGAACTGATTCGGAGGGGGGGTTTGTGGCATTGAACAAACATCTTACAAAAAGTTTCCCAAAGCTTGGTTAGATTATTATTTAAGTAAAGTAATAATAATAATAATAATAATAATAATAATGTGATTACCATCTTGAGCTGTCAGCAAAACTTTTTACTTAACAACCAGTTTCAGTCAATTGACTATCATCTCTTCTTTAAAATTATTTACAGAATCTTATTAGCCGAACATAAATCACTGACTTAAGATCATAGGACCATAAACTTGCCATCGTTATCACATCTTAATAAAAAGTACATCCTCACTATATAAAATGTGCAAGTTGTGCATTGTTTCATGTTACATCAGCTGTTGGTGCTAATGCTATGAATGGAATTACGCATCAATTCATAGTATTAACCATTTGAGTGCTGAACCAGCGCACGTGGCTGGCCATGTCAAGCCTGCCCTTTGGGCTGCCCAATCCGTGTACCTGCACTGGCAGCCACTTGTGTGTGTGTGTGTGTGTGTGTGTGTGTGTGTGTGAGAGAGAGAGAGAGAGAGAGAGAGAGAGAGAGAGAGAGAGAGAGAGTGCTCTCTGCTCGGCCGTCCTTGCCCTGGCCTGAGTATTTCTGTAAACACAGAGGTCTTGAGTCTCAGTTAGTGTGATGGCTGATGTTACAAATAAAAGCAGGATATCTGGATGCTTATTCCTTAGCTTTGAATCCGGAGATGAATTGCTCGACAGACCTAATGTACACTGAAACTGCTTATGCTGCTAACATGTAACTCCTCATCAAAAGCTTTCTTTCATTTGCAATTAGTTCTTGAGAATCGTCATAAGGTCTCAGTATACATCTGTGTTTTATTTGGCATACTGATACTTAATTATCAGAGTTTTGTATGCAACTTATGATGTAAATGCTGTAGAATCCATAACGACCAAACGTTGACGTCCTTCTGTACTAGCGCAATAATTCGCCTACAAACAACCTTCAAGGGAAGTGTCTGGATGCCGCGACACACTTTTGAAGCTAATCACTATATTTTGAGAGCATTAACCCAATAAATTATCCCCAAGGAAACTTCAAAATCAAAAATTCAACATTTCTGAATTCTTTTTATATGGGCCGCAACTGTTATTGTGCAGTAGAAATAAACAATGATTTATAACTTTTGTTTAAGAATTAGATAAGGATATACAAGTTTATAAACTACCTTATTAAACATCACCTGTAATTCCAAATGACCTTTTGTGCTTCAGAAACAGGCGAGTTTTGCACTAAGTTTAAGGTTTAACTTCTACCAAGAAGTTATGGAAGCCCATAAATTTGTAGTAAGTTTTTATTTTTGCACTTTCTGTACGAACATTTGAAGCATCCAGTCTGTGTTTGTCAGCACAGACTGGATGTTTCACATGTTTGTACATAAGTTGTTAGTCAGCAAAGTAATTCATCTGGAGAGGCTCTTCAAGCTCAGATAATACGGAGACTTTTTTTTTCTCCTTTCTCATATGGGCTTTGGACCGGCAATGGCAATGTTAAAATTTTTTAAGAAAAATTTTTATAAATTATTTTTATTTTTTAAAATTTTTAAGTATTTTTTTTTCCATAAGTAAGGGCTTCATTTCATCTTCCAGCTGTAGCAACTTGGCTAAAAGTTCTTCTTTGTGTGGTATGTTTCAAAACATGAGTCAACGCAAAAAGGCACATTGCTGTTTTGCATTCACATTCCGTTTCTCGATGCCCATTCTGTTTCGAGCAGACTGCACATCTATGCCATAGTCCACGTTTCTTGGACTGGTCACCTGGAATGACATGTGGAAAGTGCCTCCCAGTAAAGCGAAGAGGATTCTCATCATCAGAGCATCTTCCTTTCCTATCTCTTCTCGTTCTATAGCAAATTTTTCCACAAGTTTTCAGACCAGACATAAATGAAAATCTGCTAATGATATTTTGCTCCGTGTCACCAATCTGTGAAGAGTGTGAGCACTCAAAACACATAATGTCCACAACATGAAAAAAAAAACTTTTTGTACCATTAAACAGATTTACACACAGATGCAACAGAGCTTAATAGCATATCAGAGTGATTTAATGCTCCCATATTTGCATTGTAATCAACAACACATTGCTGCTTCATTACTTTTTCACCAGTCATCTTTCCCATGTCACGCATTTCTGTAGTGTTGCATGTAGTCAGCAAGAACGCTTCTTTCTTGTCGCACCACTTGATAGCAAGCATTGTGTCAGTTGACATAAACTCAACTTCTCCTCATTTCAGTTTCTTTTGTAGCTTCGGAAAGTTGTGCCTGTTCCTACGTACAGTACCGCATGCTGCTGTTCTCTGGTTGTGAAGCCAGAGGAACAAGACTGGACTTGTATACCAATTGTCGATGTACAGGGTATGTCCACATTCAAGGTATGGCTTCATTAGTGTTGCCACAATATCACCATATTTCCCCAAATAATGGATTTCAATTTCTGTTGTTGTGGCTGTGTTTACAATGAAATCCAAGATGTATCCAGTTTTACAGTCACACAACACGAATGTTTTGATTCCAAATCAACTTCGTTTTGAAGGAATGTATTGTTTAAAAGATAAGCAACCTTTGAACAATAAAAGGCTTTCATTGACACAGAGTTTTCTGTATGGATTAAATGCACTGCGGAATGCCACACGAACTGTATCAATTATTTTCCTAATTTTAAACAAACCGTCATCTCCACGATTGGCCGAGTTGTCACTAAAATGCAACATTCTCAGAAGTAACATAAAACGGTCACGGGACATTACTGCGCCAAAAATTGTAGTACTCAGAAGTACATCTCTGGACCAATATTCCTTTATTCTCAACTTTTAATTCGAGCCATGGGAAGCCAAAAACCAATGAAGTTATACATTTCCTCAAACCTATATCTTTCCAGGTGGATAGTCAAGAACGAACTGATTCCAATGCATTTTCCATGGTGAAAGTGAAAAATCGGTTCATTTCAAGTGCTATAAATTTCAACAGATCTTCTGATAGAAATAGGATGAAAAAGGATAGAATGCTTGAATCAGGCGCTAGTTGGTAATTATGTCCTGAAGATGAGTCATCAAATGCATGAAGTGCTGGACTGAAATTACGTTTTTGCCAATCTAATTTCTCATTCTCACTATGGCGTGGCCTCTTACGGATCAATTTGTCTTCACTTTCAGAATCTGAAGAAGAACTGTCCTGGCGAGCTTTACTAGGTGAAGTACGTGGAGGTGTATTACTACGAGATTCTTCTCATGAATCTTCATTGTTACTACTTTCATTGAAGATGCCACACTCACTGTAACTGTCACTCCTTGTCAGTATCTCCAATATCTCTTCGTCAGTGCAATGACACCGATGTGCCATTTGTCTGTGGAACTCAAAAGTGACAGAACTCTAAAAATCCTGATGAAACGGCAGATAGCTAAACGACACCACAGAAACAGAATAATCCCACTCTACATTTCTTTTTTCTGTTGCGTCATCTTATTATATGACATCAATATTTTTTATGAATCATGAAATACAAATGGAATTAACTGCAGAAGAAATAAAGACTTCAAATTTTATTAACATGGTTAACACTTTCCAGAAAACTGATACCAGTAGTTCTCGTTTGTCTCCAAGTAGTTCATGACAAATACGGTTGTTGAGGCCATCAAGATGTAAACTAATTAATGAGATGACATCAGAGTGTGCACGAAATCTGGATAGCTCACAGAAGAAACCTATAATCAGTTTCCAGAGAAAGTTTTGCCATGTTACATACAGTATGGATTTGAGGGGATGGACAAAACAGTCCCTCATTATACGATGGGCTGTCTGTCAATTAAATCTCAATACTGACATTTTCATGGAAATCAAATCCACCAAAGTGTATGCCTTCCTGTCAAGTCTATGAGGTATACTTTTACTGACTGATGAAGAATTACTTTCATTAATTACAGAAGTGCCCTAGTATCATCGGACAGTTAAGGGATTTCACATATACAAGCAACACAGTTAAAACACACACCTTGTTCCATAATCAACTGCATGCCCCAACTTTCGAGGAAATGGTTCCATTTGTGTTGTTTTCCATGACATTATCACCAGATCACAAAGTTGTTTTCCTAATGATGTTCACCACTTTGCTCGCAGAACTCCAAATTTGTATGCTTTCAGTTTTCTTTATGAATGCTCTGGTTTTCTTGAAGCATGAAAGTAAAATACAAAGCAAAAATTGAAATACTAGAACTTTTATGTTTTTTATTTTCAATTACTATTAACTGTGTATGATTTGTGATGGTACAATCTACTTGTAATAAGACTTAAAATGGTAATTTCATTTGTCAGTAATTCCATTGTATTTTACTATGTCACAAAAAATATAGACATGAGTTACCTCCACAACAAAAGGAAAACAAAATATAGGATGGGATCTGAGCAAGGGGGCTGAAATTTCAAAATTATGCTCTCTTAACCACTGCACTACCAACTCTATTGGTTTTACAATGCACAAGCGGATGATGAAAGTCTGACAGATATTTTCTCAAAAACTACTGAGTGTTGGCGCCTAATCAGAAGTAACTGTCCCTTTATTTTCATCCTTCTTTCACCAAGAAAGTTCCAACAGTATCAGGCAGCTACCTATGGTGAGTTCACCTTGTAAGTATCTACAGCCAGGTAACTCTTCTGCTGTGGCGATGATAAATTATGCATACAAACCACTTTCATGAATTAGTCTGTCTATTTGTGAAAACAGTATCAAAATACCTAGAGCAAATCCCAAGATTAGACTTCTCATACATACAGAAAAGTGTGACAGGAATGCAATCATGCACACACACACACAGGGTAAATCACAATTCCTATTAAATACTTATAGGGGTTGTAGACATGACTTCGTAGATAAGGTTTTGATAAGTAATCAATGTTTAAAATGTATAGTTTGGGCATAAAGGAAGTTTGAAGACTGAATCACCTCCCACTTCATGGCCCAGTACATAAATTTTTAATGATACAGCTGCACAGCGCATGCCTCAAGGATGTTTTATGGATTGCCTCAGTCCATCACATGCCATTTTCGGCCAACTACAACAATGGCTGTACGAAACTGGTATATTTGCAACTACAATGGTTCACTGTGGTGCTCCACACATGAAAACCAGTGTTTTAGGACTACTGTGTGTGTGTGTGTGTGTGTGGGTGTGTGTGTGTTTTGTAGTGCACCCAGAATTTTACGAAAGTCTGGAGTCACTTGTGTTCCAGCCACTTCGAACACGTTATTTTGTAGTGGGTTGTAGCATAAACAGATACACACTGCCGCAGAATGTTATTTGTGTAGGCTAACCGAGAAAGAAGAGCAAAACCGGGCCAACAAGTGACACGGTCGGTTGCAGCAAAGAGAAAAGAAAAATTTCCGGCCCAGAATTCCGTGGACGAATTTCATGCATGAAAAACATTAGTGATTGTTGTGTGTTGTGGAGAGACAACGGAAGGAAAAAAAAAAGATTATTATTGATAGTGACTTGGTCTCGAGCAGACGGACATGTAAATTAGTATTGTATCATTGAGAAAAAATGTTATTTAATTTGGTTGAATTCAGTCATGTGCGAATGCCCTAAGAAAGTGTGGGCTTAATGTTTAACGTGGCAGTGAAATGGTGTATTGAATTTTGAATATAGAATATGTTAACAGGAACTGAATTTTTAGATAATAGGATTTTGGATTAGTAGATGAATTTTCACCTTCTTCAAAATACAGAATCTTTGGAGAAGAGTTTGATGCAAGACGCCAGAGCTGCGGGGAAGCTAAGCCTGTATCCGGAATTCAAATAAGTTCACACTGATAGTCCAAGGAGCGCGGCTCTAAGTTTTAGAGAAGATACAACGGGGCACCGCAATGTGTAAACATGCATTGTAAAAATACCTCGTGCAATGAATAGATGCCACCTGGAGCAGCTCCTGGAGAGCACACAAATCACAGTTCACCGCTCCACTGTGTACGTACTGTGAAGTGCGCAATTTTAAAGTGATCTGGTCTTCAAACATATTTTACTTCCAAGTGGTTCATTTCCAGTCATGGGTTCCTTGTCAAAACTTTAACTACTAAGTCTCCTACAACTCCTAATACTCCAGTCAACAAACAAAATTTTGGGAAAAAATTTGTGTAGTCACCTTTTTGTACCATGGTAGGAAGGAGTGTCATGAATAACATACCGAAAACCGCTGGTATGTGAGTGTTGGGATGAAAACAACACGTAAATTTCAATTTTTGATGTCCATCTTCAAATTTCGAAAACCGCTGCTTCTCACAAAAGTGTTTCACAACACAAAATTGAACTACATTAAATTTCTTACAAAAACGGTCTTACACATTTTTTCCTCTAGGACTACTAATTTTCACAGTGCAGGGTGAGGGAAAACTGCACATTATTAAAGGTGGTGTTGCAACGGCATAAAATTCACGTTCAGTGTTAAATGAATTTAATTAAGAACATACATTAAATGTGTGTATCACACTAAGTGCAGCACAGCCATATTAACGGATAAACTGTGTTTTTGGGGGCTGTAATATCATGGAATGGATGGGGATGGAGGTTAGAAGCCCGAAGGGAGGCATGTGATCAGATTGTGGTCATTCAATTCCCTCCTCTTCAGGTTTTTAAACTGAAGAGTGAGCAGACAATTTGCTACTCTTTCTACCACACTATGTCGTAAAAAGCAGCTAAATATGTTTCATGAAGTTATACCAAGCCATCCACAAATCACCTTATGAATTACTGAAGATCCAATGTACAGACACAGGATGTGTAGTTATCGCACAGTGTGCTAACACTGCATGGAATACAGATCTGGGTTAATATGAATAAAGTGCATATGGATAGAATCTACATACACCTCTGCACACTGTTCTACACTGTTAGGGGGCAACTGATTCTTAGTCATCCTGTACGACAGCCATAAGTAGTGTTCTGGGAAAGGCAACTGTCTCCACTAAAAGGGCTGCTCACAAATGCTGAGTTATCTGTCTGTATGTGTGATGCACATCTGACATAGATTTTAAATGGACAATTTTTCTGTTAAGTAAGCCTTATGGCTATGCCATAAGCACTTACTTGAATCATTTTACTGTTCCCTAGCCCTTATGGCTTCACTTCTCTTTTCACGAAATATGTAATGTGTCATTACTTCTTATGAGAAACACATGTGTATATCTGTCAAAATGTAGGTAAAGGTTTGAATAAACTTTTGGTGTGCAACTGGGTGGCTGTACAATTCCCATTGCATCCAGGCAAATTTCAGTTGGATCTGGTGCTACTCCCCTTTCCCCAATAACTATTTACAAGAGTTGGACAAAAATTGGAAACTTATTGCCCAAACTGCCCATTAATGAGGCAAAAATATTCTTTTAGAATGGGAAGAGTTACCCCAAAATATAATACCATGCAACATAAGTGAATGAAAATATGCAAAGTAGACTACTTTACATGTCAAACGATCACTCACTTCAGATACCATTCGAATAGTAAAAATGGCAGCATTAAGTCTTTGAACAAGATCCTGAACGTGGGCTTTCCACAACAGTTTACTATATATCTGAACATCTAGACATTTAAACTGTTCATTTTCGCTAATCATATGTCCATTCTGTGAAATTAAAATGCCAGGTTTTGTTGAACTGTGTGTTACAAACTGCAAAAACTTAGGCTTATTGTGATTTAGCATTAGTTTATTTTCTACAAGCCATGAACTTATGTCATGAACTGCACTATTTGAAACCGACCAATGATGGACACAACATCCTTTACTACTACACTAGTGTCATCATCAACAAACAGAAATATTTTAGAGTTACCCGTAATTCCAGAGGGCACATCATTTATATAAATAAGGAACAAGAGTGGCCACAACACTGATCCCTTGCGCACCCCTCATTTGACTGTTCCCTACTCAGACCCCACATCATAGCCATTCTCAACATTGTTAATAATGACCTTTTGCTGTCTATTGCTAAAGTAAGAGGTGAACCAAATGTGAGCCACTTCCTGTATTCCGTAATGGTCCAACTTTTAGAGCCATATTTTGTGATCAACACAATCAAACGCCTTAGTTAAATAAATAAATTTAAAAAAATGCCTAGCATTCGAAACCTTTTGTTTAACCCACCCAGTACCTCACAGACAAAAGAGATTATAGCATTTTCGGTTGTTAAACGACTTCTAAAGCCGAACTGTGCATTCGATAGCAAATTATGTGATATAAAATTATCAATTATCCTTAGATACACAGCCTTTTCAATAACTTCAGCAAACACTCATGGCGTAGAAATAGGTCTAAAATTGTCTACATTATCCCTTTCTCCCTTTTTATAAGGCGACTTTACTACTGAGTAATCATTCAGGAAACTGACCATTCCTACATAAATAATTACAAATATGGCTAAATATAGGGTTAACATGTGTAGCACAGTACTTTAATATTCTGCTAGGCACTCCATCGTATACATAAGAGTTCTTAGCCTTCAGTGATATAATTATTGACTCAATCTCCCCCTTGTCTGTATCTCTGAAAGACATTTGCCAAGAGAGTTATAGATTCCCTACAGAAACTAGATTTTTATTTAATTCACCAGCAAAGCTCAAAAAATGATTGTTAAATATTGTACATATATCTGATTTATCAGTAAAAGAAATATTTTTACTAGGAACTGACTTTATATCATCAACCTTGTGCTGCTGACCAGGCACTTCCTTCACAACTGACTGTACGGTTTTAATTTTATCCTGTGAATTAGCTTTTCTTTTTGCATACCACATACTCTTTGCCTTCGTAATAATATTTTTAAGCACCTTACAATACTGTTTGTAATGGGCTACTGTAGCTTGACTGTGACTACTTCTAACATTTTTATGTAAATCCCACTTTGTTCTACATGATATCCTTTATTCCACTAGTCAGCCACTCAGTGTGCCCTTTACTGCTAGTATCCTGTTTAGAACATTCTAATGGAAAGCATCTCTCAAAGAGCATGATAAATGTGTTAAGGAAAGCATTACATTTGGCATCTATGTTATCGGCACTATAAACATCATGTCACTCTTGTTCCTTGATGAGGCTTAAAATCTCTTTATTGCTGTTGGATTAACTTTTCTACATAGTTTCAGTACAAAAGCCTTTTAGTGTTAAAATCTGTGCATCATGGTCTGAAAGGCCATTCACCCTCTTACTAACAGAATGTCAATCTAGTAATGAAGAATGGATAAAAATATTGTCTATGGCTGTGCTACTGTTCCCCTGCACCCTAGCTGGAAAAAACAATCTGCATCACATCATATGAATTTAGGAGAACTAAAAATGAATCAAGAACCTCTCTAGCTTGAGCAGAAATGTTCTGGGGTCTGAGTTACGGGACCTATAAACAACAACAATCAGAAGTTCAGTTTCACTAAATTCAACTGCCCCTGCACAACATTCAAATATCTATTCAGTGCAGTGCCAAGATAAGTCTATGGACTCAAATGGAATACTGTTTTTTATGTACACGGCCATTCCCCCACCCTGCAAGGAACTCCTTAAAAAACAGCCAGCTAATCCATATCCTGGTAAAGGAAGCCTCTGAATTGTCAAATTATTTGTTATGTTCCAGTATACCAATAATTTCAGAGTCAACATCTATAAGCAGTTCACTAACTTTATGTCTAATACCTCTTAATATTTTGATGAAATATGCTAATTCCTTCTCTACTTGGGAACATGACATCCTCTGAAGGTGAGCCCTAAGTTAGTGGGACTTACTTTAAGCAGGTATACCTGTCAGTTGACTTCAATCTAAAAAAGGTGCAGCTTTAACATCAACTACTACAGGAATTTTTCCATATGTGATCCCACCACCACCACCCACTACACTGTCACCTATAAGCTTTGCTAGCATCCCCTTCCCATACCTATTGAGGTGCAGACCATGCCTAGTGAAACCCGATCTACTGATAGACTCAACTGGCACCACTAAAATGTGACCCATGCCCTCTGCCATCAGTGCCTTCTACAGCCCAATGCTAATGCGCCTAACAGCAGATTAAGATGAGGCTGATCATGATGCTGAAACAGTTGCACGAAATACACATTAGTGACACCAGTTTGAGTAGCTATCTTTACCAGGTCACCACCTATATCATATTCCCCATCCCTATCAAGACTGTTCCCTCCTCCATCCACTATCACTACCTGATCCTCCTCCACAAAATTCCTACACACCTCCCCTATGCTGCCAGTCACCTCAACCAACCCTGCACTAGGCTTCACAATGCTGGTGACTTGGTACTCACTCCCCAACACTTCCTGCAACTGCTGGCCCACACCTCTACCGTGCGAACTAGCTAGCAGCAGAACCTCCTCCTTTCTGTTAGACTTTGCAACTGATCTAGGCCTCCTAACTGCTGAGGACTGATGCATGTTCCCTACCCCTCCAGCTACAAGAGGCTTCTCTCCATTCAACTCTGACAGTTGGTCAAATCTATTGCATATACGCAAAGTATAACTGTCTGAATAGCTCCTCCTCCTAGCAGCCATCTTGCCAACTGCCAGTTTCCATTCCCAAGCACCTTTCACCCTCCGCAACCTATCTAGTTCCTCCTTTGCATGTTGTAACTACATCTAAAGGGCACAGATCTTACGCTCCTGCTCCTCTATCAACTTGTTTCTACACTCCTGGAAATGGAAAAAAGAACACATTGACACCGGTGTGTCAGACCCACCATACTTGCTCCGGACACTGCGAGAGGGCTGTACAAGCAATGATCACACGCACGGCACAGCGGACACACCATGAACCGCGGTGTTGGCCGTCGAATGGCGCTAGCTGCGCAGCATTTGTGCACCGCCGCCGTCAGTGTCAGCCAGTTTGCCGTGGCATACGGAGCTCCATCGCAGTCTTTAACACTGGTAGCATGTCGCGACAGCGTGAACGTGAACCGTATGTGCAGTTGACGGACTTTGAGCGAGGGCGTATAGTGGGCATGCGGGAGGCCGGGTGGACGTACCGCCGAATTGCTCAACACGTGGGGCGTGAGGTCTCCACGGTACATCGATGTTGTCACCAGTGGTCGGCGGAAGGTGCACGTGCCCGTCGACCTGGGACCGGACCGCAGCGACGCACGGATGCACGCCAAGACCGTAGGATCCTATGCAGTGCCGTAGGGGACCGCACCGCCACTTCCCAGCAAATTAGGGACACTGTTGTTCCTGGGGTATCGGCGAGGACCATTCGCAACCGTCTCCATGAGGCTGGGCTACGGTCCCGCACATCGTTAGGCCATCTTCCGCTCACGCCCCAACATCGTGCAGCCCGCTTCCAGTGGTGTCGCGACAGCCGTGAATGGAGGGACGAATGGAGACGTGTCGTCTTCAGCGATGAGAGTCGCTTCTGCCTTGGTGCCAATGATGGTCGTATGCGTGTTTGGCGCCGTGCAGGTGAGCGCCACAATCAGGACTGCATACGACCGAGGCACACAGGGCAAACACCCGGCATCATGGTGTGGGGAGCAATCTCCTACACTGGCCGGACACCACTGATGATCGTCGAGGGGACACTGAATAGTGCACGGTACATCCAAACCGTCATCGAACCCATCGTTCTACCATTCCTAGACCGGCAAGGGAACTTGCTGTTCCAACAGGACAATGCACGTCCGCATGTATCCCGTGCCACCCAACGTGCTCTAGAAGGTGTAAGTCAACTACCCTGACCAGCAAGATCTCCGGATCTGTCCCCCATTGAGCATGTTTGGGACTGGATGAAGCGTCGTCTCACGCGGTCTGCACGTCCAGCACGAACGCTGGTCCAACTGAGGCACCAGGTGGAAATGGCATGGCAAGCCGTTCCACAGGACTACATCCAGCATCTCTACGCTCTTCTCCATGGGAGAATAGCAGCCTGCATTGCTGCGAAAGGTGGATATACACTGTACTAGTGCCGACATTGTGCATGCTCTGTTGCCTGTGTCTATGTGCCTGTGGTTCTGTCAGTGTGATCATGTGATGTATCTGACCCCAGGAATGTGTCAATAAAGTTTCCCCTTCCTGGGACAATGAATTCACGGTGTTCTTATTTCAATTTCCAGGAGTGTACTACAGAGTCTGCATTCCCAGGAGAGGATCTCAAGACAATGCCCACTGGCTTCCCCACTGCATCCCCCCCCCCCCCCAATTAAAATACTTTGAACAAATCCCATACTGAAACCCACTACTCACAAAGCCCACACTTCTCACTCATGGTAAAATTTTAGTTACTGAAAAAAACTATACTTCTACATTACTTAAGTTCAGTTACACCAGTAGAACTATTTATAGAACTAACAATAGTGGTATCAAAATTCTCTTTCTACTAAGAAAGCAATTACTAATGTTACTTAACCACAAATAATACCAATACCAACAAAACTTCACAAAATTAGTAGCTAAAACCAAAAATTCAAGCAGCCACGGGAACACTCAACATAGTTAAAACACTGAATGAAAATTTTACTGAAAAATTTCACTAGAAAGAATAACAAACGTCAGCTGAAAACTAAAGCACTGTCCTCAATATGTTGGTATTGTCAGTGTTCCATGTTGTCAAGAGTGCATTATGTCACAGCTAAGTGAATTCAAATGTGGGCAAATTGTTGGTGCTCATATGGTAGGTGCTTCCATAACCAAAGGAGCCGACGCGTTTGGTGTTTCAAGAGGCAATTTATTGAAATTTTGCACTGCACAGGGAAAGTAAAAACACATCATCCGCTAAGTCACAATGTGGATGAAAATATGTGTTGAGCCACCATGACAGATGGCATTGAGGAAGACTGACAGCTGCAGAAGTCACTGCAGAACTGGATATCACACTCACGAACCCTGTTAGGACCAAAACACCACAAAGGGAATTCCATAAAGCAGGTAACTGCAGAGGGAGCTGGAATTCCAGAACCACAATCCATGGTGCAGATACTGATTACTGAACAACGGAAGAACTTCATTTGGTTGGGCAAGTCTTGTTTCACAGTTTCCAACATCTGGCAAAGTTTACATCCTAAGAGTGAAACTGGGTGAGGATTCATTGATGATTTGGACAGCCATATCATGATTTCCAAGTGTCCCATGCAAGGATGCATTACAGCCAAGGATTACATGACCTCCTTGGCTGATCAGGTCCATCTCATGGTGCAATGCTTGTTCCACAATGGAGGTGATGCTGTGTTCCAAGACAACAAGTCCCCTGTTCACAAAGCTTGTATTGTCCAGATTGTTTTTGTGAGCATGAGGCTTAATTGACTTATCTCCCCTGGCCTCAACAAGTGACACATCTTTGAGACTGTGTTCTACTTTGGAGAGAATGGTGTACTATTGCTATCCACCTCCACCATGATTACCTGATCTTGTCACTATTTTGTAGGAAAAACATATAAGATTCCCATGAAACCATCAGGAACTGTATGTATCCATTCTGGGATGACTGGAAGACATTTTGAATGCCAACAGGTTTCCTACACCATATCACACATAGCGATGTGTTGTTTCCACAGTCTGTCCAACCTACGTATGTAATCAATATCTTATTACAACATGTACTATTATCATATAAAAAATTACGAACTAAAAAACTACAAAATTGAATTTCAACTGTAAAATGCATGCCATATTGCCTGAACCACGAAATTTGTAACAACAAACATTAACCATGTCTATGGGAGTCACGTACCTTAACATAGTAGTGGAAAATCCAGGATGGAATGTAATAATGAAAAGGACAGCTACTACCCGCCATTTAGTGGATATGCTGAGTCGTAGATAGGTACAACAAAACAACATCTGAAAGTGAGCTTTTGGCCAGCAAGGCCTTCGTCGGAAATAGACAACACACACACACACACACACACACACACACACACGACTGCTACCTCTGGCCACTGAAGCCACTCTCAGAGACTGCAGTCGTGTGTGTGTGTGTGTGTGTGTGTGTGTGTGTGTGTGTGTGTGTGTGAATTGCATATCCATGAGTGTGGGTGTGTATGTTGTCCATTTCTGACAAAGGCCTTGTTGCCCGGATTCTGAAAATCCTTTTGTTGTACCTATCTGCGATTCACCATCTCCGCTATATGGTGAGTAGCAACTATCCTTTCCTTAACATCAATACATCAGTAGTATTTAGATAAGAATACGAGTACTTTTTTTTAAATGTATTAACTTGGAGTTCACTGATTCAGACACATAAGGTGAGTAGCAACTAAAGGACCAATTTGACCGGTTGTTGTTGTTGTCGTCGTCGTCGTCGTCTTCGTCTTCAGTCCTGAGACTGGTTTGATGCAGCTCTCCATGCTACTCTAACCTGTGCAAGCCTCTTCATCTCCCAGTACCTACCGCAACCTGCATCCTTCTGAATCTGCTTAGTGTATTCATCTCTTGGTCTCCCTCTACGATTTTTACCCTCCACACTGCCCTCCAATACTAAATTGGTGATCCCTTGATGCCTCAGAACATGTCCTACCAACCGATCCCTTCTTCAAGTCAAGTTGTGTCACAAACTTCTCTTCTCCCCAATCCTATTCAATACTTCCTCATTAGTGATGTGATCTACCCATCTAATCTTCAGCATTCTTCTGTAGCACCCCAAAAGCTTCTATCCTCTTCTTGTCCAAACTATTTATCGTCCATGTTTCACTTCCATACATGGCTACACTCCATACAAATACTTTGAGAAATGACTTCCTGACACTTAAATCTATACTCGATGTTAACAAATTTCTCTTCTTCAGAAATGCTTTCCTTGCCATTGCCAGTCTACCTTTTGACCGGTAACTTTCTGTATATATGGAGGTAGCAGAGCTTCAGCCATTTTCTGAGTGACAATGCCAGGAGAATTTCCCTCCCCATATACTACTCTAGCACAAGGTGCCCCATGTCTTGTAGTTCTTATTGGACGTGTAACTGCAATATACTTTTCAGCGAAAAACTTTTTTACTTTCAGTATTATTTAGGACACAAGAACTTAATGCACATTTTTAATACATATATACAGGGTGTAACAGTACAACTTAAATAGTTGAGGGACTGTAGAGGATTAATTTTTGAATGTTTTGATATAAGAAACCTATAGCTGCAAATGTGAAAGTTTTTACAGAAAGATGCACTTTCTAAATATTCAGTAGGCTGAATGAAACACAAGAATACTGTACTTTGGAAAATATTTGACAGTAGAGCCAATCAAATATTGTAAACCAAATTTAAAACTGCCAATCAAATATTGTAAACCAAATTTAAAACTGCATAGCAAGCACATGCCACATGCAACTTATTCTTTATTGCATTGCTCGAGTGAAACATTTCAATAAAGGAAAAGTTACATGTGACATTACGCTGCTCTGCAATTTTAATTTTTAATGTTGGTCGTTCCTCTGCAGGAAGTACCTGCACTCACTGAAATTGTAAATGGAATCTGGCTTCGCTACTGTTGAGTAAAAGTTCAATGTGATGATCATCATCAATTTTGTACCATGAAGTGCAATGAGGAACCATGTTTTGCCTGACTAAGGTTCCACACTCCCCTCTTGTGGTATCAAACACTGTAAGCATCCACTCAAACTCTGGTAATGCTCGTATTGGCACTGAGTACACAGAAGATTTTTTATAACCACAAAAGAAAAAGTCAAGAGTGGCCAGTGTGGAGCACAAGGTCCAATAATTGGGAACCCCCTTACAATTACTCTCTGCCTAAAGTTGTCCGAGAGATATGCCCTGGCCCAACAATCAATGTGCACTGGAGCATCATCATTCTGAAGCAGCACACTAATGCACTGTTGTCAGGAAATGTCTTCCAAAAGTTCAGGCAAGGCATTGCCCAGAAACTCCAAAAATCGTGCACCATTACAATGATGTGATACAATGTGTGGTCCAGTAAGGTGATCTCCAAAAATATCAGTCCAAATGTTCATCGAGAATCTTACCTGGGTTGGTTGGTTTGTTTAAAAAGGGGGGCAAGGGACCAAACTGAAAGGTCATCAGTCCCTCGTTTCGATTAAAATAATTCCACAAGGGTGGGAGTAAAATAAACGAGACACACAAAACAGATGGAAGAAAGGAGAAAACCACAAGAATGACAGAAGGGCAACAAAAACCAAAATGGACAAGAAAACCAGAGAGAGACGCAAGAAACATGTAGCTGAGATCAAAACGAGGGCAGATGGCTGGCTGATCATGAGAATAAAAAGGAGAAGCCAGCCACTCTGCAACACATTAAAACCTCCTCCCTAAAAGCAATAGAGTGGAGGACAGAGGGACAAATGACAAATGCTAAAACTTAGATCAAATGATAAAACCCACCCTCACGAATCGAACATAAAACTGAAGCTGCTGTTAAGGCATTGTCACCAAACACCGAAGGTAGGATACTGGGAAAGTTAAAAGTCCACTGCAGAGCAGCTAAAAGTGGGGAGTCCAGCAAGAGGTGGACGACCATCATTAGCGAGCCTCGCGGCGGAAGAGATAACCATGCATTAGCCATATATGGCCATGCAGAGCCAGCAGAGGACAACTGATTCCGTGTGAGAGGACTGTATGGAAGACTCCCACACATTCGTAGTCTCCTTAATGATAAGCAGTTTATTGTATGTACTGTTATGCCCTTCTGTTTCCCAAAGCCAAAAAACCCTGCGGTTTAAGACAGAACACAAGTCAGTTTCGAAGATGCCCAACTCCAGAAGCGGTTTCCGCGTAGCCTGTTTGGTCAGTCTGTCGGTAAGTTTGTTGCCTGGGATCCCAACGTGTCCTCGGGTCCACACAAACACCACTGAACAATGGGACCGTTCCAGGGCATAATTAGACTCCTGAATGGACACTACAAAAGAATGGCGAGGGTAGCTTGTAAGCTACTCAATGAGTCAGTACACAGGAGAAATGGCTCGCCAGGGTATGAGCAGATGTGCTCAAGAGCACGAGATGTGGCCACCAGCTCTGCAGTGAAAATACTGCAGCCATCTGGCAAGGAGTGCTGTTCAATATGTCCTCCATGAATATACGCCAAACCTACATGACCATCAGCCATGAAGCCATTGGTGTAAATCACTTCATGGCCCCGGTACTTGCCGAGAATCGAGTCCTTAGAGCCATGCAAAAGATCTAGAAGAATCTGCGGCCCAGGCGTACACCGTGGAGGTGTACATGAATGGACCTCGAGGAGAGGTGGTAACAGGAAGGACTCCAGTTCAGACAGAAGGGACCGGACTCTAACCACAATTTCTGCATCGTAACTGGCAAGCAGTTGTGCATGCCTAACTTTCAATGGAGGGACTCCAGCCTCCACCAGGACACTGGTCACCGGACTCATTCTAAAAGCTCTCGCCACTAGGTGAACGCCACAGTGGTGCACTGGGTCCAGTAAATGCAATGCTGGGGGTACCGCCAAACCGTAAACCAGACTCTCATAGTCAAGGCAGGATTGAACGAGGGCTCTGTAGAGCGATCTGCACCCCGGTTGGTGTAGCTCAGGCAGTAAAGGGCATTGGGGTGCTGCCAGCACTTCCGCTTAAGCTGACGAAGGTGAGGTAGCCATGTCAATCAGGCATCGAAAATCTGTCCTATAGGCGCCTACGGTGGACTGGAGGCCGAGTGGTGACCTCTCCAGTTGTCAGGATGCTAGGAAATGACTGGACGCATCAGAAATGCCAAAGAAACATTATTAATTCGTAAAACCTTTATTCCTGCCGAGTACAATGTGGCCCGCGTAACACAGGCTGGTTGAGCTTGGTGATATCAACGACCTTCCCCGAGTCCTCGCTGACTCGTAGCGATGACACCAGCTCTGGGCCACACCAGTCTTGCTAGCGCAGCGCCACGTGCTGTGACGTAGCGAAGGAATGTCCTTACTTCGTACTTCGGCTGCGCGTGGCTGGCAGTGCCAGCTGGCCGGCCGGCTCAGCAGCGGACAGCAGGCCGCTGCGCCTAGGAGGCTCCGGGTTGGAGTCCAGCGCTGTCGGCACGAGAGGCATTCTCGTAGTGCAGAGTGTACTCTATCCCACCCCGTCTTCTTCCCTGCTCCTCCTGGTGGCTCGTCCGTGGTGGACGGGCGGAACGGGCTGCAGTCCCCCAGCGTCGCCGGCTCACCCGGTAGTGACGGCGGATGCACAGGGCCCAGGCCCCGCACGATCTCAGCGACGGCTCACTGATGTGGTCAGCACCCACTTCCCAAGTGCACCCCATGTAACTGGATACAGGTGTACTGTATAACACTGGTACTGCGAATTGATACCCATCACTGGTATTTGCACTTCTACGTGTATACTCGCCTGATACGTAATTACTCTCACTTTAGACATGTGATAAAATAACGGTAAATTCTGTTTCGCCGGAGGCATGACATGACACTCCTTCCGAGAATTATTTCTGCGCTTTCAGCAATGCCTTCAGCATCTGATCTGGACCTAACAAAGTGGTACTCAATTGCCCATGCACTGCGTGATGCACAGCTTCATATAACACTTCCAATTCGACACGTGCATCATCCACCCTGTCTGCTAATGCCCTCAATAAAGCTGCTACTTGTATTTTCCCATCTACTCGGTTCAATCTCGCCTGTATAGCCTCTATATCCCCATTCAACACTTTCCTGGTATTTGCTGCATACCATTCCAGGTGTGACGTCAACTCCCGCACTGTTCTAGTGACATTCAATATCCCCTGCTCCATGTTACCTATACGTGTCGTGTGCCAATCCACTTTCGACTGTCTCCTCTGCCAACTCCTGCACCTCCCCCACCGTACTATTTAAGCTCCTTATATCCTCCTCGTCCGCGGTTCCAAACACTGTTTTCAGCAATTTTCCCCCTGCATCCAATCACCCTCGTTTCCTGTGAATGAGCGTTTGTGGGACCACATCCGTTACTTGTTGCAGCTGCCTTCTCAGCTTTTCGTATGAGAGTTTCAATTCCTGATACTCATTCCGTATGTCCTGAAACAACCCCTCCTTCTCTGTGGCCGCCTGTGGCACCGTAAACCTATCCTGTAGTGTCCGTACATCATTCCTCACTCCCCATATATTATATGTGAACACAACTGTCCATCTGCGGCTTGACAATACCACATCTAATTGTCTTGCAAATAAAATTCCCTTATCTAGTGGTTGCACCTGCACCACCTCTCCTCGGCAACAGTGTAGCAGTACCAGACTGATGAAAAGTTTCCCGGGCCACATCCTGGCACGGAACCTGAAGGAAAAGGAAGACATGTCAATCGCTCCCTTCCTTACCACATCTAAAACACACAAATGACAAGTAAAAACTACACATACCCTACTACCTAATAACAATAAATACAACATGTTCCTCCCCGAGGACACTTAATCTACTTATCCCTAGACCTAAGTGCGTAAGAGCGTTCTTCTGCTGTTCTTTTAGCTTCGGTACCCTCACACCCTTTGATACTGCTATAGGGATCTGCAGTAACGCATCCACTGCGCCCTTAAATGGCTTAATCCTACTCACATGAACTACTGATGACTTGGTTGGTAACTGCAACTTTTCGTTCACTGGAGACACTATTTCATTTACCTGATATGGTCCAGAATATTTCGTCAAAAACTTCTTCGTTTTACCCTTCGGAACACAAGGATTAGCCAACAATAACCATTTACCAATCCTGTATTGCGGCAGTTTACCCGTTCTTTGCCCAATACTCTCTTGTTTCTCCAGAGCTTTAGTATTAGCACACTGTACCCCTTGCCAAATCTCTCTCAATTTCTTGGCGAAATTCTTCACTGACTCATCCTGTGAACCTACCTGAGGTTTGAACACATCAAATGGTGATGGCATTTTCCGACCAAAAATTACCTCATACAGAGAGAGCCCCGTTCCTGTATGAACTTTCGCGTTATATGCGCCTGTCAACAGATTTAAATACACGTCCCAATCAGTGTGTTCTGTATTTACGTAATGACTAATCATCTTAACTAACGTCCTATGAACCTGTTCTGTTCGTCCATTCGACTGAGGATGAAATGGACTTGTCGGCTTCTTAACTTTCAATAAACGGCATAACTGCTTCATCAGCTCTGACAAGTTACTACCCTGATCTGTAATTATAGTATCAGGCACACCATACTTCAGCAACTAGTTATTTACTAAGGCTTGCGCAACAGTGCTTGCCTTCTGATCTGGAACAGCTACCATTACCAGGTATCGGGAAAAATGATCTAATATTGTTAATACGTATCAATTACCCGCTTGGGTCTTGTTAAATGCCTGGATTACGTCTAATCCTATGAATGCGAATGGACGATCCGCTTCAGGTAGTCTCTGAAGCTGAATTTTCTGATGACTTACATCTGCTCTCTGCGCACACGGTATACAATTTTGCACATACTGCTCTACATCATTGTGACATGTCTTTCACCAAAACCTTTCAGCTACCCGTCTATAAGTCGTTCTTTTACCACCATGACCCAACAATACATGGTCGTGCGCATGTTTCAACACTTCTTCCCTGAGTGACTCCGGTACTACGACGCGTAGTCTGCACTTCGTCTTCCTGCAAAGCAACCCACCCTGCATTTCAAACTGCGGTTGCGTTCAGACAATTGACACTCTCTGTCAGTGGCTTGTGCCTTTATCCACTCCTTCTCACTTATGCCCACAACTTGTACAGCTGCCACTTTTCTACTAAGCGCATCTGCATTTGTATGTTTTACCCCTGGTTTGTGAATTACCTCGTAGTCAAATTCACTTAGTCTCAGTGCCCATCTCGTTAAACGACTCAAAGGATCTTTCAACCCCAACAACCACTTCAATGCTGCGTGATCTGTAATCACCTTGAACTTACGCCCATATAAATAACAGCGAAAATATGAGATACCGTAAATCACTGCTAACATTTCTTTCTCTGTAGTTGAATAATACTTCCCTGCCTTATTCAGTTGCCTGGAAGCATAAGCCACCGGATGTTCCTGTCCATTAACCCTCTGAGAAAGAGTACAACCTACAGCAATATTACTAGCATCACAAGATAGTATGAACTCTTGTTCGAAATCAGGAAATATCAATACTGGGTCTGATGTTAGTATCTGTTTGAGCTTCTCGAATGCCTCCTGACACTATGCTGTCCATTCAAACTTAACACCTTTCTTTAACATTCTCGTTAGTGGGTGTGCAATTTCCGCAAACCCCTTTACATATCGTCTGTAGTAAATACATAAACCATCATACTGCTGAACTTGTTTAGTGGTCTGTGGTACTGGAAAACCACGCACAGCCGACGTTAGATGGGGATCCGTTCTTACCCCATCCTGACTGATAATATGCACAAGATAAGTCACTTGCGTCTGAGCAAACTGACATTTCTCGACATTAAGCGTAAGATTTGCCGCTCTTAGCCTAATAGATACTTTGTTCAGTCGTTTCACACGCTCTTCTATATTACATGAAAAAGTAACAATATCATCGAGGTATACCATAGCAATCTTTGGTTTCAGTCCTCGAAGCTCACCATCTAACAGACGCTGGAAAGTAGCAGGAGCGTTTTTCAACCCAAATGGCATTCTGCAATACTGAAAGTGACCAAGGCTTGTTGTAAAGGCCTTCTTTGGTCTATCCTCGGGACTTACCTCTATCTGCTGGCACCCACTCTTTAGATATAGTGTCGAAACATATTTACACTGACCTAGGTTATCCAATGTTTCCGTGATGTTCGGTATTGGATATGCATCTGCTACAGTTTGTGCGTTCAAAAACCGATAGTCACAACAAAACCTATACTTTTTAGTATCGTCCAATGACTTCTTAGGAACTACCTCTATGTTGGCAGACCACGGACTTTCACTGTTCTCTATCATACCGTCCCTTAGCTGTTGATTAATAAATTATTCCACTAGTGGTTGTAGGTGTTTCGCTATCCTTTATGGTTTTCTATAGACCAGCGGACTATCGCCAGTCGGTATACGGTGCTGTGTAATAGGAGTTGCTGGTAATGGACCTTCTGAATTAAACAAATCTAAATACTCTAATAACAAAGCTTCCGTAGCTTTCCGATCACCATTCTCCAAATGACTAATCTTATCACGTAGTACAGATGCCTTGACGGTTTGCTTGACATTATAAACACCTTGGGATTCACCTATATCCTCATAATCGAGTATTTCCAAACTTGTTACCACTAAACCCTTTGGGACATCCACTTTATATGCCGCAAAATTATCTACACTGACCGGAATCATCAGTTCCCCATTTATATCCCTTACGCGCGCAACACTCCTCCTAATAAAACAATGCATTTCATCCAATGCTTCATTGCTCTGCAGTGGCTCCACCACACACAGTCTCTGCTGTGGTACATTGGTACCTACTGACAACCAATGTAACCTCCCTGTACCCGAAGGCACTTTGACATGCATAATCATCTTTCATGCCCTTGTACACGGTTCAATTGGTGACATCTTAACAACGGATGCACCTCGCGACGTAGAAACATTTACAGCTGTTGTACCCATTGAAAACAAGTTTCCACTAAGTTCAACTGTACACTGTGAAAGACTAATTTTGGCATGGTGTTTATCGAGGAAGTCCAGTCTGAGAATCACAGAATACCCTTATCCCACAGTTGGCAACACTTCCATTTGCTCTCCGAACTCTACAGTTGCAATCTTAAAAACGAGCTGTGTTGTACCCAATGATTGCAACTCTTTATTCCCTACTCCACATAATCTATACCTGGAGTACCTTGTCTTCTCCTACCCACGAGGTCTAGACTAGCAGCAGATACATGTGCCCCGGTATCAATCAAAAACTTACATCTGTTATTCCTTACAACACCCATCAAGCAACAATCCATCTCTGTACTAGTTTTCACCATACTTCTGCTTACCGGGAATGTCTTCCGATGGACGAAACACTCCCGTTCCCATTTAACACTTTTTCCTGTTTATTCCCGTTACCATTCTGCTTACTACGACACTCATTTGCCTTGTGGCCGTAGCATTTACAAGCATAGTACTGCGGCTGTCTGCATTGAGCCTTCTGACCTTTCCTCCCACAACGGTAACAATTCCTCTATGACGCAAAGATGCGTTTATCATTGCGAACCCTTGTTGCAATGTCTATCTCCTGCAGATGCATTGCAATACGCAGTGCTGCAGCTAAATCCCCAGGATTCTCCATCCTAATCCTACGAGAAAATTCTGCAGGAATTCCCCTGAGGAATACATCGAGGGCTCTGTTTTCTGCCTCTCGTAGTAATATACGATCCGCATCAGGATTACCCGATAATTCATAGGTCTACGAATTAATTTTCCATATCCTATCTGAAAAAGACTCCACTGTCTCATTGCCCTTCTGTGTCAAATTAGCTAACTTCTCCCTATAAAATCTTGCACTACGCTGCTTACAATATCTTTGTCGTAACCATTCTGCCAATTCTTCAAACGTGATCGCCTTACTAAGGGTCTCATGGTACATCATGAACGTCTTGGCTTCCCCTGCAAGTCGCAAATTTGCCATACGTAACGTAGTTACGTCTGACCAATTGCTCATTGCAGCTGTTGCCAAAACATTGTTAATGAACGCTGTGACATCCTCTGTTGTTTTACCCGAGAAAGGCATGATCAGGTTAGCTACTGAAGGATATATTGCAAGGTTGGACATTGGTACTGACTTGCACTCACTCGAACCCGTTTGCGAGTCTTGTGCCAAACGCAAGGTCTCCATTTGCATCATTAATTCTACATGACGTAACTTATGCTGCGCATTCTCTTCTAACAATTTTGAGACTTGCTCCGTCAGAGCAGCTATACTCACTTCAGTACTAATGGATCTTGTTTCCGGCATGATTTGTGCAAATTACCGACAACTTACTCTATACTGAATTTACTTCTCAGAACAATAACTACACTAGCTACTCAACTCCTTTGTCACAGTTGAGCACTACACACAAGACGACAAACAAGACTCGCAATGCACAACTAAACAAAATTGATCCTTCCGCCTTGTTATTGCCCAGCGACACTCTCTACAATTGTGCGCTGTGTGACCAAACCGTCTACAAATTGAACATTCTACTAGTACAAACTTCAAGCATGGCTCCCCATGCCCCGTTAAAGTACACACAGTACATCTGACTGGTACCAAGTACGTTTACCAACTGTTTCCCTTAAACTCAGATAAATCTTCTGTTTCCGCAAGTCTCACAAAGTGCACTCCCAGCAAAGAACGTGTGTCCATAGTTATTAACAAAAATTGCCTCGTGCACTTACCACAAGTGCTGCATAGAGTCGACAGTTCTGACCACAACTCTGTAGTGTCAGTCCTGCAGTGGCGGTGTCAACGACTCCAGATACCAGATCTGCAGGTCAGTGCTGTAGTGGGCGGTTCGAACACCAAATCCATAGGCGGCGTGAGGACTTCTGACACCAAATCTATAGGTGGTCCCGGTCACTTACGATGGACTGGAGACCGAGCGGTGACCTCTCCAGTTGTCAGGATGCTAGGAAATGACTGTGGACGCATCAGAAATGCCAAAGAAACATTATTAATTCATAACACCTTTATTCCTGCCGAGTAAAATGTGGCCTGTGTAACACAGGCTGGCTGAGCTTGGTGATATGAACGACCTTCCCCGAGTCCTCGCTGACTCGTAGCGATGACAACAGCTCCGGGCCACACCAGTCTTGCTAGCGCAGCGCCACGTGCTGTGACGTAGCGAAGAAATGTCCTTACTTCGTACTTCGGCCATGCATGGCTGGCGGTGCCAGCTGGCCAGCCGGCTCGGCAGCGGACAGCAGGCCGCTGTGCGTAGGAGGCTCCGGGTTGGAGTCCCGGCACTGTCGGCACGAGAGGCATTCTCGTAGTGCAGAGTGTACTCTATCCCACCCCGTCTTCTTCCCTGCTCCTCCTGGTGGCTCGTCCGCGGTGGACGGGCGGAATGGGCTGCAGTCCCCCAGTGTCGCCGGCTCACCTGGTTGTGACGGTGGATGCACAGGGCCTAGGCCCCGCACGATCTCGGCGATGGCTCACTGATGTGGTCAGCATTGGCGGCGAGCGAGTCTGCCACACTGTCTGCTAATCCTGGGCTGATGATTGACAGAGGCAGCAAAGAGGACCAGAGCTAGTACTGTTCCCTCATGTCTGCTGCTGGATGGGCCGCCCTTACTGCAACATCTCCTTAATAAAGATTAACATGTCGATCAGCGAGCTGAGGGCTACGCAGCATCCCAGTACACGTCTAACTGCAAGTCTAACTGCGAGTGCTTTGTTGCTATCAAAGCTGGCGTATTTAAAGGAAGCACGAGCGATATCCTGTAATGAACGCATTCGTTCCACTTATACTGCTGATTCATCTGTCGTACTCGCCCCTTAGGTGTTCTTGCAACAGAGTTACATGTTGTTACGGCAGACTTATGCGAAGTTGTGAAATGCAGTACAGCTGACACTATACCTCTGTCTTACATTCTACGAAAGTCTCCGTCCAACACAAACCCGCGTGCTAAGCAATTCTCTCTCGCCTGTTGTGTGTAACCAGGCCATTGCCCCTGTGTGACGACACATTCTGATACATGCGCAATCCTCTTACCTCTTGGCTAACCGACCGGTTCTGGCTCTCGGCATAGGCAACGAAACTTTGACAATATTCCAAGTTTCCAACTCTTTACTATTCTACAACACTACAGTCCTAAGAATAAATGTCTCCACTACAGTGAGTGGATTATCATTAAGGTAAATTTCTGGTTCTGGATGAACGGAGCAACACTGACAGAAATGCATGACATGACTTCATGGCTGGAAACTGGAAGCCATGGGCTAGAGCCCATGACTGCGCCTTGTGAATAGCTCCCTGTAGGCACCGCTCAGCAACACCAGTACTAGAGGAGCAGTACAAAATTCAGAAGTCACCTGCATACAGAGGTGAGACCACTGGCCCTACAGATGGTACTAGACCGTTAATAGCCACTGAAATTAGAGACACACTCAATATGGAGCCCTGAAGAATGCCATTCTCCTGAATACAGGGGGAACTATGGGAGGCACCAACTTTGACACGGAAAGTATGGAACAACAGGAAGCTTTGGATAAAAATCTGGAGCAGGCCCCAGAGACCCCACTCATACAATGCGGCAAAGCATATGATGTCGCCAGGTTGTGTCATATGCTTTATGTAAGTCAAAAAAGATGGCAACTAGATGTCGGCATCTGAAAAAGGCTGTTCAGATGGCAGACTCAAGGGGGACAAGATTATCAGTGGTAGAGCAACCCTGGTGGAAGCCGCCCTAACATGGAGCCAGTAGGCCACGTGACTCCAGGTCACAACCCAACCGCTGACACACCATACGTTCCAGCAGCTTATGGAGAATGTTTGTGAGGCGGATTTTTACCGGGTTTCAGCACAGGAATGATGCTGCTCTCCTGCCATTACGATGGAAAGACGTAATCGCACCAGATCCAGTTGAGGAGAAATCGCTTGTAGTCAGACAAAAGATGTTTAATCATCTGACTGTGAATCCAATCTGGCTCAGGAGCTGTGTCAGAGTAATGTGCAAGGGTGATGAGGAGCTCCCACTCTGTAAATGGGGCATTGTTCACTGTGGCGTGTAGTGAATAATAGGACTTTCCTTTCCATCCGCCATTTGAGGGTGCAAAAGGCTGAGGGTTAGTGCTCGGAAATCACGATTGCTTCTGTGTAGAGAGCACACTATTGATGTTAACACCAGGGACATCTTTTGGGGTCTGGTACCCAAAAACACATCCGATCTTCATCCAGATTTGGGAAGGTGACATATGGCACCCAATGGTCGACACATACCTCTCCCAACACTCCTGTTTCCGGCGTTTTATAAGCAGGCAAAAGCGGGTACGGAGCCACTTAAAGGCTATTAGGTGCTCTAGGGAAGGGTGCCGGAAGGGTGCTGCTTATGTCGCTGTAAAGTTCACCAACACTCTTTAATTGCCTCAGCAACTTCTGGTAACCACCAAGGGACTGTTTTGCCGGTGGCACCCTAGAGAATGAGGGATCACGTTTTCCGCCCTGAATGAGGTTTCCTGGTGGGCAATGCAGAAAGCAGGTGTAAAGCTTAACAGTTGCCATAGCTCAAGCCAGGTGGTGGAAAAAACCACCACAATTCCACTGGAGGATTACGTGATCGTGAGACTGGGAAGGCATGAAACACTCAATGAGACAGTCTAAGCCTCAGGGTCACCTGCTGCCACCAGACGAGTACCTGCGCAATCAACATCCATTGTGTCTGAGGGCCCAGCGAGATCTAGGTCCTCAGCAGACACCAGAATCTCCACCTCATCCTCAGACACAGATTGTAGGTAGTGGTGGTCTGGGTGCTACCGCAGTGCCCTGGTTCTGGAGGATCTTTTTCGTTTTAGGTTTCTCTCGCTGCTCCTTAGGTTTGTCCAGCTGGGAGGGCTTCACTGATTCAGTCTCAGGGACTGAGGAGGACCGTGAAGCTCTACGACCAGCTACCTGTGGTTGTAGCAGCCACTAGTGAGTGCCAGTTTTGCCACTGGTAGGAACCTGGAAAGGGAGTGACCCAAGGGATCCCGTTCTGGCGAGAGGAGCCGAAAAAGACTTACGCTTCTCTGGCTGAGAAGTGGGGACTGATGTCCCCCTGATGGTTGGGGGGGAGTGGGGGAGGGATGTTGCTCCTGAAGTAGGTTGTACAGGAGCAACAGGGAGGGAAGTGCCCCCCACCATCACGGGGGAAGGTGGAGTCTGACAGCTCTGAGAGCCACTGTACGGAGTGGAACGGAAGATGGTAGAACCGTAGTCGTAGCGGCAGCATAGGTTGACAACATATGCACAGGATGTAGCCTCCCATATTTTATCTTAGCCTCGGTGTAGGTCAGTCAGTCCAGGGTCTTGTATTCCATTATTTTTCTTTCTTTTTGGAGAATCCTGCAGTCTGACAAGAAAGGCGAATTGTGCTCTCCACAGTTTACACAGATGGAAGATGGGGGCACAGGGAGTATTGGGATGTCCACTATCCCGACAGGTGATGTTGGAAGTACAGCGGGAAGACATATGGCCAAACTTCCAGAACTTAAAGTACCATATCGGGGGTGGGGATATGGCTTTACGTCACAACAGTACACCATCATCTTCACCTTCTTGGGTAATTGTCACCCTTGAAGGTCAAGATGAAGGCACCAATGGCAACCTGATTATCTCTCAGACCTCAGTAGATGCATCAGACGAAATGGGCATCTCGCCGCTCTAAACTGGCACACAGTTCTCCGTCAGACTGCAAAAGAAGGTCCCTGTGAAATATGATAACCTGGACTATATTTAAGGTCTTATGGGGTGCGATGGAAACAGAAACATCCGCCAGCTTGTCACAGGTGAGTAGTGCCCGTGACTGGGCAGAGGATGCAGTTTTGATCAAGACCGACCATGACCGCATTTTGGACAAGCCCTCCACCTCCCCAAACTTTCCTTCTAAATGCACCACAAAAAACTGAAGTTTCATTGACAAGAGAGATTCCCAATCAACTCTCATACATACGAGGTACCAGGCCGAATAAGCTTCGCTGCCATCCTTAGCCTGGTGTTCTTCCCACGGTGTGGCCAGGGAGGAAAGGGGGGGGGGGATGATTTGGGGTCATATTTCTTAGCATTGACGTTAAACCTTGACAGCTTAGAGACTGCTAGTGTTTGACCACCAGCAAGAGATGACATACTATGCTTCATGGCGTGTCATCCGCCCTGATGCCACCCACTCCGACCAGGGTCCTCCCTGTGGGCGCCACCTAGCTGCACCAAAGGCCACCTGACAGGATGGCCATTGCCAAGAGTCTCAATGCCCCAGGGTGACGGACATCTACTCCTTGGTATACGTGGGCAGTTAACAGTACAGGCATAAGCAGAGCAATCCCTGTGTGGTCAGGGGGCTACAACCAACAGGGTACTTGGCAGCCCCACCACAACGGGCTGGCTACCGTGCTGGATATCAGGCACAAACGAGCTAAGAAGTCCATTATCGTCGACAGCGCAGAAAGCAATACTGCTCAGAGGATGTAGGAAAACGCACCCAGGAGGGTGACCTCACCCATCAGCTGGAGAATGAGTGGAAGTGCAGATCCACGTCGAAGAAGGATGTGAGATGTCTCAGCGCATGTTGGACACTATGCACCATGTGAGGCCTCCTTCCTCAATTGGCTCACTCTTCGAGATAATTTTGAAAAATGGAGGTCAAAACCTACAGGCCGAAACATGTGAAAGTCCTTTTAGTCGCCTCTTACAATAGGCAGGAGAATCTCACCTGGGAATGTCTCGTGCAGGTAGTGCATGGAATGTAAACAGCCCAATGGTGACTGCAGATACAGATTCCATATTTCCAGCTACAGGTTCCTTATATCAAAACTTTCAGAATTTCATCCTCTATCTTCTCCCAATTTTTTTTTAAAAAATCATTGTGTAACACCCTGCATATACAAAAAACAATGAAATTATTTCAGTTTATAATATCACAATCCTTGTATTGGTGAATTTTTGTCACAAAGCTGTGAATTACAATAAAAGTGTTCAAGCAATTTACAGGAATGCTGCCAGTCGATGTCATTGCCAACTGCCAATATTTCAACAGATGCACACCATTATTTTCAAGGCAGCAGTAAGGTCTATCAAGGGAATTTAAAACCTCAGTTTGCAGAGCAATTCCAGAAAGACAAAACACACACACACACACACACACACACACACACACACACACACACACACACCAAACATCTGAACCATCCCACAACCAAAGATGACTGATTTTGGAAGGTGTCAATAGTGGAAATCAATAACCAGTGCACGAAGTAGCATTAACTCCGTCACTCTGTTTTTGACATGGGAGAAAGTAGGATTCCAAGCAAAATTTAAATAAAAACTTGCATCTCTGCTGTTGCAGAACTCTGTTTTGACACTGGTCATTCTACGGAATATAACACAGAGATTCTGGCATGCACCTTCAGCTATTAGGCTAGTGTTATTAAGGAAGCAGTTTAAACTAAATTAACAACCTTATAAATACAGAATGAGGTTTTTGTTAGAATTCTGCATGGAATCCTGCTCTCTCTCTCTCTCTCTCTCTCTCTCTCTCTCTCTCTCTCGTTAAAAAAGGGGGGGGGGGGGAGGGAGGGAGTTAATGCTACCTCACTTGTCAGTTATTAATTTTTCACAATCGATAACTTCTGAGAGAGAGAGAGAGAGAGAGAGAGAGAGAGAGAGAGAGAGAGAGAGAGAGAGAGAGTCTTTCTGGGACTGCTCTGCAAAAAGATTTTAAAGTCCCTAACACACCACTTACTTGCTGCAGTTTAGCCTGAAAATGACAGGGTTTGCGCCTGTCAAAATATTGGTGATGATGGGTGTCACTTGGTTGCATTTCCTGAAGTTACTTTAACATTGTACATTCTGGGAGAAACTCTCACCAAATATCTCGTTAAATTATTTGGAATACATAGTGGAGAATAGCCAAGTAGCAGAAACAAAAAGTTGACACAGGTGCACCAATTACATAACAGGAACAAGCTAACCTGGCCATAGTTAATGCTTAATTTCAAATTTTCGTCTTAAAAGAACAAGAGCAGGAATTGTGGTTATTCAGTACAACTTACCTATTTCACAATGTGCACTGTGCATCAGGCTTCAAACCACTAATGTCTGGTCGATGTGAAGGCTGCAAACCAACCAAACTGCCAGCACCTGATGTTGCTGGTGTAAAATCGCCCACTGGAGTAACTGCTGAACATGCACCACCAACACCCAGCACCCCTGAACTGCCTGGTAGTAGACCAACAGATACTGTTGTCCTGATGTTCATTGCTGCCATTCGCCTTTGTAGTTGATCTACCTGCTGAATTTTATGCTGCTTCAGCGTATGTTTGATGTTGGGACAGAATGGCACTGAACATTTTGGTTCCTGCAAAAATTAATTGGTAGAAGTGCTACAGCAATATTTACCTCAGCAAAATGTTTTTAGAGGGTTTAGTTTTGTGTTTCTTACAATACTGTAAAAGCACTGTCTTGAGAGTTAAATAAAAAATACTGAAATTAATGTATATGAAGCAGTTCATTACTCAACTGATCACATTAATTCGTATCGCTTGTCACTAATTAAATGAAACAAGCTTTAATGTTTTGCATTCAAAAACATTCATAAGGCGAAGTAAGAAGAACAATGAGGATTTTCATACTGCCCGACATAATTGCACTCGTCATAGTATCATTGACAAGAAAATCAATAACTATTACTTTTTTTATACCTCAGTACTCCCAACTTTGACTTTAAACAGAGCTCACAACTTCATTAACAATAAAAATCCCTATAACAGGTCAAATAGAGAAAAATAATCTATGCCAGTAGATAAACGTTATTCCTCATGAACATGCTAGAAGGCCTGCAATTTGTTTTCTTAAAGCTTTCTATCATTGTTCTCTAAAACTTCAAATGACCAGGCTTATCAGTATTTTCAGCATTAGGTAAAAGAAACTTTCACAATAAAGATATTCCCATTACTGTTTGTAAAAACGTTTCTAGCAGTATGGAGAAATTTCCGTGTGAGTAGGATTAAAACTTTAGTTCCTGTTCCAAAATGTTCCACAACGCATCATTGCTGATACTGCAGAAATTCTGTCTACAGGGATCGAAACTTACAATTAACAGATGAAAATTTGCTATGAACACAAACCTGTGAACTGTTTAAAATGTCTTCCAGGATCTCTCTTAACTACAAGCAATTCCATATTTCACATCAATATCTCAAATTTTCTCATAGGCTCCCTAGTACTTTTTAACAAGCTTCACTCATTGAGTCTTTTTGATTTTGATTATTCTGGCTATTACAGTTATTCTTGTATTAAGTTTTCCAGTTAACTAAAGTCCGCACCATGTAGGAAGGCTGCCCCATTTTCAGCCTCTCTGCACATCCCCTTCTCTTTCTGAGTGGCTTGTTATAGCTAGACAGTGAGAATCTTTCTCCTGCATGCTGCACTGCTGCTGTACTTTGCAACAACTGAATTTTTCTTTCACCTGTCAGTGTTTTCCTTTTCTTCCTTGTAAGGATATAGCTGTGAATGTGTATCTGTAAAAAAAAAAAAAAAAAAAAAACAATTCAACTAATGGTAATAAATGTGAAATGGACTGCACAAGCACGTGGTGTTGAAATGAGAACTATGAAGCGAATTGTAAACTAACGTCCAGAGCTGTGGTAACTGTATGAAAAATTAGTTTCATGTCACCTGGAAAGCATCAATATCGCAATAAACTGACAACACAAATGGATGGTTCTGACAACAATGTTTTAAAGCACTCCTTGTGAATGTTTAATACACTATATGACAAAAACTTGTTACAATTGCATGTGAGAAAATTGGCTTCAAAGTTAGCACTCCGTCAATGTAAAGAATTTTGAAAGACATGTTAAGAAGAGTGTTTTTTGTTGAAACAAGTGATATGGGTACAGCATAAACCACATCCATATAAAGATGGACAGTGCATGAGAAGGAGGTAGTTCAACAGTGTATTACTTTAATGAAACATAGGTGAATCAGAATTCCAGGACAACCTGCTGGAAGATAAGTGATGGTAGTGTCAGTTCTAAAGTTCCTATAGGAGTAGGTTCTTGGATAATTATCCTGTGTGTTGACTACTTCTGGTGTCATTCCTGACAGTAAATTTTTATTTAGGTATAAGAAAAACAGTGACTACCAGTCGAAATGAAAACTGTCAGTTCTGTAAAGTGCTTCACTGAAGAATTCTTACCATGCCTTGCTTCGAAGTCACTCACTGTAATGTACCATGCCGGTTATCATTCAGCTGTTACAGAGAAAACGTAAAACACACACACCATGAAAGTGGATATTTTGCTCTGGGTTAAAAATAAATATATTTCGCACAGACTAGTGCCAAACTTATGTGGTTTGTTAATGTACACATCATGTGACAGAACGTACAAACCTGAATTTGCTGTATGTGAATGTGGTCACATAGTTTTGTGTTTACCCACATGTCAATGTCAGTATAGTCCCATGGAATTAATTTGGGCAAAGGCTAAAGGATATGTGAAAGAAAATTCACAGTAACAGACACAATCATTTGTGTATGAAGCAAGAGAGAACACTACCTACAGTCTGTATAGCACGCTGAAAAGCTTCAGGAAGAAGACTTTAATAGTAAGGTTAAAATGAATATAAGCCTTGAACATATCATCATAAATTTACTAACATATTGTTCACACACACTCAGATAGTAGTGACGATGGTATTATGATGTACACTTTGAAACAAAGTAAAGTAATAATGTTTTTTACTTTTAAGGACTCAGGTTTTAAAAAATGTGTCTGTCAGCATATAAATTGCATAATTAATAATGAGACTTCCCTAGTCTTTATTGATTAGGAATTTGTATCATGTGAAGTATACAGACTATAATGTTCAACACACTGCCAAAAAAGAAGTTAAGCTTTTTCCAGCATGTTGTCTGCTTTAATAAAACAGCCGGATAAATTTGTCAAGATACCTGATATTACCAGAAGTAAACCCCTGTGATTTTCAAAGCATGAAATTGGAAGTGCCTTAAAATTACCATTGAGATGTCAGTTGTTTTTGATGGTATCAATCAGCATTCCCTTGAGTAATTTGCACAACATTCTGCTTGTTCAACAGATTATACATGCAGTCTCTCACTGTAATGTCAAAGAAATTAGCTTACAGTCACATCACCTGTTGACAGTGAAAAATCTGACAACTTACTGACCATTTTTATGATATTCTTCTGCGACCTAAGCAAGGCCTTCGACTGTGTTGAGCACATGCCACTACTAGAGAAACTAGAATTCTACGGCATCAAAGAAAACAGTCTCAGACTATTAAAAGCTTATCTCAACAACCGTAAACAGGTAGTTTGTGTTGGTAAGGAAATGTCAAACATAGAAAATGTTGAAGTAGGTGTGCCTCAGGGATCTGTACTGGGGCCCTTCCTGTTTCTGATAATGATCAATGACCTCCCCTCGTTTATTAGATCCACCACTGTATTGTACGCAGATGATACGACTTTTCTCCATAGCAGTAACAATCTTAATGATCTTAAAACCTGTGCTGAAACTACACTCACTCATGCAGCATATTGGTTCAGAGCAAATGGTTTCCTGCTAAATGAAAATAAAACTCAGCAGATAATCTTCACTCTAAGAGAAAAGCCACTATCTAATGACCCTAGTTCTGTTAAATTCCTGGGAGTTTATTTAGATGAAAAGTTATCCTGGGGCCAACATGTAAACTATATTAGTAGTAAACTATCTAGAGTAATTTATTTATTAAGACAACTCAGAAATTGTGTACCTGAAACATACATCAGATCATCTTATTTTGCATTTTTCCAGAGTATAATATCCTATGGCATTATCTTGTGGGGTAACTGTAGTCATATACATGACATCCTATTATTGCAGAAGAAAGTCATTAGGATAATTACAAATTCTTCACATAAGGCTCACTGCAAACCCTTATTTACTAAACAAAAAATTATGACTGTAATAAACCTCTATATATACAATGTCTTAATCTTTACGAAGAAGAACCTACAAGATGTGAAACGTAGAGAAAATGTACATTGTTACAACACAAGAAGCATCAAACACATATACACGCCTTACCACATACTATCAAAGTCAATAAATAGCTATGAAGTCACAGGACACAAGCTATTTAATAAGCTGCCATATGCCATACAGGATCTTCCTGAACACACATTCAAAGAAAGACTGCATGAATGGTTTATTGCCCACCCGTTCTATGATATCAATGAATTCTTCAACTGTAAAATGCAGTAATCCAACAGATGACCCACTGTACATTTATTGTAATATAAGCTAAAATATTTCAGTAGTCAATACCTTATCACACTGTATTATAAATTGTAACTTCATTTGACGTTGTCAATTGCTGTAATGGCCTAAAGACAATAAAATCTTTATTATTATTATTATTATTATTATTATTATTAGTTTTTTCTACCAGTAATTATTTTTTACACTCAGTGATTACAATTAATTACAAATACACCTACAAACACACCTTACACACATTTTTAAAAGTTTTTTGGAGTACAAGCAGTTACCAAGCAAACGATTTCAGTTTGTGCTTGAAGTAAATTTTGTTTAAATCACAATAAATGACAATTTTTGCAAGCAGCTTCAATGACCTTGTCATTAAATGACTCCCAATGTCATGTGGACTAAAGCTATGGAGCAACGGACACAATGTCAACAAGACACAACGTCGACAAGATGTGAAGTAAGGCTTCTCACAAGACAATTGATCGAAATCAGTTCCAAAATTTATTATTCCCTTCATAGAACTGAAGGTATCATACAACATACAATAGGCTAATGAACCTCCGGCAATGTGGACTTTGTTCACCCATTCTCTGCTGCCAAGCATGTGCCGGTCATATCCCCTCTACGATTCCTGCCACTCCACCTCTGTGCACAGAAGCACCATCCTATGTGATGCACGCTATAGTAACAGACTGAAAACATCAGCTACTGGGGAATATGGGCAGAAGAAAAGATCACTTGGTGCCTCACACAATCTAAGACTCTAAGTATGTATTAAACAATGTAAGACACTAAGTATGATGTATGTAACAGGAAGAGATTTAAATTGACAAATATCATAGAGAAACAGATTGAGAGCAGAAGCAAATAATTAGGGATTCCATGGGTTGTAGAAGAAGATCTATAATTACCCCTTAACAAAATACCTTCTCTGTCTTCTTCCATTATTAAAATATTTCCCCAAAATCTTGTCCTTATGCACCTGGCAGTTTGCTAATGCAAGAAACTTGTGGATACAATGTAAGTGTTATAGCTGTATGACTATATAAATAATGTTTGTTTCAAGATGTGCAGTGTGAATACAAACAAGCACAATGAATCACCAAACAAAAATTTTTGTAATTAATTAAATGTTGTCCCACAGCTTTTGTGTGTGTGTGTGTGTGTGTGTGTGTGTGTGTGTGTGTGTGTGTGTGTGTGTGTGTGTGTTAGATGCTTGTTGTGACCGACAGCACCAGTCACAAGAACTGTCTAAAAGTAATGAGGCAACATTTAATTAATTTGAAGACCTGGGCATCAACAAAGATCCTGATGCACCTTCCTACACTTAATTTTAAATGTGTACAAACTGCCACACATTTAACAAAACTGATTGCAGACCGCATTCTGTTTCACTGGAATACCTTTACAAAAATGCATTTACCTGGCAATTCTTTGAATGGTAACAGCAAACTGTAACAAGCTGTTTGCATACACTGCAGCCACCTTTTGTCTTACTTTTACATACTTTTGTATGCCGTACAACTCGTTTCATCTTCTGACAGCCGGGCTGGCAACAGTTGAAATTATGGCACTGGCACGCATGTACTAATTTCTGGATGCAACGTTTCATAGAAAGTTTCCGCGCCTCCTGAAAAGACAAAACATTACTTCTCATGTTTCAAATGTTAGTACGAAAAGAACAAAACTATTTTCTACAGAACATCTGATTCCACACACACAATTCCTCCATGGAACTGAAAACTAAATTTCTGCACAACTACTCGCATCACCATAGAACTACTTAGTGGGTGCAACTGAGGAAATTCAGTGTAAGAGTTGAAGTATCATGTTCACTGCTCAACAACATATCTAGATGTTTATCTCTGCTCCTCACCAAGCCCTAGTCACACATAGAGCACGAAGTATCAGCGACCATGCTGTTCATGTGTTGAATGGGGAGGGTGCATGATTATCCGAGTTTGACAAAGGGCAGATTGTGTTGGCCTGGAGGCTCATCAACCGCACGATTTGTCGGCATTCGAGGAATGCTGTGGTGAGCATCGCCACCATGTGGCTAAACCAAGGTGAAACAACATACAAATGTGAGGTCGGGCAGCCACCCTTCATTACAGATGTCATGTGTCATAGGCTCGGCAGACTGCTAAAACAGGACAAGGGGTGAACTGTGGCATAATTAACATCACACTTTAATGCTGGGCAGGCTACAAGTGTGTACACACACTGTGCACCGAACATTCCAAACGAGGGTCTCTGCAGCCGACGAGCCATGCATGTGCCAATGTTAACACCAGTACATCAGCAACTATGACAGAAATGGGCACGTGACCATTGGCACTGGACTTTGGTGCAGTAGCAGAACACTGCATGGTCTGATGAATACCGGTACCTTCATCATGCCGATGGCAGGGGACACCTTGACACCTGTACTGCAGGACAGAGGCAATCTGCTGCAGCTCCATTATGCTCTGGACAACATTCACGTGGGTATCCATGAGTCCAGCGGAGCTCGGGCAAGGCATCATGACAGCCAAGGAGTACCATACACTGGTTGCAGACTACATACACCTCTTCATGATGATTATGTTTCCTGATGACAGTTGAATTTTTCAACAAGATGATGCGCCATGTCACAAGGCTAATAGATTGATGGAATGGTTGGAGAAACAAAGTGGCGAATCCAACTGATGGGCTGGCCCCCCAACTCACCAGATCAGAACCCACCCGACTGAACACATCTGGAATTTACAGGAATTAGATGACTCTGTGTGTATGTGTGGGGGGGGGGGGGGGGGGGGGGGCGGCACTTGCGCAGATGTGGTGGCAACTTCCTCCAGCGACCTACCAAGGCCTCATTGCTTCCATGTGATGACCCATCGCCACTGTTATATGTGACATAGGAGAACATACTGGCTATTTGGTAGGTGGTCATAATGTTGTGGCTGATCAGTGTACATTCACATTACACAGTCCAATGTAAATGAGTTGCTCATTTCTAAAACGTCATTTATTAAATTTTTGTGGAACTTGAGTTATTGTTACTACGGCATTCATCAATTTTTTTTACTTCATATTAAACTACGGTTTTTGTTCAAAACATCCTTTAAACCATTACAATTTAATAACAAAATTCTGAAATATGCCTATTTAGTTTCAGAATGTCCCTTATCCAATCCAATATGGCCAGCTTACCTTCCGTTAATTTTTGTAACAAAAAAACCAATATCCTTTGCCTTTTTCTAAGCAATGGTTTTTTTCCAAAAGTGACTTACACACAGTGCAACTACCAACCATTTTAAGAAATAGGATAATTTAAAATCATTATGTAGGGTATTTTTCCATTGAAACATGTTGTTGTGGAACTGGCTGTCAGCTGAAGCTAAGTTTTGTTTACTGTTGACAATAGGTTATGTTTTTTGTTTATTGTGAAGTTGGCACTTGTTTTGTGTGTTCACCATGGCATTTTTGCTAGTTTTTACTGTCAAAATTCTTACCAATAATAGAAATTAGTCTGTTTTTAAGTGTTGTTCTGCATTTAAAGTGAGTTTCTTGTTTTAAAAGTGTACTGTACAGGCAGCATTATAGGACTAAGAGTTGATAAACTTTGTGGTTAACCAATGGAGGAACTACAACCTCAAACTACTGATCTAACTTCTGAACGACAGGTTATGGAGGGACCGAAGATAACTCCATGAGAAGAACAAAGGAAGGAAAGGTATAAAGGATCCAGATAAATGGAAAAAGACAATAGAGAAGTGGAAGCTCTACACATCAAAGACTTTGCCAAGACTGCCACAGTGCCTTCATTCTGATCAAGTTTTTAAGTGTTATCTGCTTACAATGCAAGATGTTTGTAAGTTTCATGGAGGCTTTTATTCTTTTAAGAATAAAACTGATCAGGATAACTACATACTTAAATATACTGTGAGTGAAACACCTAAACGGAGGAGAACTAATGAAGATAAATGGAAACAAATCACTGAAAACTGGAATCGCTGTCTAATCCTACATACCAAATCTGGAAACACTTCTTTGGTTCGGGCAGGCCTATGTAGGAAATTCTTTTGTGGCATACTTGATATTAGTGAGAAAAGAGCTTAACAAGTTTGTAAGAGACATTTCCACTCCAGAAATCTAGCTGTAGACCATAAGTAAAAGCTGTTTGACACTAAAAGGCATTCTATAAAGTCATTTATAGAGAGCTTCTGCCCACTTGAAAAACATTATTGCAGAAACACCAGAATTACAAGGTAGTATTTTTCGAGGCTTCTTTCAATAAGTAAGTTTCACGAGGGTTACAAAGTAGAAAGTGATATTCAAGTTCCATATTCATATTTTTATGAAATATTTGTAAAAGATTATAACTTAAGCTTTGGCTCTCCTGCTGTGGACTAGTGCTCCAAATACATCCAGTTTCAGCTGAAATTAGACAGCAGGGACAAATAGGTTAAAATTGATTTCAATCTCCACAAAAAGAGGACAGAAGCATTCTTTAATTTACTGAAAACTGAAAATGAAATCACCCTATCCTTCGACTGCCTAAAGAATTTGGTTTTACCCAAAATCCTTGATGAGGCAGCTTACTATAGTGGACAGTTCTATTTATTTTACTATCTGCCAAGGTACATTACTGGACAGAATCAAGACTTCAAAAAAGGTTCAAATGAAATTGCATTTTTCATAGGCTAAAAAATACTTGCTTAAAGGAGTGACCACGGTAAGGCTTTTTGCAGATGGTTGTGGAGGACAAAACCGGAACAGTTTAGTTCAATGATGATTATGTTTCAATACTGGTTGGTAAATGAAGCACCGCCAAATATTAAAGGAGGAGGAGGAGATTAGTGTTTAACGTCCCGTCGACAACGAGGTCATTAGAGACGGAGTGCAAGCTTGGGTGAGGGAAGGATGGGGAAGGAAATCGGCCGTGCCCTTTCAAAGGAACCATCCCGGCATTTGCCTGAAGCGATTGAGGGAAATCACGGAAAACCTAAATCAGGATGGCCGGAGACGGGATTGAACTGTCGTCCTCCCGAATGCGAGTCCAGTGTGCCAAGTATTAAAGACACTGTTTTAGTATTCCCTGTACTAGGTCATTCACATATGCCACCTGATTGTGCCTTAGACTGAACTGACAAGGAAATTCAAACTTATGACATTATTAAGCCTGAGAAATACATTGACATCTTTAAGGAATGTGAATCTGTTTTCAGTATGACTGAGACCTGTAATATTTTTGACTGGAAGGAGGTATGTGAAAATTACCAAAAGAGGCCTGGAAATTGGCACTTTAAAATGTCAACTGCTAAAAGATTTATTATAATGCTAGGCAATGTGCCAACCTGTGAAGTACTTGTTGCAGGTGAACCTTGGTATAACACCAATCTCGGACAGGCAAAAAAAGTACTCAAACCTGGATTTAAAATTCAAAAACTTTGAACTACCGTTAGTACTACCTGGAGTAACAGTAAAAGAGCTGAAAGTGAAAGATGTCAACAAGCTTCTGACTCTTCACTTTGGGGAAAACTGGTCTCAAAATGAAGATCTGGCCTTCTACAAAAAATAATATATTCAATCCAGTACAGAATACACCTGAAGAACAATCTGATGATGAAATCGTCAGTGAACACATGGACGATGAAAATGGCTTTTAATTACTTCACAGTAGTTAAAAGGACAAATCCAAATTTAAAAAGTAAATGTGTGTAGGTTTAATGTAATGTTATTTTCTAATAATTTTCTGGTAAATGTATGTTTCTGTCTTTTTCCCTAACTTAACCAGAAATTATTTCAGTTGTTTAAAAAATACCTACAGACATTGTTTCCACAAAAATTAAATTATATATTTACTAAACAAGTACTGTTTATAATTTTTCCCGTATTTTCTTTTTCAACTGTCTCTTGCCCAAAACTTTAATTTTCAAAATGTCTTCTCCATATCTTTGTTCCAAAAGTCCCTTATCCAAGAGTTTTTTATTTATAACAAAATTTTGAAATCAGTTTTTTTATGATGCTTTTTTTAGTAACAAAAATAGATAACTAAGAAACATGCAGAAAAAAGTTTATACAAGCAACAGAAATTGTTAAATACATTTTTTACTAATTACCGAAATTTCAGCTGATTGAATAAAGGACATTTTAAAACTAAGTGGCTCAAATACTGATACATGCTGACCATTTACAAGTTTTTTATTTTTTCAATCAGAGTAATAACTGGAAGTTGGTAGTGCTCAATCGCCATGTTAATGGCATTTGCCTAAAATTACAATTTGGTTTACAAAGTGTATTGTACTTAGTCAATTTTAAAAACAGATTGGTTCTCATTACTAAACTAGGCAGATATTTATCCAATTTTATCTCCAATATATTTGTCTGTTCCAAGTAGATCAAAATCCTGTTCTTTTGCTCAGGTCAAAAACCCATCTCACATATCAGTAATGCTTCCTACGAAGTATACAAAATCAACACGTGTCATCATCATAACACATTTGCTGTTTCTTATATTGCTACTGAGACTTTCGCATTTTGTCTTCATCAGTCATGCCCGAATCACCATGTCCCAAGTACATTGTTATCAAAGGCAGCCAACAAATTCATTATCTTCTTACGTGCCTCTAGCAACATTCACTTCTGTGTCTATTCAGGCAACTTGGCTGGATCACTCAACAATTGTCTACAATTTACAGATTTAAAGCATGTCAGGGGTGAAGTAGGACCACAACTTTATCTTTTATAAAATAAATGCATTAGGAAAGTCTCCTTTACTGATGGTGACTGGTTTTGGACTTGCGTCCATTCTGAAATCATACTATGGGAACAGAATAACAGCAAATGTTTTAGTACTGATGAAAGTACAGCACGAATATGACATGCATTCATGTTCCATCAGGGCACAAACAACATCAATACCATCTTCGTGACTGAATACTGTTGTGTACACTTGCATGGAACAAACACAGCAAATAATCTAAACAATAAAATAAACAAATGACTCCATAGTGCTTACACAGGCCTTATGATGTCACAAAAGACTTAAGACACAGTCATGATAGCATCTGTAATATTTATTCATATTTACAGCCACCATATTTCTCTTCATTGCATATTTTATGTGCACACTGCTAATTCCAGCCTCTGGCGCTATCACTCGGTAGCTATTGGTGACCTCCAACACCACTACTCTTCGCTTTGCTTATTGTAACTTTGGTGTAGGCCTACACTAACGTATCTGCATTACCATCCAAATTTTTTGCTGTGGTTGTTCCAAGCATACACTCATAACTATATTCAATCATTAGTGAACGTGGCATGTAACCTCGTTTGCATCCTTTTGCAACATTAATTATTGTCATACTCGTGCTGCACCAGTATTACTACTGTAACATCTGCTGTAAATTCTGTTCCTAGGAAGGTTTAAGAATGGACACAAATCCAAAACTAGTCACCATTAATAAAGAAAGAAGACTTTGAAATGCAACTTGAGAAAGTAGTCCATTTACTTTATTAAATTACCTTTGGGTTAGTTATTCGGTCTACCCTCCCAAATCCAAATTCCTCCCTCAGACTCATTCCTCAGTGTGCACAATATCCTTGATTAAATAACTGGATCCAGCACTGAACTGAAGCAACTGCAATAAATCTGCCTGTTTCTTAGAGACAATGTTAACATTCTTAGTGACAATGTTGAAACTGAAAACTAATGTGGAAATTAATTATAAAAGCAAGCGACAACCCTCAAATATGCTTCTTTGGCTGTTTGCATGCAGGAACGATGCACAACGCCCTCCCCCTCTCGAAAAAGCACCACTTTGGTTTCTGAAGCAGGTTTCTAAATATGTATGTAAAAGACGTTTGTTTTTCTTTACTTTGACATGTGGTGAGAAGACTAAATACAAGAAAAAAAGACTGATACAAAGAGAACTGTGGAAAATAATATGAGTAGATACGTGGCTTCATTCAGAGCTTGAAATTTACTATATTTGCTGACCTCTTGAACCCCCCGCCCCCTCAGGTTCAACCAAGTCAAGTCAAGTCAAGAAGACATGAGACTTATTTGACTGCTCTTATCACACTCATACCTGTGAAGCAAGAAATTCCAGAATACTATACTTCTTTTGCTATAAATCTCAACTGACTTCTTACTGTACATCATTCAAGATATATGAATGCAATAGACCTTCAATAGTGTTCATGTCCAATTATAAAGGAAGTTCCAGGAGGAATGGTCAGTATTCGGGATATGACAGGAACGATAATTTTACACAAAAAGTCTTGTAAGCTTGGTTTCTAAATCGCATACCATAAGAACTATGAGCAGTTGTTCTGTAGAAGAGATGAGTTTCACAGAAGTGAAGAGTGAACAAGGGCTGATAGCTCTTAAGCCATACATTTTTAATTCATGTTTCCTCAGTCACTCAGAGAGGTTATTGAGTATTACATATCCTTTTCCAAACTGAGGATCTCTCATTACTGAAGCCTCCACAGTTCATATAAAAGACATTTTCTTAAGATCTTCACTGTGAACAAAATGATGAACAATTTCTTCCCATGAGAGAATCACATTAATGTGCTGTAGAAAACTCAACAGCTAAAGTTATGAATTGGAACCTCCTTGTGCCCTGCAATCTTGATTGTGGTAACAGACTGATCTAGTACAGCCCAAGGTCTAGGTTCAGTTGGAAGGTGGCAATTGGTTGAGAGTTGGTGACACTAACGAATCTGAAAGCAGAAAACCTGGTTGTGGTAAGAAATTGACTAGTAACACAGCTTCATGCTTACATCTGTACCACATATACAAGGGGGAGCGTTCAATATGTAACTAACTCTGCTTAAAAGTATTAAAAACTTCCAATAAGTCATTTAGATATCAGTGGTAACAGAATTAAGTATCTTAAAGATATCCACTTAACAACAGGCAGAATTTGGAAATTGATTTCATTTTAAATTCACACAGAATCATTGTAAGGATCAAAATTTTATTTTGATGCTCTATACACAGGTTTTTTGACAAGCTAAAAATGCTCACACATACAGCTTTCTTCATTAGCTTGAGAAGGAATTATTTTTGTCTAGCATTCAAGGGTTATCCTTAATCTCAACTAAGAGGAATAATCATACCAAGAGAGAAATAAGAAAGAACTCTGAACACATACAGTACTATTAAGGCTATTTCACTGCCACTAATACATCTGCTTTAAGCATTCAATTTCAGTATGAAGAAAGTAAGGCAAATTTGTTTCAAAGCAATAAAAATTAAAGAAAATACATAAAATTCTATCAGTTTGTCCTCTGTTCATTAATAATAGTTGAAAGGCATTCCTTATTTGGGGTAGGGGAGAGAAAAAGTGTTTGAAGGCGTGTAATGCTCGAATATCAACATTCATGTAGAAACCTGTGATCTAACCACTGCTTCTCTGTATGTTTATTCCTTACTAAAATTTGTTGCAAGAAATACATCTCTCAGTAGTTCAATACATAATATAAATAGTAGGAATATGGACACACTACATTACTACCTAAAATCACTTACCGTAGTCCAAAAAGGGGTCCAATTTAAAGGAACACATATTTTCAATTAATTGCCAGCAACCACTAAAAACTTGGTTTCGGCTAAAGCACAGTTTATATGGAGTTTGAAAGACTTTTTGATAGGCCACACCCTCTACCCTATAGATGAGTATCTTAACAGAGGCTGTTAGACTATCTTAACCAAAAATGTCATATTTCAGTTTTGACAGCATTTAGTCACAAGTCAAGATTAGGCATTTTGTGTATGATAAATTTATTAAAACGGCATAACTTTATTCCATTTTGACAGTGTATTAATTCTGTATAGATCAGCAGTTCTAGCTTACTATAACATATTCACCTATTCCGACAATCTGACAAATGATCATGGTAGTGAGGAAATACAGAAGCGTCCGATCTTACCCGTCGGCTTTGACCCATGACGTCACAAATATGGCGGAAACGACCATAAACGACAATTCCAATATGGCGGATATAAAAACATTGCATACGTATTATAAACACTGAAATACACAGGTTTCACAAAAAGCCTAATGACTCTAACGGGACAAGCGTGGGAAATTGGGGGTTTTTGGGTGGGGAGAAACTAAATATACACAAATGTAGCCACCGACCGCCATACAACACCACGCAAAACGACGAAAAAAATCGACATCACAAAACTGACCAAATACCAAAAAACACATTCGTATCCGGAATCACACTTCCCTTGACCTATATAGATCTACAGTAACTCCCGATCCCATAAATTGGGATCGAACACTTCCCTTGACCTATATAGCTCAACAGAACCTCCCGATCACATCCCCCAATACAAAACTCAAAAAACACCACAAACCATAGCAAACAAACACTTCCCTTAAACCTACATACATCTACAACAGCTCCCGATCTCATAAATTAGAATCGAACACTTCCCTTGACCTACACTCCTGGAAATTGAAATAAGAACACCGTGAATTCATTGTCCCAGGAAGGGGAAACTTTATTGACACATTCCTGGGGTCAGATACATCACATGATCACACTGACAGAACCACAGGCACATAGACACAGGAAACAGAGCATGCACAATGTCGGCACTAGTACAGTGTATATCCACCTTTCGCAGCAATGCAGGCTGCTATTCTCCCATGGAGACGATCGTAGAGATGCTGGATGTAGTCCTGTGGAACGGCTTGCTATGCCATTTCCACCTGGCGCCTCAGTTGGACCAGCGTTCGTGCTGGACGTGCAGACCGCGTGAGACGACGCTTCATCCAGTCCCAAACATGCTCAATGGGGGACAGATCCGGAGATCTTGCTGGCCAGGGTAGTTGACTTACACCTTCTAGAGCACGTTGGGTGGCACGGGATACATGCGGACGTGCATTGTCCTGTTGGAACAGCAAGTTCCCTTGCCGGTCCAGGAATGGTAGAACGATGGGTTCGATGACGGTTTGGATGTACCGTGCACTATTCAGTGTCCCCTCGACGATCACCAGTGGTGTACGGCCAGTGTAGGAGATCGCTCCCCACACCATGATGCCGGGTGTTTGCCCTGTGTGCCTCGGTCGTATGCAGTCCTGATTGTGGCGCTCACCTGCACGGCGCCAAACACGCATACGACCATCATTGGCACCAAGGCAGAAGCGACTCTCATCGCTGAAGACGACACGTCTCCATTCGTCCCTCCATTCACGCCTGTCGCGACACCACTGGAGGCGGGCTGCACGATGTTGGGGCGTGAGCGGAAGACGGCCTAACGGTGTGCGGGACCGTAGCCCAGCTTCATGGAGACGGTTGCGAATGGTCCTCGCCGATACCCCAGGAGCAACAGTGTCCCTAATTTGCTGGGAAGTGGCGGTGCGGTCCCCTACGGCACTGCGTAGGATCCTACGGTCTTGGCGTGCATCTGTGCGTCGCTGCGGTCCGGTCCCAGATCGACGGGCACGTGCACCTTCCGCCGACCACTGGCGACAACATCGATGTACTGTGGAGACCTCACGCCCCACGTGTTGAGCAATTCGGCGGTATGTCCACCCGGCCTCCCGCATGCCCACTATACGCCCTCGCTCAAAGTCCGTCAACTGCACATACGGTTCACGTCCACGCTGTCGCGGCATGCTACCAGTGTTAAAGACTGCGATGGAGCTCCGTATGCCACGGCAAACTGGCTGACACTGACGGCGGCGGTGCACAAATGCTGCGCAGCTAGCGCCATTCGACGGCCAACACCGCGGTTCCTGGTGTGTCCGCTGTGTCGTGCGTGTGATCATTGCTTGTACAGCCCTCTCGCAGTGTCCGGAGCAAGTATGGTGGGTCTGACACACCGGTGTCAATGTGTTTTTTTTTCCATTTCCAGGAGTGTATATAGCTCAACAGAATCTCCCGATCCCATCCACCAATACAAAAATCAAAAAACACCACAAACCATAGCAAACAAACATAGCTGTAGAAATTTGATCAGCTCTAACGGTGTCTCGCCCATCATCGCCCTCAACCGAGCACTATTCATGCAGTCTTTCATATCCATTCCTGAACAAAAAACCACAACCGAATACACTCAATAACAAACTCACCCGACATACAGCAATTATCATTACATTAACCATCACACAAAACCGTTAACTCACTAATACAAATTCCGCTTCAAAACCACGAACACAGCACTCACCACTGAGCAACAGCAAACTGGCCCCAACACACCAAACAAACGAAAACCATGAACACACCACCAGAGGGCACAACAAACACCAACACGACATCTACAAACACGCCACAATCACAAACCAAACTCCGCGCCGTAATGACGTCACACACCACAACACGCTTATGTCACGGGTCTGACAAATGATCATGGTAGTGAATGTTATATTCAAACGTTTTATTCATTTATTTTTGTTATACTTTGTCATGTTTCACATTCACGAGAATCTTTCTCATTTTTGGGTCTACAGAATGAAAAAATTTTGATCTGATTCACCATGCTACTTTTGTTTATAGGCACATTGTTTTGGCTTCTAATTTTAATACAGCGAAGATAGATTTGGACGTACCTGAGGATAGGCTTTCTTCAAATTTGAATACGAGATGTCATCATCCATACCGCGTCTCTCCATGCTATAAGGATGTCCATTTTTCTCATAGCACTGGACACACAGGTCAAAATCCTATGGTAAATAACATAAATTGGTGTGAGGAAACTATTTGATATTAAAAGGAAAACCAAAACACATCTGTGGAATAAGCTAAAACACTTACATCACAAACATTGCAGTGGTAACGTGTTTCTACATGATCCTTACAGTTCCTGAAAGTACATTCAAATGCAGCTTGAGCTTGGTTATGAAGTTCATTACGCATTGACATTGTGAAGAACTTTGCTGTTCTCAACTATGAAAATTCCTAATGGCATTCACCTGCCATTTTTAAAAATATGCATCTCTCCCATCCATTAGATCACAATTCATAAACGGATCATGATCTTGGATAGGCTGCCATGTGAAAACAGAACGAAATTAAATGCCAATGTCCGAAATTAATGAACTATCACACCAACAAAAAGATCTGATACATTGTGTTAAGCTGGCGGTAGACTTTACAGACACGTAAGTCGTAATTTACGGCCAGCCAGCCCCACGCTACAATCTGTTTGCGCCGATATCTATGCAAACGTCTATGCACACAATACCGTGCTAAAACAGGTCAACTGTTCACATACAAGCTTGTGCACTGCGCAGTGCACTGTGTGCACTGTGCAACCAACATCGAACGATGGACCCTCTATTACCGAGTACACCGATAGATGTCGCTACGGTCAAGCTACCGTGATCCCTTGCGATGGTAGCCATCCTTGGCAGCCCAGGACTACGAGCGAGGGGCGGGGAGTCTGCAACGTGACTTTTGCCTTAAAAGGAAATTTGTTTAACCGTTAGCTACTACGGATGTTGACAGGAACACAATTACTCTGGATGGGTCTCTCAGACATCCTCTTTATTTGTTATGTATAAAACCATTGTCCTGGTGAATATATACAGGGTGGTTCATTGATAGTGACCGGCTCAAATATCTCACGAAATAAGCATCAAACGAAAACACTATAAAGAACGAAACTTGTCTAGCTTAAAGGGGGAAACCAAATGGCGCTATGGTTGGCCCACTAGATGGCGCTCCCACAGTCAAACGCATATCAACTGAGTTTTTTTTTTATAGGAACCCCCATTTTTATTACATATTCGTGTAGTACGTAAAGAAATATGAAAGTTTTAGTTAGACCACTTTTTTCGCTTTGCCGGCCGGAGTGGCCGAGCGGCTCTAGGCGCCAAAGTCTGGAATCGCGCGACCGCTACGGTCGCAGGTCCGAATCCTGCCTAGGGCATGGATGTGTGTGATGTCCTTAGGTTAGTTAGGCTTAAGTAGTTCTAAGTTCTAGGGGACTGATGACTTCAGAAGTTAAGTCCCATAGTGTTCATAGCCATTTTAACCTTTTTTTTTCACTTTGTCATAGATGGCGCTGTAATAGTCACAAATTTATAAGTACGTGGTATCACGTAACATTCGGCCAGTGTTTACGGTATTTGCTCCGTGATACATTACCCGTGTTAAAATGAACCGTTTACCAGTTGCGGAAAAGGTCGACAGCGTGTTGATGTATGGCTATTGTGATCGAAATGCGCAACAGGCGTGTGCTATGTATGCTGCTCGGTATCCTGGACGACATCATCCTACTGTCTGGACCGTTTGCCGGATAGTTACGTTATTTAAGGAAACAGGAAGTTTTTAGCCACATGTGAAACGTCAACCACGACCTGCAACAAAAGATGATGCCCAAGTATGTGTTTTAGCTGCTGTCGCGGCTAATTTGCACATCAGTAGCAGACAAACTGCGCGAGAATCAAGAATCTCAAAAACGTCGGTGTTGAGAATGCTACGTCAACATCAATTGCACCCGTACTATATTTCAATGAACCAGGAATTGCATGGCGATGAATTTGAACATCGTGTATAATTCCCCCACTAGGCATGAGAGAAATTACGGGACAATGACAGGTTTTTTGCACGCATGCTATTTAGCAACGAAGCGTCATTCACCAACAGCGGTAACGTAAACCGGCATAATATGCACTATTGGGCAACGGAAAATCCACGATGGCTGCGACAAGTGGAACATCAGCGACCTTGCCGGGTTAATGTAGTGTGCGGCATTATGGGAGGAAGGATAATTGGCCCACATTTTATCGATGGCAATCTAAATGGTGCAATGTATGCTGATTTCCTACGTAATGTTCTACCGATGTTACTACAAGATGTTTCACTGCATGACAGAATGGCGATGTACTTCCAACGCGATGGATGTCCAGCACATAGCTCACGTGCGGTTGAAGCAGTATTGAATAGCATATTTCATGACAGGTGGATTGGTCGTCGAAGCACCGCGCGTTCACCGGATCTGACATCCCCGAATTTCTTTGTGTGGGGAAAGTTGAAGGATATTTGCTATCGTGATCCACCGACAACGTCTGACGACATGCATCAGCGCATTGTCAATGCATGTGCGAACATTAGGGAAGGCGAAGTACTCGCTGTTGAGCGGAATGTCGTTACACGTATTGCCAAATGCATTGAGGTTGACGGACATTATTTTGAGCATTTATTGCATCAAAATGGTTCAAATGGCTCTGAGCACTATGGGACTTAACATCTGTGGTCATCAGTCCCCTAGAACTTAGAACTACTTAAACGTAACTAATCTAAGGACATCACACACATCCATGCCCGAGGTAGGATTCGAACCTGCAACCGTAGCAGCCGCGCGGTTCCGGACTGCGCGCCGAGAACCGCTAGACCACCGCGGCCGGCTTTATTGCATCATTGTGGTATTTACAGGTAATTACACTGTAACAGCATGCGTTCCCAGAAATGATAAGTTCACAAAGTTACATGTATCACATTGGAACAACCGAAATAAAATGTTCAAACGTACCTACGTCCTGTATTTTAATTTAAAAAACCTACCTGTTACCAACGGTTCGTCTAAAATTATGAGCAATATGTTTGTGACTATTACAGCGCCATCTATCACAAAGCAAAAAAAGTGGTCCAACTAAAACATTCATATTTCTTTACGCACTACACGAGTATGTAGTAAAATATGGGGGTTACTCTTAAAAAAAAAAAAAACGCAGTTGATATCCATTTGGCCTATGGCAGTGCCCTCTAGTGGGCCAACTATACCGCTATCTGGTTTCCCCCTTCGTTCTTTGTAGTTTTTTAGTTTGACGTTTATTCGTGAGATATTTGGCCCGGGTCACGATCAATGGACCCCCTGTATTTTCCTGTTGTTCGTTACACTTCTTGAAAACAGACTTTATCGACATTTGAATTATTTAAACAATGCAGAATTTAAGACGCTTTGAAGACTAAAACACAGCAAAGTTTGAGTTTATTTTTATTTTATGTATTACTGAGATAACAGCACGTTGTGTATTATACTGGGTACCTAGAAACGACGGAGAGGCTTTGTCCCGCTGTAGCCCTCAGTGGTTTACAACCTCACAACCGGCCACAGCAGTCCATCCACCCCACCCCCACACCAAACCTAGGGTTATTGTGCGGTTCGGCTCCCAGTGGAACTCCCCGGGAACGACCAGACGAGTGTAACCTCATTTGTGCAGCAATCGCCGACATAGTGCAACTGAGGTGGAATACTGGGAACCAGCCCGCATTCGGTGAGAGAGATGGAAAACGGCCTTACAAACCATCCACAGGCTCGACACTAATCCACCGGGCGGATCCGTGGCAGGGACCGGCACGCCTTCCCACATAGCTACCCGGGCGGACTAACAGCACATACACTACTGGCCATTAAAATTGCTACACCAAGAAGAAATGCAGATGATAAACGGGTATTCTTTGGACAAATATATTATACTAGAACTGACATGTGATAACATTTTCACACAATTTGGGTGCATAGATCTTGAGAAATCAGTAGCCAGAACAACCACCTCTGGCCGTAATAACGGCCTTGATACGCCTGGGTATTGAGTCAAACAGAGTTTGGATGGCGGGTACAGGTACAGCTGCCCATGCAGCTTCAACACGATACCACAGTTCATCAAGAGTAGTGACTGGCGTATTGTGATGAGCCAGTTGCTCAGCCACCATTGACCAGACGTTTTCAGTTGCTGAGAGATCTGGAGAATGTGCAGGCCAGGGCAGCACGCGAATATTTTCTGTATCCAGAAAGGCCCGTACAGGACCTGCAACATGCGGTCGTGCATTATCCTGCTGAAATGTAGGGTTTCGCAGGGATCGAATGAAGGGTAGAGCTAAGGGTCGTAACACATCTGAAATGTAACGTCCACTGTTCAGAGTGCTGTCAATGCGAACAAGAGGTGACCGAGACGTGTAAACAATGGCACCCCATGCCATCAGCCGGGTGATACGCCAGTATGGCGATGACGAATACACGCTTCCAATGTGCGTTCACTGCGATATCGCCAAACACGGATGCGACCATCGTGATGCTATAAACAGAACTTGGATTCATCAGAAAAAATGATGTTTTGCCATTCGTGCACTCAGGTTCGTCGTTGAGTACACCATCGCAGGCGCTCCTGTCTGTGATGCAGCGTCAAGGGTAACCGCAGCCACGGTCTCCGAGCTGATAGTCCATGCTGCTGCAAACGTCGTCGAACTGTTTGTGCAGATGGTTGTTGTCTCGCAAACGTCCCCATCTGTCGACTCAGGGATCGAGACGTGGCTGCACGATCCCTTACAGCCATGCGGATAAGATGCCTGTCATCTCGACTGCTAGTGATACGAGGCCGTTGGGATCCAGCACGGCGTTCCGTATTACCCTCCTGAACCCACCGATTCCGTATTCTGCTAACGGGCATTGGATCTCGACCAACACGAGCAGCAATTTTGCGATACGATAAACCGCAATCGCGATAGGCTACAATCCGACCTTTATCAAAGTCAGAAACGTGATGGTATGCATTTCTCCTCCTTACAAGAGGCATCACAACAACTTTTCACCAGGCAACGCAGGTCAACTGCTGTTTGTGTATGAGAAATCGGTTGGAAACTTTCCTCATGTCAGCACGTTGTAGGTGTCGCCACCTTCGCCAGCATTGTGTGAATGCTCTGAAAAGCTAATCATTTGCATATCACAGCATCTTCTTCCTGTCCGTTAAATTTCGCCTCTGTAACACGTCATCTTCGTGGAGTAGCAATTATAATGGCCAGTAGTGTAGTTGTCTCTACTCAGGTGCGTCATTTATCTGATGACCGCGTGTGCGGCGTAGCAGATGCTGGGCAGCGAGCGCTCCATTGTCCTTCGATCAGATGCCGTGTCGCACATCAAACTGCTGCAGGACGACATGACTACATTTCAAATATAAGTAAATAAATTTTGTATTCACCTATGTCACGCGTGGAGACGCTGGAAACTGCCTGCCATTATTTTCCACACATTTCTGACATCTACCCACGAAATTATTAATCACACGATGTAATTTTCTCTGAGATATTGACTTAATTGATTCGGAGATATTATCTTTGACTTCCTCTGTTGTGTGGAGATTTGCTGTGCACACTCTGTCCTTCACTGTAACTCACAAATAAAAATCGCACGAAGTTAAATCAGGACTTCTAGCGGGCCAGATATTGTTACTAATCTCTCTTTCATCGAACACATCGTGAATTGCATGCAAAGAAACATTGGCCATATGAGCCCTTGCCGAATCCTGTTGAAAAAAATGCGAAGCTTTGTTCTCTTCACTCATTTCATTAAACACGGTCGCAAAATAATTACCACATATATTTGACTTTTAACTGTGTCATTAAAAAAATGGGCCTATTATTCTGTCACCACTAACTGCGCACCACACTCCTATTTTACAATCATGAAGAGGCCCTTCAATATACACAACAGGTCTCTCTGCGCTCCAGTGTCGACAGTTTTGGGAATTAACATGCCTGTGTAAATGGAACCAAGCCTCATCTGAAAACAGAATGAGGTAAGAATCCATTTCACCATCATGCAGTTGTTTTAAAACCCATTCGCAAAACTTAACACTGTGTGCAGGATCATCAGTTCGAAGTTTTGTGCCGGCCGCGGTGGTCTAGCGGTTCTGGCGCTGCAGTCCGGAACCGCGGGACTGCTACGGTCGCAGGTTCGAATCCTGCCTCGGGCATGGGTGTGTGTGATGTCCTTAGGTTAGTTAGGTTTAAGTAGTTCTAAGTTCTAGGGGACTTATGACCTAAGCTGTTGAGTCCCATAGTGCTCAGAGCCATTTGAACCATTTTTTTCGAAGTTCTGTACTACTGATACTTTGTAGGGCCTTAGCCCAAACAGATTAGCACCTCTTTGTATAGAGGTGCACAATATTTGTGTTTATTGCGAAACACGTCTTGAGACTTTTTAAGAGAAATTTTCAGGCGGTGTGCAATGTCATCAACACGTACCTCTGTGAGCACTGTATGTGGTCGTTTACGCTTCTTGTCTTGAACTCTTCCTGTTTCGCGAAATGTATTCACTAATTTGTGAACTGCGTCACGACTCAGAAGTCGAACACCTGGAAACTTCTGTTCAAACAGTATCAGCGAACTCTGTACGCACATACGAATCCTAAATAAACACTCGTGGAGTTCGTTAATTCGCTCTTGCCATTGCTGCGTTCGCAAACGTAATTATTACACTTTTTATGCCTGTTTCACTTCTCGAATAATACTGGCTGACTGACAAACTGTATCTGGAATCAGCTTTGAGCTTACTACTCATCGTTTCATCTTTCTCCGAGACTTTTCAGACTTTGTTGCTGCCCAGGCAGCTACAAGACAATGTAGAGTTACTTTGTTCTTATGTTAGCTAGCGGTTTCTGTTTTCTCCATCGAAAACATCTTCCTCTTCTCACCGAAGAAGTATGCTTCTCCACCGCCAGTGCGTGTCACATCTTCATCACTTTGTCTCCTTATCCGAATTAGTATCGTGATCATACTGAGGCGCTCTGGAACACCCGCATCGGTAATAGAGGGACTAAGTATGTGTCACCCCACTCTCCATTGTTGTAAATAAAGGGTACTTATACTAACCTCAGCAACTCGACCCCCACGTCTTCCTTGGAAGCAGCGCCAAGTTGAAATCTGCCATTAAACAAAGCTCACTGGCGCTTCCGCCACCAACCTAAGAAAATTGTTTCAAACGAAACTCATCATCGCTAAACTAAGCCACCAGCACTCAACCTCTTCGTACACGTTTCGAGTAAAAGGACTCACCCTGCACTGGGCCCATGGATGGAGGAACCAATTTACTTTATTTAGGAATGGAATATATGTATCACACCGACTTGCTCCACACCATACAGACCTGCAAAACACTCCTACATAACTCATTTATAATGCTCTAGACACACGCTTGCTAATTGTAAACACTTAAAAATAACGCATAGCACAGCCTACAGACATGCGAACCGCTCGTAAATAATGCAAAACATTTACATCCAAATAGCCAAACAACTGCTAATTTTCGCAAATAATTTCAGTGCATAGGCTGATGGAAGGAGTAACGAGTATACTTTATTTATTTGGGACATATCTTTTTGGAACTTTTGCTTCTCGTAGGTTTCGATGTGTAAGGCTGACCTAAGGCATGTTCTGAACTCCAATAGTGCACTACACTTGGCAACACAACCACACCCACCAAGATATTCATTCCAATCCAGACCTGTAACTCCTATAAAGAAAAATATGTCCAGTTATTTGTCCACTCACTCACAGTCTGACCAGATTGCCGTTATTGCGCAAAAACCGCTCAGATTGCGCTGTGCTGCACGGGGAAGTAAGGAAGGACTGCACTCTATTTACTTCAAGCCCTTTTATTTAGTCGTGGAGTATATGTCACAAAACACCCGCACTGATCCGACTGTGGTCGTCTCACACAGGCCACAAATACGTAAACATCTCCTAATTTCACCACACAGTAGCAAACAGCTCTTAAATAATACAGTACACAATATCCGCAGACGAGCTCTGTACTCTTACACTATCCAAATAAAGCACAGCACAGTGCACAGACATGCTCGCAAAATAGTGCAACAGACGCGCCCAAACACCCGCAGGTGCCAAAACGACCACAGCTCTCTGCTTGTTCCCCCCCCCCCTCCCCCCCCCCCCAAACATGATCACAACACAGTCGCATACGCGCCTAACACCGGGGAAATTGATATCGCCTATGCACCTTAGATTACGCTCCAAGGCAGGCGGGAGAGAGGGTTCCAGAGCCTCGACCCAATTTGCTTCCGCGCTCGCTCGTGACAGCCGACCAGAAAGGGCAATTCACGCGCCATAATCTCTGGAAAACCGTACTTCTGTTTATTATTATTATCATTTACTATTATTTATTAGCATTTATTATTATTTATTATTATTTATTCAAGATGGTCGATTTTTGCGGCAAGAAAGTCAATTCCCTTACATCCATAACAAAAGATCTCTCACAAATTCAAATTTAAACACGATAATCTGTCACACCTACGGAAAAAAAAGAGATCAATTGGGACCATGTGCACTAACCTAAGTCCACATCATCCTACGAAGCTTGAATTTTTCGACCTCACTTATTTTTTCACTCCTAAGCTATGAAAATCGCGTCAAATAGTAATAAAGTGCACTTTTACTAACGTAAGTCACCACCTGTGAATTCGTGGGAAAAGGACTGAAGTCTTTATTTCAAACAGTACCATCATCACTTGTTTTCCAACAGAGTTAGTACACATTCAAGAGGTCGCAGTCCAGCAGCCACGAGGTCCCCAGTCCAACTGAATTAGTTCATATGGTCGCCGCCGACCCGCGCCGGACCGCGCGCCACCAGCAAGCGAGCGGTCGCCTCACGTGAAGGTCGTCGGATACGCCAGTGCCTGCTGCCGGTCCAGCGGCCGCTCACGTCACAGCCTACTGCCGCCGGCTCGCTTCGCAGGCCCGCGTTGGTCCAGCGATGTGAACATGTTTTCTCGGACCGTGGAGTCCGCCCCCATCGACCAGTTGGCGCCAAGCTGTTAGCTGGACAGGTTGGAACCTGCCGATGCAGCCTTCATAACGGTCGGTCGGTTGATCCGGCACCTGGTTGACAAAGAATGCCCTGCCGCACGTTTGGCGCCAAAGTTTGCTCGAGAGTGGAACCCTCCATGACGTCACAACAAGTGGTCCAGCACATACGCTCGCCACGACGTCCCTCGCTAAGTTAATTGATCAACCGACTCTCATTATTCAATCCACATTCTGCACTTACTAAATCGAAGAACGTCGCGAAAACACACGCCCGTACGCATGTGAGCCTTCGCGCGCGCCGAGCTTAGTACCTCCGCAAGTGAATGTAACAAAGTTCCCATGACTACTTAATTAAATTGATCAATTAATTAACCTCTCTGATGCGGAAAACTTCTACGTTGACCTAGACCGGGAATCAATTTTCACCAGTGCCACCCCCACCTGGACTTGGAATGAAATAGTTAAAGTTCCTACCGACCACCACGGCCCCTTCCCGACCCATGTTCGTCGGTTAACATGTACCAATGTGTACTGCCGTTTACTAACGTGCACCAACCTACAGTAACGTATATCACATTTTTTCTATACAAATAAGCCAAGTTTGAATTCTGATGGTCAGTTCATGTTTCACTACCAACACAAGAAAATCGTGGCAAACGAAGCCACTAACCTGTCACCTGTCATGATTCACAATCGTCTGCTTTGCCTCTCTCACACACCACGAGCGCGAGACCGCCCACGTCACAGCCTGGACCTTTATACTCGCGTCGGACATACTCCTCTGTAAATATTCTAACTAAACTATGGCCCGAATACTGTTGTTCAATCCACACGGTCTAGGACATGGCCAGAGCACATCCCCAGTACCTAAGCCGAGAACATCGCTCGCCCCACCTGTAGTTAACCGCTGAGAGGCGGAGATATGGTGCTATCACATCCCTCGCGCTCTCACACCTACTTGCCTCAGCAATTCGATCTAACAAAACCTCCAAGTAGAAAAAATAATAACCAACTCGAACGCTCTCATATTCTATATCGTCCCACAAATACTTAACGTACATTTTATATAGGCATCGAGTATATCTATCACTCTCAAACAAAAAACACTCGTCCTGACGGACCTGGTGTCATGTTGCACAGTCGGCAGACCCGCAAACAGCTCCTAATTTCAGTGCACAGTATTAAACTGCTCCTAAATAATGCAGTACACGTAACTCTAAACATCATCAGTACTCGTAATCTGCCCAAATAATGCACAGCAAAATAACTCAACAGACGCACGCAATCAACCTGTCCCATACTAAGTCACACGTCCGACAGCTCTCAATTCACTCAAAGGTCTCTGTTTGAGCCCTCAAACATGACTTGGTGACAGCCGCATTCACATCTAACACCTGAGAAATTCATATCACTTAGACGCCGAACATGACTATCCAAGCCAGACCGCGCGCGTCGTCTGGCACCGTCCTAACTCAGTGCGGTCCAACACACATGTTAAGGCCGCATTCCATTGCTTGCCGGCCTATTTGCGACACATCTCCACCTTTACGTCTGTTGTCAGAAGAGCCGAGAGCGAGTTCACACACACACATCCCAGTGCTGCCATCCCCTTACAATCTAAAACGATCATCATACTATGTAAAAACCTCTCCGAAATTGTATAGTGCCCCCCCGGAAATAGTTAACGCTCGCTTTCGTGTTTTCTCAGCTTATTTGTAAATTCAAATTCTTACCCTAAGAGAACTTGTTCACCAAAATAATACTGAATGCGCTCCTAACCTCATACCCTTCCAGCTCTCAACATACGCAAAAGTTCTCAACCCTCCTATATCCCAGAACAACCGATTAATCATTCTTATTCCTTTTTCTCGAATTTACAGGCCTAATTTCCTAAGGACCCGTTATCGAAGTACCATCCTGCTTTTCTTTCTGAGGCTTTCTGTGCTTACTTTTACGGAGATCGCTAAATTACCTCCACAGCCCCCTCAATTTACACACACACACACACACACACACACACACACAGTCATCCTCTCTACTCACCCCATAACATAAGCAGTACTAACTTTACAATCCATTATATACAAACCCTACACAATGTAAGCCACAGTAACTTTACAATACCGACTATATGCCCCAATGCTCTCCATTTCTAAGGAAGCGCTGTGAACCTGCTCTTTCTTTCTACACACTTAACACTCAGTGGTAATCAGCCCTTCGGACAGAAGTCCCTCACATAATTGGTCCACAATTTCGGCGATCGCTTCCCCTCAACACAAATGCGTCACTTTCTCTTCTTCCTTGCCTTCTCTCCACACTCAGATTACAAGAACACACAAAAATTTTTCGAAGTACACCATCCTGTAAACCACTGAGTAACTAGAAACAAACAGACCAAAAAATGATATTCTCACTCTCGAATACCGAAGTCGTTGATGTCATTATACTTACAGTTAAATGTTACGATCGCGGTCTCAATTGACTGGCATTCGACAATGAGCTAAGTATCGGAAATAAACTCTCTTGACCCCTGTTACTCTGGAAATATCTCTACCGTCCTTACGACTTCCTCTCTCTCTACTCATCACATAACATAAACAATATTAACTTTACAATACCATATATACAGGCGCTACACAATGTATACCACATTAACTTTACAATACAGTACATACACATTTGACACAAAACAGTGTACTTATCCAGTATATCTCTACAGCATGCGAAAAAAATTTCCTATTCCTACAGTGTCTATGTACCCCAATGCGCTCCAACCTTAGGAAAGCACCGACAACCTGCTCTTTCTCTCTACAGACCCGACACTCAGAGCTAATCTTCCCTCTTACATCAACGGACCTAAGTCACCCTCAGAACTCTTTTTACGAATTCAGTATCATCCCCTCCCTCAGCACAAACACCTTACTGTCTCTCCTTCCTTGTCTGTTTGCTTTTCTACAAACAACCTCAGACTCACAGACTGCAAGAACACATGTACTTTCCCCCATAATATTACACGATTTTAGCTGTACTTCTCGATATCATGCACTAGGCTACACCCTACCGATCACTAGTTCATCATAATTCACAAGATATAACTTAAAATTAATTCTCTACAAACGCCGAACTTCATCCATGTGCAGCATGCTGTAAACCACTGACTAACTAGAAACAAACATACGCAAAATGATATTTCCACTCTCGAATACCGGTCCCAGTCATGTAACATATTCGAGATCTTGGCTATAATTTACACGTCAACTAAGGTCTGTCCCAGGTCTAGAGAACAGACAAGCGTGTATCCAACACACCACAATCGATCTTCACTCAACTAAATGAAGGAAGCAAATGTGCAGAAGTAGTCAACCGAACCATCTACATCCCATCGAATAACACTCCAACCATAATCAATCATCTTTTCAAATTCTGACTTGATCACCAAAGCCGCCCAGCACTTACTATTACCTCGCTACTCGGTCGTCTAGAGGACATCAAAGTTAACTCTTACAGATCGATACACTCCAACAGCTCTCTGCATTCGGACAGCTGCTCCAGTTGTTTATTATCATTTATGATCATTTATTATTATTTATTATTATTTATATCATGCGCGTGTGTTCGCGACGAGGTCCGGAGTCCAACTGGGTTAGTACACATCGCCACCAGCAGAAGGCCTCATTCAAGATGTCCGATTTTGGTAGGGAGTTCGAATTTTGGCGGAAGGTCATACAATTCGTTTACCTAACAAAAATGGCTCCAAGTTCAACTGTGTTTAGCTCCTATCACAAGCACCAGAGCGCTCTGTCATCACGTCAGATGACTGCGCAATTACCATTATTCCAGATGCCGAGCAGACGAATATACCTACGCTTCACCTCTCTTGACTGAATAGAGCTTTCCTAGTCCTAACCCGTCCAAGTGCACCACATTTCTCGAGATGTTACCCAGTCTTGGAGCTTAGCACGCCATATCGATCTATAGTAACAGATCTCAAAGTGCCTTAATTTAATAGCATACAGTTAAGATGAACAAGAATGAGGTGATACTTATTCGCAACTTAGTTCGACACATTTTTACGTAAATCATCCAATGTATCATGTGTAAAATATTGTAGCTGCATACGACTAGAACGCAGGCTATATCATGTGACTAAAGCTTCCAGATAGAACACTGGAAAAAAATCGACCTTCAGCAACTTGTCTTTCTCCAGAATAAATGAGTCAACGTTTAAATCCTACCTAGTTACAGCTCTCTCTCAATCGATCATACCGTACACTCTCTGTTATCCTTTAACACAGAGGTGAGTAAGTTTAGTCGTGAATGATTCTCTGCTCTGGGACCGAGCAGAGACTTTTGGTCGGTTTCGCAGCTGGGGGTGTTTGGGCGCGTCTGTTGCACTATTTTGCGAGCATGTCAGTGCACTGTGCTATGCTATATTTGGATAGTTTAAGAGTACAGAGCTAGTCTGTGGATATTGTGTACTGCATTATTTAAGAGCTGTTTGCTATTGTGTGGTGAAATTAGGAGTTGTTTACATCTTTGTGGCCTGTGTGAGATGACCACAGTCGGATCAGTGCGGGTGTTTTGTGACATATATACTCCACGACTAAATAAAAGGGCTTGAAATAAATAGAGTGCAGTCCTTCCTTACTTCCCCGTGCAGCACAGCGCAATCTGAGCGGTTTTTGCGCAATAACGGCAATCTGGTCAGACTGTGAGTGAGTGGACAAATAACTGGACAAATTTATCTTTATAGGAGTTACAGGTCTGGATTGGAATGAATATCTTGGTGGGTGTGGTTGTGTTGCCAAGTGTAGTGCACTATTGGAGTTCAGAACATGCCTTAGGTCAGCCTTACACATCGAAACCTACGAGAAGCAAAAGTTCCAAAAAGATATGTCCCAAATAAATAAAGTACACTCGTTACTTCTTCCATCAGCCTATGCACTGAAATCATTTCCGGAAATTAGCAGTTGTTTGGCTACTTGGACGTAAATGTTTTGCATTATTTACGAGCAGTTCGCATGTCTGTAGGTTGGGCTATGAGTTATTTTTAAGTGTTTACAATTAGCAAGCGTGTGTCTAGAGCATTATAAATGAGTTATGTAGGATTGTATTGCAGGTCTGTATGGTGTGGAGCAAGTCGGTGTGATACATATACTCCATTCCTAAATAAAGTAAATTGGTTCCTCCATCCATGGGCCTAGTGCAAGGTGAGTTCTTTTACCCGAAACGTGTATGAAGAGGTTGAGTGCTGGTGGCTTAGTTTAGCGATGATGAGTTTCGTTTGAAACAATTTTCTTAGGTTGGTGGCGGAAGCGCCAGTGAGCTTTGTTTAATGGCAGATTTCAACTTGGCGCTGCTTCCAAGGAAGACGTGGCAGTTGGGTTGCTGAGGTTAGTACAAGTACCCTTTATTTACAACAATTTTGTTAGGTTGGTAGAGAAAGCAGAAGTGAGCTTTGTTTACTGGCAGATTTCGAACTTGGCGCTGGTTCCTAAGGAGAGGTGGCTGTCTTGTCCTCGAAAAGTAGTTGAAATTAGGTAGTTGAACACCTTTGCATACGTATATGAAGTTGTAAATTGAATTATTTAATATGATTGAAATCCAAATCGAATTAAGTACTTAGGTATTTACAGAAGACTATGTCCGTCGTGTGTTTGGCATTAAGTACTTAGGTATTTACAGAAGACTATGTCTGTCGTGTGTATGGAGGGTGTGTGATGTAAGCGGGGTGGCGGCGCAGCGATTGTACAGTTATTAGGCGCGTGCGAGTGAGATTCAATTAGTGAGCATTCTAGTGCGGACCAAATGTGCTGTTATATAGTCATGGCGGATTCCACTGTCGAGCAAACTTTGCCACCAAAAGTGTAGCACTGAGTTCTCGCTCGCACCGGGACACGTGGTGGCCGGTGAGCAGTCGGCATCGACAGGGTTGAACGTGCCCAGGAAAACAACTTTGGCGCCAAAAGTGTAGCAGGGAACAGCCGACCATTGTGTGTTTCAGCTCCGAGGCAAACAATTTTGGCGGGAAATGTGCGAAGGCGACGAATACACTTGGTGAGCGGACAAGGGACCGCTGTGAGATCAAACTCGGCAAGTTCCAGCGTGTCCTGCGAAAACATGTTTACAACGTGGGAGCGATCGCTGGGCTCGCCCCCAGCGTGAGTGGCCGGCCGCCTCACGTGACAGACATCGGCAGTGTCTCCGCGCGCTGGCCAGGGGGTGGCGAGGATTTCAACCAATTCAGTTGGAGCGCGGACATCGTGGTGACTGTACTGCGATATCAAAGATGTGTGTGCTGACTGTGTTGGAGAACAAGTGATGACCATACTGCTTGAAATAAAGTCTTCAGTCCCTTCCCCCCTGCAAAATCAAAGGACGTGATTTACGTTATTATAAGTGCAGTTTATTATTTGACGCGACTATGATAGGCTACCAGGGAAAAAAGGTAAGTGACGGAAAAAGCTCGTATGTGCGATCAATTATGGTGTTGGGAATTGAACTTGTGATAGACTTTTGTTATGGATGTAAGGAAAATGGCTTTCTCACCGAGAAAATCGGATATCTTGAATAAATAATAAATGATAATAATATATAGAAGTACAGTTTTCGAGACAATATCGTGTTGGAATTTGAATTTGGCGCAATTTTCTAGTGGAGATAGGCCTATAATAATAAATGATAATGAATGATAATAAATGACAATGAATGATAATGAATGTTAATAAATGATAATCAATAGTAATAAAGACAAGTACGTTTTTTGCATGCATTATCCTGTTGGAATTCAAACTTCCCGCCATTTTTTCTTCTGGAGGCTTATGTTAGTGGACATAGCACAATTGGGCTATTTTCCCGCCAAAATTCATAATTCCCGCCATGTTTTCTGAAGGTTGGGTTAGTGGACGTAGCACAATTGGCCTATTTTCTTTTATCTTGGATGACGTCATGTGATGTTGCCAAGTCTACATGCCGCCATCTTGGATGACGTCATCGCCGTCATCTTGAATAAATTTGGCAACAATGCAGAGGGCGCTGGCACATAGGTTGTCCCTCTACAATCGGTCTCGCATAGAGAACAGTGCACAAAAGATCTAGCTTTCCTCACCACAAAGAAACAGTAACGTTCAGCAAAAACACGATACGCAAACGTCTGTGAGACCTCTCAATGCCCAAAAATAAGAAACAAATTGCAACCATAAAGCCAGATTTCTGGCGCGTGTGGCTTGCCATCCAATAGGAAGGTACACAGAAGAGTGTACTTCACCTTACAGAGGTGTGTGAAATATCACAAGACAAAAAACTGTAGTGATGTGAGGTACCATCCACAATAGTTTCATGGGGCTAAGTGCAAGTACATAATGTAGATGTGAATATTCATGTATTTTGCACTTTGCAATGAGGGACATTTTTTGAGAAGGTTGCTCCTATTTGTTTCGAGATCTGTGTGTGAGCATCTCTAAATGAATTTCAGGCTGAAAGTAATTCAGATTCATTTCTAATCCAAACTCCACTACGATATTTTCTGTGCCTACTCTTACTTGAAAATCATAGGTAAGTGGTGGCGGTATACTGCAGTACTGAATATTCTTTCTCCTGAAATATTGGTTTCGATCACTCTGTTGTATTCTGTATTGTGCCTTGCACATGCAGCTTGAATAATTATGTCACTGTAATTTTCACAGATTAAATGCTCATCGTTTCGAGGGACTAATTGAAGCGTTTGACACCACCATCATCTAAATAGCGCACTTAAATGACTCTTCGAATGCAACATGCGTAACCATTTCAATAATTATTCTCGTGAGAACACATTCGTTGACTTCGCGAACTTATCATCAAACTGCCAGAATGAGATTTTCACTCTGCAGCAGAGTGTGCGCTGATATGAAACTTCCTGGCAGATTAAAACTGTGTGCCGGACCGAGACTCGAACTCGGGACCTTTGCCTTTTGCGGGCAAGTGCTCTACCATCTGAGCTACCCAAGCACGACTCACGCCCGTCCTCACAGATTTACTTGCAGTCCTTACAGCTTTACTTGCAGAAGTAGCTCAGATGGTAGAACACTTGCCCGCGAAAGGCAAAGGTCCTGAGTTCGAGTCTCGGTCCGACACACAGTTTCATATCATCAAACTGTCACCTTTTTGCGTAACCTAGATTTAGGGCTATTCTGCATATTTGTCTGCAAAACCCTATAGCCAGAAAAGAATATTGAATCAAAACTAATGTCTGTATTCTGTTTGCTCTCGTGTGCCACACGCCACAGCTTAATTACGTCAGAGTAAGTATTTAAGATGCAAATACAATAATTAGATGATAATGTTGTAATCCATAATCTTAACAATACGGCTATCTAAACTGGGTTGCCATGTTCTTCTTTTCCTCTGTAGCCAACCATTGAACAAAAATAGCCAAAATGTAACCATTTTGTCATTAAAAATAGCCAAACTATTGCCATTTTAATCAGCTGACTTAGTTGTGCCAATTCTACACCAAATTGTCATACAGCTCAACAGCGGCAAACCTGAAACAAGTTCAATGAGCTGACTGGTTATTCAGAAACCAGTTAATCCAAATTCCAGCACGTCACATTCACACACGCCGGAATAGACATACCAAGGAACCTTCTTCTCCAAAGAAACATTCATTGAGTCCTGACGGGTACTGAAACCGCACTCACTACTGACTGAGCTATGAAGCCAGTCAAAATATAGTCACACTGTAAATGCAAGAGAGAGAATCTGTAAGATACAGTAGTTACTAAATTTAACAACAGTTACATTTAATTATCATGTTTATTAATTTGACAACTTAGAACACATATATATGTAATGATTCGTGAATAATTCATTACACCAAACTTGCACAAGAGATAATCTCACGCATAGCTTCGATTACCAAACAGTCATTTTGATCTTCTTCTATATTGCTATTTACTGCTGTCGAATAAATTGAGTTGTTGAATTTTTCAAACATTTCTTTAGTGCACACAAAATCTTTGCAACACAGAGTTGAGGTGGACGTCATTTCGTAACAACGCATTAAGCATTTCTGTTTTCATTCTACTTGTGAGTTTTGTTTTTGTTGCATTCCTAATGCTCACTTTCCACTACAATATTAGAAATAGATATTTACATGAACAATAATGCAAATAATGAAAATTAAAGAGCCTCCATGATTTTTGTTGTGGAAAACAGTTGGCTAAAATTTGTACGAACTTGTCACAACATCGCGTCCATGAAACTCAGCCCAGTTGACTCGAGCAATAGAGTTATATTGATTCTCAATAATATCCATACCATTTGTATGTAAATACCTACGAAAGGCAAATCTTTGAAATTCACCGTTGATGCTTGTGGCGGGCATACCGCATAACTAAAATAGTGGAGTTTCACAAAATCATCCCACAATTCCTTCTCTACAAGAGTACGCTCAACTGTTGACTGCTGGGTCAACGCAATAACAAAACGCGACGACAGCGAGAATTGGGGTTGAGTGTTACTGCACGACGAAATAATGTAAGACCAGTGCAAGAAAGAGGGGGAGTACCACTGCTTTGCCAGTAGTGTCGGATCTTGTCGATTCATGAAATAACGCAACATCACCCGTGAGAACGACAGGGAATTTATTTGCATTCAAGCAAAAGAAAATAGCCATTATGTCGCCAAGTAATTCCTTTAGTAGCCAAATTTATTTGCAGTTGCCAGAAAGCTACACTGGCTAATACTCTAAAAAAATATAGCCAAGAATGCCAAAAATTGCCACACCTGGCAACCCTGTATGTAAGTCCGTCCCTTAATTGTTATTTGGAAGTTAAACAATTGTATCTGCGACATTTGTGATGTGGAATTATAAACATCTTCGCCTATATGACATAATGCTAATGAAATGACTTATGATGACTTCTGAAAGACGAATTCTGAATTAGCTCTCATGTGAATATGTGGATTCCAGTTTCAATGCTGCTACTGCTACAAAGGATCATCGAACAACTGGGAATTGCAAAGGATCATGGTAGCGTGACCATAGCGACGTCTATCGGTTTGCTCGACTGTTGAGTGTCAGTTACACGATGTTGACTCGAGACACTATCTAAGCAAGAGAAGCGACATGAGTACAATGGCGAACTTTGGTAAAAGCTAGGCTATCGTTCTAACGTTTATCAAAGATCTTTGATGAAAGCTTTCCTACTACACTGTCAAAGTTTGACCAAAGGACTTTGATAGATATTTGTCGTTGGCCACGAACACAACATTGCTAACCTCACACAGACGTGCGCTCTGGCCTGTATTATCGTTGGCCGCAGTAAACGACATAGTGATGTCACAGAGAAGTGTCACCGAGGCGAGTCTAAGATTCTCCTACTGGGAGCAGGTGTTGGCTCAAACCAGGGGCGGGCAGTCCGCCAACTTCTTGAGACCACAGCAAGGATACCTTCCTTGAAACAATATGTGAAATCTGTCCCCTCACTGGACTGTCACATCTTAGTATGTACTTATATATGACATATGCATCAGTACTTCGAAACGAAGGGCCCCACCTTGACACCTCTTATTGTTCTAGGATGTTTCAGTGACAACTATTCAAAAATGGCTCAAACGGCTCTGAGCACTATGAGACTAAACATCTGAGGTCATCTGTCCCCTAGAACTTAGAACTACTTAAACCTAACTAACCTAAGGACATCACACACATCCATGCCTGAGGCAGGATTCGAACCTGCGACCGTAGTGGTCGCGCGGTTCCAGACTGAAGCGCCTAGAACAGCGAGAGTCTATAAAAAATAAAATTAAAAAAACTCGGCCACACCGGCCGGCCGACAACTGTTCATTTGGGCTAAAATGGATTCGCTATTAAGCACTAAAATACTCTTCACCTATGTAGTTCTTCTTCTGCAAGACGTTTATAACACGATTCAGATGATTATTCCGCTGTTTGAGGCGACAATTTGGCTTCTGAGGAAGCTTGGTTTTCTTCTTGTTTTTCATGTTCCCTCCACACACACCATACGACTTTCTCTTGATATGAACAACAGTCTCATAAAGTTGTACGTCTGGATATTGCGGAAGGTCTTTTGGCAACACTCGACAGCAAACAGATGCGTTAATTATCATTAAATATGACAGCATTTGATGCGGCTTTGACCAGCGACCTAATGGCTGCTTGACATCACATTCTGGTGCATATTTTGACTAGCATTTCCATATGCTAGCTGGAAAATACGAATTACTCGCGTTATTTGTGCATATACTGATTTGGCTGGGTATTGACGTTTATAATATCAATAAAGGTTACTTCTGGACATACCTGTAGTTAATGTTTATCACTTTACTGAGTTTTTGTTATTGAAACAGATATTAATGAATACCTTTAGACTATGGAATATTTGTAGTGATGACAGGCTGATAGTTTTCGATTCGTGCGACAAGCGGCAAATTAGTTGTGGTGTCAGGGCACACAAATTACTTGCTTTCTGTGGACGGCCTTTTCTTTAATTTTTGATATTGCCGCATAATGGTGTTTCTGTTATTGATATCTCTAGCAATTTATATGGTTAAATATCACTAATTATTGATTCTGAAATGTGAAATTTTTTGTTTGTGACAGATTGCTATGAGTTATTGTGTTCTACAGACGGCTCTATATTAATTTTCTAGTTTTACTGCTTCTTGGCGTTTCTGCGTTCGGTGTATAGGCTACAGCAGTTTGGCGTTTTCTATAATGAAGCAATTAACTTGTTATGGGATCTGCCAAAATTATCGATTTTTTTGCAGCAGTCTGATATGAAGCAAATAGTATAAAAAACGCAATTTTCGTACTGATGACATACCCTCACGAATGATTACCGTTGAGTGGATGGCCGTCTGTTTATTTTCTGCTGCTGTAGAACCCTGGTGTATATTCTGTAATGATCAGTAGAATACCCCAATTTCTAAATTCAGTTCGAAGGCAATAATTTGGTTGTGTATTGGAGAATCCCACAAATACGTAAGCAAAAAAAGAAAAAGAAAGAACTGTTTGCGGTAACAGATTGATCTGTAGCGTAGCCACAGGCCCAGGTTAAGTTGGAATGCCACAGTTTGATTTTGGGTTGGCGTAGCACACGAATGTAACAGCGAAAAAACTATCTGTGGTGTACCTAGCGGACTTCGTTAGATTGGAATGCTACAGTCTGGTTGTGAGATGGCAAAACCAACAAATGTCATGCTGAAACAACTGTCTATGGTGACAGACTGATCTGTAGGAGGGCACAAATAGATTAGGTTAGAATGCAATAGTTTGTTGCGAGTTGGCGAATCCAACGAATGTGATAGCGAAAACGCTATATGTGGTGACAGACTTATCTGTAGTGTAGCCAGAGGTCCAGGTCAAATTGGGTTGCAACAGTTAAGTTGGGAGTTGACGAAGCCAACGAATACGAAAGGGAGAAACCTGTCTGTGGAGACAGATTGATCTGTTGCGTAGTCCGATTTCTAAATTAGTTTGGAAGACAACAATTAGGTTGTCATTTAGCGGATCCCACAAACGTGGAAGGAAAAAAATGTTACTGGTAACAAACCTGATCTGTAGTGTAGACATAAGTCTACGCCCGGCTGGAATGCAACAGTTCAGTGCTTAATTTCTAAACTTTTAGGTGCCGGAACGAGTCCCCTTCTACCATCATTACAAATATCATTACTGTCTATAGATGTTTTGTCCGTATCCATATCCACCAACTTATAGAAATTTTCATTTAGCGACGGCGATGTAGGAGAAGGATCGTCTGTTTTGTTGTTTGCATCTTCTTCTCCAGCCACAGTTGAAGTCGTGGATTCTACATTTAAACTGCGGTTTTCATTGCTCTCACTAACTTTTTGTCTGTCAGGTTTAAAAAAGTCACTAATTTTTGTAGAGGTGTACGTAACTATTAAACTCTCGTGTCCACTCAGTCACAATGTGTAAATAAACACTACGAACAAACCGAAACAATGCTGTCAGTTCTGAGCTGAACAAATAAACCCTCGGTTACAAATATTAAGTCAAAATTGACCAGGTTGCAACCCGTGTTCACTCAGGGACGAGCAGCCCTTAGCGGCTCGCCATCTTATCTTATTTACAACTTTTCACGACGTCGCCATTCCGGCTTAGATTTCTTTTAGAATGTAAGTACTGCGTCTCTTTCCAGTCAGTACACACTTTAGCTTATTAATGTCTTATATACCTATTATGTTTTAGAACAGTTAGTTTAATTCTGAAGACGACGCTCATAGTAGCGTCGAAACCTGGTGAATTTTGACTTTGTATTTGTGACGCAGGGCTTATTTGTTCTAATATTAAACTATTAGACCAAAATCATTTGATTTAGTAATGAATTGTAGATCTCAAAAAGAACCACAAAAAGTCGGCGAGAGCATATGTTTGTCTTTCACAGTTGAGTCACAATCATACTTTTTCTGCTTTATGGGTGCTGAAACAGGCGACTTCAGAAGACAAAAATCATCATTATCGTTCAACCGTAATCTTTTATTTAGGTACATCTTTTTGAGCTCTACATTCTGGTACGGTACTACATAACGTGATGTAGTTCTTATGGACTACGTAACGTATTTCAAGAGAGCACGCTGGAGGACAACATTTTTACTTCATATAGCTGATGAAATTTAAACGGCTGAACAGACTTTTAGAAATATAGCCAAGAACCGTCCCGATTAAACCAAAACGGCTTTAAAATTGGAACTTTCGTTTGAGATCTATGATGGGGCAGACAGACAGACTTACGGGTCAAACATATACACCTCCGTTCTGCATTCAAATTAGTCCGCTGTGGGAGCTCCCCTCCACTGTATAGCGTCAACCATGTTCTAACAAGGGTGTGGGCAGATAAAGATTTGAAAGGTCAAGAGTGCCGTGGGCAAAGGGACGTATCGGCTCGAAAGGCTGCCAACTTTTAGTCATGCGTGCCCCATACACACATTTAATTAGTAGCTATGACATAAATTACGACACGGAATAAAATGATTTCGTGAAAGCACATTATACAGACGCTCACATTTAAACACAGCTAAAAAAAAAAACTCTGTCTGGGAGGTGCCGGAACGTGTTCCGGTGCGTTCCGGCCAAAATTAAGCCCTGCAACTGTTTAACTGTGAGTTGGTGAGCCAACGAATGTGACAACGAAACTGTTGTCTGTGGTGATAGACTGAACTGTAGCATATACCGAGCTCTAGGTTAGGTTGGAATGCAACAGTTTGGTTGGGAGTTGGCAATGCCAACAAAAGTGACAGCGAAAAATATGTGATGACAGTCTGAAACTGTAACGCAGTGATCCGAGAAATAGAGTCGTTACGTAGCGCGCGGTCGGCTGTAGCAAAAATTTTGCGTTTGGGGAAGGACTCCCTATTGAGAAATATTAATGTATGGACCTAAAGGACTCAGACACGCATAACTGTCGATTGCTGAACACTATTTTGTAAAAAGTAAACTGGTACAGAATTGTATAAAGAGAGAGACATCTGAGGTGCTACCAACGTAAACGTATATGCGAATATATGAAAATTCTATAAAAGATAATTCAATCGATTGTAGTTATTTTCTGAAGTGAATTTTGAGGAAGTAAATTGTGCTGAGCTTCTATACAAACATTGGACGTTTGACTGATGATGTTCACTGGTGTATCTGCAACCACAGTCAGTGGAATTTAGAAGTGGTTCCTGTCATTAATAGAAATTTGCGAACAGCTACACATCATATAACCAAATGTAGACTGAGTCGTACAGAATCAGTATCCGAGGATCCTATACAACTTCCTATTTATGGCAGTAACAGTTTTATAGGCGATTGGAGGATGTCGGCAGTTGCTTCTGCTCTATGAGATCAACGAGATATCATCAATATACATTCAATATTTTTTCTAGATTAAAAGTTTATCGCCAGATATTTTGTGACAAAGACTGAATGATATATCTTCATGCTCTGTAAGACCGTAGAGATACAATAAGAACAGTAATTCGTGTTCTGGTAATAGAGACTTTCAAGTATTAGCAAGAGAGTTCTTGCTTATTCATGCCATAAACTCTCTCAGTGCAGAGCAGTAGACACAGATTCAGACACTGGCGCATCTCTATTAGCTTCAAGCTATAACTACTTCAAGTTTGTTTTCTTTCTGCAAATAATTGCACCTTCAGTACAATATATCCTCACATACATACCACAATATACACAAACATAATAAGGAACATACTGTAAGTGGTTTAGGCGTAACAGGACTCGAAACAGCGGATTTTTGTTTTCACATTCATAAATTATTTTATTTGTTGCAGTGTCAAAATACGTATTTTTGCCCAGTGTTATGGTTAGCGTATTACGAATTTATAGTGTATGAATTACTATTGATCTTTGTACAATTTCGTGTATTACTGGTGAGATCTGCTAATTCTATGCAAGCTGCATCCTAATCATATAGTCAGCCACGACGACGTGGATCCATCACATACATATTTCACACTGGTCAAGTTTGGAGTCAAGGCAAGCACAAGAGTGACATGCTGGCTCATTGCCTACACGAATCTGGTCTTTGTAGAGATTTTTTTCCGAGACTTGAAATAGATTGCAATTTCTGCTTTTAATAATTAGTTATAAAGGTGTTATATGTACATACAGTCTTTATATATTAGTGATTGGAAGAGGGATAATTGTGATGTATGTAGGAAACTTAGTGTCAGTGACATTTTTTGCTATAAGACTGGGATTGTGCAATGTCAGAGTACATGGATGCGTGTTTTTACGTGTTATGGTGAAGACTAGACGATATTCTAAAACTCAGAGGGCACAAGAAGCTAATGGTCAGATGAATGGTGAGGAACCCATACTACTGTTAGAGCCAACAGTAAGGAAGAGACAGGGAGAGGGCAATTATCCTTGGCGAGGGTAGATGATACTTTTAACGGCTACGGAAAAGAAATTTAGCCGTGGAACAGTCGAATATGTCAGATACACAGGTAAATATATCGACAACTGTGACAAATTTAGCCACTGAGCAGGCAAATATAATAGTAACGGTGAAAAACATAGCTAAGGAACAAACGAACATAATTTAGTATCATAACAAATAGAATTGTATACTAAAGTGCAGAATTCGTTAGGAAAGGTAGATGGACTGCCTATGAAGGAAGATTTTGTCAAGATAGTAGATGAAGTTAGGACCCTGAGCTAGGAACAGGTGGAAATGAAGAGAAAGATAATGAGCTTATAGCAAACTCAATAACAGCTACTGATAGAGAGGAACAGTATAAACAACGAATTCGAAACCGTACAGGAAAGATAACAGACAATGGAGGCAGAAGTGCAGAATCTTTCCTTAACGGTAAAGGAGGTAGCTTCAGGATGTGAAGGGCTACTGGAACAAAAGTTCCAAGCACAGAATAAGAAATTTAATCAACAGCTAGAAGTCTGGGGGTCAAACAAGGAGCAGCAAGTTTTACTTTGTGTAGATAAAGGAACCACAGAAGCTGTGGAGAGTACAGTAAATGAAGACTGCCGCATACCTAGTAAAATGGATCAGGAGCTGAAGGAAGTACATAACCACTTAGGGACAGAATCTGATAAATGGAAAAGAGAAGACACAAAATTTACAAGTATGTACACAAGGATTGCAGGAAATGCGAAGGGCAATTAAGGAAGGTAGGAATGAAATTGACCCAAATTGGAGACTGGAGCCCTGTGTCTCTGATCTGTATGTGACTATGCAGGTGTGGAGCAACACCCACGTATAAACCCGAGCGAACATACTTGAGGAAGTAGGCCGTCATCTAATGATTACGCAAAATCGATCTTGGAAGAAAAGAAGTTGAAACACAGGCAATTTCAGTTTTTTTTTCCTGAGAAAAGAACACTGAAACAGGCGGTATTTATAATGAGACTGAATAAGTAGTATGATATATGATGGGAGTTCGTGAGTAACAGATGTGACAGGTAAGTGTCGAACAAATGAAAAATTTGAGAAGGCATTCTTAAATCGTTATTGGTTAAGAGGGACTGAGGAGAGGTTGAAAAAGGAAGTTCATAACCCATAGCATTTTTTGTATAAAAGTGGCGACAAAGGAGGGTATTTTGAGAAATATTTGAACAAGGCACGATATTTGGATGAAACGATTGATCACAAAAGTGTTGTAACGATCATTAAGTCCGAGCTTCCGACAAAGATACTGGAGAAGTTATTGCTTGTATCTGAGGACAATTTGAAAGACTTTATTTCGGCGGTGGATTCAATATATTTGTTGCAAGAAGACCAGAGAGGGAGGATAAACTATAATGGCTTTCACTGACAAGACAACATGCGAGTCAGTTATGGTAGTAATGGAAGAAGCAATGGAAGGGGTGAGAATAACGGTAATAACTCCAACAGCAATAATGATTGTCTTAATGGACTGAATAACAGCCAAGAACGACTGAGTGACAACAACAGTGTTAGATCCAATAGGAACAGACAGAGAAGATACGATAGGTGATATAATCTGGTATATATTGCCAACTATAATTAGGCAAAGTGTAACCAAAATTTGTCGGATCCGAGACCAACAAATAACCAATCATGGAGGGAGCAAACCCCTAACGGAGGCAGAAGATGACAATGGCCCAAACAGACACAGAAGTTTAAACTGAATGCAGCTGGGTCACACCCTGGACATTCGGTTGATGAAGGAGTTATGAGGAACGAACAACATCTTGCAAACTGTTTTAGGTACAACAATGGTATGACTATTATAGAAGAGTTAACCAAGAATATGAATCCATGTGAGCCAGTTCCCCATACAGTACCTGTCTGAGTTATACTCACAGAAATCTTGTAGATACCTATTAAAATAATAATGGATACTGGAGCTTCAGTAAACGCTATATCCTATAATTTGTTTAAAAGATTGTCCCAGAAAACAGAGTTACCAACATTTCCAGCACACAACTGTAAGATCATTGGAGCCGTGGGTACCTGCTCACAAACCGTCAAAATACAGACCATGTTAGAAGTGAAAATGAGAAATGCAGCAATTTTGCACAAATTAATTGAAGACTGTACCATTGGATTGGAGACAATGAGAGAGAAGGACTTTAAAACAGACTTCTCAGAAAGTACAGTCAGTTTTTGCGGTCAGAGGAAAGTAATACAAGTAGATCTTATCAGGAAGGAATGAAGTCAAGGGAAGCACTATCCTGGACGAGGAATTAAAACTATCAGAGAGGAAAGGTGTCGGAAATGTCCAGAAGAAGGAAAAGAATGGAAGATACTTGAGCTATAAGGAAAGGTAGAAAGAAGGCGAAAGCAGCTGACAGAATAGAAACCAAACAAAGATAACAGCTGTCAACAACTCTGGAAAAATATATTGTCTGATGTTTGAAAATAGCCCTGGAATTATCCATAGATTTACGTGCCATTTAGAAGTGCTTCCACACAAGATTTATTGTTACAAATTCTATACAATTCTGTGGAAGGTGAAGAAATCGGTACATGAAGAAATAAAACGAATGATAGATTGGGACCTAATTGTACCATCAACAAGCCCTTATTGTAGTCTATTATTAGTTGTGCCTAAACCAGGCGGGATAGTAAGGTTGGTATTTGACACACAAATCATAAATACCATTGTTGTACTAGTGAGGACCCACCCAGAGAATATCAATGAACCGATACAAAATTTTCATGGGACAAAGTATTTCACAAGTATGTGTCTGTGGGCCTCATACTGGCAGATCCAGTTATACTAACAACCAAGGGAATTTACAGCTTTCATATATGCTGGAAGAAGCTATCAGTTTAAAGTAATGTCTTTCAGGCTGAACGTAAGTGTGGGGATATTTATAATGGAGTTGGATGTGGTTTTTGGGCCAGAACTGTGAAGTCAGTTAATGCTGTTTGTAGATAATATATTAATGGCTACATTGATGTGGGAAGAGCATGTGAACTTGTTAGCCCAGTTGTTGGAAACTTTTTGAAGATGTAGAATAACAGTTACTTTACAAAAATCGCATTTGGAATTGAAAAGGATAAGAGTTTTGGGACATATGATAGACGAAAAAGGAATTTTACCTGACAGAGTGAAGATAAGTGCTACTAAGAATTTTCCCATGCCCAGGAATAAGAAACAGCTGGAAGAACTTTTAGGCTAAGCTTCTTTTTTCCATCGGTTTATAGAAGCCCAAGTTATGAATGCAGAGCCGTTAATCATTCTGTTGAGAGAGAAAGGTTCTTGGCCATGGACAACTGAATGTCAAATGCATTTGAGGCAGTGAAATATGCTTTGGTCAACACAAAATCACTATATCACCTGGATATAGAACTTGAATTTCACCTGATGATCGATTCCACGAATGTAGGTTTAGGAAAGTGTCTGTTTCAAATTAAGACAAATAAGGGACAACCAATATTCTGTCCTATAGCCTTTGCGAGCGAAGTGTTGTCAAGTTGTGAAGGGACATATACAACTACAGAACTTGAGGCTTTAGAAATCCTTTGGGCCTTCAAGAAGTTCAGTTATTACTACATAGAGCACAGACAGTAGTATAATGTCATCATATAGCCCTTAGTTTCTTGCAGTTATGTAAGTACAGTTTGGATTCTCTAGAAATGTTGGAACACCTGAGGCAAACTTATGCTATGACTTATCTTAGAAAATAGATTAAGGAAAGGCAAACCCACGGTTCTAGCATTTGTAGACTTAGAGAAAGCTTTTGACAATGTTGACTGGAATACTCTCTTTCAAATTCTGAAGGTGGCAGGGGTAAAATACAGTTAGCGAAAGGCTATTTACAATTTGTACAGAATCCAGATGGCAGTTATAAGAGTTGAGGGGCATGAAGGGAAGCAATGGTTGGGGAGGGAGTGAGACAGGGTTGTAGCCTATCCCCGATGTTATTCAATCTATATATTGAGCAAGCAGTAAAGGAAACAAAAGAAAAATTTGTAGTAGGTATTAAAATCCATGGAGAAGAAATTAAAACTTTGAGGTTCGCTGATGACATTGTAATTCTGTCAGAGACAGCAAAGGATCTGGTAGAGCAGCTGAAGGGAATGGACAGTGTCTTGAAAGGAGGATATAAGATGAACATCAACAAAAGCACAACGAGGATAATGGAATGTAGTCGCATTAAATCGGGTGATGCTGAGGGTATTAGATTAGGAAATGAGACGCTTAAAGTAGTAAATGAGTTTTGCTATTTGAGGAACAAAATAACTGATGATGGTCGAAGTAGAGAGGATATAAAATGTAGACGGTAATGGCAAAGAAGGCGTTTCTGAAGAAGAGAAATTTGTTGAGTATAGATTTAGGTGTCAGGAAGTCTTTTCTGAATGTATTTGTATGGAGTGTAACCATGTATGGAAGTGAAACGTGGACAATAAATAGTTTAGACATGAAGAGAATAGAAGCTTTCTAAATGTGGTGCTACAAAAGGATGCTGAAGATTAGATGGGTAGAGCACATAACTAATGAGGAGATACTGAATAGAATTGGGGAGAAGAGAAATTTGTGGCACAACTTGACTAGAAGAAGGGATCAGTTGGTAGGACATATTCTGAGGCATCAAGGGATCACCAATTTAGTATTGGAGGGCAGCGTGGAGGGTAAAAATCGTAGAGGGAGTCCAAGAGGTGAATATACTAAACAGATTCAGAAGGATGTAGGTTGCAATAGGTACTGGGAGATGAAGAAGATTGCACAGGATAGAGTAGCATGGAGAGCTGCATCAAACCAGGCTCTGGACTGAAGGCCACAACAACAACATGTAAGTTGCTTACACTGAGGCTATTAAGATGGACAATGGCGCTGCAGGAGTATAGGTTTCAAACACAATATACCAAGGGAATGGAGAATCAAATCACAGACTCCCTGTCTATACTTCCTGAGGGATTACAACAAGAAGAAACGTCAGGTGAGAGAAGAGGAGAATTTCCAATAATGTTGATAAAGAAATGAACAGAACGGATATATTATTTAGAACTATATCAGAATATGTCATTGCCACAAAAAAGGATTTACGCTGGCATGGTATACAACAAAAGTTAGGAAAACCCGACTATTCAGACAGAAAGAAGCATTTTAGAGTAGCAAACAAAGTATTATTCCACAGGTGGAGTACTGAACGTGATAACTGGTGTATATGCATTCCTGAAAGCTATGAAACTAAATTGATACAGTATACACATCTGGTGTGGGGCCATTTTGAAGTGTTAAGTTTTAATAAACTACGAACATACTGCTATTTCCTCAACTTGTAGTGGAAGGTATAGAGAATAACCAGACTATCCACAATATGTCAGAGAACAAATAAAAGAGGGAGCATGGGATTGCTCCATTCAGTTTTACCAGAGAAGCCATTAGCTTTGATACCCACCGAAGTATGTAGGCCAGTTACAATGAACAAGAGGTGGATGCAGATGCCCGCATCTCGTGGTCGTGCGGTAGCGTTCTCGCTTCCCACGCCCGGGTTCGATTCCCGGCGGGGTCAGGGATTTTCTCTGTCTCGTGATGGCTGGGTGTTGTGTGCCGTCCTTAGGTTAGTTAGGTTTAAGTAGTTCTAAGTTCTAGGGGACTGATGACCGTAGCAGTTAAGTCTCATAGTGCTCAGAGCCATTTGGATGCAGATCTATTGTCGGTTTGCCAGATATATTTAAAAAATATATTACCTTATATCCATTGAAAACAGCGATGAGTAAAACCATTCTTCTGAAGCTAGTACAGGAATATGTACCGCAAGTGGGCAAGCCACAAGCGACTTTGTCAGATAATGCCAACAACTTCACCTCTTGTAGTTGGAGTAAAACATTAGTCCAAAACGAAATTAAGCCAATATTAACATCGAGACACCACTCTCAGGCAAATCTGACAGAGGTTATTTTGAGAGTTCAACAGGGCATATTGCTCAAATTGCGAGATGATGTGTATAGATGACTTATCAGATTTTGCGGAAGTTGTGAACAATCTTCCCCATACCTCAATGAGACTTACATCTGTGAAATGATGTGTAGGAAATAAGAAAACAATGAATGGGTCAATAGTTTACCCAAATTACAGAATGCAAAACCGAGTTGAGAAGAAAAAATACATATGGCCTTTCTTAACATGACCGCAGAGGACAGAAAGAGGAGACTAAAACGTAACAGTAGCTAGAGAAGAGTGCAAACCTTTAATGAGGGGGATAGGGTGCTCTTACAGACCCACCCACAGGCATCCCTGTTGAAGAAATGCAATAAGAAATGGCAGGTGCTATTTGTAGGTTCTTTTCAGATTGTGAGAATTCCGCATCCTGGTGCGTACTTATGAATATACCCAGGAACAAAGAAGGTGAAGGGGCTCTACCCTCACCCAGAATTAAAGAATTATTATACAGAGAGACAGAGAAAGGTCCTGAATCGCCACATGTGTTTGGTGTTTTAAAGGAATTGTCTAGAAGGTGGAACTAACTTAAATTAAGTTTTGGCCCATGTCAGTTCTATAGGATTTAGATCTGCTCTCAGTGATTTTATCCAGACACACACTCTCATGGCTGGTTTGTTTTCATTTATTATAGATAACAGTTCAGCCTTCCCCATTGATTCTTGCAGTTTATTTGTCTGTCTCACAACCACTCTAATATCGTAATCCTGAAGTCATGTTTATTAAGTATTCTGTCGACCTTCCTGCTGTTGTATTGTGCATTATCCACAAAATCACAGACTGGTGTATTAGAAACCACTGTATCTGCATTTCTCCCCCCCCCTCCCTCCCCCCCTCTTTCTCCCATCCACGTCCGCTAGTTTCGTCATTTCAAGAAGTTTGCAAGTTAATGGAAACAGTTTCTTGCATGAAACTTCCCAAACAAACTGAAATGGTGTGCCAGACGGGGACCCCAGGTTCAAGTCCCAGTTCGGCACACAATTTTAGTTTGTCAGGAAGTTTCAAATCAGCACACAGTCTGCTGCAGGGTGAAAATTCGTTCTAGTTTCTTGCATCTTGCTGCAAGTACTTACCGAATTTGTCATTTCATGGAAGTTTTCCTCAAATTGTGGATATTAAGTACCACTGTGACAATGTCAGTGACGAAAAGAAGAGTGGCACAAAGACAGGTGGGCCAAAACAAATATACCTTTGGAACTCCTAAACACATATAATTGGCACCACCAGTAAAGGAAGTACAATAAATTTACCAATCAGTTTGTTTCTCCAGAAGAGAAAGTAGACTGACAGTACGGAGGTCTTTAAATTTTAGCCGATTTTTTTATGTTAGCGTAACATAAATGCTTAGTGGCGGCTGCTGTGTAAGACACACCTTGCAGATTTATTGGTTATTTTTATTTCAATGCTGTTAAACGTAACGTAGATGGTGCAGTCTGAAAGATACGGTTCTTAAATGTACCGAATTACTGCCCCTCTAGACTCAGTGAAACTTGGCTTCAGGGTCGCGTGCACACCTTCAGTTGTGCACGTTGTAAGGAGCTATCTTGCATGAGGAACTCGAGTGATGTAATTGCCTTATGGGCCAAATACATATGGATTAGGTAAACTATATGTTTGATTCATGATGTGCACAGCTATCCCTTGGCACTCGACTAGAAGTTTATGTCAGAGCCACCAGGTGGTAGCACACTGCGGCAAACTTTTATGCCCATTCACTCGTCATAAATCCTGCTAGATGATAGCATACTCCTCAGATACGCTAATGCACTCACTATATATTGTAGCAAAATTAGATCAGACGTCAGTATATTTTAAAATTATACTGACAGTAAAGCAATTATGTTGGTTTCTGAATGAGTTTTAGTATGTTAAGAATTTTATCGTAGAGTAATCTATTTGAGACATTGAGCTTCATAAGGGCCTAAGGCACATCACCGTCAATTGTGAGATTGTAGTATTTATTCATGCTTCTGAAATCTGTTGATCTTATGATGAGTCAGGTTTATCTGTGCTGTAGGCCCACACTGTATACATGAAAACTCACGACAAACTGTATCACTGGTTTCTATGCAGTGTGTTTCAGGCCCCTACGGATCTCAGCACCTCGTCTGTATTCTAGTTAAGTCACCATGGAGGTAGACACTACTTGAGTTTAATCACTTCCACAAACAACACTTTGTGTTTGAGAAGGGAATCGGCTTTCATATGCGGAACTATGTTGAATATATTTTAAATGCTAACATAAAAGTAAAGGTGTTAGACAAGGGGATGGGCTCTCCCCACTGTTGTTTAACATTGTCCTTGAAAAAGTGGTCAGGGAATGGAGAAAGAAGATGGCAGAAGCTGGAGTGAAAAATGGGATAACGTTAGGAAGAAATAAAACAAAAATTGAATGTCTGGCATTTGCTGATGACATGGCAATATTGGCAGATGACATCGAAACAGCAAAGATTCAGATAGAAATGCTGCATGAGATCGCTGAGAAGACAGGTCTACAAATATCGTATGAAAAGACAGAACTGATGATACAGGACAAAACAGACCCAACACAGACATTGCAAACTAAATATGGAATAATTAAGAGAGTTCATAAATTTAAGTATCTAGGGGAATGGATTACACCGACAGGGTTACCAAATGTTTCACTACAGGAAAGAGCAATAAAGATGGAAACGGCATACCAGCTATGCCGAAATGTATACAATAAAAAGTCGATCTCCATCAATGCCAAGCTCAGGCACTACAATGCGGTAATAAAACCAGAAAGTTTGTATGCGATTGAATGCATCCCACTGAACAGAAAACGTCTGTTGGAGAAATTGGAAATAAAAGAGAGAAAAATACTGAGAAAGATCTTAGGACCTAAAAAGGATGGACAAGAATATAAATTGCGATCCAATAAAGAGTTATACGAGAAAATTGAAAAACTGACAACATCCTTTAAAAAGAGAAGACTGAGTTTCTATGGGCATGTCAAAAGAATGGCACCAGAAAGAACGGCAAAGAAAATCCTGGAATACATGGAAAGCAGAAAGACACAAATTAACTGGCTGAAAGAAGTAAAAGAAGACATTGCAGAAATGAACATTATACCAGAGACAGTTTACAACAGAATGGAATATAGGAATGCCATCAACAAAATACAGGGATTCAAAGACCGAACGCAATCAAAGAAGACGGGAACAACCTGGTCGCAAGAACGTAAAGAAGCCCACTCAGAAAAAATGAAGAAGTACTGGGAAGAACGCAAGAAAAAGCACAAGAAATGACTGATGCTTAGCGTAGTCCAAAGTTGACTGTAACGAATAATAATAATAATAATAAAAGTAAAGCTATGAGGACAGACATGAGTCGTGCTTGGGTAGCCCACGAAAGACAAAGGTCCCAAGTTCTAGTATCAGTCCGACACACAGCTTTAATCTGCCAGGAAGTTTCATATCAGCGCACACTCAACTGCAGAGTAGCAGTCTCATTCTGGGAACAGAAAAGTAAATTACCACGAACAGTTAGCAGCAAAGGAGCTAGGGTCTCCAAGAACAGACCCTTTGATTGAGAGTGTGATGAAACCAAATAAGCGTGACTACAAGCGAACATTTAATGATGGAAGTGTACAGTTAACACAAGTTGTTGTGTCAGTGCAGTTTACGTATATCCTATTTTCAGCCCAGAAGTAAATTCGTGAACTAATACACCTGTTAGGGATCTTTTAAATTTCTCCAAAAAAATGCAAAAGCATGAAAAGCCCCACTCACACAAAAATGCAAAATGAAGAGTTGCCAAAGCTTAAACATATTTTTGCAATTGTTCTAAACTGTAATTAATTATTTACAAAACTACAAACAATTATTTCTTTTCTCAGATAAGTTATGCATCTTATTATTATTATTTTTATTACTGTTATTATTATTGGCGATGGATGTAGTGGTATAAACTTGTAGATAAGCATAACTGTTATACAGCAGACAATATTAATTTCACACTATCAAATTAATTTGCATCTAAAAATTTGTAAACACCCTAAATGTACATTCACGAGCCGCCACTGTAAATGTATTACATTTGTAATAAAACGTAGTAAAATACTGCTCGCAAAAATTGAAGAGCAATTAAAACGCAATCTCTTGGTAAGATACCGCACCGCATTTTTGTTTCCTATTAGCGAATATTTGATTATACAACAGACAAGAGATATTCAAAATTTGCATATCACATCCACTAGTTTTTAATCTAAGTGAAGTCCTCTGAATTTAGTAAATTGAATAGTGTTTCTTGGGCCCACACTTTGTTTTTTTTTATATAACACGTTTTATTTTTAGTATAATCACCTGAAATTAACATAAAACATTTCTCTAGTATGTCCTGCAATAGTTACGACATGATTTGGTTCAACTTTTTAATATTTAAAACAAAATTTTATTTTTTCCTGATAGTCTGCATTTTGTTGCGTCAAGAATTTGTACTGGTAATATGGGCCCCAAGGTAGATTGAAATAAAAAGAAACAAAAATTTGAAAAATATTATTTTATTTAATTTTTGTGTATAATGAAAGAAAGATTCACTCTGAACGTTGTTAATTAGTCTACTGGCGGGATAATTTTCACAGCCTACGCCTAGTCTATTTACAATAGTCACACACATAAGCATCTTTTTCGCATCCAGTGCATTCGTTGTGAGCCCACATATCACAGGCTACACACTGAACCCAAAGTTCACCTTTTGTGTCCTTTGAATGAACTCCTTCACAAAATAGACATACAGCATCGTCAACTTCAGGGACAGAAACACCAACTTCAGTGTCTGGGAGGTATTCTCCCAAATCAAAACCCACACTTGCCTCTTCACCTTCTTCATCTGATTCATGTTCATACACTAACTTATTTCTCCTACTTGTTCTAGTATTTGGTTGTTTTTCATTGCCGCCATTCTTCATTGTACTGCTCTTTTCTTTTCCATCTTGTTTGTTCGTAGTTTTCTTATTTTTCTTTTCTTCTGCCTCTTCTAGTGCACGTCTATAAGGAGAAGAAGTTACAACAGCGACCAAAACATTGTTGGGAAGAGCATCCTAAGGGCCCATCTTCTACCAAGTCTCTTGCAGATGGTGTAGTTAATGTCAATGATGTGCCAGGATGAATGCACTGCGCTGATTGACTTGAAGGGTTGTCCTTAGGAGTTCGCCCTTTACTGGCTTTCAGAGCATCTACAGTCAGACTTTGAACGTCAATATCTTCAGAGGGAGCAAAGTCAATATCATTAAACACTTTGCGATTTACGGGAAAAATTCCTGTGACTCTGAACCCTGAAGTGGCTATGCCAGCTGTTTGACATTTCAGGAATGCATTCCCAAGTGGCTCAGCAATATTGTATGGCCCAAGAGGCCTATTGTTGTGCAGCATCCATTGCCTTATGTAGTCACTATAATGATTCTTCAGGGGTCCCATGAAGCTCCTATCTAGTGGTTGCAGCTTGTGTGTAGTGTACGGAGGCAAGCTAACTATTGTAACGTGGTGTTCACGAGCTATGTCAGTTATGTCAATATTCTTTGTGTGGGTATGATGGCCATCTAAAATAAGCAAAATAGGATCATCTTTTGATGGCTTTGTTTTAGAGATAAAATGGATTAACCACTCAGTGAAAAGGTTGCTCTGAATCCAACCAGAGGGATGACACGTTCCTATAGAGCTAGGCAGAGCCCCTTACATCAGTGTATCCATCATATTTTTCCTCGGGAAAATTAGCATTGGTGGGATGAAAGTACCAGACGTGCTCATGCAGAACACACACGTTACAAGTTATCCCCTTTCAGTTGCAGACAGTGCACCGACTTGCCTTTTTCCCCTCAGGCCGATGACATGAGAAATTTTGCTTTGAATGACACTAAGGTCTGACTCGTCTACATTAAAATCTCTGTCCGCAGGATATTTGTAGTTACTGAACGCAGCTTCAAGTAAATTGAAGAAATTGACGACAGCTTGTTTATTAAACCCATTAGCACGTGAAATCGAAGTTGCAGATGGCTTCAAAATAGACAGAATATTTTAGTGCCTTGCATAAAATGGTCAAACCAAGCTTGACCAGCAACTTTTCCCTTTACAAATGGATGAGGGATATTATTTCTTGTGCAAAGCTGGTAGGCCATGCGCCTGACGTCATTTCTGGTAAGGCCATAGAATTTGGATTCCGTAATGAGAAGATATTTAACCAGTTCGTCCTCAAGTCCCTGTGGTAAAACCGGTGGATGGCTCAATTTAATATTAACCATTTCTTCAGCCAGTTTATCGGTTTGTGAAAGCCTTTGGAGTGTAGAACGAGGGACAGAGTACGTTTTAACCGCTTTTTTCAACCCCATTTTTTTTCTCTTTAATAGTTACAATAGCATTTGCCATGTTTGCTTTGTCCCACGATTGCCGTTTCGATTTTTTTGGGGCTACAAGATGTAGCGATATTTGTAAATGGTCCCATAAAATCTGATTAATTTTACGGGGCCCATAATACCAGCAGCAAAAGGGGCCCATATATCCACCCTCGCCATCTTGGGAAAACCGATTTTGCCTACGGTTAGTTTGGTTCGCAACCGGCGTTAATTAATGTAAAACGGCATCCCAACAACAAGCCAAATACGTACCTTACCTTATTTTTACTAATAACATGTTAGAAATTTGAGTTTTATTCAAGGAAACACTAACCAATCAAACCTTTGATGACAGCGAAAAAATTCACAGCACAACTACTCACAAACCATGACAGCTATTACGTCTGCGCACTCTACAGTGAAGTTTGGCAACTAGTTCTAGTAGTTCATGTGCTCTCCGCTAGAATTCATGGCCTGTACTTCCAAATATGTAGGGGGCCCATAATACCAGCAGGGGCGCATTTTTCCATCTTTGCCTCTAATAATGCAACAATAGTTGCGACTGCTTTGGTTTTTAAGGATAACTACCCTTCTGTAACAAGAACTTGCAGCACGTTTCTGAAATAAACTTGTCCCCGTGACATGAAGAAGTGAACTTGAGTAAGTTTTTATTCTAATGTAAGCCCCTCAGCAAATTCTTACAGAAGTTACTTGCAAGTGAACACAAGCGTTTTGTAATACTTCGCATCTAGGGGCACCTTGACGTAAGCAACGGTCAGAACAAATTAATATATTTCAAGTAGTGTCCATTTTCTCCGCTTCTGGCGGCAGTAGCGAAATCGTCAAGGGTATCATCGCCAAACAGTACTTCAAATGAGTTCTTACGGATAGCATTATTCTTATTGTAACTAAAAATGTTTTCATTATATTTACATGAAGAAAATTAGTTTTACACCTGTTGTTATATCTCTTGTTGCTATTTAGACAAGTATTTACATTGAATAAAGTACCAGTCCTCTTTTTGCGAGCTAAGGATTAGGTTGAGCTGATTCCTTTTCAAAGATTTACCACTATAACGACTCATCACTCTTTACAGTTTGGACAACAGACTGTTGTTTATCCTTGAATATGGATCATCTGCCCAATGCAGAATAATTACTGTGAACATATGCAAACACATATGCAGATCCAATTAAAATTCCAAAGATTTGTTCAATCACAGGAGTATCATATCTTACTGTACCTAGAAATTCCACCCTAAAATATTTGCCCATCTCTCTACTAAATCTGCTTATCTATTTATTGTTAATGAATCAGAACTCTGCCTCTTTCAGGCTCCCGAATTTTCATTGCGCAAATACACACCATTAGAGAATAGTACTGCTATACCAAATCACTAATTATGTGGGATCCAGCAGACTCGTCTCTTATAGGGTGCCTAGGAAGTAGATTCCTTGGAATACTAGACAACATACAAGCAGATCATACTAATGGAGTTAATTACAGTAATTGAATTGTTAGTAATTAACTTTCGTTTCTACATGCTGGGTCGCAAGCAATTGGCGACATACAAATAATCGATGTCCTTCGATAGATACAATTTCCATGCAGGATAATCACACAAGTTCATAAGCCACTGCTATGGTTAATATCACCGTGGCTCTTCTAGTGCTCTCTTCTAGTCTGGGTCTACTAGTGCTATAACACTCCTGTCTGCTACTGCTATACTATAACCTTAAAGTTAGAGGCAGGTCGTGAAATATAACGATCTAGTTAGTACAATTATGGTATAAAGCAACAGCAGTGTTACCCTCTGAGAGGAATTTTGTTATGTTGACTGTGTTGTACCTAACGGATGTGGCTTATCGGAAGTGAAAGTCAGAATTACGTAAATATTTGAACAGTAACAAACAATATTTTTGCCTAGCTATACTGTTTAAAGAATAAGTAAAACGGTCGCCAGCCTAATTAGGCAAGAGAAAGATTAACGTTCTCGTTTAAGAAAGTAGGTATAAGTAACTATAACGGACAAACACAACCTAGACTTGGACACACGCGAGTGCAATGAACTCTGACACACACATATGTTTTAAGATTGCCGCTAACAACTGGAGCAGCACAAACTATTTGCAAAAATATAACAGATACCTAAACACACTATTACTTTCATGGCTTGTTCAAACTGAACGGTCTTTATAACATTACTATTAACATTCACTGCAGGATCATAAATTGGACATAGGTTAAGTCTCTCTCAGTTAAATACTTTACTATTTAAAATGGAAGTTAATTGGAATCCACTAACAGGTTGTTTCTCACTATCATTTGAATAAAGAAATTATGGTTTTCATAATTAGTAGTCTTTCCGTTACTTGTTACCGAGCATTAACACAATAGACAAACTGTGGATCCTTTTATATTATTAATATGCACTTCCAATACACAAGAGAGACAAACACTTAGCAAACATGAGTATATAACTTTTCACAACTGCAGTTTTCCACTTTTACTACACTGAGACACAAAAGTAACATATATGTAAGGTACTGACTCACCTTCTGCGATTTACAACAGGCAGTAATGTGATTATTTACTAAGCAAAACTTTATAAGCCTCAGTCTTAAGAACTTTTAATTTGAAGTTGGCAACAACACATTAATAAGCAGTTTTACTAGGAAAATTATTTTCAGCAAGCATCATTAACTTTAACTCACTCTCTTGCCACATTAACTTTAACTTTCTTTTTCCTATGTTAAAGAGGCATTAATTAGCAAAAACACTGGTCTTTAATGTTCTTTCAGTAGGGACACTCGGTAATCACTTCAGTTTAAACGGAGAGGAACCTGAGAGGTGTTATAAGGAAAAAATCAAGGTAGGTACATAAATTCAGTTATAAGTTACCTTATATTTGTGCACACTAAAACATCCAACGAGCTGATCCTTCACTGTACATTATTATAGCATTCCGATACAGTGATTGCGCGATGTGGTGGCAACTGCATGTTGGTAGGTGGATTTGCAGACAGAATTGCTGGACTTTGGTCCGTCTTGGTGACAAGGATGAATACCAATTCCAGAATCGTTCCAGCTATTTATCCATCCATCCGAGGCATTGGAAAGTAGCAGAAAAAAGCCTCTCTTGGAACCAGGACAACATGCAACATTTACATGTTGTTGCACAGTTTGGTAGCTCGTCCCCGACTGGTAGCTCGTCCCCGACTGACTCTTGTTCCACCTTTCCTACGTAGGCCAACCACAATTTGCGCGCGCTACACAGTTCCGTTCCCGAGGGGAACCACAACAACTTTTACATACAGAATAACTAAGAACCCTAAGTGAGGATCAGCAGTTTACATACCAGCAACCAAATATTTTAAATAAAACAGAACATTTGCACATACTGACATTTCTACAAAAAATTATTCATTCAGAAATTACATTTATGTATAGTAAGTTTTGTTCCCTCCAAATGAGACAAAGAATTTAAACGACAGACATACTACATTGCATAGAATCAAACCATGACTCAAAGTTTTAGCACAGGAAAGAGTATACAATTTTGTGTTATCTATTCAATCAAAAACATGTACAGGAGCTTAACGATGTAATATTAAATGAAACAAAAGCAAAATAAATCAGTAGATCATTAGAGCTACGGTGTTACAGTGCGACCGAGGCTAGGCGGCGCGTCGCTTTTATTCTCTTCGTGTAGATGCCACTCCTGTCATGGTGACATCTTAGTCAGCGTGCTATTGACTGACGTCGTCTCACAGCCCCGTATGCTGCATCGTTCTTGATCTTCGTGCCGGTGCTTGTCCTTACGCTGGAACATTCCCAGCTCCCAAAGCGACGGACCGTCGTCGTGTAAGGTGAGCGACAACGGCGGGGAAGGCAGAATTGTGAGCGTAGTGCTGGACCGGAAGCCGTGGCTGCAGGGGACGTCAAGCTTACAGTCGTACCCCGCCATCCGGCCTTCACTCTGGCGGAAACGTCTATCGGAAAACGACCAGAAGGGTACGCGTCCACCTCTAGATACCATGAACCAGATGAATAAGACAGCGACTGCTGCAGTATGGGCGGGTCTAGCTCCATCGGTAGGACGAGAGGAGGCGGAGGAGGTGAAGGCTGCGTCTCCATGGGGTCGTCCCGCGGTGTCGTGATGACACCCTCTGGTGGCTGCTGTGGCCGCAGTGTCTTCTGGATCCGTGAATCTGGGGGAAGCGACACTGAAAGATCATTGTGCACATGACAGAAGCGAAGTTGATTTTGATATCAGCGCTGGAAGCCATCTGGACCTGAAATAAGATACATGCAAGCACCAAGTCGACAGATGGTCTCGCCTCGCACCCACCATCTGCTGCCGCTAAAAACCCTGTAAAAGACAATATCATGCGGCGCGAAGCGACACTTGCGACCTTCCTTCGGCGCCGGATGCTGAGGAGGGTGGAGCAGTTCGAGCAGTGTCCGACGACGGTGGCCGTGAAGCAATTCCGCCATCGATGTTCCATCTCGTGGGTGCGAACGATAGGAGGTGAGAAACAATAGCTTGATCCCTGGTGTGTGCGGGGCAAAGTTGGGCCTTCTGCTGCTCGGACGTCTTCAGAAAACGTTGCGCTTCACCGTTTGACTGTGGATGGAACGGTGCACTAGTTAGATGTTGTATGCCATTGGGTTCACAGAATGTTTCAAACTCATTTGACGTGAACTGAGGGTTCACTGTCTGAAACTATGACTTCAGGTAAACCTCCGAGACAAAAAATAGAGGACAACATCTGAATTGTGCTATGTGACATCGTCAAGTTCGTTGGCACAGCAAAAGGATACTTGCTATATGAGTCAACCACAATCAACCAACATGTGTTCCAAAAAGGTCCCGCAAAATCTATGTGCACACGTTGCCATGGTGATTGCGACTTAGGCCAAGCAGAGAATATTGTGGCGGAGCCGACTGATTTTCCGCACATGCGTGACACTGTGACGTCATCTGTTTAATGTGAGTGTCCATACCCTGCCAAGTCCAGCGTCGACGCGCTAACTGTTTCGTACGAACAATCCCCCAGCGTCCTTGGTGAAGTAACTGCGACACTTCTATTTCAAAGCCTTATGGATCAACACACGTACCTGTCTACTGTCATTTTGAACAAAAATCTCACCTTTCTGTATAGTGAGGCTATAAAGACCGGCAAAGTATCGGCGCCCTATACAGCTATTCAGCTAGTGAGGCCAAGATGTGCGAATGTATGTTAGCAAAATGTTCAAATCTGAATCAGCTTCCTTGGCCCGTGCAATTTTCCTATAGTTCAGCGGAAAAGACTGAAGCAGTTCAGAATCCTGAGCATCGATGCGACATCAAGATGCAGCAGAAGGGTCCAAGACTGTATCAGGGCCAATCAGAAGACGTGAGAGTGCGTCCGTTTTACCATGTTTAGTTGTCAGATGATAAACAATCTCGTACTGGTATTGAGACAACAACAAAGCCCATCTTTGGGCAGTTCGTACAGGAACCGGTTTCGTCGGATGAAACAAGGACTGCAAAGGCTTGTGATTCGTTATTAATCAGAATTTTCTGCCATACAAATAGTGGTAGAATTTGGTGACAGCATACACAATAGCCAAAGCCTCTTTTTCAATTTATAAATAGTTACACTGTGCTTTGGACAACACTTTTGATACGAAAGCGATAGGCCTGTCTTTATCACCAGTTCTGTGTGAAGGAACTGCACCGATTCCGTAAGAGGAAGCTTCAACTTGCAAAAGAACTGGTTTGTCAGGGTCAAAGTGAACTAAGTATCGATCACTGAGCAATGAATCTTTAAGTTTTTGAAAAGCTACTTGGCTCTTATCTGTTCAAACAAATGGGACATTCTTGCGACACAAGCGATGCAATGGAGCCGCGATTTGTGCAGCATTCGGTCCGAATCGAATATAATAGTTCATTTTTCCTAAGATTGACCGCAATTCTGTGACACTTCGAGGAACTGGAAAATTGCGAATGGCTACCAAATGCGACTGAAGAGGATGTACACCTAGACTGTTTATTACATGACCAAGGTAATGTATCTCAGGTGTAAAATATCGGACTTGTCCAGTCTACACTAAGTCCTACAGCAGATAACACGGAACAAAGCACGTAAATTTGCACTATGTACTTCGGGTTTACGACCTGCTCCAGATAGTTTGAACAGTTGGGTACTTGCACAGTCAGCTGTTCCAAATTCCACTGGAAAATGGCGGGTGCGGAAGCACTGCCAAAAGCCAAATGCAAATATTTAAACAAATCCAAGTCTCATTCACTACACACACTTTGAGATTCTTCATCGAGTGGTATTTGAAGATAAGCGTCGCGTAAATCAATTTTTGAAAAGTAGCGTCCATCGTCTAATCTGTCCATGAGATCCCCAAGGCGTGACAACGGATAAGTATCAATCACAGTTTGTGGGTAGACTGTAAAGTCCTCACAGAGGCGAATTTCGGCTGATCAATGTCTTTCAGAGTAATATGTGCAACAAAATTGTTAACATTGCCTAAACCTTCAGAAAAAAGTTCTGGGACTTCTTTTAGCAAGCTAGCTACACTATCGTGTGCATGGAATGCAGACACTGACAACACATTGTCGTTAATGTTAAAGCCAAAAAATAAATGAATCAAGACGAAAATGTTCTCACAATCGCGTGATTGTAGCAACATAAAACTCACTGTTCACGTATGCAAGTGATACATAGAAGGCAAAGTATATTTTTCGAGAACAGAAATGTTTTGTCCATTATAAGCCGTCAGTTGCATGCTAGTTTTAGACAGGTGTGGGGAGCCTAACATTTCGTTTGTGTGACAATTTAGCAATGTGACAGAGACACCTGTGTCCAACTGAAATTTCCCACATTTCCCACAAAGAAGCAAACGAACAAAACGTTTGTTTTACTGGAGTATCATTGAAGAAACTGCTCACGTGCCAGTTTTGCAAATGCTTGTTGCAGACTTCGAATATACGACATTAATGACATGGGCCTTGTGACTAGATTCCTGTGAGTGGGCCGAATCCTTACGTTTATTCTGTTGCAAACATACGAAATGTAAACGTCCTTTCCTACCACAAGCGTAACACTGAGCTTGTTGGGAGGTGCAGTCCTGGCACTTGCGCTGTGAAAAACACCGTCGTCAAGACTTAATACTGTTCACCTGTGTAGCCGTCTGTTTAGCAAACTGCATACACGGTGTGGAGCGTTGTTTACTCGGCTTGGCTAGCGCAAGCTGCCACTGACTGGGCCGATTGGAAACAAGGGACCCAATCTGACAAATAGCTCGCTGCTTAAATCTATTCGCTGATAGTGCACCTGAATCGTACAGATCTAGTATTTGCACTACCTACTGAAATGATGGATCAGACTGTTTCAAAATCTGTTCTCTGAGTTTCACATCAGGTACATAGTACACGATCGCATCACGCAACATAGCATCTGAATATCAAGCATGGCAAGCACATTTTTTGTTTATTCTGACCGTTTTTTACAATTGATGAATTGATACCTAGCTGCAAACACATTCACTTGTTGGTCAATAGTTTGTTAGCGAATCTATCACTTGTTTGTTAGTAAGTTCACTCGAAGTGGCGTTAGGAAACAACTTCTGAGTTAATCGGAACACTGCACTTCCTACCGTGGATAATAGATATGGAAGTTTTGCAGTACCTGGTAGTTGTGAGCAAGTAGGTGTGCTTCGAATTGTTGCAACCGTTCGAGCCATTCGTGTTCTTGTTCACGAAACTGTCGAAAAGGCGGTATAGCAGTAGGTGTTCCTGTGGGTGGTGCTCGTTCCGTCGCGCGCGCAGCGTTGGCCAGTAGCTGCTGCACCGGGTTAAGCGATGTAGAGATTTGCTGCGTCTGGAACTGAAACATCTCCATCAGCTGTGTTGCACCTAACGCTTGCAGATGCAGCGTCTGAGCAGGGGGCGGGATATGTGGGGTGGGCATTTTGGAAGAGATAAATCCAAGAAACCGACAAGGCAAGCAAGAAAAGTAAGTTCAAAGGCGAAGGAAATTTCTGGAACGCCCATCTGAAAACACCACAAAGGAGACTATTAAAGCAAGTAAAAGCCCCTGCAAAGAAAAGACAAAAGAGAATTAAAGCGCCAGCAAAATGTAACAGAAAATTCCATGCCCGCCAGGCACTAGGTTCCTCTAATAATTTGTCGCCAATGTGGGATCCTGCACACTCGTCTCTCATAGGGTGCCTAGGAAGCTGTTTCCTCGGATAGCTAAACAACAATTCAAGCACGTCACATTGATGGAGTTTATTATAGTAACTGAATTGACAATACTTAATTTTCGTTTCTACAGGATGGGTCGCAAGCAACTGGCGACATGCAAATAATCAATGTCCTTTGATAGATACAATTTCCACGCAAGATAATCACACAAGTTCATAAGTCACTGCTAGCGTTAATATCACTACGGCTCTTCTAGTGCTCTCTTTTAGTCCGGGTCTACTAGTGCGACCGAGGCTAGGCAGCACGTCGCTTTTATTCTCTTTATGTAGATGCCGCTCCTGTTGTGGTGTCGTCCTAGTCAGCATCCTATTGGCTGACGTCGTCTCACAGCCCTCTCTGCTGTATCGTTCTTGATCTTTGTGCTGGCACTTGTCGTTATGCCAGAACAAATTATATCGTAAACATTTAAGTGTTTCACAATAATTCATTTCTCTTGATAATTTGCTTAAGTGTGGAACACAAAAATATAACAACTACTTCGTTAATTATGTAGAAAAAACTAAAAACAAACATCATCCTTGCGACACACGTGACTGTTTGCTTTCTCATCACTCGGCGCGCTAGCGTCGCTTCAGATGTCAAACAGTAACGTCTTATGCACCAGAGAGTGTCATGACCGTATGTATTACCTGTGGTTGTATCACGTAAAATTCACACGAGGTACTAAAAGAATATTCCTCATTAATGGTACTAGACTGGTTTGTGACCCTGATCTGTTAAATATAGGACCTGAAGTATTACAATTTGTCGAGGAAAGACATGGCAACTGTAAAAAAGGACGCAGATAGTACACAAATATGGAAAACAGAACAAGAAAACAGTAACGACGAAGATTCAAGTAAAGAAGAGGAGGCCCTCTGGGAAGTGGGATTTTTCGTATGTACATGTGGTGTAATGGGTGCAAGTGGGGCAATCTATCGGTCAGCAGTGACCAATGCATCACAACGAGCAGTCAAACAGCTGCCACACCAGGTAGCTGCATTGCTTGCAGATCGCTATGGCGGTACAGCATCCTGTCGGTGCATACCAGCAAAGTGCAGCAGTTGCAATTCGTCTACTTTCAGCAGCCTTTGAAGTAACGAATAGAACAATAAAACAATAAATTTGTAGACTGATATCGATTAGTAACAATTGAGCTTCATTTAAAAATTGTCACACTTCCAGATGCCAGTACAGCTGTGACCCCTAATGATGATAAATGAAGTTGTTCGAATCAGTCTCCAACTATGGGAAAAGTGAGTTCTCGAGCATATCAAGATATGTCCATCCTGTAACAGATTTCTTGACAAAGAAAAATGGACCATACATCTTTTCCCCTGAAACTGCACAAAAAACATTAAATTTTGGAGAATCCCTCTCATATTGCACAACTTCATATGGTTGTTGTGTAACCCATATACCCACATTCTGACGGTTTACACCTCCATTTAAATGGAATGTTGCCTCATCACTAAACACTAAGTGTGGAAGGAAACTGTCATCCTCCATCTTTCCAAGAACGAAATTACAGAGCTTCACACGTTGTTGCTTGTCACCTTCATGAGGAGCTTGCAGTAGCTGAATTTTGTATGGTTTCATGTGTAAACGTCGATGCAACAACCGCCAGATGGAGATTGACGGCATGTTGAGATGTCGAGCTGCACAGTGAACGGATTTCTGTGGACTCTTTGTGACTCTACAGCGGATGCATTCGATGTCTGTGTCAGATATTTGAGGACAGCCTGGCGATTTGCCTTTACACAAAAAATCTGTTACTCAGAATTGGTCAAATCATTGTCTAATGCTCTGTGCTGCAGGAGGATCCACACCATACCTAGTACTAAAGTCACACTGAACAGTTATTACTGACCTCCATTGCACAAAATGTAGAACACAAAACTCTTTCTGTTGTCCCGACACCATTTTTACAAGAACTGAAGTAGGCGCAAGTAGTAGGGCAAGGGAAGCACCAGCCCACCATACATTGTTGCCAGATTCATTCAAGATGGTGGATCCAAGATGGCGGCCATAGATGAGGCAACGTCGCAGCAACGCCATGGCGGGAAGTTCAAATTTTGGAGGGAAAATAGGACAATTGGGCTACTTCCACTAACATAACCCTTCCTCTATCCTGTCCATCTGGAGATTGGTAGGAAAAGGATTCAGCCTGTGCTGGGCTGCTCCATAAGATGGACATAAGTATACAGGGTGCAGCCAACTGCAGGTGGTGGCTCATGTCAGTACCAATGATGTGTGTTGCTTTGGATCGGAGCAGATTGTGGCTGGTTGCGGGGGGCTAGCGGAAATGGTAAATACTGCCAGTCTTGCTTCCGAGATTGAGGAAGAGCTCACCATCTGGAGCATCGTCAATAGAACTGACCATGGTCCTTTGGTGCAGAGCCAAGTGGAGGGTCTGAATCAGAGGCTCAGGCAGTTCTGTGACCATGTAGGCTGCAGATTCCTTGACTTGCGCCATTGGGTGGTGGGTTTCAGGGTTCCACTTAATAGGTCAGGAGTCCACATGAAATGATTCTGATTTAAATCTTGGGATCTGTTAATGATCAAACTTTATAACATCATTGCTTAGAACAGGGTGTCTATACCTGTGCACTAACCAACTTGCATTAGAATAATTAACACAGTAAATATTTTTTCTTAAATGCAGTTTGAAGCAATTAAACAGAATGAAAATCTAACCATGCTGGTTCTGAAGAAGTCTTTGCTATGCTTCATTAACTACTAGCCTAATACATGAGGGCCCTTAAACTTTCATGGTTTGAAAAAACCATGCTCATTAACAAAACCACACTGGTATATATGAGAAATGGTAAGTATTCTTATCAATAATAATTAATTAAGTAAAGCACAACAAACTGTAACTCTTTAAATAACAAATGTGATTTGATAAGCAATCTTTTAACCTCCTCAAAATATATTTGGCTATGCCAATGCAAACACAACATTAAATTCAAGTTCAAACACTTTCTTGTGAGATAAACTTTATAATTTTGATCAAAGTGCATAAATGGAAAAATTAACAATCTTTTTCATTATAGATTAACTTTACTGTTTTCAGGCAGCTTTTCAGGTAAGGCAAATCATTTAAGGAAATGACTGCAGGTTGATCTAAAAATGCACTGGAAGTGGAGTATTTCTAAAACTATAAAACTGAACTTTAAACACTATAACTCCATACATAGAACTCAATCATGTCTATTTTTACTGGTGTCTTTCCATAATAAATTAGGATACTAAAAATAAATTCATTAGAATGTGATTCATGCCCAAGTTTTTGATTTGGGATAATCACGAGCATAAGACAGAGCTTTTAGCAACACCACAATTATTATTAAAATCAACCAAATTTCACAAATACCTGGTCCATTTACAGAGTGCCAAATATAAATAATTTTGTGGAAGGCCGGTGGTACTGGTGGCGCAATTTGCTGTGGCTGTTAACATGGCAGCGATGCAGTCATGTCAGTACTATTAGCGTTGTCCTGTGACAGATCTTCTTGGGGCCATAATTATATATTCGTAGAGATAGAGGAACCATGCCATGATAACAGAATCACCAAATGCAGAATCTGAGGCCCATAAATATTGCTCTTTAGCTCTTCTGGCCTCAAAACTCCTAGAATATGTACCACAATGACTTGATACTGATAGCGAGATGTTAACCACAGTACTGCTCAGCCCAGACTCCTTGCCCATCACAGAGGACGAGTTGCCACTTGCGCACCAGCCACGCCTTTTCCACTCTGCGAAGCTATTTCCATACCTGCGGGCTTCCCCATCTTTTACATTCAACCCTACATTCCCTAACTATGTACCAGGCCATTTACAGTACATTATATAACAATCTTCCAAGTGTTATTTAAATCCACAAGCTTAAGTTAAACAATACTGTTCAAAAGCTCACATAATTGAAATATGAATACATGTCAAAGATTTTCCATGATAGATACAACACTCTACATAAGCAACAGTACAAATTGACATAGAAATATCGATACAGATACAAAATAGGTCTGAAAAGGTGTTACATGTGCCCCATGATTCATTGATGTTTCCTGTTAGGAATATGTCAGTGAAATATCAAGAACACCTAAACGGTGTTGAGCAGTGAAAAAAATAATCAATCCAACCAGAGTTGGGCATGAAAAAAAAATATAGCACAAAACCCGCTAAAACACTATATATCTTATACACATTGTTACCAAAACAAGACATCAGCATCAATATTCAATTCTGTACACCTATCGTAATTGACTCTCATTTTGTGAAACAATAAGTTGAGTAGAAATCAAAATTTTTCTATATTATCAAGAATATTGAGTAGCATGTAGATAAACATATGCAAGTATACACCTAAACATATCACAAGAAATTTTAACACTGTTATTGTAAACATACAAACATATGTAAATTGAACCTAGTATTCTTTGCTCACTGCCCCTGTTTGAAACAGTCCATCTTTGAAAACCATAGCAAAAAGCATACAACAGTAATCAAGATAACAATCAAATAACTTTACTGTCTTCAAACATTTCAATATCCAATATACACTATACACTAGACATTTGAGTGCTCACTTTGGGTCTTATGGCAGTTCATTTCTGAGACAAATATTCTTGCCCCACTTTGGCAACTCTTTTATGCTGCCCACTCTGCATTCAAGGCAGTCCACCTTTCTTTTCAATTGGGATACATTTTGTCTTTAGCAATTTCAGTATAGGGTTTCACATATTTAACAACAATTTTTAGAATCTGAAACTTAGAAGAAAGTATCAGAAATTTTATAGAACTACCAACATTTCTATAAAGTCATAAATTACGGTTAAATACAGTACTGTAACTTCATAAGATAGGTATTTTTCTTTTGCAGTATAATATACATTTTCATTCCAGTATCATTTCTGATTATACTCCATTTACTCGTTCCTAGGGACATATGGTTTGAGATCCACTTCTTTGACTTTGGATAGATCAAATAGTAAGTATTGTTGTGAGGTCTATCTTGTATTATGAATGGCCCATTATATATATACTTAAATTCTGAAATTTCATCATTAAATTCATTTGATTTTTCATGGGTCTTCAGAAGAACATAGTCTCTGATCTTGAACTGGCAAACTTCAGGTCCGTTTTGTGCCTTTTAGATCTCGCTTCTGCTTTCTACTTTGTTTTTTCTTCAACCAATTCTTTCTTGTGGGATAAACCCAAATCTGTACATGGTAAGAACTCTAGTTTTTCCTCAATTAAACATTTGCTTTTATTAATGAGCAGGATTCATCTGGTGTAGACCCAGTAGATTCATGATGCAAGGTATTCGTTACACAATCCAATTCAGATACAAATCTGTCCCATGCTCAATGATTATGGTGGCAATAAATCCTACATAACCTTCCTATTTCCCTCATAAACCGTTCAACAGGGTTGCTGGCCATACGGTAGGCCGAAATATATTTAATTTCTACACTATTCTGCTCCATGCCATCTTTCCAAATTTTGGAACTGAATTGGGGGCCATTATCGGACACATAATGTCGCTCTAAGACATGTGCTTCTCCTGCACATACACCAGCTGGCTTCTTCGGTTTCCAGAGTTCAAAGTTTTTATTTACTTGAATCAGGTGGTTCTTTCTTTCTTTGTTCAGTAATGATGTCAGGATTTTTTTTGGAAACTTCATCATCGGTTGGTACAACTTTTCAGTTAGTTACACCTTCATTGGTTTCAGGCATACCGAAATTTTCGTCATCCGAGCAGTCGTCCGAATCCGACTATTCTATTTCACTTTCTGGATCTAACATGAAAGCTTTTCTAAAACAGGCGCTCAGTTCTTCTGATGTCGCATTCGACCTTAATTCAGGCTCGCAGTTTTCTTCTGATGAGCTATCATCCTCATCAGCTCTAATAACGTCCACAGTTACTTCACACTTCGTGTAATCCTCAAGGTCTTCCAGATCACACAGACAGTTGTCTATATTTTCATTATATTCGAATTCACGCCATTCGGTAGCAGTTAGTAGTGTTTGTGAATCGTTAACAGAGGTTATTCCACCATTAGTGCTGAGGATTTCATCCTCCAACATCCTTCTACCCACAACATCCTTTCTCTTGGCTGAATGCGAACATTGCACAGTGCTTTTTATTTCCTACTCCTTATTTTGGGTCCACGTCACCTTATCGACATCCCTATTATCTCTCCTACCTTCAATTAACTTTTTGGTTGCATATGCTTTCTTCAAATCCTCCCATTCACGTTGTGTGAGGCCTCTGTACAGATCGTCCATCTGCACATGTCATTCGTCTCCTAAAACTCATTTTCGTCAGATGTTACTTCGTCCAGGCCAGTAAATACTGTTCTAGTGCGTCAGGCCCTCATCATGCTGGCATTCAGGTTTCCATATCGCTCTGGTGTACATTTCGTGCGGAAAAATCTCTACCATGACCGGCAGAGTTTCCTCTTCTTCTGCCCCTACCTCTATCTCTTTCAATCACTCTGACGTGACGACCATCGCCGTCATTTTGTTCGTCATGATTACATTTGTTGCTATTAGTATTATACTAGCGGTTATCCCTGTTTCCTTGCCAGTGGTCTTCATCTTGCACCCTCTCTAAGAACGCTAAGCAGCTTCAGTGATTGCTTCCTATGTATCTTTTAGAATCTTCTGGAAGCTTTTTCCATGGGTCCAAGATAATTTCGGATTCTGATCGTCTACTTCTTAAGTGTGTCAACTTGCGGTACCAGTATTCGTAGAAATTTTTTAAAGAATTCCTGCTCCATTGTTATGGAGTTTAGCCATGATAAATTCCCGCCTTAAGCAATTCTACTTTTCTTCAGACCAGTATTATTCTGTGAATTTGTGTTTAAATTCATTAAAAGTCATTTGTTCAGTAGTCAGGTTAAGTTCCCAGCGCTTGACATCACCTGCCAAGGCGCTGATCATCACATTTATCTTTTCCTGATCAGGTAAATAATCAGGACAAATTCTTTCGCAATTCTTTATGAAATATATATTTGTCCAATGAATACCCGTTTATCATCTGCATTTCTTCTTGGTGTAGCAATTTTGATGGCCAGTAGTGTATTAGGCTATGTACGTTTTCGGAAGTCCGTTCATGTTGGTACTTTGACATGGGTGCAGCACACGTATACACTATCCACATGTAAAAGCATAGATCTGATATGCTATATAGTGATGGCGAAGGATCATTGTTGAGAAAATGCAGCACTGTATTGGGAGCTATTTACAAGATTAAGTCTAATAAAAGTACAGCCACAGAAGCATTTTGCCTGAAATGTAAGCTTCAATGATACTTCGTCTGAAGTACACTATAAAGTAATATGTCATACCTTTGAAAATAAGTCACACAAACTGAAAGTTTATGTAGCATTTTATGCTATTTCTGTAGTGAAGATACAAGCTTTTAAACGACTTAGTGAAAAACGTTAGTTGCAAATACTCTCCTCATTCATATGAAATGTGTTTGAAATTATTCTTAAGTTTCGTATTAAGAAAAGAGTTTACAGTATCATTTGCGATCTTCACCATAAAGGTCGCTGATCACCTCTAATATGTAGTCACAACAGTGAATTGGTGCAGCTAACGAAAGTAACTGCAAAAAATCTGTCTTCAGTGACAGAGTGTTCTACAGCGTAGCCAGAGGTGTAGGGTAGGTTGGTATGTTACTGCTTGGTTGTCATGCAAGCTAACACATGTGAAAGCTAAGAAGCTATTTGTAGTGACAGACAGATCTGCAGCGCAATGCGACATCTAAATTAGGTTGGAATACAACCGTTTGGTTGTGGGTTGGCAAAGCCAAAGAATGTAAGGACCGAATAAACTCTTTATCGTGACAGTTTGTCGGCTCCAATATTTAAAGAAAAGGACAGAATTTTTGAAAATCAAATTAGCAGATGAGTATAGTTTCTTTCTCATTGAGCAATCGAGCAACAGACAGTGTTGATGGTGGCGCGCATTCCTCCTGTCGCGTCTGACACGCATCTCGAAAGAATGCATTGATTTCAGAATAAAACAGACTCCTGAACTTCTTACAGTTTACGAGCCATAGTAATTGAAGACCACCATCAGTTTTGTGGGGCGTCTATCTGGCAGAACAGAGAAAAGCAGATTCTTACTTACGAGGCAATGGCCAGATCACACGTAATTTGCGCTCGCTCGAATTGTACATGATCCAAAAATAAACTCAGGGACGTGCATTGCTTATAGCAAAATGAAATCAATGGCTGAACACAAACTGCATTCGCACATTGCCACTCCGTACCATGATCCACTGAGCTCGCAGTTCCATCTAGCGTTTCTGAAACAAATATTTAAAAAAATTGTGAATCATTTACCACTTAATAAATGCGGGGCTTACACTTCCTTTTAAATGAAACATAAATGTAACCCATTTCTAATATATTTAATTATAAATCAAAAATAATTCTAGTATAGAGAGACTTACATAAAATACGTCTGCTCAGTTCGATCGAGGCAAGAAAAAAGAGTACAGTTCGCTGAGAGGAGTTTCGCTCCTAGCTTACATTTTGTTATAAAACATCTGAAAATGCAATTCCTCCGATTCGTTTCAGGTGCACGCTGGTTTCTCTGATATTGTTGATCTGAATTCACAATTCGTACACGTTTCAATATGTTTTTCAAAGACAACGTGAAACATTTTCTTAAGAAAATCACTTTGAAAATTCCTCCGATTCGTTTCAGGTGCAGGCTGGTTTCTCTGATATTGGTGATCTGAATTCACAATTCGTACACGTTTCAATATGTTTTTCAAAGACAACGTGAAACATTTTCTTAAGAAAATCACTTTGAAAAATTTTTTATGTTTAAAAGATATGACTTTGTTCAAATAAAGCTTCTACAGCCCCTCGATGGCTTGAAGTTATTGTGCATACAAATCGCCATTAAGGCTTCAACAAAACTTTACGAAATGTTTATTAAATTGAGTTCAGTTGAGAATATTATTTGCACCAGGTATACTTTCTTTTAAATATTTGGTGTTGATTTTATGCACATATCAAATGACAAGTACTTTCATGTATGTGTAAAATGAAGAAAGTGATTTACATAGACGTTTATAGTTTTATTTTATAAGTTGATACATATTGAATTATTGGCAAGTAAACAATCTTCCTTCTTTTTCTTTTTAGTGAAGAGTTCTTACATTTGGCTTTATAAAAAATGGTGTGTAGTTCACCTTATTTGGTTCCTTTTTTTGGAAATATACTCAGTTTTGAATGGTCTTTTCTTTATACAATGCTATGTAGACTCGTCGAATCCAGATGGTGGATGGGTTTACAATAAATTGGTGATACGGTTGGTTTCGTGTTGGTTTGTTACTGTTTTTACACTCAATGATAGCCGGTGTGGGCGTGGCGTGAGTGGGAATCGCCTCATCTCCTCCAGTCAGACAATTGGCGCTGGGACATGCCAGTACATGATTGGATCAGCTGTCTTAGGTTACGTTGACAACTGATGATCGCGGCTAGTCAGACGTGCTGCAGTAGTGTTGCCACTCCCATCATCGATGTCCGAGTTTGATTATGAAAGATAAAACATCAGTATCAATTGTATGACAACGATTTTTTAGCGCTAAGCTGCCAACGGGGGCAACTCGTTCATAAGGGCTAGAGTGGCCCGGCCCCAAGAGAATTTTGCGCCACAGTTTTATACTACATAGTTTTTCAATGTCAGGATTTTGGTGTAGCTCGAGTGAGACAGATCTGTTTCCACTGTTCCGCTGTAGAAACATACGATTTTATTCTTAGATGCCAGTATCGGATCAAGTCTTCAGCTACTCCTGCCTCACCCCCCCCCCCCCCCTCAGCCCATCGTTCTGCAGTGACGGACCTGTTTTCCTTTTCCCACTCCATTCGGGCCGCTGCCTCTACACCCCCGGCTCCATGGCGTAGCTTGGGGCCATCTCTAGCGGGCCGACCAGACGGACCGGATCACGAATATCCCTCTCCTTCCCCGCACAGCAGAGAATCATGCTGCCTTTTACGTTACCACTCTCCCAACCATCCTCTCCTTTACACAGTGTCTGGGGCCAGCCGGCTTGGACCCGTAACCCGAATTTTCACTTACATCACTTAACGCATCTTCCTGTAGACCAACGGGAAATGTCGCAAACAGCAAAAGTAACAATCTATCAGTAGTGTTCCGTATTCTGGAGCTTTGTGGCTGAAACTCATGTATTCTTATAGTGATTTTAAAATTAATTAGTAGATTGTTTGGTAAACGGAAGCTTTAATTTATCAAGTGTGAAAAAGAAGTTAGAAATCGGAGCGGTTATGTGCACGTCAACTAAAAGGTTTCTTAATGTCTCACCCCAATGAAAGCAGAACACAACTTTCTGCAATACATGGCTCTGTGAAAGGTGTCAGTTGACAGTGAGTGAAGAGAAACAGAAGGTACTTTTGGAGGTGAAGGATTGTGGACGACATTCAGCTGTGAGTATATAAAGCATTTAAATGGACAGATTAAAACACGTGGGGAAAGTGGATTGTTAGAAAGTGCTTGTAAATACAAAATGTTTGGCACCATTTTCATTGCTGCTCAGATTGATCTAGGTATGAAGAATCAACTAAGAAACCATGAATTGGGATGTTGGTTGCAGTAGTTACTCGGAAATGAAGAAGCTTGCACAGGTTAAGAGTAACATGGAGAGCTGCATCAAACCAGTGTCTGGACGAATGACCACGACAACAACAATGAATTAGTTACGAAGAACAGACACACATTAAATCGAGTAGTAGAGTGTTTATCGTTTTGTAGAGATCATGAGTTAGCACTAGTGGCAATTTCTCAGACTTTTTGTCATTTCAAAGAAATCTTGACAATGTGTTAGATGGCCATTTAGACAGCTCTAGTACTTCCATCTGCAAATATACGTCAAAATTTTGCAAAATGAACTTTTAGACTGTATGTACTAAGTTCATATTGAAGGACTGTTTAAAGACATTAATGCTACCACTTTTGTTTCTGAACAGACAGATGAAACAACATGTATTAGCCTACGCGCAAAAGTCAGTGGTCATCATACTGCGGTACATCAAGGGAAAGAAATCCGCTGAAAGTTTCCTTTTCTCTGATATAAATGGCAGATATGGAGGTTATATAACAATAGTTCGGAACAATTCCATCATAAAGTTTATTGACTTTCCATCGGGGCCCCACCGGCGAACATGACCATGAACCGGCACTGGCTGACAACACAAATATGCTAGCAGAATGTTTATCGACGTGAAAGAAGTTCGCAATTAGTTCAAGTGACCAAAATCTGTAGCAGTAGCATCTGGTGCTGCGCACAGATTCAGAGATGGTTTAGGGTCGTGTCCGTTTTTTCACAGACCTCACTATTCAAACTAAATCAGTTCGTTTTGCAGCTACTCCAGTTCATTATTTAACGTTTTCCCTTCAAAATAAACCAATTTCTGTGTGCTCACGGTGTTTCGTTTTATATACTTAGTTACTCGAGTACAGATAATTGATTTAAAATTCAAACAGGCACTTACCGCTGCATTCTGACAATCAGTTCTTGTAGCACAGTGATGTAGTCAGTGGCAATTTACACTGGTGTTCCTTCACGGGTTTACTACTTGTGTATTACTGCGAACGTTGTAGAAGTTGTGTCCGCGTTTGCAGCATCCTGCCGATTCAAAGGGACATTGTGTTTACAACGTTATTTTTTGTTCCCACCCGCCACTGCTGTGCAGAGGTAAGCAACTTTTATTGTACACATTCACATTTTTTGGTTTCACAATCTTCACTTATTTCACTTAGGTAACACAGTTTGTCGTATTAAAACGTCTTTGGCTGTCAGAATGGTTTCCGAAAGTGCATTTCCTATTTACATTGTCCGTACGTTCACACACTACACTTTGATTTTTGTCAGGAACTAGTATCGTTTATGTTATTAGAGTAGGTGGTGATAATTATTTACAGCATATCGTACACTGAACAAGTTTATTGTGTCTAGTACAATGGTAAGACACAACTGATCCTTCAATGTGAATATTTACCTATTTATAGTTCTTCAAGTGTTTAACATTTCGATCAGATACTTTTGTCTTGGCTCAATACTCTAAACACTATAATTACTATATGCAAAAGGTTAGAACAACAGGTTCTGTACAACCGCCGAAAATGTCATACAAGGCTCCTAACAGAAGGAAACACAAAAATCTAAATGACAAAAGCCAGCAAAACCGAATGACACTAACGGTCATAAACAAAAATGAAAGACTGTAACTACTGCTATCTCAGCTTTCGGGTAAGTAATGCTTTGCTATGGATACACATACATACACAAATAAATGCAGTGAAATCGTTGAAAAAGGAAAAAGTAATACCTTCTCTCTAACCATACATTAGCGGAAATTGGCAAACTTAATGTCATATTCCTCTAAACTAAATAATCATTTGCTTTTGTTAGTTACTCGAACTAGTCCACAAAACTAGGTACAAAATTATGCAGTCATTTGAACATGCTTTTTTATTTACGAAGCTGCACTTAGCAGTACACTTCTAAATTTGTAACAGTAAGCAAACTGTCAACATCTGACATGTTATGGGTTTTCAGCGCTTTGTTTTTATGAACGTTCTTTTGCTTTGTAAGAAAAATTAAAATATAGGTTATTACTTACAAAATAAATAAATGTTTTCTCCATAATATTACTTTGGTTAGCTCATTAGTGCGTTATTTTATTACACAGATAAACCTGTGTCAGGGTTTGAAATGTACATTCATATTCTTTTTTTTAGCCAATGTACAAATATCACTGGTGATTCTTCTTGTAAATACTCAACATAACGTTAAAACATAGAGTTACATATTAAAATTTTCAGCCTTCAGCTAATGTGACTCATTTTGTCAATATTGCTTTGCCATGTAATTTCAAGGATGTTACATTAAATAATATTCATCATTATTAGATTAAAGTAACATATTCACACACATATACATATATAAGGCTTATAAAATAAATTGACATTGACGGACTTCTTTTTTTCAGGAAAGTCTTTTTTAGGTATCTTTGATGGTACAAGTCTTTGATTTTGATGGAGTTGGACATGCTAACAAATATGATATTTCGGGTGGAATTTAAAGAGTTTTGAATGGACCGTTGTACAATAATTGCCATTTCTTGTTCTTATGTTTTGCATTGATGGTTTGGGATCACTTTTATGTAGAACCAAATCTCCTACAAAATCTTGAGGGTGCTCTTGTTCTGTCGTTGCAACTAAAAAAAGTGTGATTTTTTTTCACCAGGCGCATTTCTCTTTCTTGAGGTAAAGCATCATCAGTCGTCTGTAATTAAGTTATTTACATTTTGATTTGCTTTTAGATCGAAAAACACTTCCTTAAGAATATGTTGATTTGTACATACGGTGATTTTCTCTTGATTTCTCATTTACACTGTAAATACCGTCTGCTATCACATCGTTGTTTTCCTGCGTTAGATACTGATAATTACGGTATAATTTTTAGTTGTTCTGCAACAGTATGCACTTCTTATGTTTTTCATAACGAGGAGGTATTGAATGGAATTGGAGAGAAGAGAAATTTGTGGCACAACTCGACTAGAAGAAGGGATAGGTTGGTAGGGCATATTCTGAGGCATCAAAGGGCAGCGCTCGAGGTTTAATTGTCAGTATGGAATGTAGTGGTATCATAGTAGATGTGTTTATTGACCTACCTCTTTGATAGATGATGCAAGTCCCCAACAACTGATGCACACGTTTGTGCAGATTTGGAAGACGACAGAACAGTGCTATTTTTTGTTTACATTTCTCGATGCCCACATGGCGCCATGTCAAGTGCGTGTACCTGATGAGGTGTTCTTCTTGGTCTTATGGTATACAAACATGCCACGATTCGGATTTGACATGAACATGATGGAAGAAAACGTTATTGTAAAGCCAGTAAAATTTCGCTATCTAGGGGTTGGGCTGTTGCTGAATGAAGTGAATTACCTTTCCGATCTGGAGTCTGCGATTTGCACAGTACGTGTGTTTTTACACATCTCAAGACAATACTTGTGACGCACTGTTTCTTTCAGTATGTACATCTTAACCATCATTTGTTCAGGAAATTCAAGTAATCCTTGACGCAACCTGGGAAGTGCATCTGCTATTATATTTTCACTACCTGCAAAGTAACCAGTCTCAAAATCATATTCCTGCAAGAAAAGACACCATCTAGTTAATCATTGATTTGATGAATCAAATTAGAAGTTAGCTGAAAACTCAAAGGCTTGTTATCACAGAGAACTTCTATATGACCATAAATGTAGTAACTGAATTTACAAAATGACCACATGACAGCAAGTGCCCCTAATTATGCTGCCGAGTCAGCTCTTTCACACTCAAATAATACTCTGCTCACAAAACTAATGATATGTATTTCAGTCTTCCCTTCATTCTCTATTATTTGAAAGAGACATGAGCTGAGTCCTGAACAGGACGCGTCTGACACAGTACAAAAGTCCTTACTCATGTCTGGATGGTGAAGTATACTGGAGGATGCTAACGCTGTCTTTACGTTGTAAAAAACTTCCTGGCATTTTTCTGACCATACCCAAATTTAATAGTTCCTGATTGTTCAACAGGTGGTCAAGAACAAAATTCCTGAAAAATGATACGAGGCGATAAGATCCCTTTAATTATCTTTTCGTGGTAGCAGGAGGAAAGTTTTTTATCGCACATATTTTATGGGTAAGAAGATATGACTTGATCTGAGAATTTTATTTGCTTCTGGCAAATTTGGATTTCTCAAGGTTAGTAGTACATCCGATTTTGAAAATTTCATGTTTTGTTTTCAACAATAAAATATACTCTTCGCACGTAGGCTTACCTATCAGTAAATCGTCAACATACACTCCTGGAAATTGAAATAAGAACACCGTGAATTCATTGTCCCAGGAAGGGGAAACTTTATTGACACATTCCTGGGGTCAGATACATCACATGATCACACTGACAGAACCACAGGCACATAGACACAGGCAACAGAGCATGCACAATGTCGGCACTAGTACAGTGTATATCCACCTTTCGCAGCAATGCAGGCTGCTATTCTCCCATGGAGACGATCGTAGAGATGCTGGATGTAGTCCTGTGGAACGGCTTGCCATGCCATTTCCACCTGGCGCCTCAGTTGGACCAGCGTTCGTGCTGGACGTGCAGACCGCGTGAGACGACGCTTCATCCAGTCCCAAACATGCTCAATGGGGGACAGATCCGGAGATCTTGCTGGCCAGGGTAGTTGACTTACACCTTCTAGAGCACGTTGGGTGGCACGGGATACATGCGGACGTGCATTGTCCTGTTGGAACAGCAAGTTCCCTTGCCGGTCTAGGAATGGTAGAACGATGGGTTCGATGACGGTTTGGATGTACCGTGCACTATTCAGTGTCCCCTCGACGATCACCAGTGGTGTACGGCCAGTGTAGGAGATCGCTCCCCACACCATGATGCCGGGTGTTGGCCCTGTGTGCCTCGGTCGTATGCAGTCCTGATTGTGGCGCTCACCTGCACGGCGCCAAACACGCATACGACCATCATTGGCACCAAGGCAGAAGCGACTCTCATCGCTGAAGACGACACGTCTCCATTCGTCCCTCCATTCACGCCTGTCGCGACACCACTGGAGGCGGGCTGCACGATGTTGGGGCGTGAGCGGAAGACGGCCTAACGGTGTGCGGGACCGTAGCCCAGCTTCATGGAGACGGTTGCGAATGGTCCTCGCCGATATCCCAGGAGCAACAGTGTCCCTAATTTGCTGGGAAGTGGCGTTGCGGTCCCCTACGGCACTGCGTAGGATCCTACGGTCTTGGCGTGCATCCGTGCGTCGCTTCGGTCCGGTCCCAGGTCGACGGGCACGTGCACCTTCCGCCGACCACTGGCGACAACATCGATGTACTGTGGAGACCTCACGCCCCACGTGTTGAGCAATTCGGCGGTACGTCCACCCGGCCTCCCGCCTGCCCACTATACGCCCTCGCTCAAAGTCCGTCAACTGCACATACGGTTCACGTCCACGCTGTCGCGGCATGCTACCAGTGTTGAAGACTGCGATGGAGCTCCGTATGCCACGGCAAACTGGCTGACACTGACGGCGGCGGTGCACAAATGCTGCGCAGCTAGCGCCATTCGACGGCCAACACCGCGGTTCCTGGTGTGTCCGCTGTGCCGTGCGTGTGATCATTGCTTGTACAGCCCTCTCGCAGTGTTCGGAGCAAGTATGGTGGGTCTGACACACCGGTGTCAATGTGTTCTTTTTTCCATTTCCAGGAGTGTATACTGTGGTTTTGTCTAACAAATTGGGACCTAAAGTGGTATCAAGGACTGCAGTAAATACACCAGAACTGACGTATTACTTTGAACTGTTACGAACGACCGTAAAAGATGAACACCGTATACTTTCTTGACTTTTCCGATAATGCAACCTTCCAAAACGACGATCCGAGATCGATCGTGGAGCTAACATTTTGCGTATTTCCCGTTTCACTGCCTCATTCTTGGCACACGGAGTGGAATAGGTTTGTCGAGCAAAAGTCTCATGGGGACTGACTTTCAACTTGTATACATAACCTTCAATGGCTCTCAATCTACGAGAAAGTACGTTTACAAATGATAATAATAATTCAGAGTTTTGTTATCTGTTGTTCGCTAAGGTATTGAGCTCCTTGTGCCTAGCGAGAACTTTACTTGTATCAGATAAATCTGAGATTACATCAGTTGACACGAGTTCGTCATTCTCATAATCATCAAGATTGCTGTCTGCCCACAGCACTTTGCTGGCTACTAAATTTCAGGTTCTGGCAAAATTTGCCTTGACATGCCTTAGTGCATATCAAATAATTTCTTTCCTCCCAACATTTAAATGCTGTTTCACTCCGAAGGTCAGCTTCTGCATTCCCCCTTCGTAGCAATTGCATACTGAAAATACAGGACACAGACAAACCCATAACTACGGAAAATGTGAAATTTATTGCTCCGCTTTCGAACAACACGTCAGTCTGTGCCTGTTTTTCAATCCGTTGCGTCCGTGCACCAATGACTCCTGAGATAACTCAGTTTTGCCCTGGCAAAATCGCAACCTTTTTTAATTCACGTAAAAAATGTGAAGCAAGAACATTTAATTACTTCCCGTGTCAATAACTATAGTGTTCGGTATACCTCCCATTGCATCGTTTGCTACTGCCTGCACTTGTTCTTCATAAAATTCTACAGTTGACATAGAGTCATTACATAGTTCGTTTCATATGTCCATTCCTTCGTTGTAACGAATCATGTTCGTCACAGCGTTATTTGTTTCTTTCCCACTGCGTTTCGCGGACGATATCCGGGAGCAGGATAGGACCTCCTCTAGTTTAATGCCTGATTCGTGGGTTGAGGTCGCTCTTCCGCTAACTCGATGAAACCTACTGGTTCTGTGTGTTGTGTTTTTTGTTGCTGATTCTGCCAGCCGTGAGGTGGCTGAGAATAGTTTGACCGAGGTGGCCCCCGAAAATTTGGCTGCCACTGATTCCCGCTGCTACAGTATGAGGTTTGTCCGGAAAATACGTATAAAAGTTGAATAATGTCTTTATGTTACAAGTTGCAATCACCGCCAGGTGGGACTACTGCTGTAATCAATCCCACCAAAGCTCACTTCGAGTCACAGCACTCTGCGTGAAGGTGGGAGTGCGCGGCAGCTTGTTGACAGTTACCCTTTTTCACCTGCCGTCGGCATTGAGCTCTCTCTGATTGAGGAACAGCGCGTCAACATCAAGTTTCTTGCAAAGCTAGGCAAGAATGGCCGTGAGATTTTTGAGTGTTTGAAACAGGTTTAAGGAGACAATTCTCTGAAGGAACCAACCGTGAACAAGTGGTTAAAAAGGTTCCGAGAAGAAGTGAACGATGACCCTCGCCCAGGACGTCCGTCGACATCGAATTCCGATGCAAATGTTGAACGAATTCGCGTTTGTGTTCTTAAAGACCATAGATTGACAGTCAGAATGATTGCTGACGAGCTGTCAATCCCCAAAACAATCGTTCACGAAATCCTGACACAAAAACTTGAAATGAAGAAATTGTGTGCGAAAATCGTACCGAAGCTCTTGGCGCCAAAACAGAAGGCAAAGGGGGTTGAGTGCTGTGAGGATTGGTTGGAAGCAGAGGAACGAGGGGACTTTTTCAACCGAGTCATCACTGGAGACGAGTCCTGGTCTTACGAATTCGATGTGGAGCTCAAATCTGAAAGCAAGGAATGGAATCTAGCAGGAGAAACGAGAACAAAAAAGTCGCGAAAATTAAGGTCCAATGTGAAGACAATGTTGATTGTTTTCTTTGATTCTAGGGTCATTGTTCACAAGGAATTTGTCCCTCCCGGCCAGAGAGTGAACGGAAATTTTTACGTTGAAGTTGTGACACGTCTCAGAGCTCGTGTGGCCCGAGTTCAACCGGAGTTGGCAAAAGGGGGCAGGTGGATCCTTCATCACGACAACGCGCCCGCTCACACGTCGCTCGTTGTGCGCGAGTTTTTGGCCCGAAGCTCAATCACCGTAACAGACCACCCGATTTAGCCCCGTGTGACTTCTTCATGTTCCCGAAATGCAAAATGGTGCTTCGGGGCGGCATTTGGGAGATGTGGAAGCCATCAAGGCGGAAACGACACGGCAACTGAACAACGTCGCAACTGAAGACTTTCAGCAATGTTATCTGTGGTGTCACTGCCAGACACCACACTTGCTAGGTGGTAGCTTTAAATCGGCCGCGGTCCATTAGTACATGTCGGACCCGCGTGTCGCCACTGTCAGTGATCGCAGACCGAGCGCCACCACACGGCAGGTCTAGAGAGACTGACTAGCACTCGCCCCAGTTGTACGGACGACTTTGCTAGCGACTACACTGACGAAGCCTTTCTCTCAATTGCCGAGAGACAGAATAGCCTTCAGCTAAGTCCATGGCTACGACCTAGCAAGGCGCCATTAACCATTTCTAGAGAGAGTCTCACTTGTATCATCAAGAATGCTGTATACAAATGATGGATTAAAGTTAAGTATTCCAGGAGCTACGTACTTTTCTTTATAGCATTCATCACGTATCCTGTTTCAGACCTAGCGCCACCTGCGTGAGTTGACGCGTGCATTTCGGCCTCCTCTTGCAACACAGTGTTGGCTCTTCTGCCAACACTACATTAACAACAGTGGAAACGGCGTTGGCAGAAGTGTATCGCGTTTCAGGGCGAGTACTTTGAAAGAGACCATATTGTAATGCCTGAATAATTGTAAAATTATTCAACTTTTATACGTATTTTCCGGACAAACCTTGTATGTTGTTGTTGCCCCGAGTAACCCTCATTATATGTGTGTCTGTTGTTCTGATATCCAGGGTAATACTGGTTATGATCATTTTGTTCACCAGAAGCAAAACCAGAACCGTTTCTCTGATGATTTTGCGCACTGTCATTTTGTGATCTGTAAGAGGTATGGCGCGGCTGCCGCTACCAGCGTGGTTCTGTCCATTGTTGTGTTGACTTGCGGAATGCCGCCTGCTCCCGCCACCGTTGTCATTCAAATGCTTTCCATGTTCTTCAATTAAATCAAGAGATGCTTTACCTGATAAAAAAAAATTTCCACAGTGTCTTCGGGTGCGTGGATGACCTTTTCTCGACCACTAATCGGCAGTTTCCTTTTTAGTTTCCCAATAGCGTGTTTTTCCTATATATTTTTCGAAGTGGTTTCTGAGACTCCCATGTTTCGGATTATAAGCCTTAGGATTAAATGCTTCTCTCCTCAAACGCGCACTTGAACATGAGGCGACCAATATCTGTTCAAGAATACTTGTTCAAATGTTGAAGATCAGGATGCTGATGTAGCTGCTGCCTGCAGCGCGGATTTTCCCTGCATGTATGAGGGTGCGAAATTAGTCCTTTGCCTTTAATTCCATGTCTTAGGCAATGTTCCTTTAAAACTGCGAATCAAAATTACTGGATACGGGAATTTCTTCTCAGATATACATACTTGGAATTGCCGGTGCATCAAAGACTCTCTGCTGGAAGTACCGCTGTCAATGTGGGTACAGCTGGTGTTCAATCGTATCTACATCCGCAACATGCGCTACTGGGACCTAAATCGTTCAAAATGTGTTGGTTGGACGGTGGAACATTTCAGTAAGTTTGAGTCATGTGTGTCGGCGTGTATGTTGTTTCACACGGCGTATTTATTATTTGCTGGACCTATTCTTTTAGATCTGTTAGCTGGGTGTCAACTTCTCTGCGCCACTCAAACAATTCATCTGACAAAATCAGTCTTACTTGACCAAGTTCTGTACGAATGTTTTCGCCTTAAGCTCTTGGTTCTGATACTCCTTCAGCACTCACGGCCTGAGCCGCTGTACGTATCTCTTTTTCCGATTTTCCCGTAATTGTGTTTTTCTCAGAAACCACTCAACAAAAACTCTACTAAATTTTTCACCTTGAGCAGTCAGGCTCTGAGATATTGTCTGTCTTTGCTCAAGTGGCAATTTTTTATCTTGATGAATAACATTTGATACATTAGGTACTATTTATGTTTATGTGGTTTTGAACTTTTTCTCTTCATCCGACAACTGATTCACAATACGCGGTATTTTATGGTTTGTGTCAGTTAGATTGGAAATCTCTGTTTTGAGCTTGTCTATGTCGTAGTTATTTGCGTTTTAATATATTTTACCACTGCGTCAAATTTGCTATTCTGCTTACCTATTGTTCCTTGGAAAACTCAATAAAATTTTCTTTCATTTTTACCTGTTGCTTGGCAGTTTGAGTCAAATTTTGTCTGATTCTTCTTTTGCAGTTGCTTATTTTTGTTGTTTTACAATGAAAGTAAAATTTGCAATTATTCGCATAACTAATCTAATAAGCGGTATTAATGACTGTGCTGGTGGCATAACGTCCGCACAAATTTGCTCTTGCATGTTCGTGTCCTCAAATAAGACGCTTACATTCGCAAAGCGAGATTCTGACACTTCAGTATCCGAATCTACCGTTTCCTTAGTCGGCTCGACTATATTGTCACCTTCGACTGGAAATTGCTTTCGTGTGTTGGGATCCATCTCCATTTTCTCCAGTTTGTCATATTATTCACACTCCGATGCTGGCGCCCCTAAGCTCATACGGATGCTGGCACCGGATCTGTGAGATCCATTCACTCAAATTAACAATACTTCAAAAATTTCACGTATGGACGAGCTCCAGGATTGTGTAAGGTACCGTGTGTATTTTTAATAATTTTATTAGAGAATCATTTCATAAAAATACAACGTAGAAACGAGGAACTACGCTAGGAAAAATATAATATTCAGGTAATGTTTTACGTGGTATGTACGACATACGAAGTCCTGAAAATAACTTACAACTAAAAAAATGGCAAATAAGAGACGTTTTCATGTTTCTTCTGGAAGAGCACCCAATTCACATCCTTCACGGCAAGCAAAATCACAGTGTTTAAGGCAAAGATATTGTCCGCACGATTTACACGAGTATTTCGTAAGACGTCTTGTACTAGTTGTGAGGCAGGGTTTGCAACGTTTCTTTCTTCCTTTATTGGCGTCGGCGTTGTCGGCTCTCTCACCAACAAGACCTAAAGGTCTGCGATTTTGCAGCAGGATTTCAATAATGCGCGTAGTCAGGGTGCGAGGTAGATTGGAAAGCAGGCTTCATTTTACCAACTGATCTTCCATGAGTTTTCATCCGAGCTGACGAAGAAACAGCCGTCGGTGGAGACTTTCGTGCCATTTCCCATATAAATTATCTGGGAATTTATACCAGTAACATTCAATATCGAATAATACAACATGGGCTTTCGCCGTGTACCCCTCTGAACGTTGTAGGTAGAGCACAATTTGTCAACCACATCAACTCCAATTTTGTGTGTGTTATAGTAAGTTATCGTAATAGGTGTTCTTTTATCTCCTGTGTTTTCGTCAATTTCAGCGTCATAATGCATGCTTGAGATCAATAAAACTTTTTTTTGTTATTTTTGTTTTGTGGGACGTAAGAAACGATCGTACCTTCTCTTCTGTAAGCAACTATGCTAGAATTTGCAGCCCTGCTTTTCACATCCTTCATTTCTTTCGGTATCTGCCATTTATTTATTTATTTATTTTTTCAGGGTTCCAACATACGACAGACGGTGCTTCTCTGACAAATCACGGAGAAGATTTACATCGCTGAACCAGCTGTCTGCACAGACATTGCGTCCAGAATTAGTGAGAGGGGCCACCAAAATTTCAACCACGTCACTGATTATGTTACTAAGCTGGAAAGGGCCATCTGTCTATCTGCCAGCATAGATATCCATGTTGCAGGTGTAAAACAGTTTGGAATCAACTGTAGCAAATATTTTTATTCCATATTTTGCTGGCTTCGACGGTATATATTGGATAAAAGAGCAACGTCCTCTGGAGGCCTCGAGTTTCTCGTCACTGGTGACGTTTTGGCCTACAACGTATCAAACTTTTGAAATAAATCTCGAATTGGTGCCAGGCGGTCCACTATTCAGCGTTCACTACGTGATTGTCTATCATCAAATCGAAGAGCTTGTAACAGAAAACGAAACCTGTACTGCCGGCCGCTGTGGCCGAGCGGTTCTAGGCGCTTCAGTCCGGAACCGCGCTGCTGCTATGGTCGCAGGTTCGAATCCTGCCTCGGGCATGGATGTGTGTGATGTCCTTAGGTTAGTTAGGTTTAAGTAGTTCTAAGTCTAGGGGACTGAATGACCTCAGATGTTAAGTCCCATAGTGCTCAGAGCCATTTTTGAAACCTGTACTCACTCATGATCAACCGAAATATCTCGATTCCGAACCCTTTGGAATCCCACAAATCTTGAAGACTTTTTTTTCCCGCCTTGTGCATTCCAGCTATGTACAGAAGTTCAATGAAGGCTTTTATCTCGACTGTGTCCGTTGGGTGACTGTTTCGTTCTCTCTGGTAATTGCTTCGGATAATTTCAGTATATTGGTTCATGTACTTTACAATTACTTCCAGCATTTCCTGGCCAGATAAGCATTCCCATATTTCTGAAATTCTTTCAGTATTTTTTGCTTTCTCAGTGACACCAGGAAGCCTTATGCAGAGAATGTCGCGTTTTTGGGTTTTCCTACGATTTGTGTATGATGTCTTTTTCCAATCGAATGATTCGATTGTTTTCTTTCCTGTCTTCCCATAACAACGATACACATCGCCATTTTCCTCACCTGAACTTACGTCTGTGTCACTCTGTTCGGTCTCAGAGCCGTCTCTTTCTTCTATGCTTTCTGAGGCACCAGTATCGATCTCTTTGTCTCCCAAATCGAGAATAGGAGCCCTGTGTGCGGCATGTTCGCCCTCGTCGTCGCTGTCAACAAACAAAATTTGTTGAAAATCTGTAACTTCTGGATTGCATGTATCCCGAATTTCATTTGAGCCCGTGTAGACAAACAACAGACCTGTAAACGATGTTGACATTCTATAGTTGCAAAACAAAATAAAAATAAAAATCGTAGTTAAGACCATTGTAAAGGAACGAGGAAGACTAGAACGCAAATGCTGGCGCTGGATCGAAGAGATCCAGTTTCTATTATCTAAGTGCACAATAATAATTTCCACTTCACATACAGAATGCTTAAATTTAAAACACAAAGAAACACTACATTGAGGAAAATTCAATGAATCAAGAATACTTACGGGGATGCTGGCGTGGTAACTGTGCGATCCGTCGCTCCTCAGTAGCTAAGGCGTTGCTCTTGCGGAAGTAAACACACTGTTGCCTGTTGTGAATGTCCGAGTCAGGGGGATAGACGAGAGGGGGTAAATAACACCACAGGCGTTGACACGTAGGGGCAGAAACACTACGTAGTGCATCTGTGCGATTCAGCACCAGCATCGGAGTGTTAAAACGTATCACTAAATTTCAATAGTATTTGCAAAATGAAAAAAAGGCTAATGGCTGAATCCACGGTACACTTAAAGGCGTATGCGCCGCAACAATATTACGTAATCTAATACGACAAGATGGTCGCTCATTTGAAAGACACAAGAGTGGTTAGCGCTCCACCTTCCCGATGCGTTGCTTTGTAGTGGCCATGTTGGACGACTTCAATTTTAACTATGTTTCGTGTAACTTACAACTAAAAGGCAATAAACTGGTTTTCGTAATCTTTAAGCTATGAGCCAAACATTAAATACTCGAATTTTGAAAAGTTGTCGAACATGCTAAGGGGAGCTAACTCCTTATCTTTTCTTTACAGTTTGTGTCGACGATAAATTATCCTTTCAGATACGTGTCCGTGTAACATCAATGGACAGCAATCTTCCCGTAAGATTTGCCTTCCAGTTAGTTGGATACGTGAAAATGAAAATACAACATACATTAGACGTACAAAATTTTGTGTCCGACGCCCCACTTGGGCGCCAGAATGATCTGTTATTGACTCCGGTATTTGAACAAAATGACAGAATTTGTGAAAATCAAATTAGAAAAAGGGTATAGTTACTTCCTCATTGAGCAATGGAGCAACGGTAATAGTTAATGGTGGCGCGCATTCTTCCTATTGCGCGTGACACGCATCTAAGAAGAATCCCTTGATTTCAAAATAAATTGATTCCTGAACTTTTTACCATTTACAAGTCGTAGTAATTTAAAAACACCATCAGCTCTGTGGGGCCTCTATCTGACAGGAGAGAGCAGCAGATTCACAGTTGTGAGACAATGGCCAGGTCATATGTAATTTGTGCTCGCTCAGAATGATCGCTAGTCACTGTTAAATGATCCGCAAATAACCTCAGGGACGAGCTTTGCTTTCAGCAGAATGAAATCAATGGCTGACCGCGAACTGCATTGGGCACATTGCATCTCTCTGCTGAACTCACTCCAGCTAGCTTTTCTGAAATAAATACTACAAAAAATCAGACTCATTTACAACTTAATAATTGCGGTGATTACACTTCCTTTCAAGTGAAACATAAATATAACACATCTTTAATATATTTAATTACAAATCAAAAATAATTCCAGTATAGAGAGAGACTTACATAAAATACGTCTGCGCAGTTCAATAGAGACGAAAGAAAATACAATTTGCTGAGAGGAGCTTCGCTCCTCACTTACATTTCCTATAAAACATTGGAAGTCACAATTCCTCCGATTCTCTTGTATCGTTGATGTGAATTCAAAGTTCATACAGGTTTTATTACGTTTATCAAAGACAACATGAACACTTTCCTTCAGGAAAGTGCGCACATTAGCCCAAGAAAATCAGTTTGAAACACTTGTTTGTAATTTAAAAAGAAGACTTCCTTTAAAGTAATGCTTCAGAACGCTATGAAATCATCGCACTTCAGTGATTAAACCTAAATGCTGGACCTTTTTATTAGTGGATGCGGTATAAACTTATTTCTCGTTATTTAGAAGTATCTCTTTTGTTACTATCATCAATCAATGACTCTTTATTTCCCTAGAGCTCATCTTCCATGTTGGCAGACCTACTAAATTGTTGTTCATCATTACCGGTGGCACTGCAATAAGTGTTCTCCCCCTTGTGGTCACAGATATAAAATTGGCGACGACGATAAAAGTTCGTGTTACATGCGACACTCGTAGGTTGTGCGATTTCTCGGTGTAGTGCTCTTGTGAACACCGTGGACTAAGTTTTACTCTGGTTGTGCGGTCTAAAGCACGGCTTTCCGGGCGGGAAGGAGTGCCTAGTCCCCGGCACGAAACCGTCCGGTGGATTTGTGTCAAAGTCCGGTGAACTGGCCAGTCTGGGGATGATTTTTAGGGGGTTTTCCATCTGCCTCAGGGAATCCGGGCTGGTTCCCCTTATTCCGCCTCAGTTACACTATGTCTGCGATTGCTGCGCAAATTAGTTCTCCACGTACGCGTACACTACCATTACTCTACCGCGCAAACATAGGGGTTACACTCGTCTGGTGTGAGACGTTCCCTGGGGGGGTCCACCAGGGGGAGGGAGGGGGGCAACCGCACAATAACCCTTGGTTTGTTGTGGGGCGGCAGAGAGGTGAAGTGGACTGTGGTAGTCGTCCTAGGGTTGTGACCCACTGAGGCTGCAGTGGGGAGGGAGCCTCTCCGTCGTTTCTAGGTCCCCAGTTAACTTACAATACAATACAAGTTTTATTCCAGTGCTGGAAACAACTACGGATCTTGCCGCAGATTCTGCTCCAGATGTCGGCTGGGAGACTACGGACTTCCATGCCGCTCGGGTATCGGTTCAGACATCTGCAGGTTCTGCTGCCCCCCCCCCCCCCCCCCCGCCACCCAGCCGAGGCTCCGCTCCAGCTCCCACTGTGCCGCCTCCGTCACTGGCCAGCGCTGCAGTGACCCACATGACGCCCAGCGCAGCGTCGCCCCTTGCACTAATGACAGGCCTGCCGCCGGCGCGCACATTAGCAGTCTGCACTTGACACATGCACGTCTCGCTGGGACACCACCTGCTGCCGCAAGCTTCGCCGGCCTGTCCACCACTGGTACGCGCATCACCTGCCTCCCCATCGCCACACTGGCGTCCACCATGGATTATGCTATGCTCCCATCGCCGGCCAACATCCGGTACCCCAAGGTACCGTTGTTCCACTCACTGCCGCTTTGCGAGATGTCCACCATCTGTTGGCTGCCCTGCTCCTGCTGTGCCCAATGCCACCCTCGATCGTCTGAGCCAAGGGCAGCCTCTTCCTGTTGGTGGCATTGCTCCAGATCTTCTTCTGCTATGGGACTTCCATTCCATTTCTTGCTGCTCCAGTCCTCATCCACCTTCTGGCTATCCGCTCTCCTCCCCTTACCCACAACGCTGCTCCTCCTGCTCCATGGTGCAGCCTCAGACAGCTGCTTCTCTGAGGGCATTGCGTAGCACCCGACCATGTGCTGGGGGTTACTGACAGCCCACACCAGGCCACTTCCCAAAACCTGGTCTCTCTTGCCTCACACTTGTGGTCATACTCTTGCCAACAATACAGCATTGGCTCGTTGGCTGATCTCTTACATCTCTTGTTTCGTGCACCTGTAATGTTTTCAGAGGGAGGGCTCTGCACAGTGCGAACCTCCATCTGCAGGTCTCCACCTGACGGCACTCCTCCCTGGTCAGCATCCCCACCTGCCACTGCCACAGTCTTCTCCTCTCGCTGTGTCTAACGCTGCTCTCTCCACTTTGTAAGGCTGTCGCGACCAGACTTCCTGGCAGGCGCACTAAATTGCTCCCTCGCCACAGCATCAGGCCAGACACTGCCGCGCCCTCGCCTCTGAGCCTTGCTTCTTCGAGATGGCTCCACCACCTCTCTTTTAATGGGTGCAGGATGCAGCGTTCCAGTGAAATACCCCCGCACAATACTGCTGTACCAAAGCACATACAGCTGGCCGTTGTGGCCGAGCGTAGGCGCTTCAGTCCGGAATTGCGCTGTTGCTATGGTCGCAGGTTCGAATCCTGCCTCGGGTATGGATGCGTGTGATGTCCTTAGGTTAGTTGGGTTTAAGTAGTTCTAAATCTAGGGGACTGATGACCTCAGATGTTAAGTCCCATAGTGCTCAGAGCCATTTTTGAAACCTGTACTCACTCATGATCAACCGAAATATCTCGATTCCGAACCCTTTGGAATCCCACAAATCTTGAAGACTTTTTTTTCCCGCCTTGTGCATTCCAGCTATGTACAGAAGTTCAATGAAGGCTTTTATCTCGACTGTGTCCGTTGGGTGACTGTTTCGTTCTCTCTGGTAATTGCTTCGGATAATTTCAGTATATTGGTTCATGTACTTTACAATTACTTCCAGCATTTCCTGGCCAGATAAGCATTCCCATATTTCTGAAATTCTTTCAGTATTTTTTGCTTTCTCAGTGACACCAGGAAGCCTTATGCAGAGAATGTCGCGTTTTTGGGTTTTCCTACGATTTGTGTATGATGTCTTTTTCCAATCGAATGATTCGATTGTTTTCTTTCCTGTCTTCCCATAACAACGATACACATCGCCATTTTCCTCACCTGAACTTACGTCTGTGTCACTCTGTTCGGTCTCAGAGCCGTCTCTTTCTTCTATGCTTTCTGAGGCACCAGTATCGATCTCTTTGTCTCCCAAATCGAGAATAGGAGCCCTGTGTGCGGCATGTTCGCCCTCGTCGTCGCTGTCAACAAACAAAATTTGTTGAAAATCTGTAACTTCTGGATTGCATGTATCCCGAATTTCATTTGAGCCCGTGTAGACAAACAACAGACCTGTAAACGATGTTGACATTCTATAGTTGCAAAACAAAATAAAAATAAAAATCGTAGTTAAGACCATTGTAAAGGAACGAGGAAGACTAGAACGCAAATGCTGGCGCTGGATCGAAGAGATCCAGTTTCTATTATCTAAGTGCACAATAATAATTTCCACTTCACATACAGAATGCTTAAATTTAAAACACAAAGAAACACTACATTGAGGAAAATTCAATGAATCAAGAATACTTACGGGGATGCTGGCGTGGTAACTGTGCGATCCGTCGCTCCTCAGTAGCTAAGGCGTTGCTCTTGCGGAAGTAAACACACTGTTGCCTGTTGTGAATGTCCGAGTCAGGGGGATAGACGAGAGGGGGTAAATAACACCACAGGCGTTGACACGTAGGGGCAGAAACACTACGTAGTGCATCTGTGCGATTCAGCACCAGCATCGGAGTGTTAAAACGTATCACTAAATTTCAATAGTATTTGCAAAATGAAAAAAAGGCTAATGGCTGAATCCACGGTACACTTAAAGGCGTATGCGCCGCAACAATATTACGTAATCTAATACGACAAGATGGTCGCTCATTTGAAAGACACAAGAGTGGTTAGCGCTCCACCTTCCCGATGCGTTGCTTTGTAGTGGCCATGTTGGACGACTTCAATTTTAACTATGTTTCGTGTAACTTACAACTAAAAGGCAATAAACTGGTTTTCGTAATCTTTAAGCTATGAGCCAAACATTAAATACTCGAATTTTGAAAAGTTGTCGAACATGCTAAGGGGAGCTAACTCCTTATCTTTTCTTTACAGTTTGTGTCGACGATAAATTATCCTTTCAGATACGTGTCCGTGTAACATCAATGGACAGCAATCTTCCCGTAAGATTTGCCTTCCAGTTAGTTGGATACGTGAAAATGAAAATACAACATACATTAGACGTACAAAATTTTGTGTCCGACGCCCCACTTGGGCGCCAGAATGATCTGTTATTGACTCCGGTATTTGAACAAAATGACAGAATTTGTGAAAATCAAATTAGAAAAAGGGTATAGTTACTTCCTCATTGAGCAATGGAGCAACGGTAATAGTTAATGGTGGCGCGCATTCTTCCTATTGCGCGTGACACGCATCTAAGAAGAATCCCTTGATTTCAAAATAAATTGATTCCTGAACTTTTTACCATTTACAAGTCGTAGTAATTTAAAAACACCATCAGCTCTGTGGGGCCTCTATCTGACAGGAGAGAGCAGCAGATTCACAGTTGTGAGACAATGGCCAGGTCATATGTAATTTGTGCTCGCTCAGAATGATCGCTAGTCACTGTTAAATGATCCGCAAATAACCTCAGGGACGAGCTTTGCTTTCAGCAGAATGAAATCAATGGCTGACCGCGAACTGCATTGGGCACATTGCATCTCTCTGCTGAACTCACTCCAGCTAGCTTTTCTGAAATAAATACTACAAAAAATCAGACTCATTTACAACTTAATAATTGCGGTGATTACACTTCCTTTCAAGTGAAACATAAATATAACACATCTTTAATATATTTAATTACAAATCAAAAATAATTCCAGTATAGAGAGAGACTTACATAAAATACGTCTGCGCAGTTCAATAGAGACGAAAGAAAATACAATTTGCTGAGAGGAGCTTCGCTCCTCACTTACATTTCCTATAAAACATTGGAAGTCACAATTCCTCCGATTCTCTTGTATCGTTGATGTGAATTCAAAGTTCATACAGGTTTTATTACGTTTATCAAAGACAACATGAACACTTTCCTTCAGGAAAGTGCGCACATTAGCCCAAGAAAATCAGTTTGAAACACTTGTTTGTAATTTAAAAAGAAGACTTCCTTTAAAGTAATGCTTCAGAACGCTATGAAATCATCGCACTTCAGTGATTAAACCTAAATGCTGGACCTTTTTATTAGTGGATGCGGTATAAACTTATTTCTCGTTATTTAGAAGTATCTCTTTTGTTACTATCATCAATCAATGACTCTTTATTTCCCTAGAGCTCATCTTCCATGTTGGCAGACCTACTAAATTGTTGTTCATCATTACCGGTGGCACTGCAATAAGTGTTCTCCCCCTTGTGGTCACAGATATAAAATTGGCGACGACGATAAAAGTTCGTGTTACATGCGACACTCGTAGGTTGTGCGATTTCTCGGTGTAGTGCTCTTGTGAACACCGTGGACTAAGTTTTACTCTGGTTGTGCGGTCTAAAGCACGGCTTTCCGGGCGGGAAGGAGTGCCTAGTCCCCGGCACGAAACCGTCCGGTGGATTTGTGTCAAAGTCCGGTGAACTGGCCAGTCTGGGGATGATTTTTAGGGGGTTTTCCATCTGCCTCAGGGAATCCGGGCTGGTTCCCCTTATTCCGCCTCAGTTACACTATGTCTGCGATTGCTGCGCAAATTAGTTCTCCACGTACGCGTACACTACCATTACTCTACCGCGCAAACATAGGGGTTACACTCGTCTGGTGTGAGACGTTCCCTGGGGGGGTCCACCAGGGGGAGGGAGGGGGGCAACCGCACAATAACCCTTGGTTTGTTGTGGGGCGGCAGAGAGGTGAAGTGGACTGTGGTAGTCGTCCTAGGGTTGTGACCCACTGAGGCTGCAGTGGGGAGGGAGCCTCTCCGTCGTTTCTAGGTCCCCAGTTAACTTACAATACAATACAAGTTTTATTCCAGTGCTGGAAACAACTACGGATCTTGCCGCAGATTCTGCTCCAGATGTCGGCTGGGAGACTACGGACTTCCATGCCGCTCGGGTATCGGTTCAGACATCTGCAGGTTCTGCTGCCCCCCCCCCCCCCCCCCCCCCACCCAGCCGAGGCTCCGCTCCAGCTCCCACTGTGCCGCCTCCGTCACTGGCCAGCGCTGCAGTGACCCACATGACGCCCAGCGCAGCGTCGCCCCTTGCACTAATGACAGGCCTGCCGCCGGCGCGCACATTAGCAGTCTGCACTTGACACATGCACGTCTCGCTGGGACACCACCTGCTGCCGCAAGCTTCGCCGGCCTGTCCACCACTGGTACGCGCATCACCTGCCTCCCCATCGCCACACTGGCGTCCACCATGGATTATGCTATGCTCCCATCGCCGGCCAACATCCGGTACCCCAAGGTGCCGTTGTTCCACTCACTGCCGCTTTGCGAGATGTCCACCATCTGTTGGCTGCCCTGCTCCTGCTGTGCCCAATGCCGCCCTCGATCGTCTGAGCCAAGGGCAGCCTCTTCCTGTTGGTGGCATTGCTCCAGATCTTCTTCTGCTATGGGACTTCCATTCCATTTCTTGCTGCTCCAGTCCTCATCCACCTTCTGGCTATCCGCTCTCCTCCCCTTACCCACAACGCTGCTCCTCCTGCTCCATGGTGCAGCCTCAGACAGCTGCTTCTCTGAGGGCATTGCGTAGCACCCGACCATGTGCTGGGGGTTACTGACAGCCCACACCAGGCCACTTCCCAAAACCTGGTCTCTCTTGCCTCACACTTGTGGTCATACTCTTGCCAACAATACAGCATTGGCTCGTTGGCTGATCTCTTACATCTCTTGTTTCGTGCACCTGTAATGTTTTCAGAGGGAGGGCTCTGCACAGTGCGAACCTCCATCTGCAGGTCTCCACCTGACGGCACTCCTCCCTGGTCAGCATCCCCACCTGCCACTGCCACAGTCTTCTCCTCTCGCTGTGTCTAACGCTGCTCTCTCCACTTTGTAAGGCTGTCGCGACCAGACTTCCTGGCAGGCGCACTAAATTGCTCCCTCGCCACAGCATCAGGCCAGACACTGCCGCGCCCTCGCCTCTGAGCCTTGCTTCTTCGAGATGGCTCCACCACCTCTCTTTTAATGGGTGCAGGATGCAGCGTTCCAGTGAAATACCCCCGCACAATACTGCTGTACCAAAGCACATACAGCTGGCCGTTGTGGCCGAGCGTAGGCGCTTCAGTCCGGATTTGCGCTGTTGCTATGGTCGCAGGTTCGAATCCTGCCTCGGGTATGGATGCGTGTGATGTCCTTAGGTTAGTTGGGTTTAAGTAGTTCTAAATCTAGGGGACTGATGACCTCAGATGATAAGTCCCATAGTGCTTAGAGCCATTTGAACCACACGACATACAACGTTCTAGTGGCTGTCTCGCCACCCCAGCCGCTGTAAAACCAACACGAGACTTCACGTCCATAGTTTGTAAACATAAGCATAATTACAGGCCGAGTTACAAAAAGCACCACACAACATCTCAGCGCCAGTATCAATTTAGGCAGCGCCACAATCACTGACCTACGTCCTACACTGGTCACGTGCTGCCTGAAAACTGTTCGTGTATGGCCACAGCCAATAAGGCATTCTGCGAGTTCCAACGCGATCCGTTCTGCAGACTTCAACACCGACCGTCTCTGTAAGCAGCAAATCAACAGCACCGCCATTGGTAGCTAGGAAGGAAGTCCAGCGCCTCACGATCCACAAGCCTCTACGCTGTCACTGCGGAGCCGCCGCGCACACGCCGACCACAGCCTCGCTGCACGCCGCCTGCTGTATGCCCTCGACCTGCCGTATGTCCTCGACCTGATCAGTTGTCATCAAGTGCTGACTTCATTCAACATGGATCCCTGCAGCTACGAACGCTATAAGAGAATCCTACTTCAGTGATTAAACCTACACTTTGACTGAACCATCTTACTGGTGTATACAGTATAACCTTATTTCTTGTTCTCTAGAAGTGACCCTGTATTTTGTTCTTGTCACCATGCAGTGACTCTTTACTTTCCTACTACTCATGTTCCATGTTTACTGACTTAAGAAAATGTTGTTCGACATTGCCGGTGGCACATCAATAAGTGTTCACCGCCTTGTGGTCACAGATATAAAACTATACTGTGTACCCAATGAGAGGTTCCCTCTCCTAACAGAAGAAATGAAAGAAAAATATATTTTTACAAAAGTCATTTTATTGTGTTTCTAAAAATATTCACCTTTAAATTTAATATAGCCTACTTGCAATGGTTTTGATCGTTTTTCGAAATACTGGGTGATCAGAAAGTCAGTATAAATTTGAAAACTGAATAAATCACGGAATAATGTAGATAGAGAGGTACAAATTGAAACACATGCTTGGAATGACATGGGGTTTTATTAGAACCAAAAAAATACAAAAGTTCAAAAAATGTCCGACATATGGCGCTTCATCTGATCAGAATAGCAATAATTAGCATAGCAAAGTAAGACAAAGCAAAGATGATGTTCCTTACAGGAAATGCTCAGTATGTCCACCATCATTCCTCAACAATAGCTGTAGTTGAGGAATAATGTTGTGAACAGCACTGTAAAGCTTGTCCGGAGTTATGGTGAGGCATTGGCGTAGGATGTTGTCTTTCAGCATCCATAGAGATGTCGGTCGATCACGATACACTTTCGATCCCAAAGCCAATAATCGCACGGGCCGAGGTCTGGGGACCTGGGAGGCCAAGCATGACGAAAGTGGCGGTTGAGCACACGATCATCACCAAACGACTCGAGCAACAGATGTTTCACGCATCTAGCAATATGGGGTGTTATTTTTTTGTTCTAATAAAACCCCATGTCATTCCAAGCATGTGTGTCAATTTGCACCTCTCTATCTACATTATTCCGTGATTTATTCAGTGTTCAAATTTATACTCACTTTTTGATCACCCAGTATGTTTCCACTCTTACGTTAGGAAATAAAAAAAATTATTTGGAACGATTCAGCAGCTTCTTAAGGTGCTGAAAGTCATTGTTCACGCATTTTTTAGTTTACATTAGGTAAGACTGTATAAAAAAAGTCGTTAGTCGATAAATGAGATTAATGCCGTCTATGAGACAATATTTAAATGTTTTTCTCCGCCATATGAACAGCTATTTGATATTCTGTGTGACAGCTGGTACTGCCACATTGAAGTACATTTTCGAAAGTTTTCCATTGTTTTTCTTCATTTTATCCTTGAGATACGAAAAAAATAGCTATACACCGTTCAGCATTAATTTATTTCTCCCCTCTAAAAGAAAGGTCGCAAGGCATCCAGTGTAACGAAGGAAAGGATCATTATCTTGGAAGTGTTTCGCTATATATCAGGATAGGTAATGATACAACAACGTGACCGACCTCAGAAAGTTAGACATATGTTACTAAAATCATTGCAATTTATTGCTTCCTGAATCAGTTTTGGAGTTTGTGTATTTCATTAACGGTGTGTAAAGTTTCTTATGTTCTCTTACCAAGCTCTCGTGCAGTGATTTTACTTCCGCGCATAAGAAAGATTCTTCCAACGTCTTATTGTGGCCACAATGTTGTACCACTCCTCTCTTGACCATGTCGCCCATTTTTTAAAGTAAGAACTTTTCTTCTCAGCTTTGGTTAATGACAAGGGCTAAACGTAATTTTGTTTCGTTTGCAACTGTATTCTTGCTATAAGTACAGTTGCGATACGTTACACCTGACGCATTTATCACTTCCATGATACGAGGGTCGTTCAGTAAGTATTGCTCCACATTTTTTTCTCAGAACATACTTATTATTAAGAGTCAGAATTTGGTGGTAATATACATCAGCATGTCTTGTCTATGTCCTATTTTTCTACCTAGTCTCCATAACGTTCTATGGCCTTACACCAAAGCTGTGGGAGAGTATGTATTACCTGCTGGTAAAAACTCTTGTCCTGTAGGCATAGCCACGTTTTCACTGCACGACTGGCACTCTCGTCATCTTCAAAGTGTGTTGCCCATAGAGAATCGAGATGGAAGTCCGAGGGTGCCAGGTCGGGACTGTAGGGTGGATGAGGCAATGATGTCCAAGCCAATGTGGCGATGTGTTCCTGGTTCTCAGACTTCTGTGTGGGCGTGCTTTGTCGTGTTGGAGCAAGATTTCTGCTGAATTCTTGTCCAGTCGAACTCGTCAGAAACGGTTCTTGAGTTTAATCAGAGTCTTCACGTGTGCCTCTGAACTGATGGTTCACCCTCTTGGCATCACATCCACGAGAATGACGCCATCACAAGCCCAGGAGACTGTCACCATGACTTTTCCGGCAGAGGAGATTGTCTTGAATTTCTTCTTTTGTGGTGAATGAAGATTGTGCTACTCCATGGACTGCCTTTTTGTTTCCAGCGCAAAGTGGTGCACCCAGCTTTCGTCCCCCGTAACGATTTGTGACAGAAAGGCCTCTCTGGTAGTCTCAAAACGCTCCAACAATTACGATGAAATGGCCTTTCCTTGAATTTTGTGGTCCACTGTGAACATCTTGTGTTCCGCTATGGAGCCTGTCGTGAGCACCTCTTTGAATAACCGAGAGTCTCGATCATTGCAGACGCACTTCCAATACTGACCAACAACTGTAGAGCCTATTGTCGAGTTGTGATGCGCCAGTGGGCACGAATAACAGCATCCGAACTATTCAGTATGTCTGGAGCAGTGGTTGTGAGAGGACGTCCCGAGAGTGGCTGATAATGGAGCTCTGTTTATTTCCTGAGGCTGTAACTTTCTTTACCCATCGCCCAGCTGTACTCCCATCAAATGCAGCACTGCCATACACTGCACACAAACGTTTATGGATGTTTACCACGTTTTCTTTTTCTGCACACAAGAATTCAATAACAGCACGCTGCTTGTATCGCAAGTCGTACGTAGACGCCGTTTTGACGCTGTACTACGGCTCTGCCATCTGCCAGAACGGTTCGAAACTTCACCGGGGCACAGAACAAACATAAAATATGAAGCACCAACAAGGAATTTGATCTATTTATGTTAAACGCTTTTTTTTTAAATATGGGGCATTATTTATTGAACGACCCTCGTACAATAACTTTTGTTTATTATTCAGAAATGACTTTTGGTGTAGCAGCTTCGTTAGTACCCACGGAGAAAAGGTCAAATAAGGTAATATAGAGTTCATAAGACTTCATGTAATAACATATCGCGCCTTTTTTATATCTCTGTTTCGCCATGTTTTCTCCTGTATGTTATTTTCAATGTCTCCCTTTTATGTATTGTCTCTCGGCTGAAGAGCGGCGCCTGTGCTGCTACCTGCCCACCCCGAATGGCAATTGAAATTCAATATAGATTAAAATCATGTAATAACACGTCTTCAAAGTTCAATTGTCTACAATGTAGTGTATTGTCTTACAGTAATTGTTCTTTGACACGGAATGTTTATACCAAAAGCACAATGAATTTTATGTTTTATAAAATTAAAAGTTAAAATATTCTTATTTTGTTTCCTTTCTCATTTGGGAGATTCGTGAGGATGAACTCATTAATTTTAATCATCAACCTACAGCAAGGGCCGAACACTTAAACGATACATTATACCTCGGACAACTGATTCCGGTTCCGGAATACCCAAGCAACTATTGTTTGCCGCTTAGTGATGACGTCGTATACGGGTCCTACATTTCCTTGGTCAATATGTTTCGCGCAATCCCATACACCAGCTGACAGAAATCTGTTTTTCAGGTTCGGCCAGACTGTGCGGTGTCCAACGCGAACAAATCTTTTCCACGGTCAAGTGTTCAAGAAAAATCGAATTTACTGCAAACTTCGATACGTCTGTGAATGTCTTTAGTCGCATGTCGATCCTCTTCTATCTTGTTGCGAATAGCACCGACGGTTTTCGCGACGAAAACCGTTTAAACTGATCTTCACACAATTCATCACAGACGGCAGCACGACCACGATAATGTTCTGTATACTGGATTTTCAGCAGTCTCTTCCGAAGCTGACTGATTACCAACACTTTAAAGTGTGCGATTAGAGTCATTGTTGTAAGTTAAGCCATTACAAAACCCGTACCATTTTCAGCCAAGAGAACTTTGACTTCAAATTCACATTTTTTTCACAATATTGGTAGCCACACACTGTAAAGAAACTACTCTATCAATGTGTAAGGAGTCATTTTTTAACAATAGCACATGACAAATATAAAATAATATTAACGTTTCATCTCAAAAATGACATCCAACGGCCACTTGTAGAAAATTACGAGCCAACCCTCGAGTATAAACCACGCTCTTCTGGGAGGAGCAAACTGTATTTGTATTTTGGAGCATTGGTGGCCTTCATTCCATGTAACTTCCCAATCTTGTTTCCATGCGTTGCATCCGGGCATAATTAAGTGGCCGCTGAAATTGAGTCTTTTGCGAGAACATCCATGTACTCATTTTGTTGGTGGTCTTGATGAGCAATGGTATCCAGTGAAAGCCTATCGCAGTTCGACATCGCCATAGCTCAATCAGTTTCTGCGTCACCTTTCTGGGGAGGTCACTATTTTCTTCCGTGTTGCAGGGCAGGGGAGCCGACGGTATACTTGACGAGTCAGACAAGATCAAGGTCTTGCTCAGTCCATCCAGCCTAAACAGCTGGAGAGCTTGCGTGGTGGCCACTTTCTATGTTGTAAACATTGGTGAGCTCTGAGGCAGGGAGTACGACCGCTCTGTCTGATCATCATGACAAAAGAAGGCCTTCAGTTGTTCCCTTATTTTTTAAACATCATTGTGTATTTGAAGCATATCAAATCAGTTTATTTGCAATATCATCTTGAGTTCGTCGTCAGTTTACTTTTAAAATATCCGGGATGAGAGGCCGTGGTCCAAACACGGATGTTAATATTCGCCACGCCATGTTGACGATCATCGTGAGTACGTCGTCAGTTTACATTTAAAACATTCGGCATGAGAGACCGTGCTCCAAACACGGATGTTAATATTCGCCACGTCATGGTGAGATACGCAAACCAGCCAAAGATATACGTGTCTAAGAGAAGTCTTGCGTGAGTCGATAAGATTACCGGCTTGTGATAGCAAGGAAACCCGCGTTTTTTACGTCGCCGGATACGTTGTCTGGCAAGGTCAACCAGCGCGATTTAAATGGCTGAACGTGTGCATGTTGCAGCCAGTTGCCCCAGAGGCTGTTTCAGAGCCTATGTTGACACTACCGTCGCTATCAAGCGCAAAGTTCTTCAGCTCCTGACACCGCCGTCATATAAGCAGGTGCAGTGCTCTTTGCTTCATTACATCACGTGTAGCTCGTTTATGTGCGCTTACCAAATAAGCTGTCAGATCATTTCGTTCCGCTGATTGTCTGCTTACTGTGTGCTTCCCGAAGCTAGAGAAACAACGCTCAGTTCTCAAGATCTCTCAACCGTATACTGTATCCGATGTACGCCTACTACAGTTTCTCTGAAAACGAGTCTATCGTTAATTTATTCGTAATACCAACCCCTGCCTCTATACTACCGCTCAGTAATCACCTGCGGGAAAGAAGTACTCAGCAATTCTAGAGTGAAGGAAACTGTCGATTTGCTGTTGCTCAGAGGACATTGTAAGGCCGTAACCTAACAAGTGGAATTGCTGTTAATTCACTCCATAGCTCTGTGTAGTTCACTACAGTGTTGTTTTTTATTTGTTCATGCAGTGATCTGTTATTAATGTTTGTGGACGTTAAAAATATTCGATTTGTTATTTTAGCCTAGATCTTCCGTCATAGTTTCTTATAGTACTGTAGTTAGTGCTATAAGCTAGATATGAATTTGATAACGCTTTCTGTCACTCCCCTCGTCTGCTTTTTACACGAATAAAGAAGTGCACATTATATTGCAGAGTATCCTTTCCGCAAAGTCATCTGATTCCTTTTCTCTTATACTGACGCATGCTGTGCTGAAAGATGGTTGATTGTACAGTTCTGAACACGCCTTTTTCTCTTTAGTTAATGATTACAGTTTCCGTGTGATACATACATTTAACACCACAATATTTGGCTGTAGAAATCACTACCACTTATTACGGCCTATGAGTTACTACTACATACGAGAAAGTTTTTTAGACTATGTTTGGGTCATTATGAAGTGAGACATTTGCGTCCTATACTGTGTAAAAATGGCCTTTCATTTCCCTTGATCGATTAAATTAATTAACGAATGCACTGCCATTATCGAAAGATATAATGCATACTACGAGAGACGAAAACATTTCCTGTCGACGATCTGCCATCCTATGACGATGGTTCCTAGTTGGACTTTAGTTCTTTATTATTTTCTGTTTTTATTTTTTACTTTTAATGGGTGTTCAAAAAGTCTCTCCGTATTGCCGTATGATTGTTAGCCGCTCGTGCCGTATGCCGCAGTGAATATACCGAAATAAAACTCAGTGAAATACATTGAATATTCATTTTTACTTACATATTTTCGCATTAAACGTCGAAAGTGTGTCCCCCCCCCCCCCCCACGTTATTGAATATATAATTCAATCCGTCTAATCACGTTTCCAAACAAGCTGTAACATTTCTTCTGTAACAGAAGCAGTGAAAGTGGATATTGCAGTTTTCAATTCATCGATGCATTTTGTACTGCTTTTATAGACAGTTGCTTTCGCTGCACCCCAGAAGAAAAAGTCAGGTGGTGGTAGGTCAGGCGATCGTGGCGGCCAAAGTCCATGTGAAATTATGCGATCACCAGAAACATCGGCAAGCAGTGACATTGAAACGCGAGCTCTATGCGCGGTTGCACCATCTTGTTGAAAATAACTGTTCGGTAATTCACTTAAGACAAGTTCTCCTATGAATGGGTACAGAATATCCACTTTAAGGGAAGTAACCCAGGCAGGCGAACAGTCAAACTTTCACGCGCGGCGAACAAACTGCACCCGTGGTGGAAAATCATACAACACTGCGGAGAGACTCTTTGAACACCCCGTATAAGACACACAAACACGTGAAGTTAATTTAACTCTTTAAAGACGATGGTTGTTATCTGCAAGAAAAAAATAATTAATTCCAGTGACAATTTATAAAAATAACTGACATAAACATACAAATACACTGGCAGCAATTTTTGTTGTAAGCTCGCTAATTTAGGATGCTTCTACCTTGCGCAATAAACAGTGACAATAGTCGAAAACTTAAAAGAAATCAATTTCGTCACTTATCATCAGCTGCTTATACAGTTTACCGACCACCACTAGCAGTAGCGCCGAGGGGCCTGAAAGAGAAAGAACTGGCTACCCTTTTTTTTTTTTTTTTTTTTTTTTAAATCCAGCGAGACTTGGCCAACTGTTACCACAACGTTCGCTAAAGGAGACGAGCGCTGGAGCGCACGGCTAGCCACATGCTGTAACAGTAACCGACTTTCTCATTGCTGGATACTTGATTAAAACTGAAAGCTCCTAACGTGAAAATAAGAGCACCTGTAGCTTTCACATGAAAAGATCGTCCTGGATTTTAAAAATTAAATCTGTCGTCAGAGTTACAACTTACATTTGAATTATTCGTAATATTAGCTCCAGTTAAAAGAATATAGGTTGAATTTAGACACATTATTCAATTTATCAATTGAAGACACAAAGTCTGAAAATGAGTCCGTGGTCATATTTTTGGCGCTTTATTTTACAGGTCCGTCTTGATCACATAAATTTTTACATTTCACTATAGTGAAAGCGTTGTGAAATGGAAGAAGATATTAGGATTGCAGTAGGGAAGGAACAACCAACTACAGTTTACTGGGAGAATTTTAGGAAAGTGTGGTTCACGTTATAAAGGAGACTGCATATAGGAAACCGTTACGACCCATTCTTGCGTACTGCTCAAGTGTTTAGGATCTCCACCGGGTCGGGTTAATGGATGAGACAGAAGCAACTCGGAGCCGGGCTGCTAGGTTTGTGACCGATAGGTTTGAGCAACACCCAAGTGTTAACGGAGATGCCTCTGACCACAAACGGGAATCCCTGAAGAGAAAGCGGTGTTCTTTCCGTGTAACGCTATTGGGAAAATTTAGACAATCGGCATTTGAAGCTTACTGCAGAACTGTCTTACTGCCGCAAACGGACGTTTCAAACATTACAGGATTGTTTTTCCTACTCATCTGTATTAAATTACATTTTCTTTACAACTACAGATGGCTGCCATTTATCACATCAACTCGTAATTTTGTCTAAGTCGTCTTGTATCACTCAGTGACGACACCTGCTCGTACATCACAGCACCATCAACAAACAGCCACAGACGGCTGCTCACGCAGCCCGTCATGTCATTTCTATATAGAGAGAATACAGCAGAGTCTCGGTATTTCGAGTCTTGGAATTACGAGTTTCCTATATTTCCGAGCCTCGTAAAAAACGAAAAAAAGCTATTGTACAGTGTAGTGACCCCAGCTATGTTTCCCCCATCCGCTCATAGCACAAGCAAAAATTTTGTTGAAAGCGCTGTTTTGGATTTTTCATTGTCGGTACAGCACTCCGTTGATTCATTTTCTTTATTGATTTTTTTTGTTTGTACACCTAAAAACGAGTGTTATAACAAAGGAAAGGGAATTTGCGACTTTGAATGTTAATTTATAAAAACACTGAAACGACTTGAGAAAGGAAAAACAATAAAGAAACTTGCTCTCGACTACTGTGTGGGTGAGGTTACTATTGGTGAGTGGCGTGAGAACTGACGTAAATTGAAACAATTTTCCTGTAAGAAATACTATGAAGGATCTCTCAGAATGAGACATCACACCCCAGCACCCGTCAGATTAGTGATAAGAAGGCCCAGCGGACAACCCGTCAGAAACCGAAAACAGGTAGAAGGTGTACTGGAGTATGAAAAAAAAGCAAAATAGAAACAGCGAACGGTCCAAAAACAGAAGTGTAATATAGAGCAGGGGAGGGGGGGGGGGGTGCGGGAAGGAAAATGATGTGGTTAAGTAGTTAAATTGTTCGACTATCAATCACGCTAGCCGTATTCATGAATCCCTCATGTCAATTTTTTTACGCTCTTCGCTTTATTCAAATTTGTGTCTGTGTCGTGGTGTAAGTCCGCTTGCGACAGCGAGGTGTAAGGTAGGGACCTACAATGACAGTTGATTCTGCACAACTACTCTATTAGCAGCTGAAAGGAAGTGGCTTTCGAATGGGAACCGCAAGAGTTTGATGACAAGGCGACAAATCAACCGCATCCCCTACCGGGAAACAAGTCTGGTGTGTCATGAACGGGATTAGTAACAGTACATTTGTCATATGATAGGAATCCCCTACGACGCACCTAATTTGTACGACGGGTAAGGGAGTGAGATATGCCTCCTTGCTCGATATGGATGTTCGTATGACTGCGAATGTGGTCACTCCCAAGGAAATGATGAAAACACAATAGAGTGTCACATAACCTGCAACAAATGAACGCAACAGCTTCACAATCACACAGTTTCTCTGTGCTCTGACAAAACATGTGTTTTTAACGTTTTTGAAGTTGCGTTTCATTTTGGAAGTTTCGACTCTTGAATTCCTTTGTTGTAACACAGTTCACACCCGTTTACTTGTTGTTTTCATTTCTGTGGGACGTCTATATGGTACCTCGCCCGCTCTCGCTATTCATCATATTTACTTGCGACGGTAACGTATTCTTATCACGTGACTCATAACTTATAACCAATGTATAGTACGACAACTGTCAAGACTACAGAAAGAGAACAAACATTTCAATGACCAGACGGACAGTTAACGTTGTCGAAGAAGAAAATTAAATAAATAAAATAATACGAGGGGGTTTTGAACAAAGGGCCCCCGCTTGGTAGTCGAACAACATGACCACTGACCCACGAGACAGTTGTTACTGCGGGTCGTTCTTTATTGCACTTCTTGTTTTTAGACCGTACACTTTCTATTTTGCCTTTGTTCCCTCATTTTCATGCCTGATCTGCGTCCAGCTATTATCGGTCGATCCACTGGAAAAAACATAAAAATGAAGTAAATGAAGCAGGCGAAAAGGAATACAAACGTCTCAAAAATGAGATCGACAGGAAGAGCAAAATGGCTAAGCAGGGATGGCTAGAGAACAAATGTAAGGATGTAGAGGCATATATAACGAGGGGTAAGATAGATACTACCTACAGGAAAATTAAAGAGACCCTTGGACAAAAGAGAACCACCTGTATGAATATCAAGAGCTCAGATGGAAACCCAGTTCTAAGCAAAGAAGGGAAAGAAGAAAGGTGGAAGGAGTATATAGAGGGTCTATACAAAGGCGATGTACTTGAGGGCAATATTATGGAAATGGAAGAGGATGTAGATGAAGATGAAATGGGAGATATGATACTGCGTGGAGAGTTTGACAGAGCACTGAAAGACCTAAGTCGAAACAAGGCCCAGGCAGAAGACCAAATTCCATCAGAACTAATGATAGCCTTGGGAGAGCCAGCCCTGACGAAACTGTAGCATCTGGTGAGCAAGATGTATGAGACAGGCAAAATACCCTCAGACTTCAAGAAGAATATAGTAATTCCAATCCCAAAGAAAGCAGACGTTCACAGGTGCGAAAATTGCCGAACTATCAGTGTAATAAGTCACGGCTTCAAAATACTAACACGAATTCTTTACAGACGAATGGAAAAACTGGTAGAAGCCGACCTCGGGGAAGATCAGTTTGGATCCCGTAGAAATGTTGGAACACGTGAGGCAATACGGACCGTACGCCTTATCTTAGAAGATAGATTACAATAAGGCCAACCTACATTTCCAGCATTTGTAATCTTTGAGAAAGCTTTTGACAGTATTGATTGGAATACATTCTGACAAATTCTGAATGTAGCAGGGGTCAAATACAGGGAGCAAAAGTCTATTTACAATTGGTACAGAAACCAGATGGCAGTTATAAGAGTCGAGGGGCATGAAAGGGAAGCAGTGGTGGGGAAGGGAGTGAGACAGGGTTGTAGCCTATACCCGATGTTATTCAGTCTGTATATTGAGCAAGCAGTAAAGGAAACAAAAGAAAAATTCGGAGTAGGTATTAAAATCCGTGGAGAAGAAATAAAAACTTTCAGGTTCGCCGATGGCATTGTAATTCTGTCAGAGACAGCAAAGGACCTGGGAGAGCAGTTGAACACAATGGGCAGTGTCTTGAAAGGAGGATATAAGGTGAATATCAACAAAAGCAAATCGAGGATAACAGAATGTAGTCGAATGAAATAAGGTGATGCTTAGGGAATTAGATTAGGAAATGAGACACGTAAAATAGTAGATGAGTTTTGCTATTTGGGGAGCAAAATAACTGATGATGGTCGAAGTAGGGAGGATATTAATGTGGACTGACAAAAGCAAGGAAAGCGTTTCTGAAGAAGAGAAATTTGTTAACATCGAGTATAGATTTAAGTGTCAGGAACTCTTTTCTGAAAGTATTTGTATGGGGCGTAGTGATGTGTGGAAGTGAAACATGGACGATAAATAGTTTAGACAAGAAGAGAATAAGAGCTTTAGAAATTTGGTGCTACAGAAGAATGCTGAAGATTAGAAGGGTATCATGTAACTAATGAGGAGGTATTGAATAGAATTGGGGAGAAGAGGAATTTATGACACAACTTCACTAGAAGAAGGGATCGGTTGGTAGGGCATATTCTGAGACATCAAGGGATCACAATTTAGTATTGGAGGGCAGCGTGGAGGGTAAAAGTCGTAGAGGCAGACCAAGAGATGAATATACTATGCAGATTCAGAAGGTTGTAGGTTGGAGTGGGCGCTTTGAGATGAAGAAGCTTGCACAGGATAGAGTAGCATGGAGAGCTGCATCAAACCAGTCTCTGGACTGAAGACCACAACAACAACAATCCACTGGGCCATCTTACAACTAAACCTGATACGGCTGCGAAGGGTACTTTCCCTTGTTAGTCACGGATTACGGAGGAACGGTGCAACAGCACAGAGCGGGGCTTCGTGCCGGGCAGCCGTCGCACTGCCACTCCGGGTAGATGCAACCACAACGGAGAGGTATCTGTTGAGAGGTCAGACAACGTGTGGTTCCTGAAGAGGGGTAGCAGCCTTTTCAATAGTTGCAGGGGCAACAGTCTGGATGATTAACTGATCTGGCCTTATAACATCAGCCAAAACGGCCTTGCTGTGCTGGTACTTCGAATGGCTGAAAGCAAGAAGAAACTACAGCCGTAATTTTTCTCGAAGGCATGCAGCTCTACTGTATGGTTAAATGATGATGGCATCCTCTAGAGTAAAATATTCCGGAGGTAAAAAATGGTTCAAATGGTTCTGAGCATTATGGGAATTAACATCTGAGGCCATCAGGTCCCTAGAACTTAGAACTACTTAAACCTAACTAACGTAAGGACATCACACACATCCACGCCCGAGGCAGGATTCGAACCTGCGACCGTAGCGGTCGCACGGTTCCAGACTGAAGCGCCTAGAACCGCTCGGCCACATTGGCCGGCCCATGAGGTAAAATAGTCCCTCATTCGGATCTTCTGGTGGCGCTGCAGCCGGCGTGCTCGCTTCACTGCGCAGACGGCAGAAGCGCAAGCCGACCATTCGCAGTCTTTCTCAACGGTGTTAGAGTAACTACTTGGAGAAAAAATTGATTCCAGCGCATACCATAGCTTTACTCATCAGTTTCTTGATGAGCTGCTATCATTTCGGTAGTAGCCATAGTTACTGTGATATTTGAAAATTAAGTAACCTACTGCAAGAATTTCGGAAATTTTGAATTGAAAAATTGGGGTCGCTATGAATTTGCGTTTGGTGTATGTTAGGTCATATGTTTCTGCGCATGAAATGTAACTTCATACTGAATTATTCTTAAAAATTAGAAGGATAACGCTGTTGTTGTTGTTATTGTCGTGGTCTTCAGTCCAAAGACTGGTTTGATGCAGCTTTACATGGTACTCTGTCCTGTGCAAGCCTCCTCATCTTCGAGTAACTACTGCAGCCTACATCCTTCTCAATCTGCTTACTGTATTCATCTCTTGGCCTCCCTCCACAGTTTTTATGCCTCATGCTTCCCTCCAGTACCAAATAAGTGATCCCTTGATGCCTCAGAATGTATCCTACCAACCGATCCCTTCTTCTAGTCAGGTTGTGCCACAGATTTCTCTTCTCCCCAATTCTGTTCAGTACCTCCTCATTAGTTACGTGATCTACCTATCTAACCTTCAGCATTCTTCTGTAGCACCATATTTCGAAAGCTTTTATTCTCTTCTTGTCGAAACTATTTATCGTCCATGTTTCACTTCCATACGTGGCTACACTTCCTGACACTTAAACATCTACTCGATATTAACAAATTTCTCAGAAACGTTTTCTTCAGAAACGCTTTTCTTGCCATTGCTAGTCTACATTTTATATTCTCCTTACTTTAACGATCGTCAGTTATTTTTCTTCCCAAGCCGCAAAACTCATCTACTACTTTAAGTATCTCGTTTCCTAATCTAATTCCCTCAGCATCACCTGATTTAATTCGACTACATTCCATTATCCTTGTTTTGCTACTGTTGTATTCGTCTTATATCCTCATTTCAAGACACTGGCCTTTTCCTACTATCGAATTCCAGTCCCACATGACTATTAAATTTCGTCTCCCTTAACCACCTGAATAATATTTTTTTCTCCTCGTCTGCGGAGCTAGTTGGCATACAAATATGTATTACTGTGGTTGATGCGGGCTTCGTGCCTATCCTGGCTACAATAAAGTGTTCACTATGCTGTTCTGCTGTTCATTGTAGCTTATCCGCGTTCCTATTTTTTTTTATTCATTACTAAACCTACTCCTGCAGTATTCGTTTTTGATTTTGTGTTTATAATCTTGTATTCACCGGACCAGAAGTCCTGTTCCTCCTGTCACCGAACTTCACTAATTCCCAGTGTATCTAACTTTAACCTAATTATTTCCCTTTTTAGATTTTCTGACCTACCTGCCCGATTAAGAGATCTGATTTTCCATGCTCCGTTCCGTAGACCGCCAGTTTTGTTTCTCCTGATAACGACGTTCTCCTGGATACTCCGCGCCCGAAGGGGACTATTTTACCTCCGGAATATTTTACTCTAGAGGGTGCCATCATCATTTAACCATACTGTAGAGCTGCATGCCCTCGGGAAAAATTACGGCTGTAGTTTCTTCTTGCTTTCAGCTGTTCGCAGTACCAGCACAGCAAGGCCGTTTTGGCTGATGTTATAAGGCCAGGTCAGCTAATCATCCAGACTGTTGCCCTGACAACTATTGAATAGGCTGCTGCCCCTCTTCAGGAACCACACGTTGTCTGACCTCTCAACAGATATACATCAGTTGTGGTTGCACTTACGGTACTGCTATCTGTATCGCTGAGGCACGCAAGCCTCCCCACTAACGGCAAAGTCGATGGTTCATGGGAGAGGAGGATATCGCTATCACCAAACTCGAGAAGACTGATCGTATGTAAAATGCTTCGTCCCGAACTCGTGCGTCAACGATAAAGCCCGAATGATATATTCGTAACATTCCTCATATGACATAAAAGGTTTGAGAGTCGAAACAATATTTTGGCAAATGATAGTACGCAAAGAGGAGACTATTTTTTCATATGATTAACAGGCAAAACTTCCATATCTACCCAATATTTAAGTTACTACAGATTTGTCCAATGACGTCATTTTAAGGTCCATAGATTAGCTGATGAAACGAGAGATGTTACAGGTTCCTAGAAATCAGAAGCAGTGTTCCAGACATTGCTCTAACATTCAAAATAAGATTCACAAATGTTGTGAGTGTTGTGGAGTCAACTGTTACAGTGCTGTAGGGTTGCCACCAGCCACCTACATGCGAACGCATTTTTCTAAATACTGATTTCCAAACTGCAGTCAGTGGTGTTGAGAGAAAACACATTCGTCTAAAACTCTGGTACAGTGTTTTATAGTTATAAAAATTTTCATTCTGTTGTAATGTAAGCTGTTGCATATCCTTAGCGGAAATTCGTTATAATCAATGTTGGGTGATGTGGAAAAGAAAGGGAAGGTGGTATATCTTATTCTTCTTGTGAATTTTGCTTGATGCAGGAAGGGGAGCTTAACATGCTGCCAGACTTTCCACTACATACATCGGTTTTGTATTCATTGGAGATCATATGGGTATTGCTGAGGCATTTTATCAAGTATTACAGTCAAGGAGTTTTAGTTTCAAGGAATGAATATTTCAACAAAGCTTTTCCGTACCACAACGATTAACAGAATGTGCTTTTGGAATAATGAGCGCTAAGTCGAGCATATTTTGGGAGCCAATTGGAACTTCACTAGAATTTGCTGACGACACTGTTGAATATACATGTTATCCACAGCACTGTCATTGACCTACCAGGGTTCCTGAGTGTTGATGAGCAACATACAATAGACGTCAAGCGTTCTACACAAGGCACGTATCAGACGGGACGAAACTTTAACAGACGTTCAAACGAAGCTGTCCAAATGAGATAGTTTTGAAAACATTTGCTCACACAATGAACGCAATTTTCAGTTATTCTACTTCAGATTTATTATCGCCTCTCGTTTTAAGACAACGAAAGATATAAGAGGTGTTCTGAACTTAAAAGTCTGTAATTCTGTTGCTACTTCGTCACATAACTTGTCTAAAATAATCAGTATGCGATAATAGTTGTTTCGCTGGTCTCATAAAGGACGCGAAGTAAAAACAGTTGCTATCGAAGCTTCTACTGACACTACTTTCTCAGCAGTACAACAAAAGAAACCCAAGTGCCCACACTTCTACCCGCAGCGTCAGTCGAATGGTGCCGGTATTACCCCACTGCAGCCCGAGTCACTCGATCGCGCTGGTCTCGGAGCTCTCATATCGCTGCTCTGCTCACCTCATCTCACTGGTTTGATGGTGCCGCGCCACTCCACTGTAACCGCAGTCATAAATGAAACACTATACAGAAATCGAAGATTGAAAAAACAAGTGAGATATTATCGATGTTGCTTATCCTTTACAGCATCGCTTTGTATCTTTTTCCCGCATAATTTCGATAATCCAAGTTTTCAGTGATTCGAAATGGTCACGCTCCGTTTCACCTGGAACTATCGAAACTCTACTGTCATAGCGGTCCTGCCACACTTCCCTGGGCACTCCTGACAATACAACGGTGAACAGTCGCCGTCGAGGTCAACGTTCCATCTCCCGTAATGCTGCCAAGTCTCAGCTGCACTAACAGGAAGACTATATTTCTATAGTTGATCATGAGAAAACAAGGCCCATACAGAGGCACGAGAACTCATGTTTCCCTCGCTCGGTATGTAAATAGAACAGGATACCACTGTTGTGAAACTGTGTTTCTCCTGGCGTATAAGCGTTCAAAGAATTTACTTACAGCAGCCGGGTGACGTCTTTGACAATCGCCGGTAATTGGACTGGTGCACACCCCGTCATTTTCGAGGCACAATTTCAAAGAGAGAGCACTGTGCAAGGATATTTAAATCATCAGTATGCGAGGCTGCGCTGACCAGTAGCCATGATATGGCTTATGCAGAAAGATAACATGCACACTGTAAGCAGCTGAAGGCACCACACAGACGAAAATGACTGACGTCAGGAATTATCAACAGTGCATATTAATTGCTGACAGGTGAGCCAGTAACATTAACCCTGGTTTTTGACTAGCGAGAGAGTAAGATTCCAATCAGAATTTAAGGGAAAACTTCCGTCACTTGCTAAGTTAATCCCAACTGCTTTTTAAATAAAGTTATCCCTATAGTTGGAAGTGCATGCCAGAATCTCTGTGTCATAGTATGATGTATGAGAAACAAAGATTCTGGTGAGCTCTTCCAGCTATTGGGATAGTGTTTTCAAGGAAACGCCCGACGCCCTCGTATATTTACTTAGGTGACTGCAGCAGCTCGCGTGACATGGAATCATCAAGTCGTTGGAAGTCCCCTGCAAAAATATTGAGCCATGCTGCCTATATAGCAGTCCATAATTGCGAAGTCTTGCCAGTGCAGGATTCTGTGCACAAAATAACCGCTTTGATTATGTCCTATAAATGTTCAATGGGATTCCTGTTGGGTGATCTGTGTGGCCAAATCATTCTCTCAATTGTCCAGTCTGTTCTTCAAACCAATCGCGAATGATTGTGGGCTCATGACATGGCGCATTGTCATCCATAAAATTTCCATGGTTTTTTGGGAACATGAAGTCCATGAACGGCAGCTAATGTTCTCCAAGTAGCCGAACAGGATCATTTTCGGTCAATGATCGACGTAAACACTGTCCACGCCATTAAGGAGCCACCACCAGCCTACACAGAGCCTAGTTGACAACTTGGGTCCACAGCTTCGTGGGCCTACACCACATTCGAAACCTACCATCAGCTCTTATCAATTGAAATAGGGATTCATCTGACAAGGCCATGGTTTTTCAGTCGTCTAGGGTCCAACCGATATGGTCAAAAGCCCAGGATAGGCGCTGCAAGCTAAGTCGCCTGCTGCCATAGCCAATTAACGCCAAATTTCCTCACTTTGTCCTAACCAATACTTTCGTTTGTCGTAAGTCCCACACTGATTTCTGCAGTTATTTCACACAAAGTTGCTAGTCTGTTAGCACTGACAACTCTACACAAACGCCACTGCTCTCGGTCGTTAAGTGAAGGGCGTCGGCCACTGCGTTGTCTGCGGTGAGAGATAATGCCTGGAACTCGACATTCTCAGCACACTCGTGACGCTGTGGATCTCGGAATATTGAATTTTCTAACGACTTCCGAAATGGAGCGTCTTATGCGTCTAGCACCAACTACCATTCCGCGTTAAAAGTCTGTTAATTCACATAGTGCAGTCACAAACACGTCAGAAACCTTTCCACATGTATTACCTGTGTACAAATGACGGCTCCGCTTCAGCATTACCCTTTCATACCTTGTTGTTGTGGTTTTCAGTCCTGAGACTGGTTTGATGCAGCTCTCCATGCTACTCTATCCTGTGCAAGCTTCTTCATCTCCCGGTACCTACTGCAGCCTACATCCTTCTGAATCTGCTTAGTGTATTCATCTCTTGGTCTCCCTCTACGATTTTTACCCGCCACGCTGCCCTCCAGTACTAAGTTGGTGATCCCTTGATGCCTCAGAACATGTCCTACCAACCGATCCCTTCTTCTAGTCAAGTTGTGCCACAAACTTCTCTTCTCCCCAATCCTATTCAATACCTCCTCGTTAGTTACGTGATCTACCCACCTTATCTTCAGCATTCTCTTACACTAAACATACAAATTATAATAAACACACAAATGGTATCAGATAACTGTCATATTAACTATTACAAATACACAAATATCAGTAAACCTATAATATTTATGGGTGTCAGTGCAGGCCACAACAAACAAGTAAAATAATATTCAGCAAATAGGTCGGTACCAATTATTTGGGATTAGGAAAGGAAAACACACAAAACACACTCACTCATCTCTCATCCACATTAACTACTACTGTGTAATTGAATAGTGTTAACTGTGTAAATGCAATTCTGTCCTAAATTTTATGTTCAACTTGTGTATCAAGTAGTAGTGGCAGCAATGTATAACAGTCAATAATAGTTAGTCAACATCGTAGTCATCATGTCAAGACCAATGTTTGCCAAGCCAGATCAAAATGTACGATTGCTGAACAACTGTCAGTGTGCCAAGATATGCAAATACTTCCTCTCTCCAAAAAAAAAAAATATACTACTTAGTGATTTAACAAAGTATGTGTGTAGACAATCTTCTTTCTACTTGAGTGTTCTAGTCTGCTATCTTCATCCTCCTCGTTCCATATAAACCAACAAAAAAATGCTCCTCACTTACTTCACCTCTTATCCACCAAAACTCCAATAATCATCATCATCACATGATCTTAATACTTCAATAATACCTCTTACGTCGATACATATAAACCTTATCATCAATACCATTTACCTTACCTCTTGTCTACCAAAACTTCAATAATCATCAACTTCACACAATCTCAATACCTCAATAATACCTCTTCAATACGTCGATACATATAAACCTTATCACCAATATCATTTCACTTCCATAACAACTCTTTCCTCTAGTCAGTCTCCTCGAACAAGTACAGACAAAATCCTAGTGCAAACTTCAGTTCATCATCCCATACAATCCGAAGACACAATGACCACACACAACCTCTGTGTAGTCCACCTGAGCCAAATCTTCTACTCATTATGAATTATAAAATACATTTTGGTTACCTTTTCCATCACTAAATAAAAGAAATGCATACATGACCTCTAACAGCCTTCAGTTTGAATAACTTTCAGTAAGTAGGTGCGAGTACGTAGTATGAAAGATCACATAAGACTTTAAGTGAATAAATCGTAATATTTCACAGTGTGTACACCACTCAAGAGTCATGGCAAAACCGAAGCAAACATGTGGAGTATTTCTTGTGTCAAGTGTCACTTACTATTTCAATTGCTCACGAAGAATGCAGTGTAATAACTGTCAATGCTCTAAACCTAGTGTTGGTATGTCATGTCGTTAGCTTCCTTTCTATTAGCATAAATATATACAGCTTCCATAAAACCTCCAGCTCATGTGACTTCAATGAAGTTTCTTGTACCAACGTCGTTCGTAGAATTATAGCAGTTCATTCTCTTATCTTAAAATATAAGGTTCTGAGCGTAAGCAAAACATGCACTAGCGAGTAAATATACCAGTAGAGAACAGAATGTTAACAAGTGGTTGTAGCACAATCCCTATAACGAGGCTCTGCCAAGAGAACAATTTATAATTAATACCATAGTGTGATCCTAACTCCATGTTTGTACACCACATATCAGCATTTCTATATACCAAATTAAAGAGTAGTTATGACAACAAAACAGAAATGTATAAATGTGCAATCCATACGCAAAGCAGCAAATATATATCTTACATAATAAACAGGTCATTAGCATCATATCAGCATAAGCAAATAAATGTTCATATGTAATCTTAATAAGTAAACATAAAGGCGCAAGCAGATAAATCACAAGATATAACTTACATAAATAACCATATCAGTACAACTAATCACGTGACAATTATAATTTAAATAAATAAGCACAGCAGGCACATAATTAAAAAAAAATGTGACATCAGTGAAAAAGCAGTGCAGCCAAGCGATGCATAATATACCTAAGTAACAACCCTGTTCATTAATCATCATTGTCAAAATCACATAACACAAAGTATAAATCACGTAATCGCGAGCAAAAAATTATGTCTAGAGTACGTACCAAAGTGGAAATATGTTACCTGAAAAATAAACTCAATTAATAGTTACCTTTTTAGTTTATTAGTTTCTTCTTCGAAATTACATTCTTCCTGGAAATTTCTCGATAGGAAGTCCTCTTAACGTCGGACACACACAGAATTTTCCTGAAGGTCTTAAATATTTTATACAACCGTATCCTGAAAAATACTGAACGTTAATAACATAATTTATCAAGTCACTATAGCTTTATACTGAATTTAATCAGAGAAATTAAACTGTGTATTTGTTTACGGCTGTCAGTGCATTCGCACTGAGCGCTCGATCAGCTGTAGGTACGCGTGACGTAGGAAGTAATTGTTTGCGGTCAACGACTGCCTTGTGCGCCGCGCAGACTTGACTGTTGCTTTGAGTATGTGCCGCCGCCAGAACACGGCGCGGTATCCTTGCATTCTCTGCATGTTTACGTATAACTGTTGGTTTCTCGAAAGTATGTCATTCCACAAAAATTTTAACGTTCGATATGTGATGTATTCCTTTAGAGCGTCGAGATTTAAGAGTTTCTACTTCGATAGTGTTATCATGAATGATTTTGCGAACCCTATATGGACCGTTATAAAGCAGAAAAAATTTGCGACACAAGCCTTTTCCTTTGTGAGACAAACGGTGAGACTTAATTAACACCTTTTGACCAGCTGACAAGATTTTTAAACGACCAGGACGTTTAGCTGATTTCTCTCTTCTAGCAGCCGCAGATGCAATATTTTGTAGAGCGAGATGGACAACTTCAGAATGCCGCAGTTTCCGTGTAGGCGGAAAAGGAACGATTTCAGAAATGCGATTTGTCGGTGCTTTATTTTTTAATATCAATATCGGCGGTAAAGAAGTTGAATCATTAGGGAGTTCATTCAGAATGTTTTGAAAAATATGAAGATACTGATCCCAAGTTCTGTGATTCTGATGACAATAAAGTCGACACAATTTATTGATTTCCTTCATCCATCTCTCTGAAGCGTTAGATTGAGGGTGAAAAAGTGAAATGAAAATTGGTTTAATCTTACGACGCCGTAGAGTACGAAGCCAAATTTTAGAGCGAAACTGTGATCCATTATCTGATATAACCTTATCAACATGACCCACTTCTTTAAGAAAATGTTTGATGAATGCGTTAGATACTGAACAAGCTGTTGGTTTGCGTAAAGGTGTAAAACACACATATTTAGATGTCAATTCCACTGCTACTAAAATATACGCAAAACCATTAGTAGGACGAACCACTGGACCGAACAAATCGACTGCAGCCATGTCCTTTAATTTCGCTGGAATGATAGGAAACAATGGTGCTCTGTGAGAAATAGTTGGCGGCTTAGCCTTTTGACATAATTTGCATTTGGCAAGAACAGATCGAATACGTTTTTCCATATTACTGAAGTAGCAATTTTCTCGTAATTTATGAAAACATTTTCTGGGACCAAAGTGTACGCAACTGAAATGTGTGTACCAAATCAATTTATTAACCCACTCATCAGGAATACAAACTAACCAAACAGAGTTGTCGACCAATTTTCGTTTAAAAAGAATATCATTGTGAACTAAATAATACTGTCTGATCGCTACGCTTTCCTTTCTCCTCCACTTCTCCTTAATGTCCTTCCAGATTGGATCCTTATTTTGCTCCTTAGCGATGTCCTTGAGCGAAGACGAAATAAAATTCTCAATCGCAACACCTTGAATATACATCAAACAATAATTGTTTTCTTTGCAGTCCTCTTCAGCACTTTGTTTCAAACCCATAGGTGCCCGTGATAAAGCATCAGCAATAATATTTGAAGAACCCTGTATGTAAACAATACTAAAGTCAATTTCCTGTAGATACAGCGCCCATCGTGACAATCTTCCATGTGTTAATTTTGCTGACATAAGAAATTCCAGAGCTCGATGATCGATGTAAACTTTAGTATGTCTGCCATACAAAAAGACGCGAAATTTTGTGAAAGCCCAAACAACAGCCAAAGCTTCAAGTTCCGTGATCGAATAATTCTTTTCTCATTTAGAGAGAACACGACTTCCAAATGCAATAGTCTTCTGTACTACAACGCCGTCTTCTTCTATCTCTTGAAATAAGTGTGCACCTAGGCCTTTGTATGATGAGTCCATCGCCAAACAAAAATCTTTAGATAAATCCGGGTGTGAAAGAAGTGGAGCAGCAACTAAAGCATCACGAAGTTGTTCAAATTCTGATTGAGCTTCCTCATCCCAACACCAATTAGATTTCTTTCCAGATAGTTCACATACACGAGGTGTGGCCAAATCGTCCAATCTAACAAAGCGTCTAAGAAAATTACAGACACCAAGGAAACTACGAACATCACGTTTTGTAGTAGAACAGCATAATTACGAATAGCTTCTAGTTTTTCTGGATCAGGAAGAATCCCTTCTGTACAAATAATATGGCCAAGAAATTTCACCTGAGAACGACCAAATTCAGATTTTTTCAAGTTCACTGTAATGCCAACTCTTGCAAAAATACATAATAATGAATCCAAAATTTTGTTGTGCTCACTCCAAGAACGTTTAGCAATAAGAATATCGTCAACATATGAAGTAATATTGTCACGAAGATAAACAGGTAAAATTTCGTTTAAACTACGAATGAATGTTGCAGAAGATACAGTAAGTCCAAACGGTAATTTCCGAAGTCACTTTTGGGTAAAATAGTCATATCCGGTTATTTTTTTCACGCTCTCTAAATAGATTGATAGTCGAAGAGTTGTTTTGATAGATGCAAAGAATAGTGAAAGAGTAGGCAGCAGTGCAGAAAACTAAAAGGGAAATAGCACTACTACAGCTCGGGGCCCTGTGCACGCTGCGGCACATATTCACTTAGCGTAGTGAATCCCCTGAGGACACTAATTATTCGCGTCATTTCGCGGATCAATTTCTACTATTTGCACTTGTCTCTCTGAATTTCTGTCACGTGGAGGATGCCAATTAGGTCCTTCCTGTCTGTTGGATGCAAATTCTTGGTTGTGTCTGTTATTAAAATTTCTGTTTTCCTGGGTATCTGCACGACTACTTCTTGTGTAATTTCGACTGTCACTTCTGAAATTATTGTTATATCTACTACCCTGGTTATTTCTGTAGTAAGAATTTCTATTATTATATGCATAATTTCTGTCTTGATGATACCGATTACTGTTTCCATATGATTGATCATTCCGGTAGGAGTTTCCGTTATTATAACTGTCTGTGTAATTTCTGTTAGAACGTCTGTTATTGTCATAAGCCTGATATCTATTGTCCTGTCTGTTACGTCTGTCAATTTCAAAATTACCGCTATAACGTCCGTTCCGATTGTAAGTAGGCTGTTTAGATTTTTATATTGGTAATGCCACGTAGCACTCTGTATGAAAATCACTGGCTGTGCTGTGTGCAGTATGTGGCTAGTTTGCATTGTTGTCTGTCATTGTAGTGTTAGGCAGCGGCAGCTGGATGTGAACAGCGCGTAGCGTTGCGCAGTTGGAGGTGAGCCGCCAGCAGTGGTGGATGTGGGGAAAGAGATGGCGAAGTTTTGTAATTTGTCATGAACTGATATACTGTATATATTATGACTATTAAGGTAAATACATTGTTTGTTCTCTATTAATAGCTTTCATTTGCTAACTATCCCTATCAGTAGTTAGTGCCTTCCGTAGTTTGAATCTTTTATTTAACTGGCAGTAGTGGCGCTCGCTGTATTGCAGTAGTTCGAGTAACGAAGATTTTTGTGAGGTAAGTGATTTCTGAAAGGTATAGTTTAATGTTAGTCAGGGCCATTCTTTTGCAGGGATCTTTGATAGTCAGATTGCGTTGCGCTAAAAACATTGTGTGTCAATTTAAGCAGAGTTGTATAAATTGGTTTTAAGGGGATGTTTCATATGTCGACCCTTAGCCTAGGATACCTCACTGGAATCTTCTGAATTTTTCTTGTAGTTTGTGTATTTAGTGTAGCTTTTGTTTATTGCTAGCGCGTAATTATAGAGAGAATTTCCTTGGTAGTTGTGGTTTTTCATTGTTGTACTGTAAAACAGTTGTGGCATGCATGTAGGTTTGCACCAAGTATTTCGCAGCTGCGCATGTAATTAACTACATATTATTTTCAGTGCTATGTTAATGTGTTCTCTTATTTTTGCTATTCAAATTGTGCTTTTTTGTGTTATCGTGTGAAATATTGTGACAATAATGGCGTGTGAAAAACGTAACACTCGGCTCCAAAGTAAACTGAGAAATAATAGTGACGACGAGCGTAGCTTATCAGCACCACTGGGTAGTGAATTAACAGACATTCGAAGTAGTAATTTGGTAACTGTGCATAGGGATATGGAGCGGGCGGCAAATAATGGTGTAGACAGTCAAACAGGTAGTGAACAGGGAACCATTATCGATCGATCGGTCGGCAACAGCTCGCCTCAGGAATCCGAAATGACAGAACACAATATTGCAAATACTGTAGACTTAGGTTTTGGGTCCCCACCGGTTTCTCAAATGAGTCAAGACACATTTTCTGCTTGTCAAAATGTGAATGCTGCCGGTGAAAACGCACTGCCAAAAAGCATAGAGAAACAGATTCCAGACACTAATACATTATTATTGCAATTAATGCAAAAAATGGAACAAAATCAGAAACAAACACAGCAACAGACACAATGGGACAAAATCTTCAAAAGTTAGACACAATGGAACAACACCAGAGACAAACACAGCAACAGTTGGACACAGTGGAACAAAATCTTAAAAAGTTAGACACAATGGAACAAAATCTTCAAAAGTTAGACACCACACTTGAACAAACACGTGAAGATTGAACTACTGAGTTACATAACATCGAATCGAAATGTCAAAAAGTCTGTAATGACGTAAAAACACAAATTTGTGAGCATTTCCAACCTATTTTTTCGCGGCATGAAAATGCATTACAGAATCACGAAGCAGCCATAAAAGAACTGCAAACTATTGTTCATGAAAATCATGAGACCTTGCAAGCTAAAATTGACTTAGTTGCATCTACCGATTCAGTTACGCAACTTGCAAAAACTCAGGAAAATTTAAAGGACGCAGTAGATACCCTGAAAATTGGTTCAGAAAGACACATGGAGGAAATAAGTACATTAGCGGAGAAAGTAGCCGAACTTTCTGATCAGGTCACTAACTTATCTACAAAGGTAGATGATGATCTGAATGACACAAGACCCGTAGCCTTCACTGACACAGAAGAGTATGAACAAATAAGAAAATTCAAACAATATCAAAATCAAATTAATACACAGTACAAAAGAGAAATCCGGGAAGTACAAGATCAGTTGACGCAGGTGATACAAGAATTACATATTTCAGAGGACACTCGCGCTGCAACACGGGAAGAGGAACTTAGAAATACGGAAAAGCCACAAAATAATAACACAGGGCATTTCGGTAATTATGAAAGGAATTGGCAAGGTGGACGGAATTTTGAGATGGAACCGCCAACACGACGTAACAATGACCGATATGCTTCTCGCCGACACGATGACTTTGACTACAAGCTGTTCATTACTACATGTAGATTCAAAACATTTAAGAATTCTGCCAACAACATTCATCCACAAGCATGGCTCCATCAATTCTCTCATTGTTTTCCTCCCAACTGGTCATTGGAGCACAAGTTAGAATTTATGTGTGGCTACTTAGAGAATGAACCAGCTGTAAGAATGCGATCGGTCATTCACGATTGCCACAGTGAAGGAGAATTTTACCATGCCTTCCTCTCAGCATATTGGTCACAAGCTACACAAGACCGAGTAAAACATAGCATCATGATGATGAAACACTTTGAACAATCTGAATTTTCCAGTCTTGTCAAATATTTTGAAGACATATTGCACAAGAATCAGTACCTGTCAAACCCATACAGCCCCTCAGAACTCATCCGCATTTGCTTAATCAAACTGCCTGAACATTTACGGCATATTATTTTGGCAGGACATTGCAAAGACGACATTGAAGCTTTTCAGGGACTCTTACAAGAATTAGAAATTGACACAGACAGTCGCAGGATGCGAAAACAGGAAAACAATCACTACAGGTCACATCCGTCACAATTCCGTGACGACAGAAACAATAAATGGCCACGACAAGCCTATTCTTACAACGTAAATCATGACCAAAACAGACACCACCCATATGACAACCACTGGCAGAGTAATAGTTACAGGGAAAGATCAACTTTCCGCGGTAATGACTATCACAGAGACAATAAGAGAAACAGACAGTATGGGAACCAAAACAATTAATATCAAGGGAGACAGAATAACTTTAGACGCAACGGTCCAGCGCGCAGTTACGACTCAGGGAGAAATTCTCCACCATGTGACCGACACGAAAGAAACTGTGTAAACTACCGACAAAACGACAGACCTGAATTCCATCAGAACTGGCGAGCTTTAAACAGAGCTGGGCCCTCTCGGCAAGGCGAATTTGTGGAAGTTAGGCCTCCTAATCCCAGTAACGGCGCGCGCCAACAAAGAAACAGACAATGACTCGCACCGCAGGCAGCCACCTGCGACCGCTGGCTCAGGGAAAAATAACACTGACGCTAACCTTGAGCAAAATTCCTGTATTCTTTACGGACGAATACCGCATGATAATTGCATTCAAGTTGAAACTCGTGTACTGAGAAGAGTAAAGGTTTACACCACATTTCACATGTAAAACCATTTATTGACAGATAATCTGCTTTTTAACTTTGTCTTTGCCATAAAACGTTTCACTTCACGTTACTAGTATGCTTTAGAAACTGTTACCATGCAACAATGTTTTAAGTTAAATATCCAGTCAAGAATCAAGAGAACTTATTCAAACAGAAATTACGAATGCATTGTTATTGCGAACAGACGACACAGTGTTATTGTGTGTATATATTCTTGCTTGTTAGTTGCACGATTACGTAACGACTATAAGGCTCACATACTTAGAACATTTACCAGTACTGCTAATGAGATTTTAATGCAACATTTTGGTTTACTTGAAAATACATTCTGGATTTAAGGTACTTTCTGTGAGATACCAGATGAGACAATGGTTAGTTTATGTGACAGCTACACGATTTTATCATGATGCTACTAATGAGTGACACAATTTATATTATTGCTTTTGCGGTGTTTCTGTTTCGTATCTGCACGGTTTTTCTGAATTCTTCTGGAAAGTAAAACATGTTTAATAGTAACTTTTGTGGTATAGCTACAATGAGACAGCCTTTTCCATAGCACAACAATACGTTACAGCACAGTAATTTCTTCATCATAACAATAAGAGTAATAACTAAGAAATCTACACCCAAAGCATTTCACTTTTGTTTATCATGAGGTAAGTACATTGACTTCTGCAGAACGTAGCTTTCGGAGGACAATAACTACGAGACTTCCACAGAGATGATCTTACAGCAAGACGCACATTTAGCGCTACAGGACATGTATTTGAGTGATTAATTCTGTACTTAAAGATTTTTGAATTACAAAGAAAGGTTTTCCGTAATACATTTCATTCCATTGCTGTAATCTGTAACACCTGAGGGTATAATTACATTAATCCTCAGGGGGGTACACGCTTCCTTTGTGTACCATGTGTTTGGCAAACACAAGGAACCCTAGCTAATATGGTATTTGCTTATACAACTTTACACATCGGTACCATATTTCTCTAAAACATAAATTACACAGCTATCTGATCATTTAACTGAGAGATAAACATGTTTTTTTACTACGTCAGTGACAGATGTTTACGTGATTACACCGTTGGGTAACTTCACATTTACGAAATTGTATTTTGTCTGTACTTTGTGAACTGTTCATATTTCTTCGGACCCATTGTGATACTATGAGAGCTTTGAATGATGTATTTGGTATGAGATCATGATTTTTAAAGTACGTTTGAGGCAGATGACACTATTGAAATGAGCAGAGAATATTTTTTATGGTTTGAAATTATTGCAGAAAGCTACGACTTTTTTGAGATTTGACTGAGGTGTTATGATGTTATTTTCACGACGGCGATGTGTATTATGCTGTTGAGGTATGTTTATGTCAATAAGATGATGCTACCACATATGAGGAATGTGATTACGTGTTTATATGTATATGAATAATGAATAGAAGTTAGGGACTCTTGACTTGTGAAAAAGGATGTTGGAAACCAAGAATCGTACTTTAAGAGTTATGAAATGTGTGTAAATGCGTGAATGTATCACAATGCCGGCGAAAATTTTTTTGGACATTGTTATATTCATAAGATTTTGTTTCTACACATTTGCAACGCAAATTCTTGACCTGTGAAATATTTTTATATGAGACTGTCACTGTAGCAAACTGTTGTCGTAAATATTTCCGTAAGGAAGTTAAGTGACCACCTGCATGTAATGCATCGTGTGCACCCAGCGACAGACGCCTGGAAAAAAGCCATTAGTGCCTTTCAGAGGCAGAGGTGGAGAAAAAAAAGAGACATTAACCTCGCTGTTGACATTCCTTTAGAGAAAACATTGCAAATGCGACACCCTCATTACTTGGAAAGATACTTACATCTGCACACCTGATTATGACAAGCGTCTTTCTCTAGAATTGAGGGAATTTTTACTGCATTATGAAATGCCATATGGCTAATGAATGATGTTTCATGCCGTCCTTTGTACATATTTGCTCATTTCCTTTAATATCTAGTTCTTAGCTGCACTGCAGCATTGGTTAAAATAAAATTTAATATATGTACTAATATAGTTATTTTATGCCTACAGATCCAGTCAATAAGAAATTTATGATCTACTTACAAGAAAACGAGGGCACATAAATAGACATTTCCCTTCACAGGAATTGCATAAATAATTTCTTTACGATTTGGTAACTTATCTGCTAGTGTAAGTTCTCGTGATGCATCACTAGTGTTAAGATGTGACATAGGTATTAGACATGGCCATTTTAGTGTAATATTTTTTCTGCTTGAGCTTTGTCATGTATAGATATAAGTTTTATATTTTTTATATTTTTTATATTTGCTGCTGCTGTTTGCCAGGCATAATGTTACAGAATTTGACTTTGTATTACGCAGTTAAGCCAGTTTTACTACGGATTTAGTTTTCTTGTTGCTGCACATTGGCTCATATTAGTTGTAATGTTGCATTGCTTGGTAATTTAGATTTACTGTAGCTTGCTTTGCAATTTTCCATTTTTTTTGTATTGCTGTTTGTGTTAATTTGTTAGGTGCTGCTGCATTGCCTCGTCCCTTAGTTTAGCATCTGAGCTCAGTAGATTTAAGTTAGCTTAAGAGGGGGTAGCCTATAAGACAACGAGTTATGATGAATTGGAAGAAATGCATTGAGAAGCTATACGAAAAAGGTTTGGCAAAAAAAAGTAGTGTACAGTGGAGAAAAACTATTTTTGACAGAGGATGTGAACAGAATACAGAAGGCAGGCTTTGATAGGACTTTTGGGAATAATGATGAACGAAGGGAGATCTCCATGCAAAATACTGCAGTAAAACAAACCCTGTCCTTTCCTTGTGTTATCCCACTATGTGTTTGTGTACCCTTGTGTATTTGTTTTCTTCCTGTCTCTGTGTAGTTTCATAGATTTTTTTTCTTCTTTTAGTATTAAGCTACATTCACTATGATGAGGAATACTGTTATCCTCAAATATAATTGGCATTAATAATATGTTATTTACTTTGTAAAGATGCTTAGACATTATTTATTCTGTTTTGTTTTAATGCTCATATGTAAAGTTGATGTTTCAAAAGTTATTCTGATCGTTTATGTATCTACTTATCTCATAATTCCTGTAACATTGATTTATATGTTTATTTCTATTCTGTTGTAAAGCCCATATTACTACAAATGTTATCTGTATTGTTATGTTTTTAATTATGTATTTTGTACCTTTGTCATTGTATTCTTATGTTATAAAATCGTAATTGACAGCAGTTCATCAAATTAAGTAACTTGTACGTTCCATTTCACTGCACACGTTTCTGTTGGTCATAGTATGTGGAGAAGTAGGGACTGATAGTGTTTGCACGTGTGTTAATAATTCAGCAAGGGACTGGTTAACAGCATTGCTGGTTCTAAGGACAATTCCAAAAACTTTGTGTGTGCACAAATGGTGGTTATGGACTTGCTATATGAACTGCAAGACTCTTCACTGGTGATTGTGCACCCGCACAGTCACAACAGATGGCTGCTGGTCATCTCTAACAGGACTACAGTGGGCCTGTCCACTATTTCTACAAGGACTGCAGTGGGTCTGCACCTCTGGTGGCCCACCAATACAATACTCTCTACCAGGACTACAGTGGGTCTGCTCTGTGACGACCTACCTAACAATCTTCTTCAAAACGTCGAATGACTCTGCTGTGGGTTTGCTCTGTTGTGGCCCATTACCTGTCAGCATGTCAAGAGTCAGCACTGTCTTTCCGTTGGAAGGACACCACTACTTCTTCAAGACTGCATGGAAATCCACTACTTCTGTGTGCAATTTTTTTTACTAATGAGACTTTGTAAAAAAAACTGTAATTACTGTTATGATGAATGATCAGGACTGTCTTTATGGACTGTGAGAAAATTTTAGCTTTTGACCAACATTGTATCAATAAGTGTGTGCATTGGATATCTTTGTTAGTGAAATTATAAAAACTTTTATCAAATCATTATTGGCCACTGGCCAAAAAAATTTGTAAAATTTTTTGTGGGGAGCATGGGGGCTATGTAAGTAGGCTGTTTAGATTTTTATATTGGTAATGCCACGTAGCACTCTGTATGAAAATCACTGACTGTGCTGTGTGCAGTATGTGGCTAGTTTGCATTGTTGTCTGCCATTGTAGTGTTAGGCAGCGGCAGCTGGATGTGAACAGCGCGTAGCGTTGCGCAGTTGGAGGTGAGCCGCCAGCAGTGGTGGATGTGGGGAGAGAGATGGCGAAGTTTTGTAATTTGTCATGAACTGATATATATATTATGACTATTAAGGTAAATACATTGTTTGTTCTCTATTAATATCTTTCATTTGCGAACTATCCCTATCAGTAGTTAGTGCCTTCTGTAGTTTGAATCTTTTATTTAGCAAGCAATAGTGGCGCTCGCTGTATTGCAGTAGTTCGAGTAATGAAGATTTTTGTGAGGTAAGTTATTTGTGAAAGGTATAGTTTAATGTTAGTCAGGGCCATTCTTTTGCAGGGATCTTTGATAGTCAGATTGCGTTGCGCTAAAAACATTGTGTGTCAATTTAAGCACAGTTGTATAAATTGGTTTTAAGGGGACGTTTCACGATCACTATCCCTTTTCTCTGAAAATTTATTGTAATTACTGTTACTGAAAAAATTACAAGAAGTCCCGTCGTCGTTGTCATACTCAAGTTCTTGTCTTAAAAGTCTCAATGTCGTCTTTACATCTTCCGGCTAAAGCAATTTGTCTTATGCATTGTGGCAGCTTAGTTAAACAAATTCGAATTAATTCCGTCGGGCTATAAGGGTTGGCAAGGAACTGATTCTTTCGAATCATGTCTTCAAAGTATTCTGCTGGCGTGCGGAACTCAGACTGTTTAAAATTACGCTGCATAATAAGACTATGTTTGACTCTGTCTTGCGTGTTTTCGGACCAGTATGCCGATAGAAATGCATGATAAAAGTCATTTAGATTATTACAATCTCTAATAAGTGCGCGCATGCGCGTCGCCGGTTCGTTTTCTAAATATCCACACATAAATTCCAATTTGTGACTTAGTGGCCAATTTGGTGGAAGTGCGTACATAAATTGATCTAACCATGAACATGGATGTATGTCATTCTTAGAATTGCGAAAGATCTTAAACTTCCGAACAGTTAAGAAGTGTTTATAGTCAAAGTTTTCTCCTCGTGGCGACAAAGACCTACCGCGTCTGTCCCAGTCCGAATGTCGATTATTGTCAAGTTCGCGCGCCTGGCGCTCTCTTGTTGCTTCTCGTAAATGAAATAAATTACTTTCTTCAAACCCCTCTGCTATCTGTGATTCTAAATTTCTTCTGCTGTCTTTTCCTACGATTTCGCCTTCAATATGTTTGACTTGCTTTCGTAATGCCTCAAATTCCCTTTTAACGCAATCATTAAATTTTCCCTGATTTTCAACATGCTTATTTATGTTCTGGTACTCTTCGGTTTCTGAAAATGGCAATGGAGCTGTATCATCTGAATCTCTGTCCCCATTTAAACTAAGACTTGTCAATTTATCTGCAATCTCCTCAACTCTTTCCGATAAGTCACCTATTTGTTCTTTCTGTTTATTTACGTCTTCCGTAAGTGTCACGACTCGAGTTTCAGTATTAACACATTTAGTAGTTAACTGTTCATACTCTTGTGTTAGGTTATTTAATGTGTCATTTGGTACTGATCCCTCGATTCTCTCAAATATTTCTTCCTTATCGTGTGCACATTGTAAATTTAACTCTGAAAATTTTTGTACTATCACGCGATCTCTTTCTTCCTGTTCTCTATCCTGTTCCTTTTGTCTAATCTCTACTGCAATTAATCTATTATTGTGAGAATTCAAAATCGCTTGTACTTCTTCTCTAATTTCTTTCTTTAATTCATCTTTCATGTTTCTGAAACATGTCCCTATTCGTGAAACTAACCGTGTTTCCATTGTTTTTAATTCAGATCCTAACTGTGATCCCAGTGAGTCTAACCGTGTTTCCATTGTTCCCATATCAGTTTCTAATCGTGTTGCCAAAGTTCCCATCTCTATTTTAATTGTTCCTATTTGTGATCCCACTGTTTTTAATTCAGATCCCAACTGCGATCCCAGTGAGTCTAACCGTGTTTCCTTTGTTCCCCTATCTGTTTTTAATTCAGATCGTAACTGTGATCCCAGTGAGCTTAACCGTGTTTCCATTTGTGAGTCTAACCGAGATCCCAAATTTAATATTGCACTCATCAACTGCTCCTTGTTAACTTGTTCGAAATTCTTTTCGCCCCTAACATTTCCCATAAAACTAACTTCCTTCGACATAGCCGTAAAGCTATCTGTGTTCGACACTATTCCAGAATCTTCTGTCGTTAATCTCGAATTCTGAAAATTTTTTGATTGTGAAAAGTTTTGAACTGGTTCCGTACTATTTTCCCGACTCACTGAATTGTTTTCTACTTCATTATTCATCATGCCGTTCTCCTGTGTTGGCGAGTTCGCCATGTTAACAATTTCGTCATTCTCTCTATATCATTTTTGCCTTTTTCATTGATCACGTAATCATTTACAAACTATACAAACTCGTCCCTATACAAAAATTACACACAATGAGACTTTATCTCCTACAATACCATTCACACGAAATGCTTCCCGACAAACACGATTAACGAACAATTGAAATCTTCATATTTGCACAAATTGTCAAACCCGTATACGAGTCATCAAAAATTAAATTTTGCAAAATAACATTAGAAGAAAGACAAGACAACTGCAAATGTTCAATTACAAAATGTACACATGCAATATAGACTACAATTACTGAACTACAAATTACTACAACAATACCACTGTCTGCTATTTTTACTATCAGAAGATTTCCAAGGGACGATCCGAAGCAGTGGTCGCCACATGCATGGGGGCTTAATTATTTTTTAGTGCAAATAATTTTAATTTTTTGTCACTGTCTGTCCGGTTACGCAGTCTCGTAACCGGTTGGCCCTGACTAGTATTAGTACACAATCTGACTGCATAGAATAACAACAAAGAATGAAAGAAAACTTCCGTTAACACAATTAATTAATTAAGTCTCCAGCAACTATAAAACCTACGAAACAACAAAACACAAGTGTAGCTGTTCTGTGTGTTGAAGTGTGATTCAACGTACGCCATGATCGGCGTCATTTGAACTCTTCCGTCAGGAGGGTGAACTTGGAGTTGGAGTGGCTGCTTAGGATGGATATAGGGTCCCATATTGGTTTGATTCCTGTGGATGCTATCGATAGGTGGGACTGCACTAGGCATGGCCTTCATCTCAGTGGGAAAGGGAAGGGAAAACTCTCTGGGTTGTTTGCAGAAAATGTAAGGGGGGGACACTGTCACAAGTGGTAAAATACCAGTGGTCACAGGTGTCAGAGGAATGCCTTTTTTAGGATAGGGAAGGGGGAAAGAAAACGAGTTTTAAGAGAGATTGGCAGACACAGTTTGAGAAAACAGATGAACAGGAGTCAGATTTTAGCATACAGATTCCATTTAAACAATGTTTAACAGAAAGTAATTAGAAACTGCCAGTTCATCTTCGCCAAAGCAGTTATAATCCCATTAGTATGCAGTATCAGTTATCTTTATTACACCAGAACATTCCGGGACTCAGAAATAAAATTCATGAACTGCTCATTTGTATTGATGAAATGAATTCATCTAACCAAATTGACATAATCTGCCTCTCTGAGCATCAAGTGACCACTGGCATAGATATGTTAGACATTTCAGGATTTAAGCTAGCTTCTTACTTCTGCAGAGTAGATATGGATGGAGGAGGAGTTGCCACATTTATTAAAAACTGCCATAAATTCAAGAACATTGACATAAATAAATTCTGTTTAGCCCAGCATCTAGAAGCATGTGCAGCAGAAGTAGAGTTCCATAACAGATCATATATAATACTAACTATTTACCGAGCACCTGCAGGAAATTATAATCTATTCATAAATCATCTAGAAGCTCTTTTGGGTTATTTAACAGGAAGAAACAAAGAAATTTTGATTGCTGGTGACTTTAATACAGATTTTTTATTGCAATCTTCCAGTAAACATTTACTGTAGTTAGTAATGTTGTCTTTCAATCTAACTCACACTGTAAACTTTCCAACTAGGATCACTAAATCCTCAAGGACAGCCATTGATAACATTTTATAGACAAATCAAAGGAACAAAATCATATCATAAAACCTGTAATAAATGGACTATCAGATCAGCTCCTTGTTTTAGATGTAAATTCTGAGCAGATTATCAAGACTACTAAGTCTGAGTGCAGGAGAGTAGTCAGTCAACCAAAAATTCAGTCTTTTAGAAAACTGCTCAAAGAAATGAACTGGAAAGATGTTTATAGTGCCCATGACATGAATGAAAAATATAATACATTCATGAACAATGTCAGCACCATGTTTGAAAACTGTTTTCCTCTAAAAGTTACTCAAATTAAACAGAAGTCTATAATAAAACCATGGATTATACAAGGAATAAAGATTTCCTGTAAGACAAAAAGGAAAATCTATCTGTCGACCAAGAATAGCTCCAATACTGACAATTTAGCTAAATACACGGAATACTGTAAAATATTAAAAAGAGTAATTCAGACATCTACACAAATGCATTACCAGAAGAAGAAGATAGCAATGTCAGGGAACAAAATAAAAAGAATATGGGATATAGTTAAAGAGGAGACTGGTAGAACCAGAAAGGAACAGGAGCAAATAACATTAAGGGTAGATGACACGTTAGTAACCGATGGGCATAGTGTGGCAAATCTATTTAACAAGTACTTCATATCCATTACTGATAGAATGGGATTGTCAGGATCAGTAAATAATGCCCTTGAATATCTGAAACTAGCGTTTACAAGTAGCTTCAGGTACATGGATATGTCACTCACTTCACCAAAAGAAATAACTTCCATAATAAAATCATTGAAAACAAAGCATTCTAATGGTTACGATGAAATATCAACAAAGTTAATTAAGGCATGTTCTTGTGAGTTTAGTACAATTCTGAGTTACTTGTGTAACCAGTCAATTATAACTGGGACATTTCCTGACTGGCTAAAATATGCAGATGTTTAAGCCTCTATTCAAGAAAGGGGATAAAGAGATACCATCAAACTACAGACCGATTTCACTTTTGCCAGCATTCTCAAAAATTTTAGAAAAAGTAATGTACAGGCAGCTTCTCAACCATCTGACCACAAATAACATATTATCAAGAACACAGTTTGGATTTCTGAAGGGTTCTGATATCGAGAAGGCTATTTACACCTACAGTGAAAATGTACTTAATTCATTAAATAACAAATTACAAGCAGCAGGTATTTTCTGTGATTTGTCAAAGGCATTTGATTGTGTGAACCACAACATTCTTTTAAATAAACTAGAATTCTATGGTGTCACTGGCAGTGCTGCAAAATGGTTCAAGTCATACCTAGCTAACAGGAAACAAAGGGTGTCAGTACAAGGGACTAGTGAATTAAGTCATCAGTCATCATCAGAATGGGAAGAAATTACATGTGGTGTCCCACAAGGATCCATCTTAGGGCCAATGCTTTTTCTTGTGTGCATTAATGATCACTCATCAGTTACACTGCCAGAAGCAGAGTTCGTTTTGTTTGCAGATGACACAAGTATTGCAATAAATACTATGTTGAGTGTAGTTCTAGAAAGATCTGCTAATGATATTTTTATGGATATTAATAAATGGATTAAAGCCAACTCATTGACATTAAACTTTGAAAAGACTCGCTATATGCAATTCAGAACCTGTAAGAGGTTTCCACCCAGCATATGCATAAAGTATGAAGAGCAGACAGAAGAGGTTGACAGTCTTAAATTTCTGGGATTACAACTTGATAATAAATTCAGCTGGGAGGAGCACACCACAGAACTGCAGAAACCCCTTAGCAAATCTATATTTGCAATTCGAGTGTTAGCAGACATAGGCGACATAAAAATGAAAAAGCTTGCATACTTTGGCTACTTTCATTCCGTAATGTCATATGGTATAATATTTTGGGGTAACTCTTCAAGTCAAACAAAAGTTTTCAGAGTCCAAAAGCGTGTAATACGTATTATTTGTGGAGTAAATTCACGGACATCATGTAGAAACCTCTTCAAAGCACTGGGTGTACTAACCACTGCCTCTCAGTATATTTACTCCTTAATGAAATTTGTCCTAAATAATATATCTCTTTTCCCAACAAACAGCTCAGTTCATACATACAATACCAGGAACAAAAATGATCTGCACAAAAACTTAAGAGTACTTACTTTAGTTCAAAAAGGGGTCCACTACTCAGGAACACTCATCTTCAATAATTAGCCAGCAAACATAAAAAACTTAGTTACAAATAAAGATCAATTTAAAAGGAGCCTGAAAGACTTACTAGTGGCCAACTCCTTCTACTCTATTGACGAATTTTTAATAGAAACAAATGATAAATGATGTATTGTATATGTTCATACTATTAGTATTCAGCTAAAAAAAAAAAAGTTGACATGTTCCACATCCACGAGGATCTCCTCAGCATGGATCTATGGAATGAAAAACTAATCTTATCTTATCTTATGAAACACGCTCTTTAGCATAGGTAGCATGTATTTGTGAACATACATTCCACACTTGTTATTTATTTCTAATATGTACTGCAATCTTCTCAGTGGTTTGGTTCCATTGCTTAAAATTATTCTGTGTACGTACAATGAAAAGTAACTGACCATGTCATACTTTCGTGGGCTGCACCATAAATTATTTCCGTGTCTGCGATTCGCTATCCGTTACAAACACATTATGATTTCTGCCAGTCGACAAGTCCTCAATCCAGTTTTCGACTCAACTACACACACCATACATATAGGACTATGACGTGAAGCTTGATCCCACCCACCACGAGTATTCGAACTGACTGTGTCCTATGTGAGCATCAGCGCATTGCTGACCTTGCCAACGGATTCAGATCTCGTTTGACTGCTGAACTCTTTCAGTGTATGAATGTCTTTAATAGTGGCAACAATGTGACTCTTCTCAAGGAGTTCATATTTATGCTGATTTGCAGTACGCCTTTTGTCGGTATCATCGCTGTTTTCCTTTTCTGTGTTCATCAATACGACGTTTGATTTTGCTGTCATAGATCTGTAAGGAACATTACATTGGAAGGTTTTATTTGCAGGTATATGGTTGACATGTCCTCCATGACAACCTTCGCTTCTCTGGTCCTGGTGTTGTCTCTCGCAGGCCGAATGACAAACTCAGCCAGGATTCTGGGCATCATCCCCTCGGCCTCCATCAGCCACCAGCTGCCATTCCGACTTATAGCTCTGGAGCTCGTCAGGAGAGGCCACCAGGTCACGCTCATGACTACTGATCCCATAAGAGTAAGCACCTGGTTGACTAATCAGAAGTAGATGATAACATACAAAACTGTAACAATTAGAGTAGCATCTTGTTTTGACATGGATTGATGACATTATGCTAGTTACCTCAGTTAACATCGTATAATTGTCTTCATTAAAATCTCTCTTATCATCAGCAGTTTTCTTAATAGGCTTTACTGCAGGTAGTTTTCTCAGTGTAAATGCAATTACCAATGAATTACGCAAAAAATTGAAAAAATACAGATTTTTAACCCCCATGATGTGACATAAGTTACAGTGCTATGCCCGCTGATTGCTGCTTCATCGTCCTTCCAAGTATGACCTTCCTGGACGAAGAGGGATCACTGTTTTGGCTGTTAATTCTATTTTATTTTTTATTAATTTATCAGGTTCCATGGGACAACGTGAGCTGAAATTAGTTGGTCATGGAGCATTTCAGTTCACGGCTTACAGACTACTAATTAGCGAAAGTATAAACAAAAGAAACTGAGCAATTGATAAACCACAAATAAAAACCACGTTACAGACAAAAATTCTCTCAGAATATAAGAATCGTGGCACAAGGAAGCCTTCAGCTTTGGTTTGGCTTGGGGTTTACCACTCAAGTTTCTCTTGAAAATGATACCTGCTGAATAATGTACACCTCCTTGTAGAATATTTACAGGAAGAGTTACAAAGTGAAAATCGTTTTTCCTTCTAGTGTTTGTAGCATGAATGTTACACTTTCTTCTGAATGAGAAATATCGCCAGAATTGTCAACTTTTGAAAAAGGATGTGTTTCTTCTCCTGATCCGCTTCTTCTATTTAAAGGAGTTCTGCAGTTGTCTTCCCAATCCTGATGGATCCTGCTTGAAAGGGTCAGTTGAGATGGTACCTCTGAAATGTTACTGTTTCCATTCCCAGTGATCTACAGAGAAGGGAAGCTCCCTGTAAGATTATACAAACCAAGAGAACAACACCACACAACGAATAATTGCTTATTAAATGTAAATTTCTAAAAGTGGCCAATTAGTCATTAAAGTATGCATACAGTGCTCCGCATGGGCATATTAGTAGCAGCATCCATCAAACTACTAAAGGAAATTAATGGTCACTATAACGATAGGATTTATTGCAAAAGACGTCAAATTATTTATCTACTCAATCACGAATACAGACAACTAATAAGTTGACAAGGAATTGCAAATATGAACTATAACCATAGGACAGGTGGGTAGGTACATAAGGAACGAAACTGTGCTGCAAATATGGAGAACGATTGCAAAAAAGGTTAATGAGTTAGAGAATGTCCCAAAAAATTACGAACAAACTCCAGTATCTCTCCAAATGCATGGTGGGTGCAACTAGCTGGCTGTGAAGGTTGGTTCAGCGAAACGGAATCCTTACTTCTCATACACCTCATCTCGGTGGATGCAAGTCCAGCCCACGCTTACCACCCTAGAGATGTCCAAGGGCAGAAGACGGCTGGATCAGAGCCTGCCGGCCGAGGTGGCCGAGCGGTTCTAGGCGCTACAGTCTGGAACCGCGCGACCGCTACGGTCGCAGGTTCGAATCCTGCCTCGGGCATGGATGTGTGTGATGTCCTTAGGTTAGTTAGGTTTAAGTAGTTCTAAGTTCTAGGGGACTGATGACCTCAGAAGTTAAGTCCCATAGTGCTCAGAGCCATTTGAACCATCAGAGCCTGATAATTCTAAATTCAGCACGGCCTCTGTGTTCTGATATAAGATGGAGACATCTCACCTAGCTGGTCTCTGCTTATATGACACACAGGCGACAAGTGTTCTCTTATTTTGCTCTCCAAAATGTAGCTGGTTATACCGATCCCACCACCCAAGAGCAACAGACCTTGCGAGCTCTGAACAATTATAAATTAATAAACGAAGTTAACAATTTCCAATTCTTGCAAATATTTCGTCATGGTTAGTCACTGAGGTGTATTTCTTCCTTCGTGTGGTGAAGAAGGCAGAAAGATTCTCCCACTAAATGACAGATTTTCATTCATAGCCTTTCAGAAGGTATGCACGTACATACAGCGTGGACTATCCCTGTTAACAAAATAATTACTAGGAGCCAACCAGAGAACTCCTTACTAAAATTGGCCTCATCTGGGCTAATGGCTGCTTCCAAGCTTTTGTGGCTTCATGTTCTCGCTTGTCTTTCAGATTCTTATCTCTGTTAAAAAGGATTCACTTCATTTCAAGCACAGTGCAGCTTTATGGCATAAAAGCCATCTTCATTGCATTGCCCCTCCATTGCATCTGCCTGGAGACTGGCTTCCAGCACTAAAGTTCTTTTCGACTAGCGGCTCTGTCAAGTGAATCTTCCCGCATGTGAGCCAGCTAGAAATTCTAAGTTTGCCATAACTACATGACCATTAGTGTACTGGGAGGAAAGGAGATGTTGAATTAATGAGAGTTGCAATCATTGCCAGTTGTTTTTATTATGCTTTCATTTTTCATGCAGCATTAACGATTTGACATGAATTTCTTGTCAGATATGCACATAGAATTAGTGAAGAGGTTATTTGACAGTTTTTGGAAAAATCTGCCATATAAAATTACTCCTTCCTCTTTCCCAAAATGGATGCTGATGTAGGTGTGCTGAGACACATCTGTTGCACAAGTTCATCAAGGAGATTTTTGTGGGAGTATGTGTACTATTTTTAATTTTATTTTGCACTGTCACTGGTTGATGTGTTTCATCTCACATGTTATGGAGGCATAAGCTTCTCTGGTGCCAAGACAACAAACACTGAAATACACATACACACTTGCACCCAAGCCCGTTCACACTAATATATGAATGCTGGTGTAATGGTGAATTTATTAGGGGTATGTGTAAGAGAACACCAGCTTTAAAAAATTTCACACAAAATTAGTGATTGTTTTTGCAGTATTTACAAGAGAAGGTAATCCCCTGAAAAACTCACATACATATGGAGGACTTATGTTCAAAAATACACATAAATATACTCAATTTGACAATTGCTTATCACAAATTCACACTCACTATATCATAGTTGCAAATCGTTCATCATTTTAGAAAATTGTTTATGACAATAAATTGAACAAATACATGCACAGAAACACACTGACATATGTAAGCACATAGCATTGACATCCAAAACATTATAAAATCAGTCTATACAACGCTTGTGTTATTTTATGACCAGATGCAAGTACAAAGTTGTAAACCATCAAACACACTAAAATATAAAGTCATGGCTTCACTTGTATATATATAAGACCCAGTCGTTAAGATTTAAAACAGTAAAAAATATTCACATAATGACACTTTCATCACTATGTAAACAGATCCAAATAAATATTTCTAGATTAGTGTTGTAGTTGTGATATTGAGCTGTACAAGAAATAGCGCTGACAATCTTAACATAGAACAAGATTATTTTCATATTAGGTTACTCACAACAAAATATTATAAAGTTACAAATTTGCTACAGGTAACAACATCTCTGATGGAACAGGTCAAGATCATTTTACTAACTAGTAATGAACAACTAAATATCATAAAGTTAGAAAAATATACAACTTACAACACTGCCGATGGTGTGTTTCAAGATCATTTTATTAATCAGTATTTATGAAAAGACCTACAGCCCATACCCTGACAACACATTTGCTTAGAAGTGCATGTACATGAAAGCAATAATAATGAATAATAATGTCCCTGAAAATCCACAAATAAAATACAAAATCAAATGAATATGCTTCACTGTTCTCAGCAAAGACACACTGTTCATCACACGAATTCTCTTGACCAATAGGTCGACATATGAAATGACACATTTTCAGAAAAGTTAATGTTGAGAGAGATTTTACATCGGAAGCGTCAAACGATTTGTAAGTTCAGCTTAAGATTTCCTTTGAGGAACTTTTGGCACACCTCTTCCGTAATCAGCGGGCAGGCTAGCATAAATGTTCATACCAATGGCCTGCTCGCAATCAACATTTGGACCACTCTCATTTCTGCCACATCTATCACAATAAATTACAAAATTCGGAGCTCTAATTTATGACCAGTTCTAATAGTTTCAGTGAGTAACATGAAAAGGTTTATGTGCTGGACTCACAAAACTGAGGTGAGTGGAATAGCGACTTTAATACTCACATACAAGTAACAGAAAGAATTTGATGTCATCTGCTCATTCTTTCTTGTAATAACGGTATCACTTTCTCATGGGTTAAGTGTGAACCAGGTAAGAGTTCAAGGCAAGTGTCAGCTGAATACTATTCATTGGTGTAGCGTGTCCTTATGAGGGGAACACAATTATTAAGTTCAGTAGCAATTCTCATGCAGACTCCATACACAGGTTCGCTGATGTATCAGGTCGACTTAAAGCCTCCCTGGTATTTAATGTTGTAGATGCGGATAGTTGATCTATGATGCATAGTTTCTGTTAACGCATAGCACATGTAAATGCCGTTTTTTCTAAAGGTTTCTATCGAGTCATAAGGGAATCCTCTCTTTGCTGGCAAACATGCAAATTATGATAGCAATTGGAGCACCATGATACTGATTACAGTGCAGGCAGTGTGTACTGATGTGCTTCCGTATTTGGTAACAGTTTTTCATGTCTTTCACTGCATTCTTATCTTTTGGTTTCCTGCAATTTTCAAAACAAGTCGGTCATTTTCATTCTCGGATGACTGCCCTGAAACACACAAGATGCAACAACACTAAATATGGTAAACTGCCCAAAAGAACACAAAACAATCTGTTGTGATATTCAATATAACAAAATATATTTTCATAGTTTGCTTCCATACCTGATTCCGTGATCTTACTTTCTCTCTATTTTCAAGTTATGTTATTATTTATCAAGTCGTTTCCTCTATGGGCTGTAACTCTCTTTCTCTACGACATTCATATTACAGTTAAGGACTTCCTCATGATGACAGTCACTGACCCTGAAAACAGTATAAAAAAAAACCACACACAAAAAACTCCCGCAGACTGTGGATGTCAGACATACGCACTTCCTAGTGAATTGTTGCATCTACCATATCGACTGAAAAATTCCATGCTTGACACGACCTCTTATCTGTGTAAATCTCCTAATCATAGGTCGTACTTAACAGCGCCCTCGCTTCTAGTAACTTCAGTACCATACGGTACGGTCTTGCTAGCGTAATTCACATTAGCCTATGGTCATGGCACAGAGGGACCCCGCTTCCGGCCCCCTTTACTTAACATTTCTTGTTGCACCGCTGCCTCGCATCTGACAAATCATCAAAGAAAACATATCTTCCTTGGACAGTGTGACCCCACAATTTGTCTACTTATGACTCAAATCTCGAAATGCCTCACATTTCCTATTACAGTTCGAACTTGCTACTGTCTTCTTGTCAGATTTATTGATATGCAAAAATCGCGACTTCCGCGGCATGTTGTCAATGTTTCTCTTTTAATTAAGTACAAACTACATCGTTCATAATTCCATACATGCAAAATATGTAGACCTCCACTATAGCAACACTCTAATTCATCATGGAAGACACCAAAAGTCCTAATGCGGAAACTGTTACATGTCACAATAACTTCTACATCTAATTCACATAACAATATATTCAATACATGCACTATGACAGCACTTGTAACTTATAACTTTTGTACACTATTCCTGCCGTTAACACCAAATGTACTCCCCCGAATATATAGGCTGTCTAAACACTTTGAGTTCATATGCCCCGAAATATGTTCACTTCACACATGCCTCTGCCAGCTAATACGGTTTCTCTATTCACCCACTGTAGTAGTTTCACAAAAGAAAGCCATATGATTTACCTTGCCATAAATGGTTTATCCAACATGTTATTTCTCACAATCATACTTTTAAAATACTCTGCTGCACTGTTAGACTCGAAGTTTAAGTATTTCGGTAGCTAAGTAGGTCCGTCTTCTCTTGCTTCTGCAGTATTTGTGGCAGTATTGTTCCGTGTACTCCTGCGATTTGGAAATTGGAAATTTGCGGTAACGTCTTATGGGGCCAAACTGCTAAGGTCATCGATCCCTAAGCTTACGCACTACTTAATCTAACTGAAACTAACTTACGCTATGGACGGCACACACAATGACGCCCGAGGGAGGACTCGAACCTCCGACGTCGGGGATCCGCGTGGACCGTGACAAGACGCCCAAGACCGCGAGGCTACTGCGTAATTCGCTGTAAGTACGACGTGCATTTACCCTCACTCTCATAATTGTCTCTGGTTCTCCATGTAGACGTGCACACACGTAACTAATTCTTTCAGCATGCAATCATGATAGTGACAATACATTGATAAATTGGCTGACCCCAATTTTTGGGTGAAGGTCACCGAGCTGGTTCGAAAAATGATATATCTTCTGTACGGCTACATTCTCTGTGTACAGCGTCTTCTTAAATATATTCCTGGTTTTACTCATTTGACTCACTTTAGTGTGCAGAGTGATGATTATCATCGCTTTTCTCTTTCATTTCACACGTAATTTCTGCCTATTTATCGTTACCTTCCCGTCTCAAATCTCATACCATACTGTCCAGAACAGCTAGACTTTGTTTGATAAGCTTAAGAACTAGTTATGTTTCTCTTGCCACATTCATCAAATTCTCGATTTCGCTCTTCGCTCTACACACTACACCTTACAGATCTGTGGCGACACTGTTGTGTGATTCTACATCCTGCATCCTGCTCATCTGATCTTGCAATTACTCACCCTTTGATCTGGTGGAATCACCCCGTACATTCCTTTTCCAATGCAATGAGGCGTTCCTTAGTTACCTTCCTGTGTTCCTCCAAAATTTACAGGACTTTCGTAAACTGTTCCACGATTTGTGTTTCGAATTAGACACTATTTTTTATGCGGTATCCTGCATTTGTAATGTGATCCACTGCTATTCCGTTGGGCTTAAGAATGCGACATACGAGGTTTGGAACCTTAATAATGGCAACTATTTATTTATAGCTCGTACAAAATAGATACGTGTTTCAAAGTTTTACTGACCTTCAAAGTAGTCAGCAGCATTGTGTATAACCCGTTGCCAGGGATGTGGAAATCGTAGGATACTCTTAGCAGTGCCAGTTGCTTTGACAGTTCGAGTGGCGCGGTCTATTACCACCACCACCTAGAGACAAGGCCGCGGCGCGAAATTCATAGCAGGTCGTGACGTCACTCCAAGCGGGCCACCATGTTGTGTTTCGAAGCGTTTGTTTATTTTCACGTTTGTTGGATCGAGTGCTATATTCGTGCTTAAAACTAGCGATTACAGTGTTTGCGTGTAGTGAAGCTACTGTGAACATGGTTTAAAAGTGCTGTGTGCCAAGGTGTCGTGTGAATTACGGAACTCGACCGAAAGTAATGTTGTTTTCCTTTCCGAAAGATGCGAATCTGCGTTGGAAATGTCTTTTAGCGATTCATCGGGACAATTTCCAACCCACTGAGCACACGAAGATATGTAAAAACTATATACCTAGTACAATTGTTATTTTTTCTGGTGGAATATCTTGCATTTTGGATACATTTGACTAAAATTGTGTGCAAAAGTTCGCAGTAAGTAGGCCTAGTATTCGTTATCAAGTGGCTTTATTTTGATTTTGAAAACGAAATATAAATTTGTGGCTCGTGTTACTTTTTATTCATGTTTAAATTTCTCTGCAGTTCGTATTTTGTTACGCATTACCGATACGTTTTATTCTCTATTTGTCAGTGGGTGTTGTTTTTCACTCTCGCATTAGTTAGCATGAGTGCTAACGAATGTTGAAACTGCTGTTTTCATGTTTAAAAAGCGATCTCTCTGTATGAAGCATATCTGTGTTATTTTTCGATGTGTCAAACAATGGAACAAATTAATCTAGAAATAGGTTAAATTTATTATTGACGTTTTTAGCTTGACACATTGTCTCATTCCAACAGCTGCAAATGTCTGCTGAAGGTTTGTAGATTTTCACTGTTGACTTATGCTCAAAATCTGCCATATTTTTACAGGAAAGAAAATTTACATTACAATAACAACGCATAATTGTTTTTGTGAGGTGAGTTAAAAGTGATTGTTTGCTTGGGGAATGTACTCAGCTTTCCTGAGGGAGCTCTATAAACAGCTACACAATATTTATTTAGGATACTGAAGGCAGAGGAATTTAATATTATACACTGTATTAGTGAAGAATTTTTCAAGTGAGTGTAAATAATAGTTGTCTGGTCCAGAAAGAATGTACTTTATCACAGTGCATTTTTCACAAATGTACCTTGTTTTATCATGTATATCGCAATATTATTTACATCCCGCACTCGTACGTTTTCACTGGCTAATGATAAGTCTTATGCAATTACATTACCGGTAAAAAAGAATTATAAACTATAGTTTCTGCTATATCGCGATTGATAAAGTTACTTATTTTAACCATTCGGCAAAGTACTCTCCTCTTTGCGTGGTATCATTTGCCAAGATCTCGTTTCGTTATCTCCAGCGGTTTACGAGATATGACAGGCGTTATGAATATTTCATTCCCGCGCGTTGCGATCGGAAGTGAAGTTGCTGCAGATGCTCAAATTTTTCGAGATTGGAAGCAGATATTGATCCAAAGTTTTACGAAAATTTCAAAACCTCATCTGTATTTCATACTCAGCAATAGAATGTGTAATATGCATCAAACACAAATTCATAGCGACCTCTATTTTTGATGGCAACGTTCTCAAATTTGATACTCATCTGTGAAATACCACAATAGTTATGACCATTATCGAAATGATTGGCACTTCATCATGAAGCTGCCATATAAGGCTAAAAGTATTTCAGAAATTAATTATTTTTTACGGAATAGGTTCTGTAAAACGGTTTGACAAAGATTTGCAGGCCGTGCGTCTCGATTCTTTAAGCGCAGCGCCAATCCAACCCCGGCCCGCTTTGCGTGACGTCACAAGAGCGCGCCGCGGCCTTCTCTTTAGGTGGTGGTGCTATTACCCGACGCAATTCTGAAGCGAATGTCGTGAAGTGTTTCCTTGAGTTTAGATACCGAGTTGAACTTACGAGGGCTTAAGTCAGGGGAGTGCAGTAACTGGTACAGCACTTAGCAGCCCCATCAGTCAGACAAATCTGTAACAGCTTGCATTGTACGTGCTTGAGCATTCTCCTGCAAAATGATGGTCAGGTCTTGCAGAAAGTATCATCATTTCTGTCTCTAAGCTGGTCGTAGGTTGTGTTGCAAAAATGACCTTCAAACTTCTTTTCTCATGTCCCAAGTTGCATCACGCTACACTACCATGGTATAATACACTCCTGGAAATTGAAATAAGAACACCGTGAATTCATTGTCCCAGGAAGGGGAAACTTTATTGACACATTCCTGGGGTCAGATACATCACATGATCACACTGACAGAACCACAGGCACATAGACACAGGCAACAGAGCATGCACAATGTCGGCACTAGTACAGTGTATATCCACCTTTCGCAGCAATGAGGCTGCTATTCTCCCATGGAGACGATCGTAGAGATGCTCGATGTAGTCCTGTGGAACGGCTTGCCATGCCATTTCCACCTGGCGCCTCAGTTGGACCAGCGTTCGTACTGGACGTGCAGACCGCGTGAGACGACGCTTCATCCAGTCCCAAACATGCTCAATGGGGGACAGATCCGGAGATCTTGCTGGCCAGGGTAGTTGACTTACACCATCTAGAGCACGTTGGGTGGCACGGGATACATGCGGACGTGCATTGTCCTGTTGGAACAGCAAGTTCCCTTGCCGGTCTAGGAATGGTAGAACGATGGGTTCGATGACGGTTTGGATGTACCGTGCACTATTCAGTGTCCCCTCGACGATCACCAGTGGTGTACGGCCAGTGTAGGAGATCGCTCCCCACACCATGATGCCGGGAGTTGGCCCTGTGTGCCTCGGTCGTATGCAGTCCTGATTGTGGCGCTCACCTGCACGGCGCCAAACACGCATACGACCATCATTGGCACCAAGGCAGAAGCGACTCTCATCGCTGAAGACGACACGTCTCCATTCGTCCCTCCATTCACGCCTGTCGCGACACCACTGGAGGCGGGCTGCACGATGTTGGGGCGTGAGCGGAAGACGGCCTAACGGTGTGCGGGACCGTAGCCCAGCTTCATGGAGACGGTTGCGAATGGTCCTCGCCGATACCCCAGGAGCAACAGTGTCCCTAATTTGCTGGGAAGTGGCGGTGCGGTCCCCTACGGCACTGCGTAGGATCCTACGGTCTTGGCGTGCATCCGTGCGTCGCTGCGGTCCTGTCCCAGGTCGACGGCCACGTGCACCTTCCGCCGACCACTGGCGACAACATCGATGTACTGTGGAGACCTCACGCCCCACGTGTTGAGCAATTCGGCGGTACGTCCACCCGGCCTCCCGCATGCCCACTATACACCCTCGCTCAAAGTCCGTCAACTGCACATACGGTTCACGTCCACGCTGTCGCGGCGTGCTACCAGTGTTAAAGACTGCGATGGAGCTCCGTATGCCACGGCAAACTGGCTGACACTGACGGCGGCGGTGCACAAATGCTGCGCAGCTAGCGCCATTCGACGGTCAACACCGCGGTTCCTGGTGTGTCCGCTGTGCCGTGCGTGTGATCATTGCTTGTACAGCCCTCTCGCAGTGTCCGGAGCAAGTATGGTGGGTCTGACACACCGGTGTCAATGTGTTCTTTTTTCCATTTCCAGGAGTGTAGAAGAATGAATAATACTACTCCTCAACTAGCGACACCAACGGATCGAACGATGCAAGACCATAAACCAAAACACAGATGTTTTCAATGAAAAAAAAACTTCTGACAAATTCAGATTCTAACGCTGGTATCTCTGTTTTATACGCAACAATGTAAGTTATCACAAAAGTTATTTACCAATAATTTACCATCACTCGACTTCTGTACTTCATTTTCCTTAATCATCGCCTGAATCCTACCCCTGCTATTTCTCCTCTTCATACATAGCCAAGCGCAGTCTTCATATCCCCTTGCTTTGTGTTCATAATGCTGCAAGTTTCACTGGCTTCCGGTTTTGACTACTTACGTCGTGTGTTATGAATGGTTAGATTGCAGTGAGTGCACCTAGTAGGACGTAAATCATCCAACCCTCGCCTACTCCCTTTGAACTGTCACAGGTTAGGCAATGCAGTTTCCTGTGTTACCCTAACTTGGGCTAGTGGATATCGTGACATATTTCAACCTGCAGTACACATACTAATGGACACTTGGTATCCAACGGGATACCTCTACCACCTTACTAATCCCACATACATACGAATATACGCAATAAAAACCTACCAAAGGCACACTAAAATATAACCCTTCAAATTTCAACGTCGAAATTCAGGACAACAGTTGACCGTACTTACCTGCTTCCTTCTTGCTGTAAGAGTAGCACAAGGTAATAAAGCGCATCACAATTGAGTCTAATTTATTTTCTTGAATTTTGTTATCGTTGAAGTGTTTGTTTATCCTTTTCGTATCAAGGACATAATCAGTTAACTATTTGTGCAATTGTAGGCGACAAATACTTATGTATTGACCTGTAAAAACGACAACGAAAATAAAAGGAAAGCCAGGGATCGTAAAATCCTGACCCGGGGTCGACAAATTCCTATTTAATGATCGTAAAAATAACTATGTAGTTCAGAGGATCGAAAATTTATCCTGGACAGGAGTCGCCAAATCCCTATGTGAGGTGTCGGTAGGCAATTAATAAGTGGACAAGGGATTGAAAATTTGATTTTTTGCAAAATGGATTTTTTTGCTTCGTGCACAATGAAAGTTTATGGCGCCAGAGCCGCGCTCACTCCACATCTCCAACGGGCTGGGCTGAGGACCCTTCACCTCTGCACTATACCTGCCTGGAAACTGCCTTTCAGCAGAAAACAGCCATTTCCGCAAGTGAATCATTCCCTTCACGAGCCAGCTAAAAGCTTCAAGGCTACCTAATGACAAGACTGCAGCACCGCACCAAGACGAAAAGAAACGCGGAATGAATGGAGGTTGCAATAACTGACAGTGGTTATAATTATACAGGGTGTCCCAGCTATCTTGTCCACCCAAAATATCTCTGGAACAATAACAGCTACTGGAAAACGACTTTCACCGGTATCAATGTAGGGCTAGGGCCCATGAATGTACATATTTGGAAACATTCTAAAACGAAAGCAAATGTGTTTTTTAACACAAACTTATGTGACAAACTGCCTATTGGCTTCTGTCTCGGGTTCTTCGGCCGTCGTTCATCTAATGATTTTTCTGACGTTTCGCCAGCACGAGTGGTTGGCATTGTCAAAGCTTCACCCTCCATTGCCGGCAATGGAGGGTGAAGCTTTGACAATACCAGCCACTCGTGCTGGCGAAACGTCAGAAAAATCATTAGATGAACGTCGGCCGAAGAACCCGAGACAGAAGCCAATAGGCAGTTTGTCAACAAGTGCCCACGAAAGCCTCAACAATTTTGTACAAACTTATGTTTTTTTAAATGGACCTCCTATATTTTTTCTTCGGCAATCCGTAGCATGACAAAGCACATATACAATGGCGTTGATTGCATCGCAATATTCCCATTACATCCCGAGATATTGAGACGCGAAGTTGACGCTTGAAGCACCCGACATGCGCTGCTAGCGCACGGCCTGAGGCTCAGGCGTGAACCCCATGCTGCCCATAATCGCGATGTGATTGACATGTGTAATCACACCTCCATACTTATCAAGAGGGACACTTACTTGTCAATCACATCGCGATTACGGGCAGCATGGGGTTCACGCCTGAGCCTCAGGACGTACGCTAGCAGCGCATGCCGGGTGTTTCAAGCGTCAACTTCGCGTCTCAATATCTCGGGATGTGGATTGCCAAAGAAAAAATATAGGAGGTCCATTTAAAAAAACATAAGTTTGTGTTAAAAAACACATATGCTTTCGTTTTAGAGTGTTTCCAAATATGTACATTCATGGGCCCCAGCCCTAAATTGATACCGGTGAAAGTCATTTTCCAATAGCTGTTATTGTTCCAGAGATATTTTGGGTGGACAAGATAGCTGGGACACCCTGTAGTTGCAGTTTTGATGCGGATTAAAGATTTAACATGACTTACTAATCAAATATACACATGGCATTAATAAACATGTTACATGTTACGTTATTGGGAAAATCTGCCACATAACACCACATATTACCGTCCCAACGAGGACAAATAGTTGATATTTGCTGGCATCGTCATCAAGGCATCTCATGTTGAAGGGAATATCACTTAAAATTCTATAGTGAAACCACGTAATAGAAAAATTCTGATCGGGACTTGTCTTTTACAAGCAATTCTGTTACCCTGCAGATTTATCAGTATTAGGAGAAGGACTTAACTTTCAGGAATAAAAAATTAAAACTTTGAGACATTGCAATTGTGTCACAGGAAGCAAAGAACTTAAAAGTGCAGTTCAAAACAATGGACAGTGCCTTGAAAGTGGATATAAAATAAAGATTAACAAAAGCGAAACAATGGTAATGGAAAGTAGTCGAATTAAATCAGGCGATGCCGAGTGAATTAGATTTGGAAATGAGACATTGAAAACAGTTGATGAGTTCATTTATTTGGGCTGTAAAGTAACTGATGTTGGCAAGAGTAGAGAGGATATTAAACGTAGACTTGGTATGGCAAGGAAAGTGTACATGGAAAAGAGAAATTTCTTAACACCGAATATAACTTTAGGCGTTAGGAAGTGCTTCCTGAAGGCATCTGTTTAGACTGTGGCCTCATGCACAAGTGAAATGTGGACTATAGGCGGTTCATACACGAAGAGAATAAAAGTTTTCGAAATCTGGTGCTAGTGAAGAACGCCAAAGATTAAATGGGTTGACTGTGTAAATAATTCGGAGCTATTGAATAGAATTAGGGAGAGAAGAAATTTGTGGGATAATTTGACAAGAAGAAGGGATTAGTTGATAAAACCTTCTGAGACATAAATGATTGTAAATTTAGTATTAGGGGGACGTGTGGGGGATAAAGGGAGACCAGGAGAATAGTGCAGCAAGCAGGTTCAAAAGGATGTTGGTTGCAGCAGTTATTCAGAGACGAGCAGTATGCACACGGTAGAGCAGGTTGGAGAGCTGCATCAAACCAGTCTTCGGACTGAAGTCTACAACAAGAACAAGATTTTAATGATCCATTTGCCATGAGAAAATTGTAGTTATGAACACTTATTATTTGTATTTTTTTGTTTGTTTACTATACCTTGGGACAGCGAAATGTTTCTAATTTTATCTCACCTTCTAGGCTGAGAGAACTACGTAGCAACCTGTTGTTGTAATGAGTGCTCTTGGCTGAATCATTTTTCTGTGAAGAACAAGGGTAAACAAAAGAAATAAGATGTACTAGCAACTTTTTACCTTTATCAGGCCTGAATACCATAGATAACAGACAGCTGATATTTAATATTGTACAAGAGATGGATGAGATCTTCCCTAAAAGCGCTATTCCAATAACCTTTAAAAACGACGAATACGCTTTTGTATTGCAATGGATACAAATACAAATTATTTTGTACACGCTGAGTAGACGATTCATGCTACTCCTTTATCAGAGTAAAGTTCCAACTGGTTTGGTTCAAAATGGCTCTGAGCACTATGGGACTTAACATCTATGGTCATCAGCCTCTATACCTTAGAACTACTTAAATATAACTAACCTAAGGACATCACACAACATCCAGTCATCACGAGGCAGAGAAAATCCCTGATCCCGCCGGGAATCGAACCCGGGAACCCGGGCGCGGGAAACGAGAACGCTACCGCACGACCACGAGCTGCGGACAACTGGTTTGGGACACTCTGACAAATGGCACAAGACAGGATATGCGACTTCATTCAGGAATATGTAAGTTGAAAAATTTCAGAATGGAGGCCTAGTCCGTTGTAAGCAAAGTACAAATAGTCCCAGTAGTATCCGAGCGCACAGCGACGTAATCAACACTACAATGGCGACTAAAGTAGTGCTTTACGCTAAGGTGAGAAAACCCATGGGACAGCGATACGCATGTATCCAGAGGGCGGTAGTATCGCGTACACAAGATACAAGAGGGCAGTGCATTGGCGGAACTGTCATTTGTACTTAGGTGGTTCTGTAAAAAGGTTTCCGACGTGATCATCGCCACACGACGGGAATTAAAAGACATTGAACGCGGAATGGTAATGTCAAGAGTACGCTGAGAATACATTTCTAGCATTACCCTCGCCACAAAAAACGTAGTGGCCGACGGCAATCACTTAACGACCGAGAGGAGCAGTGCTTATGAAGAGTTCTCATTAATGAACGACAAGCAACACTGGATGAAATCGCCGCAGAAATCAGTATGGGACGTACGACAAACGTATCTGTTAGGATAGACAGAAGACAGAAGACGACCGACTCGAGAGCCTTTGCTAACAGCACGACATCGCCTGCAGCGCCTCTCCTGGGCTCGTGACCATATCGGTTGGACACTAGACGACGAGAAAACCGTGGTCTGGTCAGATGAGTTCCCATTTCAGCTGGTAAGAGCGGATGGGTGGATTCGAGTGTGGCGCAGGCCCCACGAAGCCAAAGACCCAAGTTGTCAACTTGGGACTGTGCAAGTTGGTAGTGGCTCCATAACAGTGTGGGCTGTGTTTACGTGGAGTGGACTGTGTCTTTTGGTCCAACTGACCCGACCACTGACTGGAAGTGAGTGTGTTAGGCTACTTGGAGACCTTTTGTAGCCATTCAACGATGGAATTTTAATGATTGACAGTGCGCCATGTCATCGGGCCACAACGGCTCGCGGTTGGTTTGAGAACATTCTGGACAATTCGAGCGAATGATCTGGCCATCCAGATCGCCCGACATGAATCCCATCAAACATTTATGGGACGTAATCGAGAGGGTAGTTTGTGCACAAAATCCGGCAAAGGCAACACTGTCGCGACTATGGACGGCTATAGAGGCAGCATGGCTCAATATTTCTGCAAGGGACTTCCATAGACTTCTCGAGTCAATGCCACGTCGAGTTGCTGCTGTACACTGGGCAAAAGGAGGTCCGACACGATATTAGGAGGTATCCCATGACAATTACCACCTCAGTGTACATACAGAATGCCAACGGCCTTGTCGCAGTGGTAACATTGGTTCCCGCCAGATCACCGAAGTTACGCGCTGTCGGGCTTGGCTAGCGCTTGGATGGGTCACGATCCGGATCTGCCGAGTGCTGTTGGCAAGCGGGGTGCACTCAGCCCTTGCGAGGCCAATTGCAGAGCTACTTGGTTGAGAAGTAGCCACACCGGTCACGAAAACTGACAACGGCCGAGAGAGCGGTGCGCTGATCACATGGATGCCTCTCCATATCCTCATCACGTGACACCAAAGGGCTGAGGATGACACACGGTCGGTCGGTACCGTTGGGCCTTCTGAGGCCAGTTCGGACGGTTTTTGTGTTGTGCATTTTCTTTTTGGGTGTATTCAGAATGCAAATTGGTTTCCTGACCGTAATACACACTTGTTTAAAGCGGTCGAGACAGCAAAGGTTTTGCATATCTATGTCACACCTGCTGGTGTTCTCCACTGCTACAAGCCTCTATGTCAGTACTACGTCCCCTACCTCCATAATGTTGTCCACTGGTGGGATATCCCCGTCGCTTCTTGGCAGAAATATGATACATACATTTTAGCTTTTCTAGATTTATAGGAAGCTTTCCACATTATTAACTGTCATACACTCTCTGAAGGCAGCACGGATAAAATACAGGGAGTGAAATGTTATGTGTAACTTAGTACAGAAACCGAACTGTACTTCTAAGAGTTTAAGGTCAAGAAAGCAAATCATTTGTCGAGAAGAGAGGTGAGACAGGGATGTAGCCTATTCCTGATGTTATTCGTCTGTACAGTGAGCAGACTGGGGAAGAAACCAATGAGAAATTTGTATGAGTAAAAGAAATTCATGTTCAGTGAGAGGGAATAAGAATTTTTAGACAGACAAGTACTTGGACGATAAGTTTAATGGCATAGAATTGTCTTGAAAAAAGAAAAACGAGAATAATGAAATGCACTTGAATTAAATAAGGTGACGCTGAGGGCGTAAGATTAGATAATGAAACACTGGAAATAATAGGCGAGTGTTCATATTTGAGGAAAGAAACACTGACTATGTTAGAAATAATTAGGATATAAACTGCAGACTTGAAACAGTAAAAAAAAAACTTTACGGAGAAAGAGAGTACCATGGAACATACATTTAAGAGTAGTTTCTGTAAGTAATTCTCTTGCGTGTAGCCTTATATGAAAGTGAAACGTAGACAATGTGCGCTAAGACAGAGAGTTTCGAATGTGGAGCTACAAATGCTTGGGATTACATGGGTAGATCTGATAACTCATGAAGAGTTGCTGAATGTAGTGTGGCAGAAAGGAATGCGGCAATGTGCAGGAAACACCATGAGATTTCAACGAACAGTTAATTTTGTAGTGGGCAGAAGTGTTGGGATAAAAGCTGTAGCAGCAGACTGAGACCGGATACAGTAAGTAGGTTCAAAAGAATGTAGATTGCAGCAGTTTAAGAGATATCTTCTGGTTAGACTTGAGGGAAGAACTGTATCAAACCAGCTTTCAGACCAAAGACCACAACATACACAATAACATACAGATATTCTCTTTTTAATGTAATGAATATGCTTCCTACATAAATTTTAAAACCAAATATTGTTTTCCCACTCAAGTATAAGTCAATGAGATGTATTCCCAAGACACGTATGTCTTACATGTATTTTCTTTTTCTCCCTTTTTCCGTAGAAAAATATCCAGAATTATACAGAAATAGACCTGTCAAACTCATACGACTACGTGAAGTCAGCGTTTGATTTTGTGTCAATGTCAGACGACAGCCCAGTCGAAATGATCAAAATGTGGCCTGTTGCAGGAGAAAAAATGTGTCAAATGCAAATAGAGTCCCCACAGGTCCAGGCTTTCATTCGGTAAGGATGATGTTCCTACGGCATTAAATGTAAGCAATTTCATAATTTCATAATAAAAGCAGGTTTGGAAAGACTGTGACTCTTAATTTTATTTTGCAGGTCCCAGCCGTCTTTCGACGTTGTTATCCTGGAAAGGTTAGTGTACCAGTGCTACTATGGTCTGGTTCACCAACTGGGATCCCCACCAATGATAGGCTTCGTATCTCTGAGCGCACCATCTCCAGTACTGTCATCTTTTGGGAATCCCAACAACCCCGCCTATTCCCCTGATTTCATGGTGGGCCACACCGACCACATGTCGTTCTGGGAAAGACTATACAATGCCTACATAATAACACGCCTTCATTACGCATGGAACTGTCAAATACTTCCAACTCAAGAGAAGATGCAAACGAAGTATTTTGGTCCTGGTCATCCGTCTGCGCACGAAACTGAAAGGAATTTCAGCCTCCTCCTCGTAAATAATCATTTCAGTATGAACTATCCGCGACCGCTGCTGCCTAATATCATTGAGCTGACGGGGCTGCATCTAGAGAAACAACGGAAGCCACTTCCTCTGGTAAGTAGTACATCCCATGTAATTTAAACCATTAAAGGCAGTTGTTTTACATTATATAATATTACTGTAGAAGGTTTCCCCGCACAGCACGATTCCGGCGAGTATTTATTCAATGCACGCAAAAGAACTGTCTTCATGATGATTGCACAGTGCACAATTCTTCGAATTTAGAAAAACTGAGTGTTATCATGACTGATATGTGTTTTCTTTAAATTCATCGGTCGGCTCTCGTTTTTGGGTAACGATGTATGGTATGCATTCTACAAGAAATCACGGAAATAGGTAAAAAAGGATCAAATTCCCTAAGAGCGTCCCTTTTGGTCGGCCACCCTTTTCGCTATTTACCAAGCACCACTCACCATGCCAGCAATCCACATGCTTCCGTATATTTACTCCATAGGACGAAAAGCACTGATGAACCCTCACACCCTGTCCCGCGTACGCTTCACCATGGTTCTGAGAGACGAAATCCAGATACATTTTCAGTTGCACCTCATATTGCAGCTTCTCGTACCAGCACATTGGATCACGCATTATGTAACGTATCGTTTCCGGTGTCTGCTGAATTGTGACTGTCCTCCAGCCTGGAGCCAAAGGCCGAGGTTCCCCTCATTCGGAAGACGTTTATTTATTTATTTATTGTTCCGTGGGACCACATTAAGGAGAAGTCTCCATGGTCATGGAACGAGTCAATACATGAAATTATAACACGATTGTAGAAACAGATAAAATGAAATATAAGAAACATATTCAGGCGACAAGTCGTAAGTTTAAATAAAGAAAATTAACGATGTAACACTGGAATTTGCTTAATTTTTTAGCTCTTCCAGTAGCTCCTCGACAGAATAGAAGGAGTGAGCCATGAGGAAACTCTTCAGTTTAGACTCAAAAGTGTTTGGGCTACTGCTAAGATTTTTGAGTTCTTGTGGTAGCTTATTGAAAATTGATGCAGCAGAATACTGCACTCCTTTCTGCACAAGAGTCAAGGAAGTGCATTCCACATGCAGATTTGGTTTCTGCCTAGTATTAACTGAGTGAAAGCTGCTAACTCTTGGGAATAAGCTAATATTGCTAACAACAAACGACATTAAAGAAAATATATACTGTGAGGGCAATGTCAAAATTCCCAGACTATTGAATAGGGGTCGACAAGAGGTTTTCGAACTTACACCACACATAGCTCGAACAGCCCGTTTTTGAGCCAAAAATACCCTATGACATAAGCGTATGAAAATGTGCGAAGTAGACCACTTTTCGTGTTGAAATGTCACTTATTTCAGATACTGTTCTAAGGTAAATAAAGCGTCATTTAGTTTCTGAACAAGATCCTGAACATGGGCTTTCCACAACAGCTCACTATCTATCCGAACGCCTAGGAACTTGAACTGTTCCGTCTCGCTTATAATATGCCCGTTCTGTCTGATCAAAATATCAGTTCGTGTTGAATTGAGAGTTAGAAACTGTAGAAACTGAGTCTTACTGTGATTTAGCATCAAATTATTTTCCACAAGCCACGAACTTATTTCATGAACTATATTATTTGATAATGTTTCAATATTACACACAAGATCCTTCACTACCAAGCTGGTGTCATCAGCAAACAGAAATATTTTTGAATCACCTGTAATACTAGAAGGCATATCATTTATATAAATAAGAAACAGCAGTGGCCCCAGCACCGACCTTTGGGGAATGCCCCATTTAACAGTGCCCCATTGGGACTGAACATCACTACCACTCTCAATATTGCGGAGAATTACCTTCTGCTTTCTGTACTTAAAGTAAGGGGCGAACCAATTGTAAGCTACTCCCCTTACTCCATAATGGTCCAACTTCTGCAGTAATATTTTGTGGTCAACACCGTCAAAAGCCTTCGTTAAATCAAAGAAAACACCTAACGTTCGCAACCTTTTATTTAATCCGTCCAAAACATCACAGAGAAAAGAGACTATAGCATTTTCAGTTGTTAAGCCATTTCTAAAACCAAACTGTACATTTGACAGCAAATTATGTGAATTTAAATGCTCCAGTAACCTTGTATATACAACCCTCTCGATAACTTTAGCAAACACCGATGGCATAGAAATAGATCTATAATTGTCAACATTATCCCTGTCTCCCTTTTTATAAAGTGGCTTCACTACCGAGTACTTTAATCGGTCAGGAAACCGACCACTCCTAAAGGAAAAGTTACAGATATGGCTAAGCACTGGGCTAACATACATGGAACAATACTTCAGTATTCTGCTAGATACCCCGTCATATCCATTAGAGTTCTTGGTCTTTAGTGATTTAATTATTAACTCAATCTCCATCTTGTCAGTATCATGGAGGAGCATTTCAGGTAACAGTCTCGGAACACTTTTTTCTACGAGCGCTATATGATTCGCTGTTGGGACTAGGTTTCTATTTAGTTCACCTGCTATATTCAGAAAGTGATTATTAAATACTGTACATATATGCGACTTATCAGTAACACGGACATTCCCACTACGCACTGATTCTATATCCTCGACCTGTCTCTGCAGACCAGCCACTTCCTTTACGACTGACCATATGGTTTTAATTTTATCCTGAGACTTAGCTATTCTATCTGCATACCACATACTTTTTGCCTTCCTAATAACTTTTTAAGCACCTTACAATACTGTTTGTAATGGGCTGCTGCATTTAGATTGCGACTGTTTCTAACGTTTTGATATAATTGCCACTTTGTTCTACAAGATATTCTTATCCCTTTAGTCAGCCACCCAGGCTGCCTGTTTGTGCTAGTACCCTGTTTTGAACGTTCTAACGGAAAGCAACTTTCAAAGAGCACGAGAAAAGTCTACTGTATCAGCACTATAAACATATTGCCACTCTTGTTCCTTGATAAGATTTACAAAAGTCTCTGCAGCAACTGGATCAGCTTTCCTAAAAAGTTGGTAACTATATTTAACATGTGTTGCAGCACAAAAATCTTTTAGACTTAAAATTTGTGCATCATGATCCGAAAGGCCATTCACCTTCTTGCTAACAGAATGCCCTTCTAGTAATGAGGAATGAACAAAAATATTGTCTATGGTTGTTCCCTTGCACTCTCGTTAGAAAGAATACGGTTTGCATAAGATTATATGAATTAAGGAGGTCTACCAGCATCCTTTTCCTTGCACAATCATTTATACAATTAATATTGAAGTCACCACATATAACTTTTTGTATTTCCTATAAAGTGAACCGAGAACCTCCTCTAGCTTTAGCAAAAATGTTGTGAATTAGGAGTGTGGGGATCTATAAATAACAACAGTAAGAAGTTTAGCTCCACTAAATTTAACTACACCTGCACAACATTCAAACACCTTTTCAGTGCAGTACTTTGAAACATCAATTGACTCAAACGGGTTACCGTTTTTCACATACATGGCTACTCCCCCACACCGCAAAGAGCACCTAGAAAAGTTGTCAGCCAACCTGTATCCTGGCAAAGGAAGCCTCTGAATTATTTCCTTATTTAAGAAGTGTTCAGATATACCAATAATTACAGAGTCAACTTCTATAAGCAGTTCACTAACTTTATCTCTAATACCTTGTATATTTTGATGAAATATACTAATTCCCTCATTAATCGGATACCTAAGCTTTGTCGAAAGTGGTTTCTTCGTTAGAGAGACTTCCCTTAAGCAGGAATACCTATCAGCTGACTTCAATCTAAAAAAGGTACAGCTACAGATCACGTGAGGTGATCTGTCTTGATCTGGCTGTTTTTTAAAGGCGAATGGTTTCCACCGGATGGCTGGAGTCTCTTAATACCCTTTGGTAACACACCATTTGTTTCGTGGGCTTTCCGAACGTAGGCTTTGCGACCCGTAACGTTAACGCGGTGTTTCCGCGTGGTCTTCCGAGCGTCAAAAGAAATCGCATCATGGGGGAGGCTTTATCGACCATTTTGTAATAACAACAATCCTTCACAGTTCATCCAGGCTTATGACTAGCTGTTTTATTTTTTTCTTTTACTTCTATAACATTAATGCACCAAATTATTGAACATCTTATTTGATGAATTTTTTTACTCAGCTTTTTGTAAGGAAGCGAGAGATTTTGAACATTATCTGAAATCTCTCGAGTTGTTATATGCTCTTCTTAGGTGTTTTAACAATTTGTCAAGATCTGTGTGCGCTTTTTTTTGATGAAGCATACCAATAGAATCTTTTTTAATCTCAAATGTAGCATTTACTGCTTCATTCGTTAGCGTATCAGAAAGTATTTTGTATGGATGTTTTTGATTTACTGAGTAGTTTCATATATACGTAGGCTTCCTCAGCCATTGTCACATTCAATAAAATTTTTCTGGGTTTGTGACCGCATTGTCAATATACAAAACTACCGACGTTTGGGTCCCTGTTTCAAGTGACCCACAGTAAACAAAAACACTCTGAAGAAGGTCACTTGCAACAGGGACAGAAACGTCGGTAATTTTATATATTGACAATGAGAACACAAATTCAGAAAATTTTTATTGAATAGCATAGTCTCCTTTGTCAACCTTCTACAGCATTGGTTAAAAACTTTCCACATTTCAATCGGTATACAAAGATTTTCCTTCCATTTCAGTCGGTACTAAGATATCCTCCGTTATCACCACCGACGCTTCATCATCACTGTAATTTAGGGTTTCTGTGATTTCCTTAAATCGCTTCAGGCAAATGTCGGGATGGTTCCTTTGAAAGAGAGCGATCGATTTCTTTCCTCACCCTTACCTAATCCGATGGGGCCGATGACCTCGCTGACTGGTCCCCTCCCCCGAATCAACCAACCAACCATCATCACTGTTTGGTGGACGATGTGTCTGTCACTGCAGCAGACAGGCGGTAGAACTATCTGACGTCTTCTCTATCCCTGTATTCCTACGTTAATTCCCGTTTTTGTATTTCCTTCCACAGATGTTTGCTGAAGCGAAAGTCCAACCGCAAAGAGATGTTTCGGTGAACACAGTTTTTATACTTTTAATTGTAGCCAGTTTTCGGTGACCACCCAGGCATCTCGATTTTCAGTTCAGAAAAAGTCCAGGATATCTTCTCTTTGTCTGTACTTCCGATGTCAACGTATGTGGTGTACGGTTGTTTGAGCCGTTTCGAACAACTGTCAAATGCTCTATCCATAAGAACAATTCCATATTCACACGAGATTTTCTCCGCTTCTTCACCAGGAGTATTTTGTCACGAACAGACCCAAAGTCAGTTTTGAAAAAACTGTTATCTTCAATCTATTTCAAAATGTCTGCGCTGTGTTAAATCTCAGAACTAGTACCAGAGATCTGGGTCGTTGTAGTAGCTTTCCTTCTTGCTTTACACAATTCAGTCTTTGAGTTCTCATGATTTCGCATATTTGCGAGGAAATCTAAACTTTTATCCGCTGCTGGTGAACGACTGGCGTAAACCAGCAGTGAGGGAGATTCTAATTGGAAAACGCACGATACAAAACTGGTTGCTCGGAAGTCCTACGGTAGCTGCGGCTCCTAAAAATAAAGGTCGGAAACACGACAGCCGGAAAGCCCACGTAGCCAGACTACTGAAAGTATCGGCAGGCAGCAGCACTTTGCAGAAGTACCCTGAGTCTCAACAGGGACTGGCCAGTAAAAGTGTCTATTTGCATACTTATCTGGTGGCTGATTCGCCCAAAGGCCTGGGTGTAAAAATAATTTCGTGTAACTGTTGGCATCTCAGGAAATGGAGGAGTCAGACGGTTGTCCTGGTAGGGCGTAGCAGACGAACTGTGCCCTTCGGGGAGGAGGTGGTCTGATGGTGCGTATTTCGGAAGTTTGTAGTCATAGATCAATAGTGGTTCTCTAATGGAAAGTTCGGGAGGTGTTCGTAAGTGTTTAGGCAGAGGCCGCCTAACAGAGTTGTCACAATCTACTACACTACTGGCCATTTAAATTGCTACACCACGAAGATGACGTGCTACAGACGCGAAATTTAACCGACACGAAGAAGATGCTGTGATATGTAAATGATTAGCTTTTCAGACACACAAGGTTGGCGCCGGTGGCGACTCCTACAACGTGCTGACGTGAGGAAAGTTTCCAACCGATTTCTCATACACAAACAGCAGTTGACCGGCGTTGCCTGGTGAAACGTTGTTGTGATGCCTCGTGTAAGGAGGAGAAATGCGTACCATCACGTTTCCGACTTTGATAAAGGTCGGATTGTAGCCTCTAGCGATTGCGGTTTATCGTATCGCGACATTGCTGCTCGCGTCGGTCGAGATCCAATGACTGTTAGCAGAATATGGAATCGGTGGGTTCAGGAGGGTAATACGGAACGCGGTGCTGGATCCCAACGGCCTCGTATCACTAGCAGTCGAGATGACAGGCATCTTATCAGCATGCTGTAACGGATCGTCCAGCCACGTCTCGATTCCTGAGTCAACAGATGGGGACGTTTGTAAGACAACAGCCATCTGCACGAATATTCGACGACGTTTGCAGCACCATGGACTATCAGCTCGGAGACCGTGGCTGTGGCTACCCTTGACGGTGCATCACAGACAGGAGCGCTTGCGATGGTGTACTCAACGACGAACCTGGGTGCACGAATGGCAAAACGTAACTTTTCGGATGAATCCAGGTTCTGTTTACAGCATCATGATGGTCGCATCCGTGTTTGGCGTCATCGCGGTGAACGCACTTTGGAAGCGTGTATTCGTCATCGCTATACTGGCGTATCACCCGTCGTGATGGTATGGGGTTCCAGGTCTCGGTTACCTCTTGTTCGCATTGACGGCACTTTAAACAGTGGACGTTGCATTTCAGATGTGTTGCGACCCGTGGCTCTACCCTCCATTCGATTCCTGCGAAAACATACATTTCAGCAGGATAATGCATGACTGCTTGTTGCAGGTCCTGTACGAGCCTTTCTGGATACAGCAAATGTTCGATTGCTGCCCTGGCCAGCACGTTCTCCAGATCTCTCACCAATTGAAAACGTCTAGTCAATTGTGGCCGAGCAACTGGCTCGTCACAATACGTCAGTCACTAGTCTTGATGACCTGTGGTATCGTGTTGAAGCTGCATGGGCACCTGTACCTGTACATGCTATCCAAGCTCTGTTTGACTTAATGCCCAGGCGTATCAAGGCCATTATTACGGTCAGAGGTGGTTGTTCTGGGTTCTGATTTCTCAGGATCTATACACCCAAATTGGGTGAAAATGTAATCACATGTCAGTTCCAGTATAATATATTTGTCCAATGAATACCAGTTTATCTTCTGCATTTCTTCTTGGTGTAACAATTTTAATGGCCAGTAGCGCAGTTAAAAGATATAATCTTATGTTAAAGATTTAACACAATCTGACAATTATAACAGTTACAAACTGTGTATACATTTGGGGCAGCGTAACTCATCACACGTAAATTACCCAGTTCACAATGTGCAGAAAAGGTATCACTTTTTTGAAAACACGTAATTTTCTCCCATTGCGACACATAAGGCCTACAGACTTTCTCTGTAATGGCGCACAATCGTGGCGCCCTGTGACGTCACCCTTGGCGACGCCTCAAACAGCAAGTTATGGATACAAGCGAAAAAAAAAAAAAGGCCACAGCTCAGAAGTTCATGTGACGTGTAAGGTGGGTTAATGATGTCACACTGGCATCAAATTTCATCATAATTCTGCCCAACGCTACAATGGACGTTTCACACGTTGGGAAAGTCGTCACATCACCTCTCACCCACCTTTCAACCTTTCTTTTGATGCCTTTGCGATGGAGGACATCTTTGAAATCGCGCGGGTTTCTTATGGGTGGCCTAGAAAAACATTTCAGACACACCGTTACTGATAATGGACACGAAAAGGCCTCAGGAGGTGGCATAAAGGCCGTCCATGGAGCGACCCATTCACTTGTCTCGTTGACTCCTACACGTTTCGCTGTCGAAAACGACATTTCACAGTGTAATGAAAAACAGGTAGACATTCCTGAGCACGTTCGACACTGCTGACATCCCACCTGCTCCAGACGATTAAATCACACTGACATTGTGGGGTTGCAACTCCATTGAACATATTCTGATCCCTTTGGAGTATAGTGATGTGCCGTCTTTGCTCTGATATACGGGGTTGATTCACTAGGGACCGTTGCAAACCATTCGACGAAACTTGAATGCGTTCCAAATCAGCAAAGGATGTTTTTGCTTTCTCAGTCCTGTTTCGCGCTGTTCTGTGGCTTGATCATGGACGGGTGCAACATTGACCTGTGCGAGAATAAAACGTTTCAGCGCCCCTGCAAAAGCCCCCAGTTCGACAACACCTTCGGTGACACCCACGCTACTTTGTTGTGCACTTTACAATGTACCTGTCATAGACTTCGACAGTCATTCAGCTGAGATGTGCCTTTCGGCTGCTCTAACGCCTGAGGGCAGGCAACCCCTTCAGCACCTCTTAGGTGACAGCCTCCTCACAAAATGAAAGAAAATCGGTTTATCTCTTACCAAATTTTCGCTGCTGCTTCAGTAAAACTACAGCATCCTGCATAACGTTTTTACTACTCTCTTTGCAACAGACGATGCACACGGTATCCACATACACCACGGAATGTACATGCAATATTATTGCATTTCTACAACACATGTTCAGGAGATACGCCACTGTAAACACTGAGATGATTGAAGATCAGCTTTTGCTTAAAATGGAGCACAAATTACCAAACTATATATATTTTTCCAGCGTTTGACAAGCTCCTAGCGACTTCCAAGATACTTATAATTTCAAACCTTTTCTTAACTTTTTTTCGTTCACATGCACGTTTGAAGACGTTTTATACACGAGAGTTAGATTCTACAGAGAATCAGGGGTTTAAAGTGGAAAGAAAATTACCCACACTATACACATTCAGTATTTCATAATGAGAACACTTTAGCGATTTTCCACAAAATTCAAACATAATTTCCAAACTTTTGTAAACTTTTCTTCGCTTACATTTTTAGCGTGAAATATTTAACAGATTAACTTATTTGTAAAGAAATCAGACGCTTGAAGCTACTTTATACGAGGGGATTCGTTTCTTTAAGGAATCAGGAGTTTAGTAGTGTAGAAGAAGTTACTGCATTATCAGTAGACTTACAAGACAACGTCATACGCGTTTGTTAATAGTAGATTGCCAGTCAGAAGTCCATCACAACGCAGCTATCTTGAATGTGCTACAAAAGCGTCAAAACACGACCACCTCATTACAACATTCTAAGTACTGGAAGCACTTATTTGGCCACAATGCTACAGATCGTGTGACGAAAATCTGCAGAGTAATATAGAAAATTTTAACATCGGCTTCGTATTAAATGGCACCAAATTAATAAACATTTTACACGTTTTATTTCAGTGTTATTACGCTGTTACAATGGGTTTCATTTCAAGAAAGGCAGAAACTCAGTATTTTCGTTATTTTGTATTTAGAACGTTCTCATTTGACTGCGTATGCCGCCTACCGAGAAATGTGTATGTAGTCGGAGAGACAGTGTATCACTAAGACGATTACCAGAACGGTGCCTAGACAGAGTGTATAGAATATGAACGGAAAAGTTGCTCTAGGTGCCAATTGTAGGGAGAGGATTTGTCGAAATATTGAGTGAGGTTTTCTAAAGGATCCCACAAAGAATTTCTTTGGCATGGATACTAACAGCTGCAATTACCAACATCAACAGTAAAGAAAAATGGACGGCAGCGAATCAACGGATAAATACCGGTCGATGAAGAGGCAGCAGTTTTATCGGAATTCTTCAGTAACCGAACAGGATGAGATGTTTCCGGAATTAATCATTTGACGAAGCGCCCTGGATCTCAGTAGATACAATAATTGCGACTTAGCATTCAGAAAAATTCTCTGCTGCCATTGAGATCAAGTATGATCCCACTTGTGAAAACATTTCAAAAGAGCATGAGTTCGATCGAGGCTTCTGTGATTATCCCGTAGCTTACGACATGATCTATTTTTGTACTCTGAAATAATTATCAGAATACACGGTGCCAGAATATGACCGAGCGACGTGGTTTGCACACTGGACTCGCATTCGGGAAGACGATGGTTCAATCCCGCCTCCCGCCATCCTGATTTAGGTTTTCCGTGGTTTCCCTAAATCGCTTCAGGCAAATGCCGTGATGGTTCCTTTGACATCCTTCCCTAATCCGATGAGACCGATGACCTCGTTGTTTGGTCTCTTTCCGCCAAATCAACCCAACACAGCCAGAATATGTCGAACAACTAGTGAACTGAACAAGTTACAGCAAGGAAGAGAAGACGCTCGATTGATTGATTTTTATATCAACCACATACACCGTCTTGTACACAAGGCCTCCCTATTCATAGCAGCAGTCTATGTATCCTCCAGTGGAGTGTCGACAAGGACAAAGTTAACGTCGTCCCACTCTCAGCATCGTTACACCTTGGTTCACCTCAACACTCTGCAGGCCTCCTTACGGCATGTTGCAGAGGGGCCCTTGGGTTCCTTTACCATTTACTCCGTATCCTCTCCCAAGCGCGATTAGAGAGCGGTTAGTGTGATTATCCTTAAAAATCTGTATGAGCTACATTTTCTCTGTTTTCACCATCAGTGCCATTTTTTAACATACATAATATGTGGTTCAAATGGCTCTGAGCACTATGGGACTTAACATCTATGGTCATCAGTCCCCTAGAACTTGGAACTACTTAAACCTAACTAACCTAAGGACATCACAGAACACCCAGTCATCACGAGGCAGAGAAAATCCCTGACCCCGCCGGAAATCGAACCGGGGAACCCGGGCGTGGGAAGCGAGAACGCTACCGCACGACCACGAGCTGCGGACGTAATATGTGGATCGACTAATCTTATGTTATGTATGCGTCCTTGGAAATTTCAACTGTAAACCTCTCCACATTGCACATTTCTCTTGCAGCATCCGCATTTGTATGTGTCGAAACGTGCTGCCGTTTATTTTTCCCTACTCTATTTCTCCTCCCTGGTAAGGATTTCACACTGACTACCAGTACTTTTGTATCAGCATCAACTTGATACTATTGGAACCCACAGCAGATCAGCCTGGTGTAGAGTGCGGCGTGAGATGGGACGGCCGATTTTAATGTAAGGAGACTTGTAATCCAATGTGTTTTTAGTCCAACGTGCTTTTATTTAATTTTATTTTATGTGCGCCGCTAATGCGCTCGTAGGCTTTTCAGCGTTTAACGTTACAAGTTTTACAATCTGATGAAGAGAGCACTGTCTCTCGAAACGTGTTGTTTAATTGAGTGTAAAACAAAAATACGGTTGAATGCTATCAATTATTACTGACAAGACATAACAACCGTTACCTCACATTCCTAATGGGTAATATTACTCGTACATAAATATTTCCAAATTTAAGTTGTCTGTGTAAGTTATTAAAATGCATGGAGCTTCCTTATTGACAACATTAAATTCATCTAGAGAAGGCTTGGCCATGGCCTGCGGGACTTCATGTGTGCAGGCAGCTGGCGGCCCAAAGTCCGGCCTGCCTCGGCTTTGCACGATCCTTCTCGGAAGTACTCGGAACGACGCGACATTTGACGGAGTATTGCTATGTGGCAGTTTTCGGTCGGCACAACTCTCTTCAGTTCGGCAGAGTCGTGGTGTCAGCGGTGTTTACCCTTTACTATTCGTTCACGGTATGAAGGACGTTCAAGGATCCAGTGACTGCTCAAAAGCAGGCAATCTAGTGATCTATCGTCATAAGCCTGGGAATGACAGAAGAGAGGGACGATAATGCTCAGTACTTACCATGTAGTCGCATAAGCGACGAATATTGCAAATTTGCTGTTGTTGTTGTTGTGGTCCTCAGTCCTGAGACTGGTATGATGCAGCTCCCCACGCTACTCTATCCTGTGCAAGCTGCTTCATCTCCCAGTACGTACTGCAACCTACATCCTTCTGAATCTGCTTAGTGTATTCATCTCTTGATGTCCTACCAAACGATCCCTTCTTCTAGTCAAGTTGTGCCACAAACTCCTCTTCTCCCCAATTCTATTCAATACCTCCTCATTAGTTAAGTGATCTACCCATCTAATCTTCAGCATTCTTCTGTAGCACCACATTTAGAAAGCTTCTATTCTCTTCTTGTCCAAACTATTTATCGTCCGTGTATCATTCCATACATGGCTACACTCCACACAAATACTTTCAGAAACGACTTCCTGACACTTAAATCTATACTCGGTGTTAACAAATTTCTCTTCTACAGAAACGCCATTGCTAGTCTACATTTTATATCCTTCGACCATCATCAGTTATTTTTCTCCCCAAATAGCAAAACTCCTTTACTACTTTAAGTGTCTCATTTCCTAATCTAATTCCCTCAGCATCACCCGAGTTAACTCGACTACATTCCATTATTCTCGTTTTGCTTTTGTTGATGTTCATCTTATATCCTCCTTTCAAGACACTGTCCATTCCGTTCAACTGCTCTTCCAAGTCCTTTGCTGTCTCTGACAGAATTACAATGTCATCGGCGAACCTTAAAGTTTTTATTTCTTCTCCATGGATTTTAATACCTACTCCGAATTTTTCTTTTGTTTCCTTTACTACTTGCTCAATATACAGATTGAATAACATCGGGGAGAGACTACAACCCTGTCTCACTCCCTTCCCAACCACTGCTTTCCTTTCATGCCCCTCGACTATTATAACTGCTATCTGGTTTCTGTACAAATTGTAAACAGCCTTTCGCTCCCTGTATTTTACCCCTGCCATCTTCCCCTGCCGCCTTCAAAATTTGAAAGAGAGTATTGCAGTCAACATTGTCAAAAGCTTTCTCTAAGTCTACAAATGCTAGAAACGTAGGTTTGCCTTTTCTTAATCTAACTTCTAAGAGAAGCCGTAGGGTCAGTATTGCCTCACGTGTTCCAACATTTCTACGGAATCCAAACTGATGTTCCCCGAGGTCGGCTCTACCAGCTTTTCCATTCGTCCGTAAAGAATTCGCGTTAGTATTTTGCAGCTATGAATCGATATTACAGTACCATGCAGAAAAAGTGTAAAGATTTTGTAGGCAATGAAAGAGCAAAAAATTACAACTATCCATAGATGGAAGTCATTGTTCTGTGCACCAGGAAACGCTCTGTACTAAATTTGCAGGCATGTAGCACGTGAAGAAATTGTTGAAATGAATAGTAAAATTTCTGATGTCACACGCATTATTCCACTGTAAGCTGCAACAGTCTTCGGTGGAACTGAACGAAGAGTATGGAGACTTTATATATTCCTGTGAAGCACGTTGGTCAAGTCAAGGGACATGTTTTCGACTTAATACTTGCTGTTGTTGAATTTATGAACGAAAAAGAGGTGCAGGTCTCGCATTTTAGGTGGACTTGACTACACATAGCGCACAGTGTGGCACTGCACTGTGAGAACCAACTTCTTTCTGATCTGATGGCGATACATTTAAAAAGAAAATTGCATTGTAGAAGGGGCACATTCTGACAACACAATCCATTTCTCTGAGCTCACTGATGTGTAAAGAACACGTGAGGTTTGAAGAATTTATTGTGCCCTTGGAAGATTTACAAGGATAGTTTCCTTAACGTTTTGAGAACACTGCCAATCAATCTTACATCTATTTTCGAGTCCGTGTGTAGTTTCAGTTGAAAGCGCCCCTGCGCATGTGCAGTTGTAAAAGATTGTCCTGCAGAGTACACTAATGGCCATTAAAATTGCTACACCAAGAAGAAATGCAGAAGATAAACTGGTATTCATTGGAGAAATATATTATACCAGAATTGACATGTGATTACATTTTCACGGAATTTGGGTGCATAGATCCTGAGAAATCAGTACCCAGAACAACACTTCTGGCCGTAATAACAGCCTTGATACGCCTGGGCATTAAGTCAAACAGAGCTTGGATGGCGTGTACACGTACAGCTGCCCATCTAGCTTCAACACGATACCACAGTTCATCAAGATTAGTGACTGGCGTATTGTGACGAGCCAGTTGCTCGGCCACCATTGACCAGACGTTTTCAATTGGTGAGAGATCTGGAGAATGTGCTGGCCACGGCAGCAGTCGAACATTTTCTGTATCCAGAAAGGGCCGTACAGGACTGCAACACGAGGTTGTGCATTATCCTGCTGAAATGTAGGGTTTCACAGGGAGCGAATGAAGGGTAGAGCCACGGGTCGTAACATATCTGAATTGTAACGTCCACCGTTCGAGGTTCCGTCAATGAGAACAAGAGGTGACCGAGACGTGTAACCAATGGCACCCCATACCATCACGCCGGGTGATATGCCAGGATGGCGATGACGAATACACGCTTCCAATGTGCGTTCACCACGATGTCGCTAAACACGGATGAGACCATCATGATGCTGTAATCAGAACCTGGATTCATCCGAAAAAATGACGTTTTGCCATTCGTGCACCCAGGTTCGTCGTTGAGAACACCATCGCAGGCGCTCCTGTCTGTGATGCAGGGTCAAGGGTAACCGCAGCCATGGTCTCCGAGCTGATAGTCCATCCTGCTGCAAACGTCGTCGAACTGATCGTGCAGATGGTTGTTGTCTTGCAAACGTCCCCATCTGTTGACTCAGGAATCGAGACGTGGCTGCACGATCCCTTACAGCCATGCGGATAAGATGCCTGTTATCTCGATTGGTAGTGATACGAGGCCGTTGGGATCCAACACGACGTTCCATATTACCCTCCTGAACCCACCGATTCCATATTCTGCTAACAGTCATTGGATCTCGACCAAGGCGAGCAGCAATGTCGCGATACGATAAACCGCAATCGCGAGAGGCTACAATCCGACGTTTATCAAAGTCGGAAACGTGATAATTACGCATTTCTCCTCCTTATCCGAGGCATCACAACAACGTTTCACCAGGCAACGCCGGTCAACTGCTGTTTGTGTATGAGAAATCGGTTGGAAGCTTTCCTCATGTCAGCACGTTGTAGGTGTCGCCACCGGCGCCAACGTTGTGTGAATGCTCTGAAAAGCTAATCATTTGCATATCACAGCATCGTCTTCCTGTCGGTTAAATTTCGCGTCTGTAGCACGTCATCTTCGTGGTAGCAATTTAAATGGCCAGTAGTGTACGTTGACCAAGTCGTATGCAGCTCAGACAGCTTGGTGTGCTGGTGGAGGGGGGGGGGGGGGGGAGAGGGATGTGCCAGCCAGGCTTAGAGCTATGGCACTTGTGCCAGGGCACGGTTCATGAACCGAATTCTTAGCTACCCCTGATTTTGAGCAGTACTGCAGATCTAATTCATGCCTAAAATACACTAAGAAGTTGCGAAGTAAACAACGTCAGTATCGCAAAAACCAGTTCACCACACGACTTAAGGCATAGCAATACAATCAGAATGCCCGCCACTAGCACAGTAGAAAATGTTCTGATGTTATGCAGTGCAAAACTGTATTCCATCTGTAATATATACTGTAATGTTGTTTCCTGTTTAAAGTGAGGATTACAGTGAGAGAAAATTTGCTGTGGGGAATAAATCACAGAGCTTATGATGATGAGGTATAAAAGGAAATATTGTATATGATGTCATGTGTAGGTATGTGTAATGAATATTAGTGATGAGGAAGTACAGTAGAAGAGGCGGATGCGGAAATATCTGACCATAATTACCGTCCATACCATTACGTGGAGAGTAAAAATAGGATTTTTTTTATTTAAGAAATACGTCCTCTTCCTTCCTTCCTAGAATGGGGTTTGTGTATATGTTGGTTCTGTGATATTTTTATTAGATGTTGGCATAGTTGATTAGTTTTAGACAGTTATGGTTCCGAATTCAGCTATTACTTGCAACTAGGTTCAATCATTTGTAATACTCTCCAATCAATATCATTAATTATATTTTTTAGTGACATATTTCCTTCGCCCGAAACTTTACTGGAAAAAAATGTTAGGTGATGACGGTACATAGTATCAGACTGAAGACCCTTTAAGTTATTAAAATATGGTTACGGCTCTTAAATATTTTATTTGTGAGTTTTACGCTATTTGTTTGTGTGCTTGCTTAGTATTTTATCCTGGTTAGGTCAGTTTCAATCTTTTAGACCTAACTTTGAATATCAAAGGCCTGTTTTCTTTTTTAATGTTTTGTATCTCAACAGGTAAAAACGGAACCCTTATAGGAGCACTTTGTTGTCCATCTGTCTGTCTGTCCACCAGTCAAGACCTCTTTCTCTCATGAACAGACAGAGGTATCAAATTGGAATTTTTTTAAGGTGTGCAATCTCTTGGAGGCGTAAAAGGTTAAAGCTACCAAGTTACTGCAATCAAAAGATAGGTCATTTATGTAGCATATTTTGATACAAATTCACTCCTGAAAACCTACGGATGAGCTATCTATATACATAATTCAGTTTATATGGAATCCTCACATTTCTCCGGTTTTTCTTAAACCACATGTGTTTAGGCATTGAAATAACATTGAGACAACTTCAGAGTCGACAGTGATGTTTTTGGTTTCTTGCTTAATATTTTACCCAACGTATTTTCAGGAGTTACAAGACTGGTTATGTTGGTTTCGATCTTCTACGTCTAATTTGGAATGTCAGTGACCTGTTGTTTTTAGGAGTGAAAACAGCACTGAGACACTTAATTTAGAATTATACAGTCATGTTTCAGCCACGAGCTTGACGAATGTGTGTGTAAAATATCATCATGGTACTTGATGTAAACACTGTGATATTCGATATAAAAATGGCAGTTTTTTTTTAATTGCCGATGCTTTTTTTTGCAGATATTTTAGAATATTGTGACATTTGACAAACAATATAGACGGTACCGAAACCTGACATTGTCAGGAAGGAGACAGCGGTCTTAACATACTTTACTGAATAAAAAAATAATATAAAAAGCTTTTACTGCGTAGACCGCAATTTACATTATACGATTAAAACGTGATGACTAGTTTCACCTGCGTTCAACAACCATCTTCAGTTCGTTCAAATAGTAAAAACGAGTTGAATATGCCCTGAAAAGCACCATCGTTTGCAACAGTCATGCAGTGACATGCATTCGTGTTACAGGTCAACAAGACTAGCACAATATGCTGTTAAAAGCATCATCGTGAGCAAGCCAAGTAGTCAACTATTATCTCGCAAGATGCAAGTAATAAAGAAGGAAAACAGCCAGTGTTTACTTATGCAACTTTCTTACCTGCAGTTTGCGAGGTTATGGTTTACAATCTGGCTCGCAGTGATTCTTTTAACAGCATATTGTCCCAGTTTTGTTGCCCTATAAGATAACAGCATGTCATCACATGACTGCTGTTAACGGTGAGATCTTCCAATGCATTTTCAACTCGTTTCTTTTACCATTTGAACCGGCTGAATATGGTCGGTGCATGCAAACGAAAGTAGTCATCAGGTTTTGATTGTACAGTGTAAACTGCGGTCTAGGTATTAAAAGTTTTATTCAGCAACATATACGTGTTAAAAATTAATTTGAGCCTGTGCTATGCCTCGCACTATGGTACAGCAATTGGACTGTGAATGTTTCACCAGTGTAGCGACCTGTTGGCCAAGACAGGCAGCAGGGGACATAAATCACCACTAATATTATTTCTCAGTTTTGATGCTTTTCAGAATATTATGTAAAGAAAAACTTATGTCGACAACTGTGTAATACTAATTCTTTAACTACGTTGCAAAAGCAAACGTTTCTTTTTAACTTTTTATGGAGAGTACGTTTTAAATACATTTTAATATTCCATAACGAATGATATGTAGCTTCCAATGAAATTCACAGATTCGATCGTTCCTTCTCTGCTCGTTATCAACTCCTGAACCTCACCCATCTCCTATTCCAACATCTCAACAACTGCAAATTCGTCCTCTTTGTTTGTCATGACCTAGAGAAAGCATATGACCGTATATGACATTACTGTCTCCTTTTCAAATTCCAGATTAATGCACTTCCAGTCAACTATGTCTGTCTTATTGCAGCCTTCCTCTCCAATCACCCATCCTATGTCATTGTTAACAACACCAATTCCTGTATCTTCCACCCCACTGCAGGAGTCCCCAAGGTTTCATTCTCTCCCCTCTTCTTTACGTCTTACACACTGTTGATATGGCCAATCCACCTCCCCCCCCCCATCCAACTCCTTCAGTATCTTAATGACACTGCTTTCTTCGCTCTCTGTGCTATGCTTCAGAAATCCCAACAATCCCTCCTAATTCTCATCCATCAGAGGACACGTCATCCACACCTTTTTTTCTCCACGACTTCTACTTCACTGTTTATGACTATCCCATCCAGCAAACAAACACACTAAAATACCTTGGACTAACCTTCGACTAACCACTAACTCGGAAATCTCACCTACTAACCTTCCAATGGAAAGCCCACAATGTACTAAATGGCAGAACATGGGACTTCACCCCTCCACTGTTCTTTACACATACATATCCCTGATCTCCCCCATTCTTTCCTTTGCAAATTTTGCGTAGATATTGACCCAACCCAAGTTCTATAAGTCCCTCCATATCCTTGAACGCCATGCTTTCTACCTTGCTTTCCACATCTGCTTACCCTTCCCCACAAGGATCCTTTAGCAATTCTACAACTTTCCCCCCACCCCCCCACCCCCACACCACCACCCAAATCACTCATTTTGAGTACCTCCAAATAACCTACACCACCTGTAAATTTGACTCCCACAATTATATTGTGCCCTACTCCTTTTCAATCCTAGTGTACTGCCGCACCTCTGTCTACACATCCTACCTACCCTTCACCTGCACACCCTTCATGTCCTCTCCGAAAGAAATTTGAATCCTCTCCCTCTCCCAGACCACAAACTCTGCGCTAACATATAGACATATAGCCACCTGCCAGCTCTGTGTCCACCCCACTCTATCCACCGTCACCCAAAGTGCTTCCTCCTCATCCTCTCTCCATACCACATCACCTCCTTTTGCCCTTCCCTGCCGCCCCCACCCCGTTTTCTTCTTAAATGGATAAATCCTAATTCCAGCTACTCCTCTGTCCTTGTCCCCCACTGACAACCCTGACTCGTCACCATCTCTCATCATCCTTAGTCTTCACCCCCACCACTCCCCTACCTCTCTTTTTAAAATTCCGACCGCTGCCATCCTCGATTTTTTTTTCTTTCTGGCATTTTTTTTAAATTTAGCAATTCCTACCACCTTGATTTTTAAATTTCACGCCAACTTTTAAACTTCTTGCCACTTTAAACATAGGAAATTAGCCTATTTTTATTTCCCGCCAACTTTTGAATTTCCTGCCATTTTATACGTAAGACAATTGGCCCATTATGAATTTCCGACCAGCCTCCATCTCGTATTTTTTGATTTCCCCCTACAACCAATCTATGGCGCCAACTAGCGGCAGAAACTTGATCTATGTACTGGAAATTTAATAGATATACAACTCTGCTCTATCCGGTAATTAACTGTGAATCGTGAAATCGAATAATAATGGGTCTTTTTGCTTATTTATGTGAAACTCGTTACATTGATTACGCTACTCCTTGCGATAGCTAAAAATAACAGATAAACTCAGACACTTCGCTAGCGTTCTGCTGAGTCTAGTCAATGATTCTGTGCTGTGTTTTCGCAGGGAGATTCCCCAGTTACGAACACACCATAAAAGGCCCCAGTGCACCAGCACATCCTAAGCAGTCACCTGAAGATGATAGAAAGCTTAATTGCCGAATATCCAATGAACAATGAACGATTCTGGCAGACAGAACTGTTTGCCAGAAAAGTTTCCCATTCCATATTTGGAGGCATTACAACAGCTATGGAGAATATCATACATGATGTACTTGACAATATTTTGGCAAGAATAGTGGTCAGTTTATGCTGCAGCTTCGCTGATGGCACCTCACTGCTCACTGGTCACACAGGCATCTTGTTCTTCAGCTGTTCACATTTCTATCTGGATGGATTACTTGCAGTGTGTGGAGCTAGAACAGTGTTCTACATAACGACTGACACCAGTAATAGTAGTTCATTCACAAAAAAAAAAATGTCGTTGTTGCCAATGAGAAAGAAGAAGAGAAATGGATGCACCCTTTGAATGTAGACCGCCCACAGTGCAGGTACTTTCACCTGGTCTAACAGCAGCTCAAAAGTTATACAGAGTACTTTTACAAACCATTAAGGATGTCGTAACAAGTTGTCCAGTTTAGTTTAACTCACATCAAACCAGAATAGTTTAAGATAATTTAATAGCTAATGGATTTGGGGTGCAGGGGGGGGGGGGGCACTGTACAGCGTGAACCTAACAGCTTCAGATTCGAAATCGATTTATTATGGCTCCCTGACAAGGCACAATACGGCGGAGGCTTATAGCACCCCTGCAATGCTGACAGAGCACAACACTGTCTTGGCACTGACTCGTGACGTAACTGCCTCTGCCAGTAGTAACTTCGGGTCAGGGCCGTCTCGGCTGTTTGTGTTGTGATGCAGCTCACTTACCCTCCACTGTCAAGCAGGCAGCAGGCAGGTGACGTAATGGCCCCCACTGACGGCTGGCTAGCTGCTTCCCAGGCCAGTGCTGGCCGGTGGCCTGATGTGATGATGGCTTCTGGTCTGTGGTTTCAGCATAGACTGCCCTGATGCAGAGTCGAACTGCATTTCACATACAGCATTTCATATAGCGCCAAAGTGTCATGGCCATATGGCAACAGAGCTGCAGTATTAATAGAAGGGGCTGTAGTGTATAATAGCTAGGTATTTACACTCCTGGAAATGGAAAAAAGGAACACATTGACACCGGTGTGTCAGACCCTCCATACTTGCTCCGGACACTGCGAGAGGCCTGTACAAGCAATGAACACACGCACGGCACAGCGGACACACCAGGAACCGCGGTGTTGGCCGTCGAATGGCGCTAGCTGCGCAGCATTTGTGCACCGCCGCCGTCAGTGTCAGCCAGTTTGCCGTGGCATACGGAGCTCCATCGCAGTCTTTAACACTGGTAGCATGCCGCGACAGCGTGGACGTGAACCGTATGTGCAGTTGACGGACTTTGAGCGAGGGCGTATAGTGGGCATGCGGGAGGCCGAGTGGACGTACCGCCGAATTGCTCAACACGTGGGGCGTGAGGTCTCCACAGTACATCGATGTTGTCGCCAGTGGTCGGCGGAAGGTGCACGTGCCCGTCGACCTGGGACCGGACCGCAGCGACGCACGGATGCACGCCAAGACCGTAGGATCCTACGCAGTGCCGTAGGGGACCGCACCGCCACTTCCCAGCAAATTAGGGACACTGTTGCTCCTGGGGTATCGGCGAGGACCATTCGCAACCGTCTCCATAAAGCTGGGCTACGGTCCCGCACACCGTTAGGCCGTCTTCCGCTCACGCCCCAACATCGTGCAGCCCGCCTCCAGTGGTGTCGCGACAGGCGTGAATGGAGGGACGAATGGAGACGTGTCGTCTTCAGCGATGAGAGTCGCTTCTGCCTTGGTGTCAATGATGGTCGTATGCGTGTTTGGCGCCGTGCAGGTGAGCGCCACAATCAGGACTGCATACGACCGAGGCACACAGGGCCAACACCCGGCATCATGGTGTGGGGAGCGATCTCCTACACTGGCCGTACACCACTGGTGATCGTCGAGGGGACACTGAATAGTGCACGATACATCCAAACCGTCATCGAACCCATCGTTCTACCATTCCTAGAACGGCAAGGGAACTTGCTGTTCCAACAGGACAATGCACGTCCGCATGTATCCCGTCCACCCAACGTGCTCTAGAAGGTGTAAGTCAACTACCCTGGCCAGCAAGATCTCCGGATCTGTCCCCCATTGAGCATGTTTGGGACTGGATGAAGCGTCGTCTCACGCGGTCTGCACGTCCAGCACGAACGCTGGTCCAACTGAGGCGCCAGGTGGAAATGGCATGGCAAGCCGTTCCACAGGACTACATCCAGCATCTCTACGATCGTCTCCATGGGAGAATAGCAGCCTGCATTGCTGCGAAAGGTGGATATACACTGTAATAGTGCCGACATTGTGCATGCTCTGTTGCCTGTGTCTATGTGCCTGTGGTTCTGTCAGTGTGATCATGTGATGTATCTGACCCCAGGAATGTGTCAATAAAGTTTCCCCTTCCTGGGACAATGAATTCACGGTGTTCTTATTTCAATTTCCAGGAGTGTATATGCTTCCAAGCTTCACATTTTTAGGCTTTGCTATGTTTTGTGGAACATATACTAAACATTTTGGCGGCCGTTGACGTGGCTTCCAGCCTCTTCCACTTAGGTACTGCTGTTCACCTGTTCGTTCCCACACCTCCCAAGGATGGCCCATCTCCCGCTTTTGGAACAGCTGTGTTCTATTTCGTAAAGCATAAAGACTGTGCCTGCCTGGGATGGTGTTACTGCAAACCACCTCTACTTAGTGTGTATGTGACCAAATATAGTCGGTGAAATACGTTACCTTCTCTTTAACAAGATCAGTCCCTCAGATTGCTTTAAACTAGATTATCCATATGCAAACTAAGGTGATATGTTCCCTGGCGATTAGTCCAGTCAACTTTAGTCCACTCGTTGCTCAAGACTGCTCTGCTCCTACGTTTACTTATGCACTACTTTTCCTAAACTACGTTAGTTCATTTTTAGCTTAACTTAACTTACAGTTATAATTCCTGTTACTGTCTCTTAGTTTCTGGGAATCCAATCCACTGGGATGTGAACATTGGCTGGGTCTGAACTTTTCTTATGTTTCAATTCTTGTACATGTAAACAAGAACTACACTTGTCAGAGTAAGTGATGCTGCCATACTTGGTATAACAAAGATCAAGATTGTTTCTCTCTTGTACTGGTTCTCCTTGTGCTGATCCACATGCTGCCTCAACGTCTCCACAGGATTCAGCCCTCCTGCTCGTTAACGAGCTATCTATGAACTGGTTCAACATAGTCAGATTCCTAGTGCTAAGGCTTCCATAGTGTCCTCTGGCCAATGCAACTGAGGCTGTGAAAAGCCCAGATAGGTTAGTCCCGAAATTGTGGCAGGCAGACAGAAAGCGGGCTCTACTATTTCGCATGCTGTCCCATTTATCAGGAATCGACTTCCTTGTAGCTCTAGACTTTTTGCTGCTATAACCTGCTTCTGTCCATAACAACTGACTACTACTACCACTTTACCACAGGTTGAGTATAACAAATGTGCCACAACCTGCTGGAAGTACAACAGTTGCAATCCTTTTCCATTTCTGACCTAGCTGTAACTTTGCAGGAGTGTTGACCCTCACCCACTACCCTAGTTGGACAGAACGTAACTTCACTCCTGCAACACATCTGTAACTCTGCTTCTTCAATTTCCGCCTGCCTGCTCTTGTCCTCTACAATCATTAGCAACTGCTGCACCCTTACCCTGACAAACTTCTTCAGCATCCACCACATGACAGGAAATGGATGGACTATGTAACATTGGAACTATACCTGCTTCCATTCTACAGGAACGGAAAATGAAATGAGCACCTTTGTTCAATCGATCCTCGCTTCAGCAGTGGCTAGGTTAAGAATAGAAAGGCAAGTTTTTATGGTATGCTCCAAGACCAACTTTAATTCGTGTGGTAGTGCTTTTTCACTTTTCCTAGTTTCTCCAGGCGCTGATCTGGTGGCAACAAGTTTACTTCCAGTCGTCCTTGCGCAGTCTGTTTCATAGCTTCCCGCAATTTCGATATCTCGGAGCTCGTCCAATGACGTTACCACCTCACTGACCTCCTGACCCTAGGGTGACGGTTACAATACCTGCATGCTGGGGCGAAAGTTAGTTGTTTGGACACTTCCAAATTATACAGAAGACTCGTAAACGAAGCTCAATTGGCGAGGAGGTGATTTGACACTATCTCCTTGAGTTGAATTCGGAAATTTCTTGAGGATGAATACACAAGATTCCGAAATACTTCTACAGGCAGTTGAGGGATGCATTTCAAAATATGATGACAGTTTCAGACTGCTAATCTCCGCTTGCCTCAGAATAGCAATCGCAATTCATATTCTTAATTTACTGCAAATTCTTCCAAGAATGGGCTGCGATTTAGTCGACCTTGAAGTATCGTAATAAATACGGCCAACAACTAAAAGATAACACCTCATCCCCAGGCCGTGATGTGAGTGTTACAGTTTGAAAGAATCAAATATTTTTAACCAATAGTTAGCCTGCAATCGTTTGAGAACCGTTGCATAGCGAAACCACATGCTCAACCCAAATATAGGGTGTCTCATTTTTTATGTTACACGTAAGATGTTTTCCGAAAAACTACTTCAGCAACTTTACTTCGTGTACATGCAGTACGCTCTTCCATCAGCGCAGCAGATGACTCAGCTTGCTAAACATATAGATCATGGGTGTATTTTCCATTTTTTTTTATTTGTACCACCTTAGACCGTCTCCGATACATACTGAATCACTCACACAAACATACATCCATGTTCGGTATGCAGTATTTCCACTGTTCGTAAACGTGTTACTTACATCACACTGTGTTCCCATCATTGCCATGAGATATCACTCCAAACTCCGGTTCAGTGTGCAACACATACCACCCATGCTTCGAAACAACTTTCCTGGAGTGCTGTGATAGCAGCGCGTAAGTTACTTGAAAGTAAGTCACGAAAAAATTAAAGACATTTATTTGATTTAAATGGGGAAGGTTTGAAAAATTGTGGCAGGCCGGGATTCGAACACGGGTCTCTTGGTTACTAGGCAGATGCGTTGACCGCTTTTTCTTTTTTTTAGTTTTTTTTTAAGGAAGGTAGGAGAAACAGAAACCTTTATTATTCACAAAATAAACATAGTACGTCCTAACACATTATAACTGTCCTGGAAGGAACCTCGCTGTCGTCCTACCATGCAGCATGAAATAACAATAAAGTCAAAGTGGGGCCACCTCCGGCACCCTAAAGAAAAGCGTTTATAGATATGAAAACAAAATTTGAAGGCCGGCCGGAGTGGCTGTGCGGTTCTAGGCGCTACAGTCTGGAGCCGAGTGACCGCTACGGTCGCAGGTTCGAATCCTCCCTCGGGCATGGATGTGCGTGATGTCCTTAGGTTAGTTAGGTTTAATTAGTTCTAAGTTCTAGGTGACTGATGACCTCAGAAGTTAAGTCGCATAGTGCTCAGAGCCATTTGAACCAAAATTTGAAGTGCATCCCATTGCTAACTGTGTAAGCGTTAGTTTTTCCTAGGTCGCATACTCGCATAGTAGTCCTTAGCTGATCACTTTACTTGGTCGGTTTCACAACGACAGCACCGCCGCTCATCTTTGCTCACCCGGCACACCCCAAGTATATGGCGGGTCCGCAAAAACCGTTACTACGAAACTGGCATACCAATCCTTGTACTTTTGTAGCCGTAACAATTTTGTGTGTCCATCTTGCAAGTATTGCCAGTAATCCAGTACGTTCAGACGTGTGTCTCTATAGACGTAATGGACCGTCATACCTGTGATCCACGCCACTGCGTTCATCTTATGGCGCGGAAAATACGTTTCCTCTGGAAAAAATACTATGTCAGAAGAGACTGCTGTATAGATAGTGCGCCGCGTGAACGCTATTATCTTCCTTGCGAGAGTCCAGACAGCCAATGCCTCGCCGCAGACCAGCCGATGGTCGTCCGTATCCAGCACGCCGCGTTGCTGACACATGGGCGAATCTGCCAAATGTATTGCGTACTTTTTATCATTCGTAGGGTGTTTTCGGTTCACTACATTTTTTAAAATGTATGTGTAATCTTATGGGACTTAACTACTAAGGTCATCAGTCCCTAAGCCTACACACTACTTAACCTAAATTATCCTAAGGACAAACACACGCACCCATGCCCGAGGGAGGACTCGAACCTCCGCCGGGACCAGCTGCACAGTCCATGACTGCAGCGCCTGAGACCGCCCGGCTAATCCCGCACGGCCCACTGCGCCCTTTGGAGCAGTGGTCATCACCACTGCAAGAACTACTCAACAACGCGTACCGTCAGACTTCAATTCTCAACCTTTCCATACACTTCGAATGTAGCGCCGCTCGCCCATTATCATCACTCGCGGCATTTCGCCGATTCCCATACCAGTTCGGGCCTGGTGTGCATCCACACTGAAGAGATCATTGGCCGTCCTCTCCCCAGTTATGCACATGTGGTGTCTGTTCTTTTGGACCTGTGCGAAAGAACAGACACCACACACACACACATATTACATGAAAGTGATGACTTTCAGTTACTTTATCTTGTTCTCTGAATTTTATTGTACTCAATGGCCCATAAATAAAATACAGCACAGGAGATAAGTCGTCTAGCGAAGCTGGGTCAGGTTGATAGTATACTATAAAGCGTGAGCAAAGAGTTTATTTTCTGTATAGAATAAAACATTATACCTCGGAAGGCATACTGCGCGCTTAGTAATAAGTTAATAATCATTTCTTTTTGTAGGATATCAAGAATTTCCTTGACGGTGCAACAGATGGTGTGATTTACTTCAGCTTCGGCAGCAATGTGAAAGGCAGCACGTTGCCGGAGGACAAAAGGCGAGCGTTCCTCGAAGCCTTCGCACAGCTGCCGCAGCGGGTGCTCTGGAAGTGGGAGGTGGACAGCCTGCCTGGACAGCCGGAGAACGTCATGATAGCCAAGTGGCTGCCCCAGCAGGACGTCTTGGGTAAGCTTCTGTACAGTGTACTAGTCCTGTACGAAGAGCTCTGCAGAAACCATCTGTCATACCTTTCTTTTTGCTTTTCCAGCACATCCAAACATTCGTCTGTTCATAACCCAGGGAGGACTCCAGAGCATGAATGAAGCAAGTTACTTCGCAGTGCCTCTGCTTGGCATTCCTTTCTTTGCTGATCAGCACCACAATGTGGCTAAGATGGTGCAAGCTGGTATAGGCTACCGTCTGCTGTTCAGAGATGTCACTACCGATACTGTTCTGAAAGCCATTCACACAGTTCTTGACAATGAAAGGTAAGGATACTCGTCAGCGTTCTAAAACGAAAAATTGATGTTTCACATACATTCACGAACTAACGTTTTTGTTAAATCAAACAGAAACATTTCTATACAGATCATGCTGTTTGTACCTCGCTATGTTCAACTCAAAGTACCACAGTTTTTAATTCTAAACTGGTTGAAATTAAAATATCAGCAATCACATTTATTTGTTAACTGTTGTAACTTCCTATCTTCTGTGCACCATACGTAATTGTGTCGGTTTCAATGTTATTTAGCTCCTTTGCCTCACATAACCACATCTGAACCTAAAACAATGGACTGCATATGGGACGCTATTAACTAAGATGTCTAAGTATCTGCATGGTTATACTAACGTAGTAGCTAGTTTGACGTGCTACAAAATGGGTTCTAAGTGGCTCGATTTGAAATATAACGATCAGCATACACATATCTTTTGCTTTACGATGAATAGTTTGATATTAATCCGTAATGTCTTGCAAAATTAAAAAAGTAAGTTTTATTTAACCTCAGTCATAGCTATAAGAAAAATACCACCTGCAATACATTCGCATTTCGCATCCATACGTTAAGTCTCTGCGGTGGCCCGGTGTAATGTTAAGCGTTTTCGTGGACTTACTTGTTCAAGAATGCTGGTTCTGCTTTCTTGCAGCGCCGATGTCTTCTGCTAGCACCGGACGCTTCTCCGAAGATTTCACTGCTAGGAAGGGGAAATTTTCACTCTCTCGCTCTCTCTCTTCTTATTTAAAAAATACGCTACTCTTGGAATATCATTCAATGCATCAGAACTTATTTATTTCCACTTTGTACAAAAAAACAACTAAATTTTATGACGTAAGCCCACACATTACCGGGCACCCAGAATCAGTTAATTACACATTTTTACACAATTAATACATAAGCTTTTATCGTGGATGACTATCCACGTCCAGTTCACGTACTCGCAACAGACGTTCAACGTCTAATAAACAGTCACTATCTCGAGTCACTCCATTTGTTTTTCAACAATACAATGCTACGTTACTGTTTGCAGCCGGCCACGGAGCTTCTGGGCCGTATTTGATTATTCTTGGCAGGTCGCGCTGATAACTTGGCAGCGCCGACGAATTATCTCCCTGCCAGTTTCGCCTGCACAAACAATAAATGGGTGCAGTATCCCATGCTCATCCTTACACCCTGCTTTAAAATAACGCGTGTTCGAAATGGCTGGAACACAAGTGTCTCCAGACTTTCGTAAAATTCTGTGGGCACTACATCTGTTATCCGCGTTCGAGGTGGCCTGTGGTGGAAGGGTAGCGTCTTTGACGAACAGCCAAGCATTATGGGTCCGCATTCGAACCCAGCCATTGTCGGAACTTTGGCCACCAGCAATGGCGACTGGAGACTCCCAGTCTAAGGAGTAACCCTCGTTCTTCCAACGACCTCGTCTAAGAGGGCCATTGGCAAAAGATTCTGGATTAGTTGACCATTCGGATCTGCAAGAGTGGACTATCAAGGGAGAGCTAAGAGTAAGAAAAAAATTGAACATTCAACAAAAGGGCAATTTCCGACGAGTCAGAGTGCTAGGAAAACTAGAACATCTGAGATAGATATGTATTGACTCAGTCTAGTTATAGTGGGGTAACTGAAGTGAAATGGAATCAAGGTTTCCTAGTCAGACGAATATAGGGTAATATCTACAGCAGCACAAATTGCTGGACGAGTAGGATTTGTTATGAATAAGAAGAAAGGACAGAGAGTGAGTTATCGTGGACAGTTCAGTAATAGTTCTCATCGGAGTCGAATGCAAACCAGTGCCAACAACAGTAGTTAAGGTACACATGCCGAAGAAGAAGAGATTATACTATACAGAATGGGTATTTCAGAATGTAAAAAGTGATGATAATCTTATGATCATGGGGGGTTGTAACATAGTAGAGGGGGAAGCAATAGAAGAAAGAGTTTGGGAGAATACAGGCTTGATAGTACGAACAAGGGAGGAGGAAGACTAATTCAGTTTTGTGATGAATTTCAGCTATGTAGTAAAATTAATTCACGAGATATACTTTACCTATTTTATGAACAGGCTTCTTTCTGATAATTCTAATTTCTTTTGAACATTTTATTCCCATAATTCAGTGGTATCTGTTTCTCGTCTCATGATGACGAAAATTATTTGTAAAATAATTACCTTAAGTTTCTTTGTGTCAGTAACATTCTGGTTGATTAAATGTATTTTTCTTTAAATTTCCTTTCTTTACCTGTGAAATGTGCATCTGTTCTGGTTCCTTTGCGTGCAGGAACTTCGAATATTATTTGCTCATGATACTATTTATTTCCTTATTCCACAGCTACAAGGATAACATGAAACGATTCTCAGCGGTATTCCGCGAGCACCAGGAGAGGTCTCTGGACAGTGCCGTGTGGTGGATAGAGTACGTGATACGCCACAATGGAGCTCCTCACCTGCGTAGCGCAGCCCTCGGCCTCAGCTGGTGGCAGCTGCTGCTGCTCGACGTCATCGCATTCGTAGTTGCAGCGGCGTCCATTGCGGTTTACCTACTGTACAAGGCAACCTGCTACTGCAGAACTTCAGCACGTGGTTTCCTCAAGCAGAAGACACTGTGATGGAACTCGATGGCAAAATTTTCCCATCATGGACATAAGAAATAATATTTCTTAGCATCTCAGATAAACGCAACTGGACGTTAAAAATCGCTGGGGCTATTTGTGGATCCTGGCATGTGATATCTTGTCTTTACATAATGTAATAGAAATTTATTCCTGTTGTGCAGGTTGCCTAAATATAATTTATATCTACTTATTTGTTAAAATAATGGAACTGACAGTGTTTTTTTCTTCTAGTACAACAGGTATCTCGTGTCACGAGCGAAGGGAGACAGCATCCCTGTGGTAGCAATGAAGCGGGGTTTTTCCCGTACGACCATTTCACGAGTGTACTGCGAATGTCAGGAATTCTGAGGAACATCAAATCTCCGACACCGCTGAGGCCGGATCCTGCAAGAACGGGACCAACAACGACTGAAGAGAATTGTTCAAAGTGACAGAAGTTCAACCCTTCCGCAAATTGGTTCAAATTTTAATGCTGGGCCATCAACAAATGTCAGCGTGCGAACGATTCAACGAAACGTCATCCATATGGGCTTACTCATGTACCCTCTATGACTGCACAGCACAAAACTTTACGCCTCGCCTGAGCCCATCAACACCGACATTGGGTTGTTGATGACTGGAAACATGTTGCCTAGTCAGACGAGTCTCGTTTTAAATTGTATGGCTGGAACTGTGTCCCGCTATAATACCTACGGAAATAAATTTACAAACTGCATAAAGTACACTAAGCATAAAAGAGATAAACAGTCCTACCAAGATCAAAACAAACTATCTGTTGTAGGACATGGTTACATAAGTGTTATCACACTTGATCATACAAGAAAAGTTACATATGGATCTGTACCAGTCATGGCTGCAACAAATATGACAGAGAACAGTGACCTAATACCTCATCGGATGTAGCAATGAAAATAAATTACTCCAACTTATCTAAACAGTTGATAACAGAGGTTTGAGAGATGTGAATACTCAGTCATATTTTATCACGGCATCTGTAATGATTTATAGGACAAAATACCAAAGAACAAAAGTTAAAGCAGTTTTATTTATTTATTGTTTAGAATATTTTTCTTTCAAAGAAAATTATTGCTATACAGTAATAGGAAATCAGTTTCTGACCAACAATTCACCACTTCATACAAATAATTGCGCAAAAACAATCTGTTGGATGTGTGCAGAAAGTTACAAACCAAACAATTGAGACATTCTATTCAGTTCCTCATCTTAAGCATGTAAATCTTTTTCATACCATCAGAGCATACACTTTGACTACATTTACTCACGTATTCACCTAAGATACAGATCAAGCTAATAGTTACAGAAAGTTACAAACCAAACAATTGAGACATTCTATTCAGTTCCTCATCTTAAGCATGTAAATCTTTTTCGTACCATCAGAGCATACACTTTGACTACATTTACTCACGTATTCCCCCAAGATACAGAGATCAAGCTAATAGTTACATAGAAACAGTCTCACTTCTAAATTTCTTTAATTTTAAGTTAAAGTGAACTCACATTCTCTTTAGAAAACTGTAACTAATGCTACAATAAAACTTTAAAAAGAAAATATTAATACATAAGTTTGTTATATATTTTATTTCATTTATTGCACATAAAAAAGTTATAAAGCCATAAAATTGGGCAGTAATGTTAACAGCACATTGCTCTATTTCTCTATTATAAGCTATGTTTCAAACTATACGTTCCAGTCGAATATCCTTTGGGCTTTGTAGCTTGAATTTGTATAGAATTATGAATGCAGTTGACTAATTATTATAAAATTTGCAGCTTTTTCATTCCCTTTACCTGTATTCCTTGTTTATCAAATGCAACACTTCTCTTCTAGTTCATTGTTTTACAGCAGTTACTTTCTTTTCTTGATAACAAGAGTACATTACTTTGTACTTCTATAAAGTACTCAACACAATTTCATTTCTTCTCCTGATGTGTTTTACCACACAGAGTACCTCACATTCCATACATTTATTTTTACCTCTACACTGAAGAGCCAAAGAAACTGGTACACTTTCCTGTTATCGTGTAGGGGCCCTGCGAGCATGCAGATCTGCCGCAACACGACGTGGCATGGACTCGACTAATGTCTGAAATAGTGCTGGAGGGAACAGATACCACGAATCCTGCAGGGCTGTCCATTAATCGGTAAGAGTACGAGGGGTGGAGATCTTTTCTGAACAGCACATGACAAGGCAAATCAGATATGCTCAGTAATGTTCATGTCTGGTGAGTTTGGTGGCCATCAGAAGTGTTTCAACTTCGGAAGAGTGTTCCTGGAGCCACTCTGTAGCAATTCTGGACGTGTGGGGTGTCGCATTGTCCTGCCGGAATTGCCCAACTCCGTCAGAACGCACAGTGGTCATGAATAGATGTAGGTGATCAGACAGGATGCTTACGTACGTGTCACATGTCAGAGTCATATGTAAACATATCAGGGGCCCATATCACTCCAACTGCACATGCACCACACCATTACAAGCCTCCACCAGCTTGAACAGTCCCCTACGGACATTCAGGGTCCATGGATTCATGAGTTGTCACCATACCTATGCACGTCCATCCATACATTCAGGGTCCATGGACTCACGAGTTGTCTCCATACCTATACACATACAATTTGAAACGAGACTCGTTCGACCAGGCAACATGTTTCCAGTCATCAACAGTCCAATGTCGGTGCTCAGGCGAGGTGTAAAGCCTTGTGTTGTGCAGTCATCAAGGGTACACGAGTGGGCCTTCGGCTCCGAAAGCCCTTGTGGATGATGTTTCGTTGAATGGTTCGCATGCTGACATTTGTTGATGGCCCAGCATTAAAATTTGACCTAATTTGCGGAAGGGTGGAGCTTCTGTCACTTTCAACGATTCTCTTCAGTCATCATTGGTCCCGTTCTTGCAGGATCTTATTCCGGCCTTAGCGATGTCGGAGATTTGATGTTCTACAGGATTCCTGACATTTACAGTACACTCGTGAAGTGGTCGTACGTGAAAATCCCCATTTCATTGCTACCACAGAGATGCTGTGTCCCATCGCTCGTGCGCCAACTATAATGCCACGTTCAAACTCACTTAAATCTTGATAATCTTCAATTGTATCATGTGATGACCCTACCCCATAGGAAAAATAATTATCAAAATCTGAACTGGGAAATTCTAGTTGGAAAACCAAACTATTTGTTATGTTTCTCAATTGGTCACAATCCCACTTTATTTACGAACTGAAAAGCAGAATGTTTACGAGAAACCGCTCTGAAAATAATTTGAGTCGACAAAATTCTATATATACCCTTCGAAACTTTAAAAACATCAAAGACAATATCTGACAAAATTTAGAAAAGGTGACAAAATTACGTGAATCACATACAACAATGTTAATAATTATATGAACACTGGGAGGATTCACCATGTATCTACTCACTTTTGAGTATAACCAGCATCTCTCAATCCTCCGACTCGTAGCAACACAATATCAAAGCTTTTAATACTGTGTAAACATTCCCCACGTGTTTTGACAACTGGCATCGCGCTCACGGCAGTAAATGGACCAGTAGCAAAATAGCAGCTATTATGTCATTGGGCGGATCTCAGGCAATTATGGCGCAGCCATATTCACGACAAAATACTCTTATTAGTCACTATCACATTGCTGTACACATTACAATACATAAAATCACCCAAAATATTGCGGCTGCAATACTTTTGACATGCAAGAAGAAATATCTCTAATGAGAGGAAGAAGTTTATATTTACTGTTGTTTCAACAATGACTACTGTGCAAATATTAATTCACTAATGGTACTTTCATTTTCAGTAGCAGAAAGCAAACATAAACAAGCAAAGAAATGATCTGAATAGTCCATAATTCTACCACTTTTAATAAGAAAAGGAAGTTTTTAGATCAGGGGATAGCGTTCGGCGAAATATCTTAACTTTTCGTTGCATACGAAACGTTGCGCTGGGCAGCACGATGTCGGCGGGTTGCGATGCTGTGAGCAGGACACAGGCAGATCTGCTCGTTAAGCTTCTCCAGGGAAACGCAAAGTTTCTGCACAGCTGTATCAGTAACCCAGTGGCGATTAACAAACCACAAGACGCAAAGCTCATTACGTAGATAGCGTTCGTTTAAACACTTTGTGCACTTTCCGTGACGCTTTCCTCCATTACTACACAGTTCGTCACATTCATATAGCCGTAGCCACAAATACACAGCTCATAGACTTGTTCCTCTACGTGATGCACACCATAAACAATGACCACTCTGTTCTCGTAGTTAAAACTTCTGTAACGTCATTGAAAGTCAGATATGCTGCACAGTTCATTGAAGTCTCCACTTTCATGGATTGACAGGACGCGAAAGACAACAGTTTCACTACCCGAATATCAGCGCCAGCAAAGTTCATTCGCATAAAAGCACTGTTCGAGTCAGTAACAAAAAGTCTTGTTTTTCCCGCGCTCCCTTCACAGGCGCATCGTCCACCATCCTCCGTCCGACTATCGATATTGCTCTCACTGTCCTCTGTCTACAGATGTTATATCACTGTTGTAAATTACGTAAATCTTTATTAATGTTCTTGAGTGCATTTTTCACAATTAATAATAGGTCAAAAAAGAAATTTACAAACTTTTCCACATTTACAAAGCAAGAAACATATTTATCCATTGGAAAACGAAATAATCACAATTAAATCTTTACATTTAAAAACCACGGTAGTACGTTACATCATCATAATTACATACATAGGTAGGAACAAAAGAAGAAAAATAGAAAACAAAAGAAAATCATGGCAAAAAATTTTATTTGCGTAATTAGCAATGGCTTCACAAACAGCAGTAGCCGATCCAACAGTTTTGGGCCAGACTCTTTTCTTATATAGGCGCTGCCGATCGCTACGGCGTATTCTGCCTGTTTAGATGTCTCTGTATTTGAATAAGCATGCCTATACCAGTTTCTTTGGCGCTTCAGTGTATTTTAATACAAATACTTTTTCTTTTATTATTGCTCACACCTGTAAATGAGTATACAGATCAGGTAGCTATGTCGAGAGGCTTTCTTTAGCTGCACACATGAAAGTATTACTTTCTTTTAAATAACAGTTTAACCTACCACAAATTGTATCCTCTTACCCCTAAAAATACATTCACATTCCCACACCTACAACTGATCAGGTATTTCAATTTGTTCTGGAGAAAAAGGCATATCATTTCATGATACAAGAAAGGTGAAAGGTCTCTGTTGCACTCCTTTCATGTTAATTTCTTAAAACTGTTGTCATTTACGGCATACATTCCACTTCTAAATTTACTGTGGTGTTTCTGACTATCTGGGAGGAGACTGAGCAGTGGAACGTGTTACTTTTACACATAAAAAAGATCGATCTGTCGCACTACTACACTTTAAAACACAGTTTATATGTAATTCATGCCACACAGTCTCATACGGAACCTACATCCGCTTTCTTATATATACTGTATATGATAAGATACTGTCATCCCCCTTCCCTTCTGTATGAAAAAATGAATGAGCAAATGTATTTCTAGTTGCATGCTTGATGGTAGCAGACAAGCCTGTCTGCTAGAGAACAGTAGGACCAACGTCGAAACAGATAGCTACGCTTTCTAAAAGCAAAGAGGTTTCTATTCTTAGTATGGTCTGATCCGTCCCTTGTCATGTTGGTATAGGAAGCTGCCTGTCTGGTCACTTCCGTTTGTATCTGTGAAGCACCCTCGGTAGGGGCCGACGGCAGTCGGTCCGGGGCGAGCGTCTGAAGTAGTAAGATCTCCGGCTAAGCACGTCTCTGATAAGTCCGTAGGACAATGGATTTCTTAAATTCAGCATAACTGAAAATTTAATCACCTTTATTTCATATTTAATTCTAAAATATCTAATGTTATCTTAAATTGCAACGCAGTGTAAGTCCAGTGTGAAGTTCAGAATATCTTCCAGTAGTTGCTTTGTCACTACTTTGTGAGTAAAGTGGAACCACGTGTGGATGATCCGTAACTCTAACTAAGATCATCAATCTTAAATGCGAATGTGCGTGAGATTATAACGTCTCGTCTTGACAATATTTTTCAATATAGCAACTTTTCTTTGTGTTCAACCCACGTGGGGTGTTCTTTGTGAGACCATTACCACGTGCTTATACAATTGTTTGACCCATCAGGTTAATAGTAAAACGATAGTAACCAGTTCGAGGTTTTTCTTTTGTAATTTTTTTTTCGATGCAATTTATTTTAATTATCAAAATTATTATGGAGTTATACTCTTTGTGTAAACGAAGTTGACCACGTGAAGCATGTGGTGTAATCATCAAAGTACCCTCAGCTATTCTTTTTGGGAAGATTTCACAGAGAGTTAGTATGAATTTAGTATACCAGTGTGTAGTAATTTCATGACGGACAGGATTGCGCTACGAACGTAACTTCTTTGGGTGAAAATGTGAGTTTGTAATCTTACGGAACACATCAAATACGGAGCCAAGATTGGGACACTGCATACAACACTGCATTCATAAAATAACACACGAAGAACGTTGAAACATATGCAAGAGGAAATTAACCACAACCAACCGGATCAATTTTCACCCAAAGAAGTATATATATATACACTCCTGGAAATGGAAAAAAGAACACATTGACACCGGTGTGTCAGACCCACCATACTTGCTCCGGACACTGCGAGAGGGCTGTACAAGCAATGATCACACGCACGGCACAGCGGACACACCAGGAACCGCGGTGTTGGCCGTCGAATGGCGCTAGCTGCGCAGCATTTGTGCACCGCCGCCGTCAGTGTCAGCCAGTTTGCCGTGGCATACGGAGCTCCATCGCAGTCTTTAACACTGGTAGCATGCCGCGACAGCGTGGACGTGAACCGTATGTGCAGTTGACGGATTTTGAGCGAGGGTGTATAGTGGGCATGCGGGAGGCCGGGTGGACGTACCGCCGAATTGCTCAACACGTGGGGCGTGAGGTCTCCACAGTACATCGATGTTGTCGCCAGTGGTCGGCGGAAGGTGCACGTGCCCGTTGACCTGGGACCGGACCACAGCGACGCACGGATGCACGCCAAGACCGTAGGATCCTACGCAGTGCCGTAGGGGACCGCACCGCCACTTCCCAGCAAATTAGGGACACTGTTGCTCCTGGGGTATCGGCGAGGACCATTCGCAACCGTCTCCATGAAGCTGGGCTACGGTCCCGCACACCGTTAGGCCGTCTTCCGCTCACGCCCCAACATCGTGCAGCCCGCCTCCAGTGGTGTCGCGACAGTCGTGAATGGAGGGACGAATGGTGGAGACGTGTCGTCTTCAGCGATGAGAGTCGCTTCTGCCTTGGTGCCAATGATGGTCGTATGCGTGTTTGGCGCCGTGCAGGTGAGCGCCACAATCAGGACTGCATACGACCGAGGCACACAGGGCCAACACCCGACATCATGGTGTGGGGAGCGATCTCCTACACTGGCCGTACACCACTGGTGATCGTCGAGGGGACACTGAATAGTGCACGGTACATCCAAACCGTCATCAAACCCATCGTTCTACCATTCCTAGAACGGCAAGGGAACTTGCTGTTCCAACAGGACAATGCACGTCCGCATGTATCCCGTGCCACCCAACGTGCTCTAGAAGGTGTAAGTCAACTACCCTGGCCAGCAAGATCTCCGGATCTGTCCCCCATTGAGCATGTTTGGGACTGGATGAAGCGTCGTCTCACGCGGTCTGCACATCCAGCACGAACGCTGGTCCATCTGAGGCGCCAGGTGGAAATGGTATGGCAAGCCGTTCCACAGGACTACATCCAGCATCTCTACGATCGTCTCAATGGGAGAATAGCAGCCTGCATTGCTGCGAAAGGTGGATATACACTGTACTAGTGCCGACATTGTGCATGCTCTGTTGCCTGTGTCTATGTGCCTGTGGTTCTGTCAGTGTGATCATGTGATGTATCTGACCCCAGGAATGTGTCAGTAAAGTTTCCCCTTCCTGGGACAATGAATTCACGGTATTCTTATTTCAATTTTCAGGAGTGTATATATTATGACTTTTGAACACTATTAAGGTAAATACATTGTTTGTTCTCTATCAAAATCTTTCATTTGCTAACTATGCCTATCAGTAGCCAGATTGCTTTGCGCTAAAAGTATTGTGTGTCAGTTTAGTGTTGATCATAATAGGTAAAGAGCGAAATGCGAAATGTCTGAGTATGTTCAGTTCTGCTCAGCTGTTTGAAAATCAAATAATGTAAGAGGTTCATCAGCACAGTAATTCACTAATTTTTATAAGGGGACGTTTCATATGTCGACCTAAGGGATACCTCACTGGAATCTTCTGATTTTTTTCTTGTAGTTTGTGTAATTAGTGTAGCTTTTGTTTATTGCTAGCGCGTAGAGAGAATTTCCTTTGTAGTTGCAGTCTTTCATTGGTGTACAGTAAAACAGTTGTGGTATGCATGTAGATTTGCAGCAAGTATTTCGCAGCTGCGTTTGCAATTAACTAGATATTATTTTCAGTGCTGTTTTAATGTGTTCTCTTATTTTTGCTCTTCAAATTGTGCTTTTCTGTGTTATCGTGTGAAATATTGTGACAATAATGGCGTGTGAAAAACGTAACACTAGGCTCCAAAGTAAACTGAGAAATAATAGTGACGACGAGCGTAGCTTATCAGCACCACTGTGTAATGAATTAACAGACATTCAAAGTAGTAATTTGGTAATTGTGCATAGGGAAATGGAGCGGGCGGCAAATAATGGTGTAGACCTGGGCTTCCCAACCTTTTCAGCTGGTGGACCCCTTCTTCAGTCTAAAATCCATGGCGGACCCCTAGTCTGTTCCCAATGCCCCCCCCCCCCCCTCTTCCCTCACCCCCTACCCTGATGTATCAATAGTCTTTGGTTTAGAGATGAATGTAAACAACTTGAAGGTCAAAAATCCACTTATGAAATAGGTAGTTCCCTGTCAAAGCAAGTTTAACATTTAATGATGCCTGGGGCCGCATACTTGCCAGCGAGTGCTGTGATTGGCCGTGAGCCGGGGCACAAACGACCTCTGTATTGTTGCGAAACAGTCGATCAGAGAAGCCGCATTCTCCGGCACTAAACTGTGTATGCGTTCTCACTTAGGAAACGCAACGGCTGCTCGGGAATACGACCTGAAGTGAAAGTACACATTTTTTTCACACGAAAAAAAATAGTGATGAATTTAATGTTCACATTTTTATTCCATAATTTTACTCATTATTTTACACGATTTGGTGAAAGGTGGCCGTGGACCCCCTAGAAAGAGCTGGCGGACCCCTAAGGGGTCTGCGGACCACACGTTGGGAAGCCCTGTTGTAGACAGTGAAACAAGTAGTGAAGAGGGAAGTATTATCTATCGATCGGTCGGCAACAGCTCGTCTCAGGAATCCGAAATGACAGGACACAATTTTGCAAATACTGTAGACTTAGGTTTTGGGTCCTCACTGTTTTCTCAAATGAGTCTAGACACATTTTCTGCTTGTCAAAATGTGAATGTTGCCGGTGAAAATGCACTGCCAAAAAGCATAGAGAAACATATTCCAGGCACTAATACATTATTATTGCAATTACTGCAACAAATGGAACAAAATCAGAAACAAACACAGCAAAAGCTTCAAAAATTAGACACAATGGAACAAAATCTTCGGAAGTTAGACACGATGCTTGAACAAACACGTGAAGATTTAACTACTGAGTTACATGACATTGAATCGAAATGTCAAAAAGTCTGTAATGACGTAAAAACACAAATTTGTGAGCATTTTCAACCTATTTTTTCGCGGCATGAAAATGCATTACAGAACCACGAAGCAGCCGTAAAAGAACTGCAAACTATTGTTATGAAAATCACGACACCTTGCAAGCTAAAATTGACTCAGTTGCATCTACCGATTCGGTTACGCAACTTGCAAAAACTCAGGAAAACTTAAAGGACACAGTAGATACGATTTCAACTTAATGGACACTCTGAAACTTGATTCAGAAAAACACACTGAGGAAATCAGTTCACTATCGGAGAAAGTAGCCGAACTTTCGGATCAGTTGACTAACTTATCTACAAAGGTATATGATGATCTGAATGACACAAGACCTGTAGCCTTCACTGACACAGAAGAGTATGAACAAATTAGAAAATTCAAACAAAATCAAAATCAAATCAATACGCAACACCAAAGAGAATTCCGGGAAGTACAAGATCAGTTGAAACAGGTAATACAGGAATTACATATTCTCAGAGTACACTCGCGCTCCAATATGGGAACAGGGACATAGAAATATGGAACAGCAACAAAATAATAACACAGGGCACTTCGGAAGTTATGAAAGAAATTGGCAAGGTACACCGAATTTTGAGATGGAACCACCGAAAAGAAGTAACAATGACCGATGTGCGAATCGCCAACATGATGATTTTGACTATAAGCTGTTTATTACTACACGCAAATTCAAAACATTTAAGAATTCCGGCAACGACATTCATCCACAAGCGTGGCTTCATCAATTCTCTCATTGTTTTCCTCCCAACTGGTCATTAGAGCACAAGTTAGAATTTATGTGTGGCTATTTAGAGAATGAGTCAGCTGTGAGAATGCGATCTGTCATTCACGATTGTCACAGTGAAGGAGAACTTTATCATGCCTTCCTCTCAGCATATTGGTCTCAGGCAACAAAAGACCGAGTAAAACATAGCATCATAATGATGAAATATTTCGAACAATCTGAATTTTCCAGTCTTGTCAAATATTTCGAAGACATGTTACATAAGAATCAGTATCTTTCACACCCATACAGCCCCTCAGAACTATCCGCATTTGCTTAATCAAATTGCCTGAACGTTTACGACATATTATTTTGGCAGGACGTTGTAAAGACGACATTGAAGCTTTACAGGGACTGTTACAAGAATTGGAAATTGACACTGACAATCGTAGAACGCGAAAACAGGAGCACAACAATTACAGGTCACATCCGTCTAGGGTAGGGTGACCAAACGCCCCGGAAAACCGGGATTGTCCCGGTTTTCATCCCTATGACCCGGTGTCCCGAAAATTTGTTTCGGGACGCTCAAAAGTCCCGGAATTCAGTTTTTAAATACATTTCGTGAAACTTTCTCAAATTTTTGGGATTTCGCTGTATTAAAGGAAATACAACACAAGAAATTAATATCTTTTAGCTTATTTGTCTAAAACCTCCATTGTACCGTACTAGTAATCACAATATCAGTATTGATACACTCAGGCAATAATTTACTTTGAGCGGTACTTTGGCCAACAAGTACTAAGTTGTATTATTGTAACAGAGCTATGAAACCGTCCGATTGTCGCGCCATTTACTCACACACTCATTGTCAGAACAGTGTCGTAGTTGATGTTTTGTCAGACAAACTGCAATAGTTTTTTCTCATATTAGTGGTATTATTGCTGCAGTACTGTGAAACGCAATGCCGAAACGTGCCTGCAAGTTCAGTGACTGTTATTCCAAGGAATGGAATTTCATTAAGAAAGGTCGTTTTGATTACGAAGCAGAGTGTTCCGTATGTAACTGTTTTATTAGTATAAGTCATGGTGGACGTTCCGACATAGTTGATTACATCAGGTCAAAGAAACGCTTTAACAGGTACAGTGCACCGAGCTGTAGTAAAACTCTACAAAATTATTTTGTGAAACATCAGTCAAGTGAAGAGACGAAAGTTCGAGCAGCCGAGCTTACACTAGCTTACCACACAGTAAAACATCATTATGTTTGATGATTCTTCCATTGCAAAAAAGTTTAGTTCAGCAAGAACTAAAGTGTGAGCCTTAGTGAAAGGAGTTATTTCTCCCCAGAGTGTAAAGGAAAGCCTTGAATACATCAAAAAGTCTTCTTTCTACGGGATATCCACTGATGCCAGCAATCATAAGGCCACTAAAATATTTCCGTTTGTTGTTCAGTTTTTCGATATTAATCAGGGAATTCAGACCAAACTTTTGAAGGTGAGTTCCCTACCTAATGAAACATCTGACGAAACTTCAAGGTTTTGAATTAATACTATCGAAATGTTTTATCTTTAGAAAAATAAATGTATGGCATTTTGTGGAGACAACACCAATACAAACTTTGGTGGTTTAAAAAGACAAGGCAAATGCAACGTATTTACCAAATTAAAGGCAACATTGCATGAAAACATTGAAGGCATAGGGTGCCTTGCACATGTTTTACACAATAGCATGCAGACATCTGCTGACAGTTTAAGCTGTGATGTTGAAACTAACGTCATGAAGGTATACTCACACTTTTACATATATACTGTTAGAAGAGAGACGCTTAAGGAGTTCTGTGATTATGTGGGAACTGAATATATGAATGTAATGTGTCACTCGAAAACTCGCTGGTATCACTGTTTCCAGCAGTTGAAAGAGTAATCCGCCTGTCTGAACCGTTAAAAGATTTTTTTCTAAATGAAGACAAAGCCCCCAAAATATTGCTTCAGTTTTTCAGTAATCCTTTAAGTGAAGCCTACTTATGGTTCGTTCACAGTCAGCTTAGCACTTTGCAGCATGGGATACAGGAAATTGAGGGAAGCACGAAAAGTGTAATAGAGGTAAATGATGTTTAGAAAAATACTCTGGAAACTGTTACTAAGAGGAGAGAACAGCAGTTCATTTCTTTTAATGTTAAATCTGTCCTTAAAAGAGCAGAAGTATCAGAAGCAGCGGAAAGGTGTTTTAGAGAAGAAGTTAACAAGTTTTATGACACTTGTGTAGAATATCTCAGCAATTGGAGCACCTCATATTTACCCTCATCGCCGGTGTTTGATTGGAAGTTACTGAAGAGAGTGCCAAAATGGGAAAGTGTTGAAGAGACAGTTTCTTATTTGAAGAATAAAGAGATTGAAATCGATGATTCCATTCTCTTTGATCAGTTCGGCATACTGACAAATTTTGTTGAAGAAAGTCTTCACAAGTGGAATGATGAAAAAAAAAGGCACCATTGGAATGTCATAAGAAGTGGGTGAGTTTTTTTAAAAGCAGTGACTGTCCTCAGCATTACTCTGATTTGGTAATAATTGCAAGGTATTTATTTGCAATCCCAGCACATAATGCCAATGTGGAAACAATATTTTCGTTCATGAATATCCAGTGGACTGATGAAAGAAACAGAATGGAGGTGGACTCTCTTGAAGCAATCCTGCAGATCCTGTACAACTACAAAATGGATTGTGCCGAGTTCTATCACTGTGTCTCAAAGAACAAAGACATGATAAAGAAGGCTGGAGGCAGTGAAAAATACCCTTTTCTCCAAGGACAGTCAATTCCATCTACAAGTGCTCAGTAATATTAAAGCTCATGTTAATATTAATTGATTAAAAGTTGAATGGCTGTAAAATTTTGTAAAATCGTAATACATTTCTTTATTACTGTATACATTTATAAAATGTCATTAATTATAGAGATAATCTAGATTATATCAATTTTTTGTGTCCTCTTATTAGTTATAATAATCGGGTTAACAAAATGTATCAACAAAACATTAATATTTAAAATTAAGAAACCTGGGTACATGTGGAATGAGGTGTCCATTGGCACCTGGGTGAATGTGTCCTGGTTTTCACCGAAAATAATTTGGTCACCCTAGTCTAGGGTGACCATATTTTCTTCAGACAGAAATGGGACTTACATACAATTTCTTGGCCAAAAAGTGGGACAATTTTTATTTCTCGTTAAATAGCACTTTTAATGCCAATATTTCTTCTTCCTCTGCAAATATAGCCTTCACTGATATTTGTGTGTATGTGTGTGTGTGTGTGTGTGTGTGTGTGTGTGTGTCTGTGTACAAAACCAAACAAAGAATGGAATGACTGGGCAGATGCACATTTCAAGTTTTCAGAAATATCAGTAGATATTGAAAAGTATTTTGCACTGTTTACAGTAGCTATTACCTGTTTCTGGGAATGCGGAGCTATAACATTGATGATAGTTGCTTCACACTTTGTTCTTCCACACGTAACATTTTCTGCAATCTTAGAATCAGGAATTTTTTTTTGTTTAGTTGAACACTGCAGTCAATTAGAATGATAGTTTTGGTGGTGTTTAACAACGTGGAATGACAGGTTTCCTTTTGCTGCAGCTAGGTTTTTTTGTTCCTGTGTATTTGAAGTTACAACATATCTTATCATTTTTTGCGAGGAACCTGCCGATCGATGATTCTTCCTATGTTTCTCTGATTCCATATGATGCTTGAGATCTGCAGCACCACCATGAGACACAGATACAGCACAGTTACATATGTTGCATTTCGCTGAACAGTCATTGACTGTAGCAGTGAAGCAAGGAAATTTCCTCTGAAGCTCTTCCGAAAACTTTGATTTTCGTTTCGGCATCGCCACAACGTGCTAGCACTTCACGGAACTGATACTGAGTGCTGACAACAATGCCAAGCAAAAGCAAAGAAAATAAGAGTACGCAACAATTATACTGCTTAAGCTGTACATTATCAGGGGGTACCAACGTACGGAATGTCAGTTTCAATTGATAGTTTATAAAATCGACACTCAGAAAATATTTTAACCGCTTTGTAAACGTCTGAAAATAATCCTTGAAAATCGGGACAAATTGCTTGTTTTTAAAAAAAAGTCGGCACAAATTTTTGAGCCTCAGAAAACGGGCCAGTCCTGATTAATCGGAACGTATGGTCACCCTACATCCGTCACAATTCCGCGATGACAGAAATAATAACTGGACACGACAAGGCTATTCGTACAACGTAAATCGTGAGCAAAACAGACACCACCCGTATGACAACCGTTGGCACAGTAGTAAGAATTACAGGGAAAGTTCACCTCTCCGCGGTAATGACTATAACAGAGACAATCAGAGAAACAGACAATATGGGAACCAAAATAATTATTATCAAGGGAGACAGAATAACTTCAGACACAAAGGTCCACCGTGCAGTTACGATTCCGGGAGAAATTCTCCACCACATGACCGACAAAAAAGAAACTATGTAAACTACCGACAAAACGACAGACCTGAATTTCATCAGAACTGGCTGGATTCAAACAGGGCAGGGCCCTCTCGACAAGGTGAATTTGTAGAAGTTAGATCTCCAAATCCCAATGACGACGCACGGCAGCAAAGAGACAATAGGCAATGACTCACACCGCTGGCAGCCACAAAACGTACTTATGAAGCTGACAACGTAGCTGCCGTGGCTAGTAATTATGTAAAAATGGAAGACATTAGGGACATCGTACTCCAGGAATACGACGTAAAACATAACAACATTGCATATCCTGTGATTCACATTACAGTAAATGACGCAAATTTACGGCAGTACTTGACTCTGGCAGTCCCATTTCAGTAATTAGTGAAACAGCCTTTAGCAAATGCAACAAATCGAACGATTGCCCCGCACTTACATAAGATTAAATGACAAGGTGCAATCGTTGGATAAAGTGTAGATGTACGCCAACAAACCAACTTAGAATTCTTTTGTGAAAGCCACAGCTTCTGTATGAACTTTCTTATTGTTTCATTATTGTCGACGGAAATTATATTGGGAGTAGACTTTTTGAATGAATACAAAGCAATCTTAAAATTTCACAATGCTGAAATAAGTTTAGAGAAAGGAGGTAAGTCAATAGCTTTGAAATTTGAAGATTGGCTTTCAAACCATGACGAGGAAATTAATCGGCTTTACCTCCTGTTAGACAACAGTTCGGAATTTTAGACGGAAATTGACACTAACAATCACTCTGCAAGTACTGATAGGGATGATATCGACGGCGTATTTGATACTAATGAGTTAATTCAGAATAAAATTCAAACAACTCAGAATTGAAATGACACTGATAGGCAGGACCTTTTTGAGATTTTACAAGCACATTCCACAGTTTTTACTCACAAAACAGGAACAATCAAGGGATTTCAATACCAATTTAGTGTTCGTGAGCATACTAAATTTTGTGTTAGACCATACGTAATTCCGGCACATTATAGGGACCGTGTTAGAACAGAAATACAATTTATGGTTGACGTGGGCATTATTGAGCCTGAAGTTAGCTCATACAACAATCCATTACATGTTGTTGAGAAGACAAAAGGATCGATCAGGCTTGTCTTAGATTCGAGACAAATCAATACTATCATCATTCCTGAAACAGACAGGCCGCAAACGTTGGAAGAACTTCTTCAAAATTTTAATGGTGTAAAAGTGTTCTCTTCTATTGATCTCATATCCAGCTTTTATAAGATCGAACTTCATCCAGAATGTAGAAAATACACAACTTTTTTTTGTTTCGGCGTTTGTTATCAGTTTCGGAAACTTCCTTTTGGTTTGAACATTTCTTCGGCAGCATTCATTCACTGGCTAAATTCCATATTATCTGAGTTCTTAAAACGACACATCACCTTATATGTGTACGATATTCTAATAGCAGAAGCTTCATGGGAACAACATAATCGCATCCTCAACAGTTTGCTACGTATTTTTGCAGAATCTGGAATTACAGTTAACTTGGAAAAGTTTGAATTCGGTAGGTCAAAGGTGAGATTTTTGGTTCAAATGGTTCAAATGGCTCTGAGCACTATGGGACTCAACTGCTGTGGTCATAAGTCCCCTAGAACTTAGAACTACTTAAACCTAACTAACCTAAGGACATCACACACATCCATGCCCGAGGCAGGATTCAAACCTGCGACCGTAGCGGTCGTGCGTTTCCAGACTGGAGCGCCTTTAACCGCTCGGCCACTCCGGCCGGCTGAGATTTTTGGGACATATTATTTCTTCTGTAGGCATTCAGCCGGATCCTGAAAAGTTAGAAGCAATCAGAGCCATTCCAGTTCCATCCACAAAAAGACAAGTCCGAAGTTTTCTAGGTCTTGTAAATTTTTACCGTCGTTTTCTGAATATGCAAGTTCTAGTAACACCAAAACTTTGTTCTCTCACTGGAAAAAATACTATTTGGAACTGGGACGAACAAGCACAGTTGGAATTCAATTCTTTGAAAGAATCGCTACTTAACGCGCCAATACTAGCTCATCCAGATCTGTCACAAGATTTCTGCCTTAGCACAGATTCTTCTAAAGTCGGTCTTGGTGCCCATTTATTTCAAGAAGCCATAGAAAATGATACTACTGTTCAGAAAACCATTGCTTTTGCTAGCTGAGGGCTAACAAAATCTGAAAAAAATTATTCCGTTACTGAATTGGAAGCTTTAGCTATCGTTTGGGCATTTAACAAATTCCGTTTCTTTCTTTCTGGTAAGCACGTAAAAGTATACAGTGATCATCGTGCATTACAATTTCTTATGTCTTCAAAATTAAATCATGACAGGTTAAAGCGTTGGGCATTGTTTCTGCAAGAATTCCACTTCACAGTAGTCTACATTCCCGGCAAGGAGAACATTGTTGCGGACGCACTGTCACGCGCACCGGTTGGGCTTGAGAAAAGTAACACAGAAGGCAACCTCGAGAAAAATTTCAGTATTCTTTACATTCAGAAAGTCGCCTTTGAAAACTTCATCTCCACATCTTTAAAGGACATTGCTCATGAACAAGATAAAGATCCGATTTGGATAGACATCAAAAGTAAATGGCATGAAAAGACACACACTCAGATTCGGCATTATTACCTGGTTAGAAACAACATACTCTTCAAACGCTGCGCTGTTGATGACAAGCTATGGGTACTTTACATTCCAGACGATTTTGTTAATAAGCTCATTTGGTACATTCATTTCAGCTACGCATATTTTGGTCCACGAAAATGTTATCATATTCTTCGAACGACTTGTTATTTTAACAATATGGAAAAGAGAATTCGAAGAGTCTTGTCTATTTGTAAACTTTGTCAAAAAGCTAGACCATCTACTATCTCACATCGTGCTCCATTGTTTCCTATCATTCCTTCTAAATTAAAAGAATTTTCTGTTGTTGATCTCTTGGGACCCCTTGTCAGAACATCGAATGGATTTTCGTACGTTCTAGTCGCTGTTGAACTTACTTCAAAATTTGTTTCTTTCACTCCGTTATGTAAGGCCACTGGACGGTCTGTATCCAACGCCTTTGTTAAAAATTTCTTACGTGAAGTTGGACACGTTAATAATCTCATTTCAGATAACGGACCGTAATTCAGGGCTGCTGTTTGGTCACGCATGCTTCGGAATCATAAAATCAAACCTGTTTTTATTTCATTGTATTCACCACACTGTAACCCGTCTGAACGGATTATGAAAGAAATCAATAAGCTTTGCAGACTTTATTGTCACAGAAGATATTTACACTTATTTCAAAACGTGCTGAATGAAATGCCTCATGCCTCCACTGCTTTACCACCTATTCTTGTACTGAAGAATGAAGAACCACCAAACAGAATCAGAGAGCTTGTACCTTTTCCGAATACATGTAAACTTCGACACAAAGACATAATTAATTTGGCTATCAAAAATATAAATTCTGCTGCAGACAAAAGGAGAAAACTACACGGTAAAGCAAATGCAAAGAAACTATACAGGGTGATTCAAAAAGAATACCACAACTTTAGGAATTTAAAACTCTGCAACGACAAAAGGCAGAGCTAAGCACTATCTGTCGGCGAATTAAGGGAGCTATAAAGTTTCATTTAGTTGTACATTTGTTCGCTTGAGGCGCTGTTGACTAGGCGTCAGCGTCAGTTGATGCTAAGATGGCGACCGCTCAACAGAAAGCTTTTTGTGTTATTGAGTACGGCAGAAGTGAATCGACGACAGTTGTTCAGCGTGCATTTCGAACGAAGTATGGTGTTAAACCTCCTGATAGGTGGTGTATTAAACGTTGGTACAAACAGTTTACAGAGAATGGGTGTTTGTGCAAAGGGAAAAGTTCTGGACGGCCGAGAACGAGTGATGAAAATGTAGCACGCATCCAGCAAGCATTTGTTCGCAGCCCAGGAAAATCGACTCGCAGAGCTAGCAGAGAGCTGCAAATTCCACAATCAACTGTATGGAGAGTCCTACGAAAAAGGTTAGTTATGAACTACCTGAACGTCAACTATCCAAGGCGATGGATCGGCCGCCAGGCAGCCCGTGACAGAGCACTTCGTCACTGGCCTCCAAGAAGCCCTGATCTAACCCCCTGCGATTTTTTCTTATGGGGGTATGTTAAGGATATGGTGTTTCGGCCACCTCTCCCAGCCACCATTGATGATTTGAAACGAGAAATAACAGCAGCTATCCAAACTGTTACGCCTGATATGCTACAGAGAGTGTGGAACGAGTTGGAGTATCGGGTTGATATTGCTCGAGTGTCTGGAGGGAGCCATATTGAACATCTCTGAACTTGTTTTTGAGTGAAAAAAAACCTTGTTAAATACTCTTCGTAATGATGTATAACAGAAGGTTATATTATGTTTCTTTCATTAAATACACATGTTTAAAGTTGTGGTATTCTTTTTGAATCACTCTGTATATTGGTCAGAAAGTTCTCATTAAAGCTCATTCATTGTCACATAAGAAGAAACACTTGACTCACAAATTCTTTCTGATTTACAATGGACCTTACAGAATCTGACGTATACCATATGATAATTGCGTTGAAGTTGAAACTCTGCGAACTATGAAGAATAAAGGTTTACACCACATTTCACACGTAAAACCGTTTATTGAGAGATAATCTGCTTTTTAACTTAGTCTTCGATATAAAATATTTCACTTCACTTTACTAGTATGCTTTGTCAGAATTAGAATCTGTTAACATGCAACAATGTTTGAAGTTAACTATCCAGTCAAGAAATAAGAGAACTTATTTAAACAGAAATTACGAATGCATTGTTATAGTGAACAGACGATACAGTGTTGTTATTTGTACATTCTTGCTTGTTAGTTGCACGATTACATAACGAATATACAGCTTACATACTTAGAACATATACTGCTAATGAGATTTTAATGCAACATTTTGGTTTACTTGAAAAGATACTCTTTAATTGAAGTACATTCGCTGAGATTAAAGATGACTTAGCATTTGGTTTATCTGATAGCTACACGATTATATCACAACGCTACTAATATGTGACACAATTTACATTGTTGCTTTTGCGGTGTATCTGTTTTATATCTGCACAGTTTTTCTGTATTATTCTGGAAAGTAAAACATGTTTTAGTAGTAACTTTTGTGGTATAGCTACAATGAGACAGCCTTTTCCGTAGCACAACAATATGTTACAGCACAGTACTTTCTTCATAACAGCAATAAGCGTAATAACTAAGATATCTGTACGCAAAGCTTTTCATTTTTGTTTATGATGAGGTGAGTACATTGACTTCAGAAGAACTTTGCTTACAGAGGACGATAACTACGACACTTCCACAGAATTATCTTACAGCAAGACGCACATTTAGCGCTACAGGACACGCATTTAAGTGATTAATTTTTTACTTAAAACATTTATTTTTAAAGATTTTTGAATCACAAAGATACAAAGAATGTTTTTGGTGATACATTTCATTCGATTGCTGTAATTTGCAACACCTGAGGGTATAATTACATTAATCCTCAGGGGGTACACGCTTACTTTGTGTACCATGTGTTTGGCAAGCACAAGGAGCCCTAGCTAATATGGTATTTGTTTATACAACTTTACACATCGGTACCATATTTCTCTAACACAGAATTACACAGCTATCTGATTATTTAAAAGAGAAACAAACATTTTTTTACTACATCAGTGACAGATGTTTACGCAATTACGCAGTTGGATAACTTCACACTTATGAAATTTTATTTTGTCTGTACTTTGTGAACTGTTCATATATATTTTTTTGAACCTTTGTGATATTATGAGAGCTTTGAATGATGTATTTGATATGGGATCATGATTTTAAAGTACGTTTGAGGTAGATCACACTATTGAAATGAGCAGAGAACTTTTTTTTAGGTTTTGAAAATATTGCAGAAAGCTACGACGTTTTTGAGATTTGGCTGAGGTGTTATGGTGTTATTATTATGACGACGATGTGTATTATGCTTTTGAGGTATGTTTATGATCAATGAGATGATGCTATATGAGGAATCTGATTATGCTATGCATTTATTATGATGAAATATTGAAGACATGTTGATGAATATGAATATGTACATGTGTAATAAGGTAAGGAATAAGGAGTAGGGACTCTGATTTATGAAAAGGATGTTGGAAACCACAAATCGTACTTTAAGAGTTACGAAATGTGTGTACATACGTGAATGTTAGTTACCACAATGCTGATAAAACTTTTTGGACACTGTTATATGAGATTTTGTTCCTACACACTTCTAATGTAAATTTCTAACCTTTGAATTTTTTATTTTATATGAGACTGTCACTGTAGTGGAAACTGCTGCCGTAAATATTTCAGTAAAGAAGGTGGATGACCTTGACGTAATGTGTTGCGGAGGCCCATCTGAGCGACAGTCACCTGGAAAAAAGGCCATTAGTGTGTGCCTTTCAGAGGCACAGGTGGAGAAAAAAGGAGGCCATTATCCTCGCTATTGACATTTCTTTGTAGAAAGCATCGCAAATATGACACGCTCAAACTGGAAACATATGATTACACTGTAGAGCTCTTAATTTATGATATTTACTAAAATGCTTAATGAAATGATGAGAAACATTTTACATCTATTGACTTTCTAGTTGAGAGACTTTTTTTGCCTTTGGAGGCGCCATTTGCCTAGTGAATGACATTTCATATTTTGCTTTATATATATATATTTGCTCATTTCGTTTAATATCTAGTTTCTAGCTGCACTGCAGCATTGGTTAAAATAAAATTTAATAGATGTACTAATATAAATATTTTCTGTCTACAGATCCAGTAAATAATAATTTTGTGATATACTTCCAAAAAAATGAGGGAGCACGAAAAGACATTTCCCTTCACAGGAACTGCGTACATAATTTTCTTTTCAAGTACTTGGTAATTTATTTTGTAGAATAAGTTGTGGTGCACCATTTAATTACATAGACATTAAGATGTGAATAGACATTTCAATTACTTGAATTTGTTGTCTTTAGTGTACTATTTTTTCTGCTTAAGCTTTGTCATGTTTACATATTAATTATTGCATTTGCTGCTGCTGTTTGTCAGGCATTGCGCTACTAAATTTCACTTTGTATTATTCTGTTAAGCCAGTTTTACTATTGATTTATTTTTCTTGTTGCTGCACATTGGCTCATATTAGTTGTAATGTTGCATTTGCTTTGCTAATTTAGATATACTGCTGCTTGCTTTGCCAATTTGTATTTTTTTGTTGTCATTTCTGTTTGTGTTAATTTGTTATGTGTTGCTGCATTGCCTCGTCCCTTAGTTTATGCACCTGAGCTCAGTAGATTTAAGTTAGCTTAAAAGGGGGTAGACTATATAAGAAAATGAGTTGCGATGAATTGGAAGAAATGCATTGAGAAGTTTTACGAAAAAAGTACAGAAAGCAGGTATATATAGCACTTTTTGAAATAATGAAGAACGAAGGGAGATCTCCAAGAAGTAAAGAAAGTTTTGTTTGCAAGATATTGCAGTAAAACAAACCCTGTCCTTTCCTTTTCTGTTATTCCGCTAAGTGTTTGTGTACTCTTGTATATTTGTGTTTTTCCTGTCTTTATATGTTTAGCTGATACGAGTCATGTTGTAGAATTTTTCTAATAATATGTTATTTTCTTTGTAAGGATATTTAGACATTATTTACTATGTTCTGTTTTAATGGTCGTGTGTGAATTTGATGTTTCAAAAGCTATTCTGATCTTTTATGTATTTACTTATATCATAATTCCTTATTAACACTGATGTATATGTTTATTTCTATTCTTTTGTAAAGCCTGTCTTACTACAAATGTTATCTGTACTGTTATGTTCTTTAATGATGTATTTTGTTCCTTTGAAATGGTATTCTTATGTTGTAAATTTATAATTGTATAGACACCAGTTCTTCAAATTAAGTTTCATTTCAGTGCACACGTTTCTGTTGGTCATAATATATGTACAGTATGTGAGAAGTTGGGACTGTTAGTGCTTGCATGTGTGTTAATAATTCAGAAAGGGACTTGTTAACAGCATTGCTGGTTCTAAGGAAAATTCCAAAAACTTTGTGAGTGCACAAGTGGTGGTTATGGACATGCTATATTATCAGCAAGACTCTTCAATGGTGATTGTGCACCCGCACAGTCACAACAGATGGCTGCTGGCCATCTCTACAAGGACTACAGTGGGTCTGCATCTTCGATGACCCACCAATACCATTATTTCTACAAGGACTACAGTGGGTCTACACCTTTGCTGACTCACCAGTACCATTATTTCTTCAAGGACTGCAGTGGCTCTGCACCTCTGGTGGCCCACCAATACCATAATCTCTACCAGGACTACAGTGGGTCTGCTCTGTGATGACCTACCTACCAGTATTCTTCAAAACTTCGACTGACTCTGCTGTGTGTTTGCTCTGTTGTGGCCCATTACCTGTCTGCATGTCAAGAGTCAGCACTGTCTTTCCGTTGGAAGGACAACACTACTTCTTCAAGACTGCATGGAAATCCACTACTTCCATGTGCATTTTCTTTTACTGCTCAGACTTTGAGAAAAACACTGCAATTTTACTGCAATGAACGATCAGGACTGTCTTTATGGACTGTGAGAAAATTTTAGCTTTTGACCAACATTGTATCAATAGGTGTGTGCATTTGATTTCTTTGTTACTGTATTTGTGAAAATATTTTAACGAATATGTATTGGCCAGTGCCCAAAACAATTTGTAAAATTTTTGTGGGGAGCATGGGGGCTATGTAAGTAGGCTGTTTAGGATCTTATATTGGTAACGCCACGGCCACCTAGCGCTCTGTATGAAAATCACTGGCTGTGCTGTGTGCAGTCTGTGGCTGGGTGGCATTGTTGGAATTTGCTAATGTAGTGTTGGGCAGTTGGCTGTTAACAGCGCGTAGCGTTGCGCAGTTGGAGGTGAGCCGCCAGCAGTGGTGGATGTGGGGAGAGAGATGGCGGAATTTTGAGAGCGGATGATCTGGACGTGTGTCCATCAGAAAGAGTCAATTTGTAATATTGGATATCATGGACTGATACATATATTATGACTTTTGAACACTATTAAGGTAAATACATTGCTTGTTCTCTATCAAAATCTTTCATTTGCTAAGTATGCCTATCAGTAGTTAGTGCCTTCAGTAGTTTGAATCTTTTATTTAGCTGGCAGTAGTGGCGCTCGCTCTATTGCAGTAGTTCGAGTAACGAAGATTTTTGTGAGGTAAGTGATTCATGAAAGGTATAGCTTATTGTTAGTCAGGGCCATTCTTTTGTAGGGATTTTTGAAAGTCAGATTGCGTTGCGTTAAAAATATTGTGTGTCAGTTTAGTGTTGATCAGAATAGGTAAAGAGCGAAATGTGAAGTGTCTGAGTACGTTCAGTTCTGCTCAGCTGCTTGAAAATCAAATAATATAGGACGCTTATCAGCACAGTAATTCACTAATTTTTCTAAGGGTACGTTTCAGCACATTCGCATTTAAGATTGGTGATCTTACTTAGAGTTACGGATCATCCACACGTGGTTCCACTTTACTCACAAAGTAGTGACAAAGCAACTACTGGAAGATATTCTGAACTTCAACTCGACTTACACTGCGTTGCAATTTAAGATAACATTAGATATTTTAGAATTAAATATGAAATAAAGGTGATTAAATTTTCAGTTAGGCTGAACTTAAGAAATCCATTGTCCTACGGACTTAGCAGAGACATGCTTAGTCAGAGATCTTACTACTTCAGATGCTCGCCCCAGACCGACTGTCGTCGGCCCCTACCGAGGGTGCTTCACAGATACAAACGTAAGTGACCAGACAGGCAGCTTCCTATACCAACATGACAAGGGTCGGACCAGACCATACTAAGAATAGAAACCTCTTTGCCTTTAGAAAGTGTAGCTACCTGTTCCGATGTTGGTCCTACTGTTCTCTAGCAGACAGGCTTGTCTGCTACCATCAAGCATGCAACTAGAAATACATTTGCTCATTCATCCTTTCCTACAGAAGGGAAGGGGGATGACAGTATCTTATTATATACTGTATATATAAGGAAGCAGATGTAGGTTCCGTATGAGACTGTGTGGCATGAATTACATATAAACTGTGTTTTAAAGTGTAGTAGTGCGACAGATCGTTCTTGTTTATGTGTAAAAGTAACACATTCCACTACTCAGTCTCCTCCCAGATAGTCAGAAACACCACAGTGAATTTAGAAGTGGAATGTATGTCATAAATGACAACAGTTTTAAGAAATTAACATGAAAGATATCCAACAGAGACCTTTCATAACCCCAACGCTCTGGAAAAAACTTTGCAGGGAATTTTCTGGCCGTGCTAGGACATTCCCAAGCAGGCTTCTCACACCCAACTTAAACCAAAAATGTAAAGAAAAGGCAAAAGGTCACCAGCTATTTGCTAAAATACAATAATTTCAACACATCTTTAGAATCTACCAATTTCAAAGAGAAAAAGAAAACAATCTGTGACACCTATTTAAAAGATAGTGTAGAGCTAATTTGGTCAGCACATAAAAAAATGGTCCCTGTGTCATTAATATGAAAACAATTTCTGGTTGATTAAAACTGTGTGCCCGACCGAGACTCGAACTTGGGACCTTTGCCTTTCGCAGGCAAGTGCTCTACCATCTGAGCTACCGAAGCACGACTCACACCCGGTCCTCACAGCTTTACTTCTGCCAGTATCTTGTCTCCTGCCTTCCAAACTTTACAGAAGCTCTCCTGCGAACCAGGTCGCAGGAGAGCTTCTGTAAAGTTTGGAAGGTAGGAGACGAGATACTGGCAGAAGTAAAGCTGTGAGGACCGGGCTTGAGTCGTGCTTCGGTAGCTCAGATGGTAGAGCACTTGCCCGCGAAAGGCAAAGGTCCCAAGTTCGAGTCTCGGTCGGGCATACAGTTTTAATCTGTCAGGAAGTTTCATATCAGCGCACACTCCGCTTCAGAGTGAAAATCTCATTCTGGAATTTCTGGTTGTTACCCTTATGGAGTTCACCAGTATTTGCTCATTGCAAGAGCTAACTCATCACAGGAAAATTTATGACTGTTTATAACAAGTAATTAAAAATCAATAACAAGCAATTTAAAAAAACATGAAAGTAACATCAGTATTATAAAGCAGAACATTACAATGTACAATCCTCAAAAACAAAAAAATTATAATAAGAGAAGAAACATGTTTTACAAAGTGATTATAGGAAAAAAATCTATATCTCATAAAACTAATAATTTGAGGAATTAAAATAACTTTGTGGCACTAATTTAATCACTGTACTACGTTTCAGTTAGTTAGCAAACAATGATCACTGTGCCGTTATACTGAAACTACAATTAATTATATGATTGTTACCCTTATGGGGTTCCTCACTATAAATATGCCCCATACAAACGCTAACTGATCACAGTCCAATGAGAACGAATAGCTATCTGACTGATAAACGAAGCAATGCCACAGGAACGAATTTACGAAACAAGATATCACAAATCTAATACATCACACAAAAACAAACATTGATAAATAAAACAGCTCCGAAAGTACAATAGTCAATGTCTAAAAAAAACACCAATAAATAAAACACCTGCAAAATACAAGAGTCAAAGCAAAAAAAGAAACAATAAATTGAACACCTACAAAATCCAAGAGTCAGTCTAGTAAAAAAAACACCATTAAATCGAACCTCTTCAAAATACACGAGTCAAAGTTTCTCTGAAAGAAACACACATGTAGGCATTGGACTATGAACCGTATAATCACTGTTCACTGGCACACTCAGTAGTTCCACTGTTCCAAGGCACAATATAAGGAGGGTGAGTGTGAGGCCACGTCGCCGCAGCTGTCAGTAGGGATTTTTGTCAATCCGTTGCGTGCAATCCCGGCCCTCTCATGAAGTTTCTCTTAGTGGCCCATGTCACATACATCTCGATTTTGTGCCATGTTTGTGTTGTCAAATTCGTGCAGTATCCTCGTTTGACAAGCCAGGTTGATATGCCTGGGCAAGGATGACACTTAGCTACCAGAGAACATCGAACCATGATTTACTGTCACTTGACAGTGCGCATCCGCCAGGAAATGTTGATAGGCATCGTTGAAGTCTGCCAGTTTCTCAGGACAGTACCTGACAAAGGGCTCCACGCCCCTTGTGTTGTTACATTCTTGAGTTATCCTCAACTGGCTTGCCGGTTTGATATTCCTGGGCAAGGATGACACTAAATGGCTCTTCTTTGTGCCACCCTTAGCGACCAGAGAACATCGAACCATGATTTACTGTCACTTGACAGTGGGCATCCGCCAGGAAATAGTGATAGGCGTGGTTGAAGTCTGCCAGTTTCTCTGGACAGTACGTGTCAAAAGGCTCCATGCCCTTTGTGTTGTTAAATTCTTGAGTTATCCTCAACTGGCTCGCCAGTTTGATATTCCTGGGGAACGATGACACTTAGTGGCTCTTCTTTGTGCCACCCTTAGCAACCAGAGAACACCGAACCATGATTTACTGTCGCTTGACAATGGGCTTCCACTAGGAAATGTTGATAGGCATTGTTTAGAGTACATGTCAAAAGGCTCCACGCCCCTTGTGTTGTCACATTCTTGAGTTATCCTCAATTGGCTCGCCGGTTTGATACTCCTGGGCAAGGAGGACACTTAGTGGCTCTTCTTTGTGCCACCCTTAGCAACCAGAGAACACCGAAGTATAATGTACTGTCGCTTGACAATGGGCTTCCGCCAAGAAATGTTGATAGTCGTTGTTGATGTCTGCAAGTTTCTCTGGACAGTACCTGTCAATAGGCTCCACGCCCCTTTATCGCCTGTCTTCTGTCGTTTCACCACAGCCGTCTCGTCACGGTCACGTGTGTGTGATGCATTGTCAGCAGATGGATTTCCGCGCGGTGGACTGCTCGGCCATCTCAGGTCATCGCCTCCACAAAGGGTCGCACTGGTGCAGTCGGCCATTAGCTCCAGGTGCAAGGGAAAGTATTTGCCCCGTACCCTTCTTTTGTTGTCGACCCCACTCCAGAAGTGGCCCGGCTGACAGTGTGTCCTGCTGGGAAATCCGCCTGTTTACAACTAGTCCTCCTCCTCGCTGCTCCTGCTGTCTCGTAAGAGTTTAGCCGGTTCGCTTTGATGTTCTCAACTACATTCACAGAAATTGTTCATCATAGTTATATGATTACAAAATGTCATACATAATACCACTTAGTATTATCTTTCACAGTTTTTAAGAATAAAAGTGAGACTTAATTTTTTCAAATAAAAAAGTTACATGAATCGACAATATAAAAATAAAAGTTAAATGACTTGACAATATAAAAAAGTTAAAGTGGAATGACTTGAGAGTATAAAAATAAAAATTAAATGAACTGACAATATAATATCTAAATCCACATCAATAATGTGGTATGCTTCAAATTTAAACAATTCACTTGCGTTTCAATAAATCAAATGCTACTTATTAATTCACTAAAATGAATAGGATTATACTTTGTGCAAGTATATGTCAGGACAGCATAGGGTTCACATGTTATTTACACACACACATGCACACCTGTTGTCTATTCTACAAACTAACTACCCATAAACATGAATTACTCAAAATTTTACTTCAGTCCACTACTAGTTAATCCAACAAGCTACTTCAATGCTACTTCAACAGTGTTTATACCACTACAACATTGTTCTAATTCGTCCTCTTCTTGACGCTCACGGCATATGTCTTGACACATGATAAATATGGAGAAACTTTCCCTAAACATGCATAGTAAAAAGAACAATGGTTATTTACACGCCAAAACATTTATAGCAGTTGACACACTTGATAAGAGACTCGCAATTATACATTTATCATACTCATATGTTTATACATAAAACAGTAAGACAATTTCATCTAAAATTACGTTATCACAAGAATTAATCACACAGATGACTCTGAGAAGGGTACAAATATTTTCATCATACAGGTTATACTACATTTTCTTACCCATTTTGCTCCCATTTCGTTCTTTCTTTAAGGTACCTTTCGCTTCCAAATCAGTTATTTCGCCTGTGGTGGTTATTCTGGAATCATTTCTCATGAATGGCAAAATTGTGGTCTCCTCTATTCTCTAAAACAGTTTCATGTTAACATCCTACTGAACTTACAACTGACACAAAAGACCCGAATCCTCCTGTAGTTTAAATGACAAATGTTTTGCTTCATTCTTGTTACATTAAACCAAGCTTTCCTTCGGTCCCATAATCAAAATTATTTAATCTTCCTCTACCTTCAAGAGGTAAACTTCTTCAGTTCAACTCATATAGGCTACAGTGCATCCCACACCAGTGAAAACAGTAAGCTGTAATGCTCACAGCATCAGAAAAACACATAAACGTCGCTTTTCTAGGACAAGTATTAACGCAGAATAATTTTTCAGGCTCTGGCTCAACATCAATCAAGACTACAAAAAGGATCCACATTTCTGTTCCATTCTCCATTTGCTGGAAAACTGCTCGTCATCTGACTACCACAATAATATTTCAAGGCCACCTAATTACACAAACCACAAATCTTCTTTCACCTCAAGGGAATCAATCCACTTACGAAATCCACAGATAGCACTTTACGTACTCAGCTGTAAAGAACAAAAAAGACATATATCATCAATATTAACATATCATTGCAGATTGGGAAGCCATTGGTTACACAATCGTATTATTGCATCCTGTTTTCAAAATTCTAAACTTACTCATTCCTTTCTCAGATTTGTCCTATCTTAAAATATTCATACAGCATGCACACTATAGTAAGAGATCCTCATTTATACTAACAGATATAGAATAGTAATAGATAGATAGTAGCACTGAAAGCAGAAAATCGGAAGCAAGGCTACTAACAGCTGGGGACCTGGGTTTGCCAGACGTATAATACCCACAGATCGGATATTCCCCTGAGTTTTGCATTGATTCAACAAACATCTTGCATCTCTCAGGAGCGACTCTTTTCAATTTACACAAAAAAACTATAAACAGCATTTCACTCGTTCACAAAGAAACCTTTTATCTTCACATTTGAACCAACCTAAATCCCAATAGCACAAGGAAAGAAAAAAAACCACAAACATCACTTCAATCAATCACATAAAAACATCTTTATCATTATTTTTGCCAACATATTATTCAAAATGCATATGCACAAATGCAAACTAATCAATTCTTTCTCCTCACCGTCCTCTCTACTCCTCACTGTCCTCTCTATTATACCCTATGTACTCATTTGTCATGTCGCTCATTTGTTCCGATTGGGCGCCTTCTGCACTGATCATTTGTCATTGCTGGTTTTGTTCATTTCCATTTGCTGGATTATGTCAGGGGTTGGCCGGCCGAATTTCAACATCATGTGTGCTCCGCCTACAATCCTGTCCCCACCGTGTTCATCGTAGTATCGCTTCTGGTTGCCGTATCTGTTGCTTTCACAATCTTGTACATGTCCTCGATCATTTCTGTTGTTCCACCTGTGTTCGCGACTGTTACCCCAGTTTCTATACGGCCGGTCCTGATTATTGTTCCATACGCATAGCGACGACCAGTCACGCCGTTGATAAGTACTACGGCCACGACTTCTGTCGCAATACTGTGCCCCGTAATAACTTTGTGCCTGATCAGGCGGGCATTCTCCTGTATTATATTCCAACTCTCGGAGACGTGTCTTAAGCGTTTCCACATCCTCTTTGCATCGTCCCGCAAGAATGACGTGGCGCAAGTGCATCGACAATTTGGTGATGCATATCCTAATTAGTCCCGCAGGTCCATATGGGTCATATAGAAATTGATTCGCCTGCAACATGTGGTCGAATAGGCATGCTGGGCTGCCGAAACCAGACTGGTTCAAATTTGGCAGCATAATTATGCCATGCTTGACCCTATCTTGTGCCGCTTCCGACCAATAGACGGACGGAAAGGCTTGTCGAAACTCCGGAGTGGAGTTGCAGTGTCGCGCTGCCGACCTCATGCGAATCGCTGGTTCGCCTTCCAAATAGCCACACATATATTCTATCTTATGTGAACTTGCCCAGTCTGGGGGAAGACAGAATTCAAACTGGTCGAGCCATGCTCGTGGATGTATTCCTTTTTGCGAATTTCGGAATATCTCAAACTTTTTCACCGTGAGGAAGTGTTTGAAATCAAATCCCTCATTTCCTCCCGGCGAGGCCCTTGAATGTTTCTATTTTTCTCATATCTGCCCCTCAAAATACATTCTTCCCTGTCGTCAAAATCTCCCTCATGGCAGGAGTCCCTCTCTGCACTGCTCGTACGGTTATTTTTAGTGCTATTGGCGAGTTTGGAATTACACCCCATGTGGCTTTCCAGATGCACCACGCGTTCTTGTAGTTCGCCTGTTACAGTTTTGTGCTGCCTGTTCACTTCGAACTGTCCCTTCTGAAATCTAAGAAGCAAACGCACTTCTTTGGTCTCTGTGACCGCTACTGGTGTAGTATTGTTGTCGCTCTCTGTCACCTTCATCGCGTCTACGATGTCCACTAATGCCGTAATCTTATCATGTATTTGTCTGTTGTCCTCCACCCCAGTCTGCTTTAACTGTTCTACTTGCTGTTCGAGTGCGTGAATCGCTTGACTGTTGTCCACTACTGTGTTGCTAACGGACGCAGGACAATGCGTTTCCGCCTCCTGGACCCTGGAGAGTACCTGCTGGTGTTCCCTTTGGCATTCTTCTCTCAGTGCTTGGAAATTCCTAAGTAGCTGTTCCTCGCTGTCTTTCGATTCCGAAATCGCGACTCCGCTTGTCCTGTTCTAAGGCTTGCAGACGATCATCGATTTGTTCAAATGTAAGACCTAATTCTTTCATAATATCACTTTTTATTTCACTTGCCAGATTGTTTATTCTTTGTGAGATATCATCAGACACTCTCTGCATCGACTTGTCGACTTTATTTGTCTGCTGGATTAGTTTTCCGTCTATTTGTTCGCCTAATTCGCGGATCGATTTTTCAGATTTCTCTGCGTTTTCTTTATTTTGTTGCAATAAGGCTTTCATGAGTTCTGCCAGATCAATCTGGTTAGTTGGGGGCAACTTAATTTCTGGCTCTGCTGTGAGCCCGTTCATCCTGTTTTGCATTTCCTCTGAAGTACTGCCCATTGCATTTTCGGAACCATCCGAAACGTTAATATTCGAAATCAAATTATCCTCTTGGTCCATGTTGCTTAAGTTGTTGGACCGCCTACTTTTAGCTTGGTTACGTGTCTGCATTAGTTCAATTTATACCCAGTACACAACACACTAATCAGAATAAATGTATCCCCCAAAAATTATGACAGTCACACGAAAGGTACCCAACCTAGTACGCACTTTTTCACAAGCAAAACAATTTTATATCTTTGATAGAAGTTAGTGCAATTTACAAGCGAGAAAAAAAACACACACATATAAAACACACAAATATAGAAAACAAAACAACAAGACAAAGAACACAACACCGCTCAACAACGGCGTGAATCTTTTGAAAGTCTGCTCAGAAACAATGCAGAAGTTTGAGCGCTGATGGAACAAAAATTAAGATACAACGCTCGCAATCTAACATTTCAGAGATTCCAGAGTCTAGCGGAGTCACAGAACAGGGTCGCCATGGATAATGTTGATGCATTAATTTGTTCTGAAAGAGGTGCTGATATTCAAGACAACAAAACCGGGTTAAAAGCTTTGAGCTATCTGGGGAAGTTAACCTTGCATTACCGAGCAACTGTTTCACCAGGTATCCAGTCTAGCTTACCAACCAGACTAACATTAACTATAATCTCTTAATAGTCATCTTATGACAACTGGTGATATATATATCTGGACACATGTCCAGATAACAGATTTTCTTTCTTTGTGTGTGAGGAATGTTTCCTGAAAGTTTGGCTGTACCTTTTTGTAACACCCTGTATATATATAAAGAGAATTTAAATAAAAAGAAATAAAGCAGTTTATATTTGGACATTTATTTTAACATTGATCATTGTTCTGTTAAAATTTCAACATATTAAACTTGATTCATAACTAAACTGGTGCCTTATTTAGGATTGTGAAAATGGTGAGTTTGTAATCTTACAGAACACATCAAATATGGAGCCAAGATTGGGAGACTTCTTACAACACTGCATTCATAAAATAACACACGAAGAATGTTGAAACATATGCAAGAGGAAATTAACCACAACCAACCGATTCAATTTTCACTCAAAGAAGTTACTTTCGTAGCGCAATCCTGTCCGTCATGAAATTACCACACACTGGTATACTAAATTCATACTAACTTTCTGTGAAATCTTCCCAAAAAGAATAGCTGAGGGTACTTCGATGATTACACCACATGATTCACGTGGTCAACTTCGTTTACACAAAGAGTGTAACTCCATAATAATTTTGATAATTAAGATAAATTACATCGAAACACAAATTACAAAAGAAAAACCTCGAACTGGTTACTATCGTCTTACTATTAACCTGATGGGTCAAACAATTGTATAAGAACGTGGTACTGGTCTCACAAAGTACATCCCACGTGGGTTGAACATAAAGAAAAGTTGCTATATTGAAAAATATTGTCAAGACGAGACGTTATAATCTCACGCACATTCGCATTTAAGATTGATGATCTTAGTTAGAGTTACGGATCATCCACACGTGGTTCCACTTTACTCACAAACTAGTGACAAAGCAACTACCGGAAGATATTCTGAACTTCACACTCGAATTACACTGCGTTGCAATTTAAGATAACATTAGATATTTCAGATCTAAATCTGAAATAAAGGTGATTAAATTTTCAGTTAGGCTGAATTTAAGAAATCCATTGTCCTACAGACTTAGCAGAGACGCGCTTAGCCGGAGATCTTACTACTTCAGACGCTCGTGAGAGTGCTTCACAGATACAAACGGAAGTGACCAGAGAGGCAGCTTCCTATATCAACATGACAAGGGACGGACAGGACCATACTAAGAATAGAAACCTCTTTGCTTTTAGAAAGCGTAGCTATCTGTTCCGCTGTTGGTCCTACTGTTCTCTAGCTGACAGGCTTGTCTGCTACCATAAAGCAAACAACTAGAAATACATTTGCTTATTCATCCTTCCATACAGAAGGGAAGGGGGATGACAGTATCTTATCATATATAGTATATATAAGAAAGCGGATGTAGGTTCCATATGAGACTGTGTGACATGGATTACATATAAACTGTGTCTTAAAGTGTAGTAGTGCGACAGATCGTTCTTGTTTATGTGTAAAAGCAAGACGTTCCACTGCTCAGTCTCCTCCCAGATAGTCAGAAACACCACAGTAAATTTAGAAGTGGAATGTATTCCGTAAATGACAACAGTTTTAAGAAATTAACATGAAAGGAATCCAACAGAGACCTTTCATTGCGTACTAACAGATCTGACAGTCTGTGAGAGTCCCCGAATTCTGTTCTCATCTTCTGAATGGCACTGGAATTTGAACAAATTATCATTCGATTGATAAGACACTTACTTGGAAATACACACGTAGGACTTGGCTGACTCCATAATACTGGCGTCACGAGTGACAACAATAAAATAGGTTGTCATAGCTAAAGCAAGGCAGTTGTGGGAGTGCCGAACAGTTTTCTAGGGTGTTATGGAGTTGCTAGCAGAATGGTGGGGATAACAGTTTTAAATGACACTGTGCGTTTTCGATTATAGTAAGGGGCAGTCAAAAGAAAACGAGACAGATGGAAAAAAGTGAACTTTTTATTGTCTCGAAAGTAATCACCGTAACTGTTAATACATTCAACACACTGCGAGACAAGACGGTCAGTGTCTCCAAGGGAAAATGTCAACGGTTGTCTAGGGAACCGTGGTTGTGCCCAGGCGATATCGACGGCCATGAGTTTCTTTCTTCAGGACTCCAAACATATGGAAACAACCTTGGTCACATGTGGGTGATGAAAGATAAAACTTTTGTATGACGCAACGATCGAACAATAACCATGGGTCACATTAAATGTGGCTTGAAAATTATTTTGGCAGTTCGGGACAGTGATGAAATACAAACATATCATTAGAAAACTAGCTAAAGCGAATCTGAGCACCAGTAACCACTGCTAAGATGGAATTGTGCTCAAACATCGGACAAAATCGCAACATTGGTTAGCTGTGCAAACGGGAATCGTAAGATTTACATACGAAACTAACATAAAAAAAAGAGCTGCATCTTTGTCCTCAAAATATTTCGTCTTTAAAGTAACAAGATCAGCCTGCGAAAACACGAACCATTATACATCATAAAATCTTCACCAGTGTGATCAACAGCAGTGGTATAATTTAAGGCTGGTACTTTGTTTCCAGTTTCTGGGCCAGATTTATTATGATCTACATACATAAATATAGCACACACAGCTCTTTTCTGCTCGTAGTAATTAATATTCAATAGGAGTACACGCACTAAAACCCCTTTTCTTTTTAATATGTCAATGACTAGCGTTTTAAAGTCCTTTTGGACTGTTAGTAAATTCTATATTGCTGAATATTACTCGTGTTAAAACCTTAAAATGGTGACTCCATAGCTCCTATTTAAATAACAGGCTTTCACTGCGGATAGTTTGGTTCTTTTTTTTAAATCATGGTTGTTGGCAACACAGTTTGTCTCGAAAAGACAAAAGTTTACATAGGAATGTAAATACCTCAATTTTCTGCATAAAATTTTTGTATAAAATCTTTACCAGATGAGAGACAGACGTCCTTCATCTAAGTGCTAGAATGTAACAAGTAAGCATGAAATTTGACACCTGGAGTTATCACGCAGCTATCATGCAGTGACGCCAGGCTGAGTCACTACGTGTACTCCAGACAGATAAGAAGCTACTTAAAGGCTCCAATTATCGCCCATTGTTTGTAGGCGTCCAAGCTGCTGTGAAAGGTGCGTATCAAGCTCAAACGAGATAGTTCTGTGCTTCTGTAGCTTCTTCTCTATGAAACGGCGGCAGTGGTGGTTTCTCACCGCTTATGTTAACCAGTTCTTCGAGCGCATTGCTGACATAGTAGAGAAATCCGTTTGCATGTTAATTGTGTTGAAAAACTGCCTTCGCCTTTTACTGACTTAAGAGTCAAACTTGAATGTACAAGGTTTTGTCAGCTACCACGATGGTTGGTTTGGGATTGCATATTTGAGAGGCCCGTTCAAGATCACCAATAACGAAACCGAATGTGACTATCGATTCATAGTGTTCAGGTCCTTCTATGGTACAACAGACATACTATTTAGGCCGGGGTTCATATCCCCTTTCGACCATCCAGATTTAGGTACGCCGTGATTTTCTTAAATCGATTAAGACGAATGCTGGGATGGTTCCATGATAAATAACGCGGGTGATTTCCACTCTCATCTGTCTACGTCTATTTTTCGCAAGCCACCTTATCGTGAGTGATGAAGGTAGTTCTGGTATCACCATAATTTCCCCCACTGCCTTGTTCCATTCGCGAATTGTGCATGAGAACAATGACAGTTGGTAAAGCTCCATAGAAGTTATAATTTCTCTGATTCTCTAATCATGGTCCTTTCGTGAGACTTATGAGGGAGAAAATAATATATTCCCCGAACGTAACCTCCCTAATACAATTGTAGTCCTTTCCATGATATACAGCGTACAGCGCTTCTCTTGTAAGGTCTGTCACTGGAGTATGCTGAATATCTCCTTAAGGTTCAGGGTGCAGTACTGATCCGATACACCATTTTAATCTGACAGCAAGTTTTAATCTCCATAACACTTTCACACCGCTTATAAGATCCCGTGACGTAACGCATTGGCTTTCTTTGGATCTTCTCCACTATCTCTTCTATTATTCCAGTCTAGTGTATAGGTCTATATAGAGTATGGATATTACTTACGAGTTTTAATGCGACACTTTAAGGTCAGTAAGTACCACGTAAAGGTTACCTTCCTTGAAATATGAATAAAGCCCAAATTTACAAAAGAAAAAGCGATTCTTCTCAGTTATGGTTCTACGGACACCCATACCTGTCAAGCACAACGTAATATATAGTACAATATCTGCAATACTTTAGTATTGCCCACTGGTTACCCTTAGCGTTGCTGAATCCAACTTGAGTCCCCAAAAGAATACTCAGTACTTACCTAATAAGCCACACAAAAACCCAGACTTATGTTTTAATGCATGAAATTGTTATATTTCGTTGAAATGGCCTTGCAACACCACAGTATCGCAAAACCAGTAAATAAAATGTCGATCACACACCGTCTTGAAGCTCTCAAAATAACTTACCAGTCTGTGGTGACGTGTGGGTGCTATTCTGTCATTCTGCGCAACGGATTAATCTGAGATGTACCCTTTACCCTGTGGCTACTGCAAGATGCAATTTCCACCCCCACCCTACAACAGGAGTCAGACAGACGCTCCTGACGTTCTAAAGAGAAATGCCTGAAAAACTTTCAGCAATAAATATCTTCTGGAGTCGTCTGCTGTAAGGAAATGACACAAAAATGCACAAAATTTCTTACGTAACTAGTGGGATACTTGGGTACTGGAGTAGTGCTAGTTAGTGTAAGAAAAACATGAAACTAACGAAAATCATTATTTATTTTGCAAAAATTCTGAAAAATCACAATGGCACTTTTAGTTATGAACTGAACAAGTTATTTCTGGGTTCTTTTCGGAATGTGAAGCTACCACTTAAGGATAGGATTCGCAAATGAAATTTCTATACAAAGTTTCAAAGTTTAAGATCGTTATTGACTTGGCAGAATGGCTGAGAGCCGCGCCTACTCAATTTGAATAATTATCCATTAGAATGTTGCTAGGTATGGTTAAGACTGTTGCGTGTGAAATGCAGTGAAGTGTACTGTTGTGGAGGAAATATGGGGCTCACAAGAGCTGTAGCGCACAATACTGTAAGCTGCGATGACTGCTGTCTGCGCCGCTCGCTGCTGACAAATAAGATGACTCTCATTCTATCTGGATTGACCTTCGCCAATCAAACTCTCCTTACACCTTGATGAAGTCAAGGACTCCTATTCGCCCCTAGTCTAGCTATTGGCGTGGTACACCGGTCAGATAACCAGTCCACTGCGATGCCACTCAAAAATTCGCTCGCAGGCATTTAACTACATCTCTGTCCGTTCACACCGCACAATAAGTGTGATGGCCAACACAGTGAACAACGCTTAATCACAAGGACTCAATATAGAGTCGCACTACGATTTGCTCTCGACAGAGGTGCTCTCCCAGTGAAGTACTTGTTCCTCATTCTTTGAGTACACGTACGAGCGCACACGCTCTCGTTACGTATTCTCGCTCCAAGAGCGACAACAGAACAGCCCCTCTCCATGCCAGACGTGAAGGGGTATATCTTTCGGTCTCTGCCATTACTCTTTCAGCTCAAGGCGTCAGGAATATCGTCTGCCAATCAGCATTGCTCTTCTAAAACGGGAGAATGACATTTCGTTTAAGGCAACAAATCCGGAAATCTGTAGCATCGGCGATTGGCGTTTGCTGTCTCCCTGTGAAAACCTCTGAAACTGCGTGCTGCGTTTGTAAATAATGCCTAGGCTGGGCGCTCCCACACAATGTAGCGGAATTTGCTTTTAAGCCAAACACAGGGTTGTTCTTCCTTTCAATCGGGCAAACGTTGTCTGCTATACAGGCGGTCACCTCGGCGTTTGGCATTGATTCATCCTCTGAAGGGACTGGCCTCCTGGCATGTGGTTTGCTTCTCCTGAACTAAAAGCTTTTGTGACTGTCGTGCCTTGGATGTGTGTGTGTACGCCAGCCTCGAGTATTTCAACCATGGTGCGCACTTGGGATTTACTCGTTATTTGCATATTGTTTACATGAATTCATACAACATTGACTTTATCTTATCGAGTTTGGTTTCGAATGAAGCGTCTTGATGTGCGGAATATGGTTGTGAGTGCGGAATATGTAAACAATGAAGGTCAGGAGACCACAATGTCTTACACCGTCTGTGATCTGAAAATAATTTTCTAATCCAAAGAGTGATTCTTTGTGAACATCTACTACTAGCAGAAATGGTTTTGGATTAGCCACGATAATATTTAGCTTAATTACTTCCACGAAGATACTGTGCTACACCTCATGGGTGCTTGCTTCTACTATCTGATAAAATTAGTATTTAGGTTCTCGAATGAATTGTTCACTCTGCAGTGGTGTGTGCGCTGATACGAAACTTCCTGACAGGTTGAAACTTTGTGTCGGACCGGGGCTCTAACCCAGGACCTTTGCTTTTCCTGGGAAAATTCTCTACCAACTGAGCTACCCGAGCACGACTCACGACCAGTCCTCACAGCTTTATTTCCACCATTACCTCATCTCCTACCTTTCGAACTTCATAGAAGTTGTCCCACATACCTTTTGCCGTTTAACATGGCCTATTACACAGTTAAGCGATTGTGTGCAGGTGCAAGACATGCCCCCACCAGATCCCTACGTTAGTTTCTCACTGTTGCCCTCGCACATCAGCTGTACTGCAGAACGGTACCATTCCAAGTTTCGAAGTATTTTACGAAATGTGGTAGCGATGAAGTGCCATGCACCATTTGCTTCAAAAATTTAAAAACGGGAGCAGTCACAACAAACTTGAAACATCTCTTGAAGGAGGAAAAACATTCAGTGTTCTTTGGAAGAGAAAGTAAATTTGATTCATATACTTATAATTTTGTTGACGTGCTATAAATTTGGGATAATAAATGAACCCTTAATTTTGTGATTGCTTCAGGGTGAAAAATCGTTAACATCGAAAACTGACGATATAGGAAAGTCATCTACTTCTGACCTTTCAAAATGGCTCAAATGGCTCTGAGCACTATGGGACTTAACATCTATGGTCATCATTCCCCTAGAACCTAGAACTACTTAAACCTAACTAACCTAAGGACAGCACACAACACCCAGTCATCACGAGGCAGAGAAAATCCCTGACCCTGCTCTGACCTTTCGCTCTCGCTGTCGCCGCGCCAATTTCTTCCACCTCCGCAGTCTTTGGTAGTGACCATGTGACCGATTAATGCCGCAGCCTAATTCCCGTATGGATTGTGATCTCCCACTCCTTCTCATTCATCAGAATTTTTCAATTTCTTAGAACTCTAGGTTTATTACCGGAAGTAATTGTTATAAAAACGGAAAAGCAGTTATTTCAGGAAGCGATTATACTGAGTGGTTTTAACTGTCACATTGGAGTCCAAAAGAACAGATGTAATCGAAAATCTTACACTTCCGCCCCTGAGGTAAAGCGGGCAACTTTACTTAGCTCACTGACATATTCACCAACGTCAGTTAAAATGAAGCACATCTTAAAATATTACTGTCTCCGTAAATATTTTCGTTTATTACTGAGCTGTTAGTTGATATATACACTCTAAAACAAAAAAAGCGATGCACCACGAAAGAATTATCCGAATGGGACGGAAATCGCTGTTCAGGGCGCCTCCAGACATGTCTTTGGCCTGGTATACAAATGTTCTCATTGATGAGTCTCGCTCTGAATCGAACCCTGATGACCATTGAAGACGTGTCTGGAGATGCCAACCTGACTATTGCCCACCATACGGGCCGACAGCCGTGGCCGTTGGTTGTCATCCGTGGCACCCTGACAGCACGGGAGTACGTCGACGATATTCTACGCCCAATTTTGTTGCCCTTTATGGCAAGATAATGACCACCCGCCAAAGGCGATAGTTTCTACTGCTTGAAAAATCCTAGCTTGGCCAACAAGGTCGCCGGGTCTCTCACCAACTGAGGACGTTCGGAGCATTATGGGCAGGGCCCTCCAACCAGCTCGGGATTTTGACGATCTAACGCACCAATTGGACAGAATTTGACACGATATCCCTCAAGACGACATCCAACAACTCTATCAGTGCCAAGCCAAATAGTTGCTTGCAGAGAAGCCACAGGTGAACCAACGCATTATTGACTTGCTCTGTTTATGATACTCTTTCTTCTGAATAAATCATTCAATTATTTTCTGAAAATGTAATTATTCGATGTTATTTCGTTGCTTCTGCCTACATATACGGGCTAATCTCAGGAACGTTTTTTTCAGTCATCACTCTGGTGACTGGTTCGAACTGGGCCCTCACGAATTCCTCTCCTGTGCCAACTTCTTCATCTCAGAGTAGTACTTGCAACTTTAGTTTTCCGTTATTTCCTGGATGTATTCCAATTCCTTCCTTCCTCCAGTTTCACCCTCTACAGCTCCCTCTTTTCCATGATGTCTTAACTGATGCCCTATCATCGTGTCCCTTCTTCTTGTCAATCTTTTCCACGTATTTCTTTCCTTGCCGATTTTTCGGAGAACATCCTCATTCCATACCTTACCAGTCCACATTGTTTTCAAGCCCTTTTGTAGCACCACACCTCAAGAGCTTCGATTCATTTCTGTTACTGTTTTCCTACAGTCCTTGTTTCACTACCATACAATGATGTGCTCCAAACATACATTCTGAGAAATTTGTTCCTCATATTAAGGCCTTTGTTTGGTACTTGTAGACTTCTCTTGGCCAGGAATGCCCTTTCCACCAGTGCTAGTCTGCTTTTTAAGTCCTCCTTGTCCCGTCTGTCATGGGTTATTTTACTACCTAGATAGTAGAATTCCTAAACTTCATCTAATTCGTGACTACCTGTCCTGATGTTAAGTTTCTCGCTGTTCTCATTTCTGCTACTACTCATTCCTTTCATCTTTCTTCGATTTACTGTGAGGTCCATATTCTGTACTCATTAGACTGGTCATTCCATTCCGCAGATCCTGTAATTCTTCTTGACTTTCACTGAGCTTAGCAATGCCATCACTGAATCCTGTCATTGATATGATTTCACCCTGAAATTTAATTCCACTCTCGAACCTTTCTTTTATTTCCGTCATTTTTTCTTCGATGTATTGATTGAACAGTAGTGGCGAAAGACTACACCCCGTCTTACACACTTTTAATACGAGCACTTCGTTCTTGATGTTCCACTCTTATTATTTCTCCTTGGCTCTTGTAGATATTGTGTATTACCAGTCTTCCCCTATAGCTTACCCCTATTTTTCTGAGAATTTCGAACATCTTGCACCGTTTGAGATTGTTGAACGCTTCTTCCAGGTAGACAAATCCTATGAACCTTTCTAGATTGTTCTTAAGTCTTGCTTCGAACACCAACTGCAACGTCAGAACTGCCTCTCTGATGCCTTCACCTTTCGTAAAGCCTAATTGATAATTACCTAATTATTCAATCGACAAGGCTTTTAGGCGGTATATTTATACCGCTAATAAGAGTGACGAGGAACCGCCTTCTCACTCCGTCAGGTTACCGTTTGTTTCTGGGGTCACTGACCACATAAGCAGAATTTTAAAGAAAAATGGTATTCAGACATCTTTCTTTAGTCAAAACAAAATAAAAGACTTTTTCAGACGGAAAACGGATGCACCTGATTACCTCCACAGTGCAGGAGTCTATCAAGTGTCATGTGGCTGCAGCAAAGTGTATATAGGCGAAACGGGAAGAGCTGTTAACGAATTCATTAAGGAACACGAACGACACATGCAGCTAAAACAAAGTGCAAAATCGGCAGTAGCGGAACATCACGAGAACTGTGGCTCTGACATCGATTTTAATAACGTTCGTGTACTGGCAAAAAAAACATACATTTATAGAAGAAAGGTTCGAGAAGAGGTTGAAATTTCTAAGAATGCATCTAATTTCGATAGAGAGGACGGCTATAGGCATCTGGCATCGTAGCGGTGTGCGAACATTCGCCACGCCGGACATCTGCCACGATTTTACCTGTTCCGAAGGGTTGGGTCCCTTGTCTCTCCCCCCCCCCCCCCCCCCCCTCCTACTCAACAGCCGCCCGACTCCTGGAATTGCATTTAGTAACTCCACTTTAGTGGCACTGTCATCAGTAACATTATCGTCGCTGTCGCGCAGTAAAGGTACTTACTGAGCCTTTCCGCTGGTTTACTTAACATAGGACCAGAATGTCTTTGGATTTTCCGCCACATTTCTATAGACAGTTTCGTTGTGGAAACTATTAAATGCATCTCCCATTGAAATCCGCACCAGATTTCGAGCCTCAGTAAAACTTCACCAATCTTGGAGATTTGGCGTTTATCTAAATTATACGTGCCTTTTTCGGTGGGTGCTCCTGTAGCAGCTTTCTGTCGTGTTTTGTGTACCATGGGGGATCAGTTCCGTATTTTATTAATTTATACGATATGAATCTCTCGAGGGCTGTTGATACTATTTCTCTGAACTTAAGCCATATATGGTCTTCACTTACATGGTTTGGAAGGATTGCAGACTGTCTCTTAGACAGACGTCAACCGAATTTTTAGCTGCTTTTACAGATATATTTCGCATTTAGTTTTGATGAATTTCTTTGTTACGGGATTGAGCCTCACTACGACTGTGTGTTCACTAATCCCTGTATCCATCGTGATGCTCAGGATTATTTGTGGCTAAGAGGTCAAGTGTATTTCGTAACGATTTAAAATTTGAATGGCCTCGTGAACTAATTGTTCAAAACAATTTTTAAAAAAGTATTTAGAACAATTTGTAACATGCGCGTGGGGGCACACAATACTCACTAAAGCCTGTACTATGGTAAGTGAGCGGGATTCACCTTACGAGACAGGATTTTCGTATGGATATTGACCGCGTGTACCTGAATGGTGGAAAATCAGACTTACATCCACTCTGTGATAATAATGATCCGTCAAGTAAGTTCAAAATGCAATTACACGTCAGTATGTACCAAAAGCAACACTGAAGATGCTACCAATTTGATAATAATACGGCCGCCAGCCTAATTAGGCATTAACTGAGTTTCTTCCCTGTACAAGTTGATGTATATTCATGCAAAACAACACGTAGTAACACTGCGTAGTATAGTAAAATTTTTGGAACCAGAAAATCTATTGGACTGATAGTTTCACGTTCTGTACTGATATAGAAAAACCATGAATACATAACACTACACTATAATGTCTACTACAAAGCTTCGTACTGTCTATTGATCTGATTAAAATCGGGCATAGGTTACCCTAGAAATAGCACTTTCGAGCCACACACAAAATTTCAATTTGGATAAAGATAAAACACTGATAAATTTTTACTTATATATTGACTTTAACTTTTGCTGTGGAACACTTCAGAATTCAAATGAATAAAAGGGTGGGGGGGGGGGGGGGGGGGGGAACCCTGGAACTGTTATGATCACTATATAAAAAAAATTGATTACTGAAATTATCATGCGTTCAAGATTTCCATTATATCAGTTACTACTCTTTTTATCTTATTTACTTCTCATTTAAATACCTTTATATCTGTCTCGAAATAATTAAACTTCATTACTATATCAATATTAAAGTTATCTTTCAACTTCGTTAGACCTTAGTTATTCATTTACTGGTTCATTAACAAGACAGTTCTTTAAACACCATTCTAACATAGCTAGGTCTGCAAGTAATTATTATTAACACAAAATTTAATTTTCCATTTTGGGACACTCGGATTGCACGACATATGGAAAGGACCCTGCCTAGGTTAGTTGTGAGGATAATTAAATGAGGGGAAATTCTGGCAAAATTTAGGTTATTATTGAACAGTTCACTCTATGGTCCATACGCATACAGAACTAAAAGTTTCAACCTGCTTGTATCGATGCGGCTGTTGGCGGGCGGCGAGATGGCGAGGCACAGAGCACACATAGAACCACAGCTATGGCACTTTAATTCTTCTCAGCGTCGCAATACTTTTCCATTTAGTGCCTATGGAATATTGCCATGCTGTGCAGGCGTTGGAACAGCATACCCAAGGCTCAGTGAAACTACGTCTTCCAGGAGAGGATCTGAGCACTATGGGACTTAACATCTGTGGTCATCAGTCCGCTAGAACTTAGAACTACTTAAACCTAACTAACCTAAAGACATCACACACATCCATGCCCGAGGCGGGATTCGAACCTGCGACCTTAGCAGTCGCGCGGTTCCGGACTGAGCGCCTAGAACCGCTAGACCACCATGGCCGGCTCTTCCAGGAGAGCCTCCTCGCTCCAGAAGGTGTTGCTCAGACCAATGCCAAACTCCAACTACTACTTCTGAGCCCGTTGTGCCGTGCAGTGCCTGTGCGCATTTTCCCGCGCTCGCCTGCCATCCACCTTTTACCGCTCCCTTACAGACAGGGTATTAACCCGAGTTTTTGCATTCTACATATCCTAACACATTGCCTACGTATGGACCAGACGCACATTTATAATTTTAAACATCTTACAACAGTTTCAAAATTCGGTACATTTCAATTCTATCACAATATTACTTGACATTTCTCGTAAACATTAATCTTCACATTGAAACTTGTTTACAGTTTTCTTAACACAATGACATGAAACAAAAAAAGAAATGAAATCAGAACATCAATTACACTACTTTATCGAAAAAGCAGATGGGAAAAAACTTACTTATATGTACAATAGTACAGAATCGTTGTTGTTACATATGCCCCTGTTTCCAGTATATTTCACTAAGTGCAAATTTGATGGGAACACTGAACTTTGTATTTATACAGGGGTTCTGGATCTTAGTGTCAATGAGCCATCACAAAATTCTATATCACAAAACTTCCTTTCACTCACATTACATAGGTCTATACTTTTTAAAATATCAAGAACGTTTACCTATCATTTGCTCAAGTGCCTTTGGCATAGTCCAACCTCCTATCACAACATTATTTAAATAGCAAATTACTTATTATTAAATTTCTCAGAGAAATAAAAAATCACAATTTGGAACACAAACACTTAACTACAAAGCAGATACAAATACGTATATACACTATGAAACAATTTGTTGCTGCTTGCATTGAATGGCAGTCCATTTCCTTATTTACTAATAAACACACAATACTATTTAGAAAAATCACTACACATATTTGCTGCCTATTATTCAGATTTGGGCAGTCCATTTCGCATCATTTTATCACATCACCTGTACCACACTTACAATTCTCCTTTGACTATTTATCTGCCTTCTTTGGTGTTTGGCAGTCCTTTATATCACGACTCTCGTACTGCGCACTTTGATTTTTGGCGGTCCCATCTTTTATTTGGCTTGCAGCATTTACCCTTTCTTTTCAGCAATTTTCTCCATACATCTTTACATTTATAGTACATTTGGTAACCTGAAACTCACATAAGTACATTAGCACACTGACATTGGTATACATACATTTACAAATACTTGTTACATTTAGAACAAAATAATTTCATTGTTAGATAGGGCATATTTAGTGCAGATTGCTTTCTGATTGTACTTAGGTCACTCACTCCTAGGAGCATACAGTTTCAGGTCCACAACGTTTCTTACACCTAAAGGTCTCTTTGATTTTGGGTAGATCAGGTAGTAAGCATTATTGTGTGGAATGTTCTGTATTATATAGGGTCCATTATAAATATATTTAAATTTGGAAATTTCATGGTTCAGTTCACTAGATTTTTCGTGGGTTTTTAAAAGAACATAATCCCCAATTTTAAATTTTGAAACTTTCAGGTTTTTATCATGTCTTCTAGATCTAGATTCAGCTTTTTGCTTTGCCCTTTTTCTGACTAATTCTTTCTTTTGACTCAACCCCAAGCTTGTACAAGGTGGAAACTCTAGTTTTTCCTCAATTAAACTTTTACTTCTGCTGCCTAACAAAATTTCTTCGGTGGGAACCCAGTAGTTTCATGATGTAAGGTGTTCATGACATTCTCAAAGTCCAATATAAATCTGCCCCAGACTCTAAATCATGCCCCTTCCTGTTTTTTCCCCAACGCACCTTGGTCAACTGTGACATCGTCCCAAGATACGTTCCTGACCTATCAACCATTTATATCTGGTGGTTTCCACGGTTTCTGGAGTTCAAAGTCTTTGCTTACTACAACTCTTTGCAAAATAGACACTGAGTCGTCAGGTGGCTCTTTCTTTCTGTGTTCAGTCTCAACATCTGGGTTTTGTTTTGAAACTTCGTCATCAGTATGTACTTTTTCGCAATTAGCTTTATTCTCATTATTTTCACTAGTACCGAAATACTCGTCATCTGAACCATCGTCAGAATCCGACCATTCTGGATCGCTTTCAGGTTCTAACATAAAAGCTTTTCTGAGACAGGCACTAAAGTTCTTCCTCTGCATTTTCGTCAGGCTTTGATTTTAACTCAATATCTTCTTTTGGCAAAACGACCTCATTATCAGCTTTACTCACATCCACTGTTACTTCATATTTAGTGTAATCCTCGTGGACTTCAATTACTCGTAGGTAATTACCTGCCCCTTCCCCACGGTGCCTTTCGGTAACAGCTTGTACTGTTGGCGAATCGTTAACAGAAGTTACTTCCTCATTAGTGCTTAGGATTTCATCCTCCAATTCTTTCCTATCTTTAACCATTATCCTATCAGCAGCACGTGTACTTTGCGCGGCGCTATTTATTCTCTCCCCTTCAAATTCGGGCCATGTCACCTTATCAACGTCCCTACTATTTCCTTTTTCACTAATTAACCTCCTTGCCTCATATTTCTTCTTAAAATCCTCCCACTCACATTGCTTGGGGCCCTTGTACAGATCGTCGATCTGCACACGCCAATCAGTTACTTCTGTTAATTCATTATCGCCATTTACTTCATTGCTAACACTGCTAACCACACCTCTCTGTGTATTCACTGTTCCATCTACTATTTCCATCGCCACGGAATTACCACTCGTAGTGTATTCACCAGCTCTTACGGCAATGTTTGTACCTAATTCTGCCGCCTTGCTAGCGGCTTCTCTCTGAACAGCTGTTCTGCTATGCTGGGCCGTTGCCCTCTGATGCTCCACTCGCCTTTTAACATGTATCGCTCTGCAAGGCGAAGATGACTCATCTACACACGCACCTCTCGCTTGCTTCGCCACAACACGCTGCGTCGTTCCATGCCTGTCCCTAAGCTGTCTCATAACTTCATTGTCAGTCCGGTAACATTTCTTAAATCCGGGCCGGTACATTCTGTCCGCTTCCGTTTGGCCCGCAACGTTCGCAGAAATCAGTTTCCCGCGTCGTTATTATTTTGCGCGGTGTACCCTCTACCGTGACCTGGATAACCCCCTCTTCCCCTTCCTCTGAGTCTACCTCTCTGTATCATGTTGACGCGAAACCCATCGCCGTCATTTGTCTCGTCATTATTGCGATTATTTCTGTTACTAAAATTCTGATAATTGGCACGACTTTCGCGCCAATGGTCTTCGTCTTCGACCCTTTCCAGAAACGCTTGGAAGCTGCGATGATTGCTTCCCACATACCTCTTCGAATCTTCTGGAAGCTTTTTATATAGCTCCCATACAATTTCAGAATCGGATCTTCTTCCTCTTAATTATGTCAACTTTCGGTACCAATATTCGCAGAAATCTTTCAAAGAATTCCTGCCCCTGTTATCATGAAGTTTGGCCATGATAAACTCGCGCCACAAATGATCCTGTTTTTGTTCGGACCAATATTCTTCCGTAAATTTTTGTTTGTTGTTGTTGTTGTCTTCAGTCCTGAGACTGGTTTGATGCAGCTCTCCATGCTACTCTATCCTGTGCAAGCTTCTTCATCTCCCAGTACCTACTGCAACCTACATCCTTCTGAATCTGCTTAGTGTATTCATCTCTTGGTCTCCCCCTACGATTTTTACCCTCCACGCTGCCTTCCAATACTAAATTGGTGATCCCTTGATGCCTCAGAACATGTCCTACCAACCGATCCCTTCTTCTGATCAAGTTGTGCCACAAACTTCTCTTCTCCCCAATCCTATTCAATACTTCCTCATTAGTTATGTGATCTACCCATCTAATCTTCAGCATTCTCCTGTAGCACCACATTTCAAAAGCTTCTATTCTCTTCTTGTCCAAACTATTTACCGTCCATGTTTCACTTCCATACAAATACTTTCAGAAATGACCTCCTGACACTTAAATCTATACTCGATGTTAACAAATTTCTCTTCTTCAGAAACTCTTTCCTTGCCATTGATAGTCTACATTTTATATCCTCTCTACTTCGACCATCATCAGTTATTTTGCTCCCCAAATAGCAAAACTATTTTACTACTTTAAGTCTCTCATTTCCTAATCTAATTCCCTCAGCATCACCCGACTTAATTCGACTACATTCCATTATCCTCGTTTTGCTTTTGTTGATGTTCATCTTATATCCTCCCTTCAAGACACCATCCATTCCGTTCAACTGCTCTTCCAAGTCCTTTGCTTTCTCTGACAGAATTACAATGTCATCGGCGAACCTCAAAGTTTTTATTTCTTCTCCATGGATTTTAATACCTACTCCAAATTTTTCTTTTGTTTCCTTTACTGCTTGCTCAATATACAGATTGAATAACATTGGGGAGAGGCTACAACCCTGTCTCACTCCCTTCCCAACCGCTGCTTCCCTCTCATGCCCCTCGACTCTTATAACTGCCATCTGGTTTCTGTACAAATTGTAAATAGCCTTTCGCTCCCTGTATTTTACCCCTGTGACCTTTAGAATTTGAAAGAGAGTATTCCAGTCAACATTGTCAAAAGCTTTCTCTAAGTCTACAAATGCTAGAAACGTAGGTTTGCCTTTCCTTAATCTTTCTTCTAAGATAAGTCGTAAGGTCAGTATTGCCTCACGTGTTCCAGTATTTCTACGGAATCCAAACTGATCTTCCCCAAGGTCAGCTTCTACTAGTTTTTCCATTCGTCTGTAGAGAATTCGTGTTAGTATTTTGCAGCTGTGGCTTATTAAACTGATTGTTCGGTAATTTTCACATCTGTCAACACCTGCTTTCTTTGGGATTGCAATGATTATATTCTTCTTGAAGTCTGATGGTATTTCACCTGTTTCATACATCTTGCTCACCAGATGGTAGAGTTTTGTCAGGACTGGCTCTCCCAAGGCCGTCAGTAGTTCTACTGGAATGTTGTCTGCTCCGGGGGCCTTGTTTCGACTCAGGTCTTTCAGTGCTGTGTCAAACTCTTCACGCAGTATCGTACCTCCCATTTCATCTTCATCTACATCCTCTTCCATTTCCATAATATTGTCCTCAAGTACATCGCCCTTGTATAGACCCTCTATATACTCCTTCCACCTTTCTGCTTTCCCTTCTTTGCTTAGAACTGGATTTCCATCTGAGCTCTTGATGTTCATACAAATGGTTCTCTTATCTCCAAAGGTCTCTTTAATTTTCCTGTAGGCAGTATCTATCTTACCCCTAGTGAAATAAGCCTCTACATCCTTACATTTATCCTCTAGCCATCCCTGCTTAGCCATTCTGCACTTCCTGTCGATCTCATTTTTGAGACGTTTGTATTCCTTTTTGTCTGCTTCATTACTGCATTTTTATATTTTCTCTTTTCATCAATTAAATTCAATATTTCTTCTGTTACCCAAGGATTTCTACTAGCCCTCGTCTTTTTACCTACTTGATCCTCTGCTGCCTTCACTACTTCATCCCTCAAAGCTACCCATTCTTCTTCTACTGTATTTCTTTCCCCCATTCCTGTCAATTGTTCCCTTATGCTCTCCCTGAAACTCTCTACAACCTCTGGTTCTTTCAGTTTATCCAGGTCCCATCTCCTTAAATTCCCACCTTTTTGCAGTTTCTTCAGTTTTAATCTACAGGTCATAACCAATAGATTGTGGTCAGAGTCCACATCTGCCCCTGGAATCAGACTTACATCCACTCTGTGATAATAATGATCCGTCAAGTAAGTTCAAAATGCAATTACACGTCAGTATGTACCAAAAGCAACACTGAAGATGCTACCAATTTGATAATAATACGGTCGCCAGCCTAATTAAGCATTAACTGAGTTTCTTCCCTGTACAAGTTGATGTATATTCATGCAAAACAACACGTAGTAACACTGCGTAGTATAGTAAAATTTTTGGAACCAGAAAATCTATTGAACTGATAGTTTCACGTTCTGTACTGATATGGAAAAACCATGAATACATAACACTACACTATAATGTATACTACAAAGCTTTGTACTGTCTATTGATCTGATTAAAATCGGGCATAGGTTACCCTAGAAATAGCACTTCCGAGCCACACACAAAATTTCAATTTTGATAAAGATAAAACACTGATAAATTTTGACTTATATATTGACTTTAACTTTTGCTGGTCAAACCAATGTGGAACACTTCAGAATTCAAATGAATAAAGGGGGGGGGGGGGGGGGGACCCTGGAACTGTTATGATCACTATATAAAAAAAATTGATTACTGAAATTATCATGCGTTCAAGATTTCCAGTATATCAGTTACTATTCTTTTTATCTTATTTACTTCTCATTTAAATACCTTTATATCTGTCTCGAAATAATTAAACTTCATCACTATGTCAATATTAAATTTATCTTTCAACTTCGTTAGACCTTCGTTATTCATTTACTGGTTCATTAACAAAACAGTTCTTTAAACACCATTCTGACATAGCTAGGTCTGCAAGTAATTATTATTAACACAAAATTTAATTTTTCATTTCGGGACACTCGGATTGCACAACATATGGAAAGGACGCTGCCTAGGTTAGTTGTGAGGATAATTAAATGAGGGGAAAGTTCTGGCAAAATTTAGGTTATTATTGAACAGTTCACTCTATGGTCCATACGCATACAGATCTAAAAGTTTCAACCTGCTTGTATCGATGCGGCTGTTGGCGGGCAGCGAGATGGCGAGGCACAGAGCACACATAGAACCACAGCTATGGCTCTTGACGTATCGGCACTTTAATTCTTCTTAGCGTCGCAATACTTTTCCATTTAGTGCCTATGGAATATTGCCATGCTGTGCGGGCGTTGGAACAGCATACCCAAGGCTCAGTGAAACTACGTCTTCCAGGAGAGCCTCCTCGCTCCAGAAGGTGTTGCTCAGACCAATGCCAAACTCCAACTACTGCTGCTGAGCCCGTTGTGCCGTGCAGTGCCTGTGCGCATTTTCCCGCGCTTGCCTGCCATCCACCTTTTACCGCTCCCTTACAGACAGGGTATTCACCCGAGGTTTTGCATTCTACATATCCTAACACATTGCCTACGTATGGACCAGACGCACATTTATAATTTTAAACATCTTACAACAGTTTCAAAATTCGTTACATTTCAATTCTATCACAATATTACTTGACATTTGACGTAAACATTAATCTTCACATTGAAACTTGTTTACAGTTTTCTTAACACAATGACATGAAACAAAAAAAGAAATGAAATCAGAACATCAATTACACTACTTTATTGAAAAAGCAGATGGAAAAATGAATTACTTATATGTACAATAGTACAGCGTCGTTGTTGTTACAAATTACGGAAGTTGTTTTCTATCTACATTATGGCCTGAAAATGTATTTTTGTCAACATACGGACGGTAGATTGAAGTCACTGCCAACTATAATTGTATGAGTAGGGTACCTATTTGTGATGAGACTCAAGTTTTCTTTGAACTGTTCAGCAACTGTTTTATCTGAGACCGGGGGTCGATAAAAGGAGCCAGTTATTAATTTATTCCGGTTGTAGAATATAACCTCTGCACACATTACGTCACAGGAACTATCTGCTTCAACGTCGCTTGTGATCTGGAACACACATTACATTAATTTTCCTGAAGCTGTGCTTCTTGTTCCTGTTGTAGTGCAGATCATTACAATTACGGTTTTTCCCTCCAAAACCTATGATGCTCTCTCTGTGACCCTGTAAATACCAGAGCTAAACAATGTAGAACAACAACGTACGTTACAAGCATAGCATTATGTATTACTTCATTTCCTTATTTCTAACATTTTAAAATCGTATGTCGACTTTAGATGACATGTCAATCATAGATGTTCTTATCTCTAGTTAATTAACGTATTTTCAGTCATGTTTTGAACATTGTCCTGCTACACTTTATCAACTATTGTTTCGCCGCAAGGGATATATGATTTTAGAGAGTAAATTAATATGGAGTATGTCGTTCTTCTTTTTACACATTCACATACCCACTTCTTGTTTCCTTATTGTCTTTTGGGCATGTAGTTGTAGTAATTAAAGTAGGCACATATGCAGTGATCAAAAAGAAATAATTAGCGTACATTTGTATTCTCTTTATATCTTTCCTTTCTTATTGCTCCCATGGCGATGCATTGTTTCTATCGTAATCAGCAAGCGTGAAAGGAAGCTACCGTACAGACAGGTGGATCTATATTTATACTTGGCAGAACTAATTACATACTGACATAATCGTCGCTATTGCTTTCGTTTCCCAAAAGTTATAAATATTTCGATTATGGAAAAGAAGATCTGTATTTGGCCAAGATGTCGAAGAAGAAGGTCCCTTACATACTGTTTGTATCGAGTAAGATGTCGAGGCGGCGGTTTGAAAGCGGACAAAAGAAGTACGAGGAAGGGCGTCCCTTACCTGAGGGATCGCTACCTGGCGAAGGGGCAAGTGTGGCAAATGTCCGGCGTGGCAAATGACCAGCATTCATACACTGAGCAGCCAGATCATTATGACCGCCTACCTAATAGCTGGTATGTCGACCCTTGGCAGTGGTAACAGTGGCGACGCGTCACGGCAGGGAAGCAGCGAGGTCTTGTTATGTCACTGGAGGGAGTTGGTACCACATCTACACACACAAGTCACCCAATTTCGGTAAATTCCGGGGAGGAGGGCGATGAGCTCTGATGCTTCGTTTAATCGCATCCCAGATGTGTTCGTTCGGTTTCATATCTGGCGAGATGAGCCACATGCATGGGTCGTCAGCTACAGAGGCCCTCTGTTAGGAGTGTTTGGTTGAAGACACTCAGCACAGCACTCCTTCAACACCGGACAAGTCGTGCAGTTCCCGAAATGCTCGCGCCGAGCTTCTAGGCCATCACAATCAGGCCCTTGGTCAAACTCAAATAGACTGCATGTCTTCCCCATCCTACACACGGACAGCACTCTCATAGATACTGCATGCACCGTGCGTGTGTCTGACTAGCAATCATTCCTCGCCAGGTGACGATGGTATCGCCTGGTCGGTGGTCGGTGGTCCTAAAGTTCTGGCTAATCAGTGTATTCTTGTGCAGTCGTATCAATCTTTTTGGACCACACCGTATTATGACATAGGCACGTAGCAGTTACAACCATTCATTCTGCCAGTTGGGTAGTCTTCTGGCGATATTTTTATGCTGGCGTAAGCTGTCGCCGGCACACCGGTCTGCAAAGATGAAGTGCGAAGATGGATTAGTAGGCGCTGGATCAAGCATGCCTGTCACGAGAGAGGCCAGAGACACACCCACAAGCAACACGCTGACAACGCCCTTTCTACTGAATGTATTTAGGCCTCTGACACTGACCAGAGGGTCTCACATAATCTTCTAGTTTTATCTCCAGGTTGGCGTCTGCCAGTTTAATCGCAAGGCGGGTTTAGTTCGTCACAGGCTACGACAGTACATAGCAACCAGATTAGTGACTATAGTGGCACCAGTTACCTCAACCAGAACTGTACTATACTAGCAGTGAGAAACTAAAGTTTGTAATAGCGAGATTACCAATACTGACGTTACATCAGTCTGCAAGAGGACTGTTACTGATGAGCTTGCACTACAAAACATGGACTCTATTCAAGTTAAGTAAATGTTTCGAGTTCATGTAAATAAAGAACCGTATTAACCCACGTGTGCATTTGTGTTGTAGAAAGAGGACACCAGCCACCCATAACAACATCCTCTCCCTTGTTTCCTTGCAGTACCAGACTCTACACTTTTTTCTTTACCAAATGTGTGGAGCACTGCAGTCTGACTGACTACATCTGTTGTAGATAAGAAGTCGATATATTTGTTTGGCTAATGTCAAACCTTTTGTTAATTACTTTATCAATTCCCCATCATACTTGTTGTCTTGCAGCAGCGCCTTCGTGGAAGCATTGGACAGTATTAACCTGTTGCCCAGGGATCGCCCGATTGCAGCGACCACAATCTTTGGGGAGGCTTCTTCCTTGATCCCAGTTATCACTGGTACTACACTATTGGCCATTAAAATTGCTACACCACGAAGATGACGTGCTACAGACGCGAAATTTAACCGACAGGAAGAAGATGCTGTGATATGCAAATGATTAGCTTTTCAGAGCATTCACACAAGGTTGGCGCCGGTGGCGACACCTACAACGTACTGACATGAGGAAAGTTTCCAACCGATTTCTCATACACAAACAGCAGTTGACCGGCGTTGCCTGGTGAAACGTTGTTGTGATGCCTCGTGTAAGGAGGAGAAATGCGTACCATCACGTTTCCGACTTTGATAAAGGACGGATTGTAGCCTATCGCGATTGTGGTTTATCGTATCGTAACATTGTTGCTCGCTCCAATGACTGTTAGCAGAATGTGGAATCGGTGGGTTCAGGAGGGTAATACGGAACGCCGTGCTGGATCCCAACGGCCTCGTATCACTAGCAGTCGAGATGACAGGCATCTTATCCGCATGGCTGTAACGGATCGTGCAGACACGTCTCGATCCCTGAGTCAACAGATGCGTATGTTTGCAAGACAACAACCATCTGCACGAACAGTTCGACGACGTTTGCAGCAGCATGGACTATCAGCTTGGAGACCATGGCTGCAGTTACCCTTGACGGTGCATCACAGACAGGAGCGCCTGCGATAGTGTACTCAACGACGAACCTGGGTGCACGAATGGCAAAACGTAATTTTTTCGGATGAATCCAGGTTTCGTTTACAGCATCACGATGGTCGCATCCGTGTTTGGCGAGATCGCGGTGAACGCACATTGGAAGTGTGTATTCATCATCGCTATACTGGCGTTATCACCCGCCGTGGTGGTATGGGGGTGCCTTTGGTTACACGTCTCGGTCGCCTCTTGTTCGCATTGACTTCACTTTGAACAGTGGACGTTACATTTCAGATGTGTTACAACCCGTGGCTCTACCCTTCATTCGATCCCTGCGAAACCCTACATTTAAGCAGGATAATGCACGACCGCATTTAGCAGTTCCTGGTCTGGATACAGAAAATGTTCGACTGCTGCCCTGGCCAGCACATTCTCCAGATCTCTCATCAATGGGAAATGTCTAGTTAATGGTGGTCGAGCAACTTGCTCTTCACAATACGCCACTCACTACCCTTGATGAACTGTGGTATCGTGTTGAAGCTGCATGGGCAGCTGCACGTGTACACGCCACCCAAGCTCTGTTTGACTCAATGCCCAGGCGTATCAAGGCCGTTATTACGGGCAGAGGTGGCTGTTCTGGGTACTGATTTGTCAGGATCTATGCACCCAAATTGACTGAAAATGTAATCACATATCAGTTCTAGCATATTTGTCCAATGAATAATCGTTTATCATCTGCATTTCTTCTTGGTGTAGCAATTTTAATGGCCAGTAGTGTATTATAGTGACTCCAACTCAGTGATTACCTGTTGTGGTAGTGAACTCTACTCTCTTGAAAAGAAAATGAGGTTGTCCCATGCTGGGCGCCAAAAGTTGTTGCAGTGAACTCTAGATAAATTGTTTTGCCTGCTGTCGGACGTGCAATGACGAGCAGATGACTGATAAGATTGTCTCACGTTAGAAGCCAACAATTAATTGATATCAGTAATTAAATAACAGCAAACACAACGGGTACAAAATTAAGGAGTTCATTTATGAAAGTAAAAGATTGCTTACATGATTCAAGATTTAAGAAATGAATTTATTTTCAAGTTGTTTGGTCAAGACAAAACAAAATTATGAATCTCAGGGCCGATTTGACGGGGTGTGGACACGACTCAGTTATCAAGAGGAAGGAGGAGGGAACGAATCATCTCACCATTCTTCATTATTGCTCGGCGCGTATTGCTGTCGGCGGCAGGCGCTGCGTCGTTGCTGCCCGGCGCCTCGGGGCGGTGCGGTGCGGTGCGAGCCGGCAGCCCTCATCGGTAGTCCCGGCGTTGCGGCGGGTCCCAGCTGCGCTCTCCGCGTTGTCCGCCCGTTGCCGGTCGCGTGGCCGAAGATGTGGTATCACGGCGTTGGAAGGCGGATGTTGGAGATGGCTGACGAGCGCCCATCTCCTCTCGCTTCCGCGGTGTCTCCACGACTCCCATTTTTCTTCTCCTTCTGGTCTCTTAGCCCAACTCCTCTTCCAAAACATTGTTGCTTTCGGCGTTGTCATTGTCGGACGAAATTTTTAATGTAGCCCAATGACAGATCGCCGTTTCAGCGGCACGCCTATCCGTGCAGGGTGGAAATTTTCTATCTGGCGTGGGCAGACATGTAACTTGTGAATCGGTAACTTTCTCACGGTTTCACATTCCGAAGAATGCTGGCCTGTTTCACACGCCTCCCTGCGCCAATTCCCTGCGCTTTTGTACGCTCCTTCCTGTGCCCGTGGGGTGCTGGAAATTGTCAGCACATCCCTGCTTTCTAAGGCAGGAAGAATGGCTGCCGCCCGGCCATAAGAACCTCAGATGTTTTCGCGTCTAAGTTCTGGACCTTCCGTGTTAATGGCTGCAGGTGTCCATCAGCTCGGGGTGATGGAAATTGTCGGCACATCCCTGCTTTCTAAGGCAGATAGATTAACTCCCTCCTGGCCAGAACAAACTCAGATGCTTCCGCTCATAAATTTCGGGCGTTCCGCCTTAATGGCTGCAGGTGTCCATCGGCTCCCCGTTGTCAGACGGGTCGTCCGCAACGTCTCTCTCCACTGAGCGAGGCAGGGGCATTCGCCCCGGCTTCCCGCTGAGTCCTCGCAGAATCCCCGCTGCATGGGGCTCGCCCCAGGACGTCCGGCTCGGCCGCTGGCGGCACGCTAGGGGAAAGTCGCCGCGGTCGGACGTATTACACTGTTGTAGCTAACATCAGTCCGTAAAATCAAAGGAGGAAAGCAGCTAAGGTAAACTTGGTAAGGTAAGTAACTTCTAATACGAACTCTCCCTTGTAGATTTCCCACACGACCCACCAACAGTTTGTCTGAAATTGCGGATACGCCATGAGTTCATTCAGGAAGTATCATTTCTTTCGACGTGAACTCCGAGTGGCATTCACTCTTGCCAGTTCGCCAACGTGAAATAAGTCTTAGGCTTATTATTACCCAAAATCCACAAAGAGAACCATCCAGGCCGTCCCATTGTAGCAGGCTTCTAAGCCCCAACCGAACGTATCTCAGCTCTGGTAGACCAGCACCTCCAACCTATCATCCACAGACTCCCATCCTACATCAAAGACACAAACCACTTCCTAGAACGCCTCAAATCCATACCCACTCCTCTCCCACCCGAAATATTTCTTGTCACCATAGATGCTACATCCCTTTACACAAACATCCCACATACCCATGGTCTCTCTGCCCTTGAGCACGACCTCTCCCAATGCCCACCCAAAGATCTTCCAAAAACCTCGTTCCTTATCACACTTACCAACTTCATCTTCACCCATAATTACTTCACTTCTGAAGGCCAGACCTACAAACAAATCAGGGGAACGGCCATGGGAACCAGGATGGCTCCGTCCTATGCCAACCTCTTCATGGGCCGCATGGAGGAGGCTTTCCTGAAGACCCAACAGCTGCTTCCCCTGGCCTGGTATAGGTTTATAGATGACATCTTTGTGGTCTGGACTCATGGTGAAGAAACACTCCTTAATTTCCTCCATAACCTCAACTCCTTTTCGAATCTGAATTTCACCTGGTCCTTCTCCAAAACCCAAGCCACCTTCCTGGATGTTGACCTTCATCTTGTTGAAGCTCACATCCACACCTCCGTCCATATCAAACCCACAAACAAACAACAGTACCTTCACTTTGATAGCTGCCATCCATTCCACATCAAACGCTCCCTTCCCTACAGCCTAGGTATTCGTGGCAAACGTATCTGCTCCAGTGACGAATCCCTCAACAATTACACCAGTAACCTGACCAGTGCTTTCCTCTCCCGCAACTATCCTGCAGACCTTGTCCACAAACAGATCTCTCGAGCAATACATTCCTCCCCGTCCAACAACAATGTTCCTACCCCCAGACCACACAGAAGCATCCCCCTTGTCACCCAATATTATCCTGGCCTCGAAAACATCAACAAATTATTCCGCCAGGGATATGATTTTCTCAAGTCAACCCCTGAAATGAGATCATCCCTTGACAAAATTCTCCCCACACCACCCATAGTTTCCTTTCGTCGGCCCCCTAACCTCCGTAACATCCTTGTTAAACCCTACAATATTCCCAGACTACCTTCTCTACCCAGCGGTTCCTACCCCTGTAACCGACCCCGCTGCAAAACCTGCCCCATGCATCCCCCCACAACCACTTACTCCAGCCCCGCTACTGGTAAAACGTACACAATTCAAGGCAGGGCCACATGTGAAACTACACATGTCATTTATCAACTGCCTTTTACATCGGCATGACAACAACTAAACTGGCTGAGCGCATGAACAGACACAGACGAACTGTCCGCCTAGGAGATGCCCAATACCCAGTAGCGGAGCATGCCCTCCAGCATAATTCTAGGGACCTAGGAACCTGCTACACCGTATGTGCCATTTGGCTTCTCCCACCCAACACCAGTCCCTCTGAACTGCGGAGATGGGAACTTGCACTCCAACACATCCTTTCATCCCGCCATCCCCCTGGACTGAACCTACGTTAAACAACCTCACTCCCATTTACTCTTCATTCTTCTCCTCTTTCCCTTTCCTCTTAGCCATTCATGCATCTTTTCATCCTGCATTGTTATGTTTAACTTTATACTATATACCTCTTTACTTCTGTATGCATCCTCTTTGGTTTGAAGCTGGCACAGTACTTACAGTAGAATATCTTTGCCTTCCCTTTGACAACCTGCCTCCATCCTTGCTACCCTCCCTATTTTCCTTTCCCTGTTGCTTCATAACCTGGGTTGTGAGTAACTGAATCTCCTTTCCCTTCTTCCCTTTCTTTCCCCTCTCTCCTCCCTGATGAAGGAACATTTGTTCCGAAAGCTAGGAACATAAATTTTTGGTTTTGTTTTATGTGTATCTATCGGCTGTACTGAACTGAGGTAAGTACTGGCCAGCCCCTCTATCTATTTTTATATATATATATATATATATATATATATATATATATATATATATATATATATAGTAGACGCGATAGGCTTATTTCAAGTTGGAGAACTGGCAAGAGTGAATGCCACTCGGAGTTCACGTCGAAAGAAATGATACTTCCTGAATGAACCCATGGCGTATCCGCGATTTCAGACGAACTGTTGGTGAGTCGTGTGGGAAATCTACAAGTGAGAGTTCGTATTAGAAGTTACATTCTTGACCATATATATATATATATCGAGAGAAAGCTGAAATAATAAAGCAATGTGTATTATTGGGCTGTTTTATTTTTCCAATAATTATATTGTGTAATGTATTCGGGGGGGGGGGGGGGACATATACGAAAATGTAGCAAGTTAGAAATTGTTACATAACCCCAACAGTGTGAAGAACAATTTGATCAAACTTTATACACGCACATGCCAGAAAGTAATCAAAGCTGACATTTTGATGGACTTTTTCTAAACCCCAGCATCAAATTCTTGATGCTCTGAATTACGCTATCTTCTTCGTTGTGTATTTCCATCAACTGCTGTTGACAACAACAGGCTCTCCCGCTAACAGTACCTTACCCTGTTTTATGTTTTTTATGTTTGTGACGGACGCAGATTTATTGTTATCGTTTCCAAATGAGTTTTTAGAGATGACTCTGGCTTCTTTTTAATACCATTTAGTTGGCAAATGAGTGATTTAGCTGGCGTTAGGTAGTACGGCTTTTTTCAGTCATTTAGCTTCTTTTCTAGATTGTTTCTTGGCTATAGTAAAGCATTAAAATTCGCGTTTATTAAAGTAAAATTATTTGCATTTAAGTAAGATTTCAATACACGCTTCAATATTCCGTGAAAATGTATTAATAGACTGAATTAAAAAGCACAAGAAAGCATGCTAAAGCTGTGTTGGTATGTCTTCTGGGCTCGTTGGAATACACATACTCAGTCGAGACCCTCATTGGAAGCACTGTTGCAGCACAGTTGACATCAGATAAGAATCGCAGGTTCACAATAATTTAGGAAGCTGTTCTAAGGACATCAGCCTTTGATTTATGCAGCATAAATCAGCAGTCATACGGTTCACAGTTGCAATAACCAATGTGCCAGCGACTGAACTAGGAGAGAAACAGGAAAGTCCAATTTAGTGGAACAGTTTGCTAAGTGCAAAAGGTAATGCAGTATTATGGTGCAGATATTGTAAAATTTATCCTGTAAGTACCTTTAAGAAACATTATTTACATTTTTATTGTGAGAAAAATAAGTTATACGAAAGAAACAGATATGAAGATTTTTATTTATATATATTTTTGCGTCAGAACATCGAGGTTTTAAACATGGGTTGATATTTTACATTCATATCATTAAAATCTCCCCCCATGAACCATGGACCTTGCCGTTGGTGGGGAGGCTTGCGTGCCTCAGCGATACAGATGGCTGTACCGTAGGTGCAACCACAACGGAGGGGTATCTGTTGAGAGGCCAGACAAACGTGTGGTTCCTGAAGAGGGGCAACAGCCTTTTCAGTAGTTGCAGGGGCAACAGTCTGGATGATTGACTGATCTGGTCTTGTAACACTAACCAAAACGGCCTTGCTGTGCTGGTACTGCGAACGGCTGAAAGCAAGGGGAAACTGCAGCCGTAATTTTTCCCGAGGGCATGCAGCTTTACTGTATGGTTAAATGATGATGGCGTCCTCTTGGGTAAAATATTCCGGAGGTAAAATAGTCCCCCATTCGGATGTCCGGGCGGGACTACTCAAGAGGACGTCGTTATCAGGAGAAGGAAAACTGGCATTCTGCGGATCGGAGCGTGGAATATCAGATCCCTTAATCGGGCAGGTAGGTTAGAAAACTTAAAAAAGGAAATGGATAGGTTAAAGTTAGATATAGTAGGAATTAGTGAAGTTCGGTGGCAGGAGGAACAATACTTTTGGTCAGGTGAATACAGGGTTATAAATACATCATCAAAGGGGTAGGTTTAATAATGAATTAAAAAAATAGGAGTGTGGGTAAGCACTACAAACAGCATAGTGAACGTATTATTGTGGCTAAGATAGACACGAAGCCCACACCTACTACAGTAGTACGAGTTTATATGCCAACTAGCTCTGCAGATGATGAAGAAATTGATGAAATGTATGATGGGATAAAAGAAATTATTCAGGCAGTGAAGGGAAATAGTGATGGGTGACTGGAATTGGAGAGCAGGAAAAGGGAGAGAAGGAAACGTAGTAGGAGAATATGGATTGGGGGAAAGAAATGAAAGAGGAAGCCGTCTGGTAGAATTTTGCACAGAGTATAACTTAATCATAGCTAACACTTGGTTCAAGAATCATCAAAGAAGGTTATATACATGGAAGAATCCTGGAGATACTAGAAGGTATCAGATAGATTATATAATGGTAAGACAGAGATTTAGGAACCAGGTATTAAATTGTAAGACATTTCCAGGGGCAGATGTGGACTCTGACCACAATCTGTTGGTTATGAACTGAAGAAACTGCAAAAAGATGGGAATTTAAGGAGATGGGACCTGGACAAACTGATTATACCAGAGGTTGTACAGAGTGTCAGGGAGAGCATAAGGGAACAATTGTCACAAATGGGGGAAAGAAATACAGTAGAAGAAGGATGGGTAGCTCTGAGGGATGAAGTAGTGAAGGCAGCAGAGGACCAAGTAGGTAAAAATACGAGGGCTAATAGAAATCCTTGGGTAACAGAAAAAATATTGAATTTAATTGATGAAAGGAGAAAATGTAAAAATGCAGTAAATGACCAGGCAAAAAGGAATACAAACGTCTCAAAAATGAGATCGACAGGAAGTGCAAAATGGCTAAACAGGGATGGCTAGAGGATAAATGTAAGGATGTAGAGGCTTATCTCACTAGGGGTAAGATAGATACTGCTTACAGGAAAATTAAAGGGACCTTTAGAGAAAAGAGAACCACTTGTATGAATATTAAGAACTCAGATGGAAACCCAGTTCTAAGCAAAGAAGGGAAAGCAGAAAGGTGGAAGGAGTATATAGAGGGTCTATACAAGGGCGACGTACTTGAGGACGTGCCTGAAAAGGAAAGCTTACAATGTATATTACCATTTTTAATTATGATAGTGGAGAAATGGATATTGTGAATTACTAAAAGAGGCATGAAAACAAACAAATGAAACGGGAAAATGACTAGAATAGATTGTATAGTTACTCCACTAAAGAGAATGAAATAGAGATGGGCAGAACATGTAGCTGGGCAAATGGATGGTCGATCGATCATAGGAGTTATTTGATGGATTCCAATAGACAAGGAGAAACCGTGAAAATTACTTCCGGTCGCAAAAACATTCTGCTGATCTCAAGCGACTATGTAATACGCGAGTATAAAACGTCTTGCGTACTATTAAAAGGCATTGACTTCATCGATGTAGTCCTGCTGTTATGTGCCTTTGTCCGACAGCCCTTCTTGAAGGCAAGACTCACCTGTTCGTTTGTCCAGACTCTAAGAACTCTATTTAATATTAACTCTTGCTAACAGAGGGGCAAGTTCTTCGACATATTTTGCAAGAAATCGTACAGCTATTCCATAGCTATTCTAGATAAACTGTGATTTTATGGGATTGATGATGTAGGTACCCAATGGGTATTGTCAAACCTAACAGAAAAAAATGCATAAAGTTATACTTATTAATTCAGTCTATGTAATCAAGGGAGATTCTTCTGACTGGCGAGAAATCGTGTGTGGAGCTCCCCAAGGCTCAATCTTAGCTCCACTTTTGTTCCTCATACATGTAAACCATCCTCCATCTAATACACAACAAGCACAATTAGTTCTTTTTCCAGACGATATTAGTATTGTAATCAGCTCAAGCATACATACGGTAACAGAGGAAATGGTAAACTATTTTCTTAAAAGCATCATTGATTGGTTTTCTGCATCTACAACTACATAAATATTCCGCACCTGATCGTGCTTGGCAGAAGGCACTTATGGTAGCACTAACTGATCCCCACTTTCCTGCTCCATTCGCGAATGGTGAGTGGGAAGCTCTTATTTCTCGAGTTTTCTCGTTGTGGTCATTTCGCGAGACGTATGTAGAAGTAAGTAATATGTTGTCCGGTTATTTCAGGAAATTATTCTTTCGAAATTTGAGTAGTAAACTTCTTCGTGATGTCCAATGCCTCTTGAAGCATCTACCACTGCAGCTGTTGAGCATCTCTGTAACGCTCTCGCACCTGCTACAAGGTGTGATGAAACGCGTCACACTTGTTAGATCTTCTCTGTCTCTTCTCTCAGCCCTACCTTGTAACGGTCCCAGATCCGTGAACAATACTCAGGAATCAGACGAACAAGTGCCTTGTAAGTCACTTCTTTACTGGGTGAATTAAATTTCCTCAAGACTCTGCCTATGAAAATCAGTCTCGCGTCTACTTTTCCTACCATTTGTTTTATGTGGTCATTTCATTTAAGGTCGCTCCGAATAGATACCCCCAGATATTATACATGGTTACTGTTTCCAGAAATTTGTCATCAACAGCGTAGTTGTACAGGAGTGGATTTTGTATCCTAGGTATGCGCAATATGTTACATTTATTTACGTTGAGGGCCAGTACCTGCACCATTCATGAATTCTCTGCAGCTCCTTCTGCAAAGCGTTATCTTACAGACAATCCCGCCTCAAAGAGTTTCCGACGCATTCTACTAGATAATTTATATATATTGTTAAAATTAACAGTCCTATTATAACCCTATAACCCTTCTACCTCTCCAGATAATTACGCTTTTCTATATGACCGTGTACCTAAAGTCGCTAATCTGGGGGGAAAAGGCATCTACTCCGAAGAATGATGCAAAACCCAGAGAATTAGATGAGGTCATAACCGAATCGCCACTGCTCAGTACTGTAGCAATGACGATTAAAAACAAACTTCGGTTAACTTTATATATTTTTATTACGTAAACTAATTTTTAATTAACAGTAGTTTCGGAAAATTTGGAGAAAAGGTTCTCAAAGTATGTCATTAATGAAAATAACCAACGGTCGCCATTTCCTCACCGGAACAAGAATAATTACGTTGAAACTGAACTTTATACTCGTAAGCAATCTTATGTACGAATAGTTATTGGCGTCATGACGTAAGAACAGCACCTAACGCACACTTTCAGGTACTTCACACCACACATGTCAGAGTAGTCAGATAATAGTAAAACAGCAAACACATGCAACATATTATATTAATTTTCAAAGATCAATTAAAATAAGATTGTTTACTGATTGTGGACAGAAACTTTTCGGTACATTATTCACCGTAAAATTGACTGTCGTAATTGTAGCAAGCAGAAAGACTGTTTGAATTTACCCATTGGTAAGGACTGTCATATACCTAGCAGTTACTCTGATATTTACTTTTAATAAAAGTTATAAATTATGCCACAAGCTATAAATTAGAAACTGCGCTTTGACGGTGAAATTCAGTGTCCAAGTTACATAAAGTTTTACTACCAATTTTTTATTGTAAAAGATACTCTGTTTTTAGTAAATGAATTAATACTGGCTTTTGCATCATTCTATTTCTGGCATTATTCATACTGCAGCCAAAGATTTCATTATTACGTAATTGTCCAAATGTTGGAAAAATATGTTTTGATAATCTAATACGCTATGGTCGCAGGTTCGAATACTGCCTCGGGCATGGATGTGTGTGATGTTCTTAGGTTAGTTAGGTTTAATTAGTTCTAAGTTCTAGGGGACTGATGACCTTAGCAGTTAAGTCCCATAGTGCTCAGAGCCATTTTTGATAATCTAATAAATTAATGTTCACTTCATTTTCAGTTCATTTTCTGATTATCTCGGTTCGTACAAAGGGATGGGATGGATACTGCTTCAATAACGACTTAGAAAAATTATTTGTGTGACAATATGCAAGAAAACAATGTTATTTAAACAATAAAATTCCAACTACGCCCGTCAGTCTATAAAACTTCTAATTATAAAAGTCTTACTTAACTTTATGATGCCGTTGGTTTGTCGAGTGGCTTCATTTAGCGGTAAAATAGAGCACAGGTTGATTTTCTTGCCATACCATAGCCAATAACAAGGCCCACGGTACTCTTGATGTTAAGTGAATTACTCTTGCTGCATTTGTACTGTACCCAATAAATGCCACACACATAGCTTGCCCATATTAAACATCCGCCAAAACAACCATTTCGGTTTTCACTGCTCCGCACTTCGAAAACAGACTTTTTATCCCCGCACTTTTGCATAGCCTCATAGGCGAATACACACAACCAGCGACAACAACAGTCTCATCGCGACTCCGAACTGCTACTTTTTTGGCGCGCTCGCACGCCCAGCTATAATGAATTTACAATTTATTATACTCTTTGACAATAGCTTTTCCCTTACTGGGCCAGCGTCTATACTTACAAAATGATAATATTCCATGCGTATTCTCTTTCTTAAACAACAAATATCATTTGTAACTTGAAAATGTATTCACAGCAATAATATTCAGCACAACTAGTGAAACAAACTTAGTAAAACACGTAGAAAATGTATGATCATCCACAGAGTTGTGGTATTACACTATCACACTTCCTCGAAATTACAGTTACATGAGTTTTGTTCCATTAAGAGCGACGTGTTGAGTTCAGTCTGCGAGGAAGTCTTGAATGCAGTCGCAAATCTGGACCGAAACACGATAGTCTCTATGTCTTTCCCATAAGCAGTAGTGTGGGACAGTGTCAAACGTCTCCCGGGAGTCGAGGAACAAGGCGTCAACTTGAGCGCCAGTGTCTACAGCGCTACGTATCTCATGGAGGAACAGAGCTGTGTTTCGCAACATCTCTGTTTGTAGAATCCTCGTTGATTTTTCTAGATTAGATTTTCGTTGTGCAAAAACGACATAATAGATGAGCATAGGTCATGTTTCATGGTTCTACAACAGACTGACACTACGGCATAGGTCTTCGTAGCTCCAGCGACCTACGGTAAAATGCTGCTAGAAGGAGAGCACTTTCTTTCGCATGATCTCTGTAGAATCTTACAGATATCTCATCTGGTCTGATGGCTTTCCTCAATAAACTATCGTAGTTATTTTTCTGTTTCGTGATCAGTTAGCTCAATATCTGCTATTTCGAAGTTCGTATGATGATTGAAATTCGGAAGACTGAATTAATTATTTCGGCCTTCTCTCTGTTATCTTCCGTTTTAGTGCCAGTATGGTGTCTGAGTTAATGAAAAAGGATTTCGAATTGCATACTGATTTAACATAACATGATTTAACATAACACCAAAACCTCTTCAGATCGGTTGGCGAAATTTTACTTTCAAAACCTCTTAGGGTTTTCATTCAGATCGGTTGACAAAATTTTACTTTCAAAGTCTCTGAATGCTCCCCTCATTGTTCTCCTTACTCCCGTTTTCGATTCGTTCAGCTTTTGTTTGTAAGCTAGGTTTAGACTTATCTTGAATCTTCATTGAAACTCTCTTTGAATATTTTGGGCTGCAGGAAACGGAAAGGAAACAGGATGGGGAAGAGCTAGGAAGGATACAGACACCTCCAGCCATACAGAGGATGTCGTCAATGTATCATCGAGAGTTGAGAATTTGTGCCGGACCTGGACTCGAAATCAGATGCTCAGCCTCTCTAGCCCTGTTGCCTTAACCGCCTCCGCCATCCGGGCACTCTTTCCGGCAGCCGCATATTCCCAAATTCCCGCTCGCTGCACCGCAATTTGGATCCGACGGAAAGCGTGCTCCGATGGGTTAGGAGTTTAAGGCAACCGTTCTAGACAAGCGGAGTATCCGGGATCGAATACTGGTACGATACAACTTTTCAACTCTCGCCGTTACATTGCCGCAGTGCCCTGCTCGGATGGAATTAATTTTTTTCCGTTCTATCCTTTTGCTATCGCACCCTTTTCCATTCTTTTCACCCCAAGATATTGATGTATATGTCCTAGCTACTACATCGCGAATGAGGTCTGTTCTCTCGGATATGGCCGACAGAACAGACACCACTCATATCTATAGAAGCTCTGTTTCTTTATGTATGAGTTCCCTAACACAGCTCTTGAACCACGGTGAGTCTTTCCCATCCCTTAAGACCTTGCTCAGAACATAATTGTCTGTGGCATACTGAATGATACTTTTCAGTTTTCTTGATTTGTGCTCCAAGTCATCTTCCTCTGCGCTGAATATTTGATGCTGACTACTCAGATATTCCGCAATTTGTATCCTGTCACTCTTGGTAAACAAAAATATTTTGCTGCCTTTCCTGATATTTCCTTGTAATATGCATAGTCATAGACGCCTTCAGAGCTTCATGATGACTGATACCCTCCTCTGCGTTAAGAGATTCGTTTATTTCAGGTTTCTTTGTTGCTAGGAGGTGTAAGACGTTACAGTCACGAGTTGGTTTTGTAAGTCTATATTTGAGGTAATTTTCGGACAAGACATTCATAATAACGTCACACGAATCCCTGTCTCTGGCACCAATTTTGGTAGCATGACTCTCCCAATCTATACCTGTCAAGTTGAAGTCACTGCCTATTACAACAGCACGATCAGGAAACTTACTCATGATCTTGTGCAAGTTCTCTGTGAAGCGCTCTACCACTACAGCTTCTGACGCAGGTGCTCTATAAAAGCAACCGATTACAATTTTAAACCTATCTTTGATGCTTAACGGCACCCTGATTAATTCACATTCGGAATTCTTGATAACCTACCGTAAACATTGCACTGTTTATGGTAATAAATACTGGTGACTAACCTAACCTTACGATAAATATTACAGTCTGTATTTAGAATTTCGTTGCTATTCACTTCCGGTTTCAACCATCTTTCTGTTCCTAATACTATCTTGGCGTTATAACCTACAGTAAACGAATCTAATTCTGTGACCTTACCATGGATGCTCTTGCAGTTTTCAATTATCATATTAACCTTTACTATTCTGATCTGTGGCGAAGAGCATTCTCTGGTAGTATGTGGCTGATGTAACTTCCTTTTCGGCAGGCAATCCATCTCTGATCCCAAGGGAGAGTTCCCCAACCTAAAAAATAAAAAAACGTGTGCACGCCACACTTACTCTGCTACCACAGTAACCGCTTCCTGGGTGAAGTGCACGCCTGACCTGTTAAAGGAAACCCTGCAACTCTCCACCCGATAGCGAAGGTCAGAAATTCGCATCCGACAACGTCGCATAATCGTCTGAGCCTCTAGTTTAGACCTCCCACTCTGCTCCAAAGTAGAGGATCGTCATCGACCCTGGGTATTGTGCTACAAATAGTCAGACACCCTCTGCACTTGTCCGGACTCGGTAGGAAAATTGGCCACTGGCCACTGGCCACCTCATACCCGTTGCTAAGGCATAAGGAGTCAGATTTGCGACCAGTTCCCACTTTCGCCTTCCATCCACCATTATTCACCACTTACTATCGAGTGAAGACAGACCTGTCAGATGATGCTTATCTTAAGTCACAGTGACAAGCAGGTCACCACTGGATTCCAACAGCAACGAAGTTTTTGCAAATCGCATCTCTGGTGCCATGATATCGCAGCAGCTTTGAGTGGCAGTCAGAAGCATGTTGACCATGTCCAACACAGCTACCAGCTGTAATTCTTCAGGCTTTCCAAGTGATCTAATGACATCTTGTGGACATCGTGTGGATCTGGTCCAGTATTTATACCTGTGGCCTTCCACCGTCACCAGGCGCTCCCTCTGCAGTAGACGCCCGCTCGCTGCTCTCTTCTGGAGCATTGCCATTCCCTTTTCCGTCCGCTGCAGTCCTGGGTGTTCTCTTTGCGGTCCGCGCCCACCAGACACGCTCCTGGGTGTTCATTCTGCGGTCTGGTGCGTTTGTAAGCCCGTCTGTGGTACTAGGCATTCCCCTGTGGTCCTCTCCCGCTCACTGTGATCTGCTGGAGCGTTGCCGTTCCAGTTTCGGTCCGCTGCGGTTCTAGATAACACAGAGATTAAAACGTGAGGCTTTGGCTACTAGAAACCCAAACACACAAGGGTTTTAGGAATTTAAACTAAGTTGCGCACAGTAAAAACAAAAAATCACTCCTTGGCAGAAGCTCGTCACAACTCACAAACTAGATGCCCTATTGTCAAATTCTGGTGCAGGGATGGAAGCTGCCTTGCAAATACGAATGGTCTCACTCTCAATTTAAAAAGGCATCTAATGGCGCTACACTAACTCAAGGAATCCCCTCCGTCCTTCCTGGCTGTCCTTACTACTCTGTACAACGTTCTCCTGTCCACTGGCTTTTACCCCGACCTGTGGAAGTCTTCCCGTGTCCTGCTGTTCCCTAAACCCAACAAACCCCCCTCTGATACCTCTTCCTATCGTCCCATCTGCCTCACCTCCGTATTCAGTAAGGTCTTCGACACCATCCTCTCTCGCTGTATTTACCATCACCTTAACTACCACCGCCTCCTTACCCATACCCAGTGTGGCTTCCGGCCTTCCTTCTCAGCTGATGACCAGCTCCTTAACCTTACCAACCTTCTTTCCCTCCAACTTAACTCTACTCTCTACACTATATTTGTTTCCCTTGACCTCCAGAATGCCTACAACCGTGTCTGGCATCCTGGTCTCCTCTTGAAACTCCAGACCTATGCTCTCCCTATTAATTTTGTCCATCTTGTTGCTTCCTTCCCCTCCATCGCCCCTCCTATGTCACTATCCACAATTCCAACTCCTGTACCTTCTATCCCTCTGCTGGCGTGCCCCAAGGCTATGTCCTTTCTCCTCTATCTCCTGTACACTGCTGATATGCCCAAACTTCCCCCACCTCTCCATCTCCTCCAATTTGCTGCTGACACCGCCTTCCTAGCCCTTTATCCTATCCTTCAAAGGTCCCCAACGTACCCTCAAAACCCACCTTGACCAGTTCACCACTTGGTGCAACCAGTAGTTCCTTCGTATCGACCCCTCCAAGACCCAGGCAGTCATCATAGGCCGCACCACATGCTCCTTCCATCTCCATGATATCTATGTAACAATTTATGGCCGTCCTATCCACCTCACTCCTACCCTGAAATATCTTGGCCTCACCCTCAACCGCCATCTCACCTGGACTCCCCATCTCCTTACAATCCAACAGAAAGCCCACAGCATACTCTGTCTCCTGAAACTCCTGTCCAGCTAGACTGGGGACGGCATCCTTGATCCGCCCCATCCTTTGTTATTCCAGTGTCACTTTGATTTCCACCCCTCCCAGGTTCTATAAGGCCCTCCAAATCGTAGGAAGCCATGTACTCCACTTTGCCTTCCGTATCCGCCTTCCGTCCCCCATGCACTTCCTCTCTGACCTCATCCCCTTCCCCCACCTTCTCCTTTTCCTTGAATACATCTGCACCCTGAATATTGTCCATTGACTCTATCCTCCCCACCCCCTGGTGTCCCTCTTCTTCTCCATCCCCAGCCCATTGCCGCACATTTACCATTGTGTCCCGCCCTCTCTCCATCTCCACACCCTCCACCTCCTTTCCCAACGCATCTTCCAGCACCTACCTCTCCTGGATGATGAGCTACGCCCTGACATCTACCCCACCTACCAACTCTAATCCCACCTTCCTCCTCCCTCCTCAGGGCTTCCACTCCTCCCCCTCCCTTCCCCTGAGCAGTTTTCCCCCCTCCTACCCCCCTCCCTCTCCTGTGCTCCCCCTCTGTGTCTCTGCACTCCTTCCTGCCTTGTCTTCCCTCTTCATCTCCTGCCCTACCCCTCTCCTGCCTCTTGGTGCATCCCCTTCCCCCCTCTTCCTCTTCCTACCAGCCCCATGCCCCTCCCCTCTTTTTCCCTCCTCACTGATCTCCAGTCCCTTGGCAGGTCCCTACCAGTGGTTTTAATTCTGTGTGAATGTTCCGTTGTTTCAAGTGGTTGAGCTTATTAAGTATCTCACTCTGTGTGATTTTTATACTGTGGCCGACTTTTAACTTGTGTTTGACTCCTGTGATTTTAAGTGCACAATGAATTACCAGCTGCATTGTATTAACTTCATGTTGAATTTTTAACTGTTCCCCCTGTGCATGTCCCTGTATTAGTGTACATTTTAACCCCATCATCTCCATTTGTGGTGTTTTTTATGTCACCCTTTTATCACCCCCTTTTTTGTAAGCATTCCCCTTTCATGTTATGTTGTACAACCATGTGCCTGAAGAGTGGTGGACTGTGTTGCTGCCAGCCCTCCCCTGTTCATGGGCAGGGGAATGAAATTACAACAAAAAAAACACTACGCCAATGATAAGTTCAACACGTGATATGGAAGTAATAAATAGGGTGGAAACCTCTAAATTCTTAGGGGCCCCTATTGAAGAGAATTTAAACAGGAAAGGCTCATTTTGGAACTCCTACAACCACTTAGTTCTGCCACATTTGCACTCAGAATCATTACACATCTTGGGAAGTAACAAATCTGGAAACTGACATATTTTGCAAATTTTCATTTAATAATGTTATATGGAATAATTTTCTGGGGTAACTCATCTTTAAGAAAACAAATCTTACATGCACAAAAATGTGCTTTAAGAATAATATACGATGCTTATGACGATCATCTTTTAGACATTTGTTTAAGGAGTTGGGCATTCTGATTACTGTTTCATACTATATGTCCATTTCCTCATGAAGTTCAAAAACAACAATGATGGCATAATTAGACTATCGGAAGAAAAAATGACAATCATTACCCCATATTAAGGCTGTCTTTAGCACGAAAAGGGGTGCACAATGCTGCAACTAAAATTTCTGATCACTTGTCCAACGATATAAAATGTCTGACACACAGCAGAATAAAATTTGAAAACAAATTGAAAAAGTTTATTCTTGACAACTCCTTCTATTTTATAGAAGAATTTCTATTATTGTAAAGTGTAAAAGGTGGTGGGCAGGAATTACTGACGCACAAGCGAACATCTGTAAATAAAAAACTTGTAACTGGTCAGTATGTAGCAATATTTGCAAAAAGACTTGTGACGTAAAAACAGAAAATCTCGTTTCACAACATTACGATTTGTTATGTAAATGATACATGTAATAAGAAACTAAGTACCATCTTTTCACCGTAAACGAATTAGTTAATTTTCGATCACTCTAGATAACCCTCCATTTAGTGGCAAGTGTCATCACTTTGTAACTATTATCAGGTGAATATTACATAAGTGCACAAAATTCAGGAGGTGATTCCAGTCAGGAAAAGGGACAAAACAGATCATATCAACACATATCTGGAACTATAGTTATTATTGGTACATTTCAATAAACATGACATGGTACTAATTTCTTCCATGTTGCAAAAGTTCAAAGTGGCCGGCAAGTGTTCACACTGTTTCGAGCGTTCCACACTGCAGCCGAATAGTGTTAAATGCTCCACGGTCACACTGTTCATGGGTCCGCACATCAGCAACCCGTTCATTGTACACAACGCTTTTGAAATCCCCCACAAGTAAAAATTAAGAGGTTTAAGTCCGGTGATTGAACAGCCTCCGGCTCCCTGTCTGCGAGAAACAGCATATAATGCAGCCAGGTAGCAGCAGAAGTTTTAAAGGATACTTGTGGCTGTGGCCAGTGACAGATAGCTGCATAGAACGGTAGTCGTCATTCTCTCTCTCTGTTAATGCCATTATACCACGAGGGGTGTGTAATACATATTCCCGAATACTAAACTGCATATTGATAGATTAAGTGAGGAGGCTCTGGACTGTAATAAGCATACTTTTTCTCATGTTGAGTTAGATAATCAGGGGATGCACGTCACTAGTACGGGTGTAGTGTATTAAGGTGCTCGCTCAGTACGCCTGCTTCTGTTTATGTTCATATTATGGTGAGCGTTCAGTCATTTCTTACCCCTATGGTATGTTTTAGACATTATTTTTAAAAGCCATTGTACACACATCAAAAAAAGTTCTGCATCACCCCAGTTCCCAGAACTATTGAAGATAGACTTTGGCTGTGGATATTGTATCATAGACAAGGTCCCTTTGACTGTTCAGAGATGTCACTAAACCCGCCCAAGGATGTAAACAACCATGCATGAGCAACGCCTATTAGACGGAGGGGGTCCGACAACCGATCAGTTCCAGTCATTCCACCAGAAAGAAGGTACACGGCTCGTGTTGTCTGTAGTTCAACCATGCCTAGACGCTCAATACTGCGGTTCGATAGCGTCCGCGTTGTTACTTTATGCCAGGAAGGGCTCTCAGCAAAGGAAGTGTCCGGGCGTCTCGGAGTGAACCAAAGCGATGTTGTTCGGCCATGGACAGGAACTGTCAATGACATGCCTCGTTCAGGCTGCCCAAGGGCTACTACTGCAGTGGATGACCACTGCCTACGGATTATGGCTCGGAGGAACTCTGACAACATCACCACCGTATTGAATAATGCTTTTCATGCAGCCACAGGACGTCGTGTTACGACTCAAACTGTGCGCAATAGGCTGCATGATGCGCAACTTCTCTCCCGACGTCCATGGCGAGGTCCATCTTTATAACCACGACACCATGCAGCGCGGTACAGATGGGCCCATCAACATGCCGAATGGACCGCTCAGGATTTGCATCACGTTCTCTTCACCGATGAGTCTCGCAGTATGCCTTCAACCAGACAATCGTCAGAGACGTGTTTGGAGGCAACCTGGTCAGGCTGAACGCCTTAGGTACACTATCCAGCGAGTGCAGCAAGGTGGAGGTTCCCTGATGTTTTGGGGTGGCACTATGTGGGGCCGAAGTACGCCGCAGATGGTCATGGAAGGCGCCGTAACGGCTGTACGATACGTGAATGCTATCCTCCGACCGATATTGCATCCATATCGGCAGCATATTGGCGAGGCATTCGTCTTCATGGACGACAATTTGCACCCCCATCGTGCACATTTTGTGAATGGCTTCCTTCTGGATAATGATATCGCTAAACTAGAGTGGCCAGCATGTTCTGCAGACATGAATCATTTCGAAGAGTCTGGACCAACAGTGGCTTGATGAACTTGTGGATAGTATGCAAGGACGAAGACAGGCACGCATCAGTGCAAGAGGACGTGCTGCTGGGTATTAGAGGTACCGGTGTGTACAGCAATCTGGAGCACAACCTCTGAAGGTCTCGCTGTGTGGTGGTACAACATGCAATGTGTGGTTTTCATGAGCAATAAAAAGGGCGGGAATGACGTTTATATTGATCTCTATTCCAATTTTCTGTACAGGTTCCGGAACTCTGGGAACCGAGATGATGCAAAACTTTTTTTGATGTGTGTTTTTACTCAGAAAAATTTATAGTAAATGTATACATAAAATCTTCAGAAACAGTCTGAAAAATTTATAAGGCTGTCGCAGCGTAAGTTGTGCTGCGAAACAATTGTTAAGAAAAAAGTTCGATACGTTGCTCCATTTCCGAGTTAACTAGCATTGCAGTTAGCCAGTAAGGCAGTTGAGCTCAAATTCATGCGCCCCGCCAGATACAATTAGTGTCAGCTGTCCTCAGATCGCAGATTATAGCGCAAGAGAGTACTCAGCCTGTGGCTCGGGTTCGATCCTTAGTACAGTCGCATGTCCAATGTTTGTATCGCTCTCTTGTTCTGTTTTAGGAAACCAAACGAAATACGCGTTTGGCGACACCGCCTCTGAGGGGTTGCTTGAATTTGTGCACACAACTGCCTGATTAGCTAACATCAGTGCTAGTTAACTCGGAAACGACGCAACTTATCGAATATTTTTCTTAACAATTGTTTCTTAGCACAACCTACTCTGCAACACCCTTGCAAGCTTTCCATATTGCTTCTGACAATTTTATATGTGTACAGATTGTCTCTCCTAAGAGCCGTCAGGTGCATTTTCTCTGGTGTTTCAGTGATTATTTGCAGTTTCCACTGTCTATGGAAAGCGTCTGTTTGTTTTCCATTACAAACAAAATTATTTTTAAAGTGGAATTCTATTTGCCCATTCAATATAGAGGGTGTTACAAAAAGGTACGGCCAAACTTTCAGGAAACATTCCTCACACACAAAGAAAGAAAATATGTTATGTGGATATGTGTCCGGAAACGCTTACTTTCCATGTTAGAGCTCATTTTATTACTTCTCTTCAAATCACATTAATCATGGAATGGAAACACACAGCAACAGAACGTACCAGCGTGACTTCAAACACTTTGTTACAGGAAATGTTCAAAATGTCCTCCGTTAGCGAGGATACATGCATCCACCCTCCGTCGCATGGAATCCCTGATGCGCTGATGCAGCCCTGGAGAATGGCGTATTGTATCACAGCCGTCCACAATACGAGCACGAAGAGTCTCTACATTTGGTACCGGGGTTGCGTAGACAAGAGCTTTCAAATGCCCCCATAAATGAAAGTCAAGAGGGTTGAGGTCAGGAGAGCGTGGAGGCCATGGAATTGGTCCGCCTCTACCAATCCATCGGTCACCGAATCTGTTGTTGAGAAGCGTACGAACACTTCGACTGAAATGTGCAGGAGCTCCATCGTGCATGAACCACATGTTGTGTCGTACTTGTAAAGGCACATGTTCTAGCAGCACAGGTAGAGTATACCGTATGAAATCATGATAACGTGCTCCATTGAGCGTAGGTGGAAGAAACTAAAATGAGCTCTAACATGGAAATTAAGCGTTTCCGGACACATGTCCACATAACATCTTTTCTTTATTTGTGTGTGAGGAATGTTTTCTGAAAGTTTGGCCGTACCTTTTTATAACACCCTGTAGCAGCCCCAAATTAGTCCAGCGTGATATTCGTTTTGTCGATATGTATTAACAGTGACAATAAAACCGAAGAATAACAAATAATGTAGCAGCGACTGAGCAGCGCTGCTGCATGGCGACAGCAGTCAGTGTGGGCCAGGGTAGTGCTGTCGCTGCTGGAGTACTCGTTATTCTTCATCTTTTACTGTCCCTACTGATACATATCGATAAAACGAATATCGCACTACTCTAATTTGGGGCCGCTGTATTGAATAGGCACATAGAATTTCGCCATAAGTATAATTTCGAGCCGGTCGGGTGGCCGAGCAGATCTACGCGCTACAGTCTGGAAACGCTCGACCGCTACGGTCGCAGGTTCGAATCCAGCCTCGGGCGCGGATGTGTGTGATGTCCTTACGTTAGCTAGGTTTAACTAGTTCTAAGTTCTAGGGGACTGATGACCTCAGAAGTTAAGTCCCATAGTGCTCAGAGCCATTTGAACCATTTCTTTATAATTTTGATTGTAATGGTAAACAAACCGACACTTTCCATCGACATTGGTCTGGGTATGTATTTATTCAAATCTTCTGATAATTCATCTCCTTCACCTCCTCTCTCTGTCCATCTCCTCTACCCCCCCCCCTTCTGTGTCCGTCTCCTCCCTCTCCCCCTTTCTCAGTCCTTCTGCTCCACCCCTCCATCCCCCTGCTCTTTCTGCCTCTTCACATATCCTCAACCTCTCTATTTTCTCCTTCTCGTCTGTGTATCTCTTCCTCCCTCTCTCATTGTTCATCTCCTCCTCTTTTCTTTCTCTGTTCATTCCTCCTGTCCCCTCTCTCTGTCCATCTCCTCCTCTTCCCTCCAATTCCTCCTCCCCCTCTGCCTCTTCCTCTGCCCACTCACTCTCCCTATCTCGTGTCTCCCTGCCCCAGTCCATATCCTCCTCCTTTCTTTCTCCATTCATATCCGCCTCTCCCCTCACCCCCTCTCTTTGTCCTTCCCCCCTTCTCCTCTCTCTGTCCATGTCCTCCTCTCCACCCTCCATCTGTGGTCATCTGCTCCTTCACCCTCATTGTCCGTCCATTTCCTCCTCCCCCTTTCTCTCTCCATGTTATCACGCTCGTCCCATTAAGAAACTTGTGGTTCTTACCCCCACAGTATTTCTTTCCGCATTGCAACTAATATGTGTATTAAACCTGGTTTAGGATTTAGGTTTTAGGATGGGCATTTACCCATGGCTTTGCCAACGCACGCACATCTCGAATATATTTCACATATATGTAACATCTCTCACACATATCTGTACACATGTTTTACCTGTATCTCTAGAGAATTTCGTCTTTCGTGTAACTGAATGTTTACGATGTATCTCCTGATTTACTTGCCGTACAGTGATATAATTTTGGTGGTACGTCCAGTGATATAAGAGTATGTGACTTCTGTCTGCGAAATGTGTTGTGAATAGTTAGTAGTAAACAAATAATAAATTAAACCGTCATCGGCGATTTTTCAGTCGTTCCAGTGTTTACGTCGCATATCTCCGGAACTATGTGTCGTAAAAAATATAGTTTTGCTGGTACACGCAGGGATATATGTGAATACTGTCTGCAAAAGAGGTCATGAATACAGATAATAGTTAAGAAATAATAAATTAAAATTCTTCATGCTTTCCCGGCGATCTGTTGTGTCAGACCTGGTCTGAGATGTTGGGTACTCTATCTCCTGACTGTTACTATGATTTCCACTTCTGTTTCGTGCTGGGCGCTCCCTAATCGGTCCGCGCCGCGTCGTGTGTTCCGTCTGAGGTCTGCGCCCGCCAGACGCGGCTACATTGTCTCTCTCTGGTCGCTGGTGTTCCCTCCGCCGTCCGCGTCCGGCCTGGCCGTCTTCTGAAGTCGAGTTCATGATCTGGGGTGTGTCAGATCTGGTCTCCAATGTCAGACACCTTGTCTCACGGCTGTTCTCTCGGTCTCCACTTCTATTTCTTGTAGAATCCCGGAGTGTCCTGCGTTGAGCTTTCACAAGCTCAAGCGCTGGATTCCAGGCAGTGCTGATTTGGTATCCCGAGTCACGGTTGATTAGATTGTCTGTGGCCTTAATCTCAATGGCTTCTTTAATGACACTGTCCCAAAATCTTGAGGTCTGTGTCACAATCTTGGTGTCATTGTAAGCCATTGAATGACCAAGTTCCAGACAATGCTCTGCTATGGCTGATTTAGTTGCCTGCCTGAGTCTGGTATCTCTCTGGTGTTCTTTACACCTGATGTTCACAGTTCTGGTGGTCTGGCCAATGTATGACATCCCACACTGGCATGGTATGTTGTAAATACCTGGCTTGCGTAGCCCCAGGTCATCTTTTACATTCCCCAGCATAGCCCCTCTTTTGGTGGGTGGGCAAAATATGCTCTTGATGTCATATTTCTGGAGAATCCTGCTGATCTTGGCAGAGATAGGTCCGGCATATGGCAGGTATGCCATCTTCTTTGCCTCTCCTGGTTCTTCTTCTTGATCCTTTGGCCGGTTAGCAGGTTGAAGTGCCTTCTGGATATCTCTAGAGGAGTACCCATTCCTGCTGAACACTGATTGTAAGTGTTCTATTTCTGTGGCCAGACTATCAGGATCTGACAGAGTTTGTGCTCTGTGGACCAGTGTTTTGAGCACTCCATTCTTCTGTGCCGGATGGTGGCAACTGCTGGCTTGTAGGTATAAGTCAGTGTGCGTAGGTTTGCGGTACACACTGTGTCCAAATGTGCTATCTGCCTTTCTCTTCACCAGAACATCCAAGAATGGAAGTAGTCCATCCTTCTCCATTTCCATTGTGAACTGCATGTTCGGATGGCAAGAGTTCAGATGTAGCAGGAACTCATCTAACTTCTCTCTACCATGGGGCCAGATGACAAAGGTATCATCCACATACCGAAAAAAGCACTTGGGCTGATATGTGGCTGAAGAGAGTGCCTCCTCTTCAAACCTTTCCATAAATAGGTTGGCCATCACTGGTGATAGAGGGCTGCCCATAGCCACCCCTTCTGTTTGTTCATAAAATTGACCCCCATATAGGAAGTACGTCGAGGTGAGTACATGCCTGAATAGAACAAGGAGAGCCCCATCGAACTTCTCTCCAATAAGCTCAAGTGACTCCTTCAGTGGTACCCGTGTGAAGAGAGACACCACACCGAAACTAACCATGATGTCTGTGTCTGTGATGTGTTGCTGGCCCAGTCGTTGCAGGAAATCCTCTGAGTTCCGGATGTGATGTGCACATTTACCCACATGTGGTGTCAACATCATCTTCAGGTATTTCGCAGTAGGGTAAGTTGCTGCGCCAATATTGCTGACAATATGTCGCAGTGGAACCCCATCCTTACGAAACAGAAGTGGAAATCATAGTAACAGTCAGGAGATAGAGTACCCAACATCTCAGACCAGGTCTGACACACCTCAGATGATAACCACATCCGTTGAGGACGGCCAGAACGGGCGCCGACGGCAGTCGGAACATCTGCGACTGGAGGGTCCATTGAAGCCGAGTCTGGCGGGCGCGGACCACAGATGGAACACTCGACCCCGCGCGGACCGATTAGGGAACGCCCAGCTCCTCCCAGGCATAAATACTGGACTCGATCGACCCAAGGATCAGTCTCAGGTAGCACCTGAAGAAGACAGCGAGGCACGCTGTTGAAATATCGTGCGAGAACGACGCGAACATCCGGCTGGATTCCCGAATATCCAAAAAGTCAATAAATTAAAACGTCATGCTTCATGTGATAGTTTTACTGCATGATGAGCGAAAATGTAGTTAGCGATAAACTTTCTTCCTTTCGTCATTTTGTGGGGGTCGTCAACGAGAAAAAATTTCGCAACGATGTGAAATTATGTGTAAAGTTTGTTACAAGTCTCTGCTCTTGCTCTCAAATAATGGATGACTAAAGTATGGATATTCGAACTTCGAGGGCTAAACTGCTTTTTCACCTCTACCCCTTTGATTGTAGGTGGTTCTTATCCCCACAGCGATGATTTCCAGAGAATAAGTGATGCCTGAACCAAATTTGATTGAAATCGGTCCAGTGGTTTAGGGGAAGACGAGTAAAATACATACGTACATGTATATGTACATCCATTTTTAAAATATGTGTGGATACTTCCGAACATCCGATCTGATGTCTAACTAGAAGTAGACCGGGAACACAATTAACGAAAAGGTCCAGTAGCGCCACATCCTATTCATTTTAGGAATTATCATCCAAAGTTTCTCTCTTTGCTTAATATTCACTTCGTATATTTGAGTTTGATCCACTTCGTGACATTGTGGAAAATTAAGGCATAGTTTCACATCGGAATTCGTTGAACGAACTTAAGTTACTTTTATTTATCAACAGGGTTTTAGTTTAAATTTTCGTTTAAGCCTGTGATGAAGCTCTCTTCGTTTTATAGTAACTTTCTAACACAGCTATTCTCTAACATTGCCCGACACTACAGGTATTGCACATTACTATTGAATTTTATCTCTTGATAATCATTTTCATCTCCACAGGGGATTTGCTTGCGACATGTCAGTTAACCAACAATGTGTTTAATATCACGTCTGCTAAGCAGAAATGTTGGTACATTCCTCAGGTTCTTAACCTTGCAGACCTGAATTTTGTCTGGAGTAAGGAAATTTTTGTTTGTGCTCCAATACGCTTAGCTGATTTTTTTATGATTTTTAGATGCATGATTTATACAAATATATGTACTCGTTTTCTACACATACTTTGTATACTTGGCTTCCTTTTATAGACTAAAATAAATAAATTTGAAATACTCACTCTTGTAATAAATGAAATGCTAACTTCACAATAACCAGGTCAAATAACAATCACAATATTCAATTATACACTGGAGTGTAACTAACCAACAACTTCCGTGATTTTGGGCGGTCACAATCTCCTGCTCATTGCTATATTCACTTATTGATATTTTTACAGTGATGTCCAGCAAGTTGGAGCACTTATGCCTGATGAAAAGACTGAACATTCACATATGTGTAAATCAGATTTCCATCGATGAAAAATTTTTCCGATTCAGCTAATACAATTAAAAACTGATGTACACAAATGTACCCAGCGGGTGTGAAAGGGCTAAAATGCCGCATCTAAAAAATTATTGCGTTTCAGATCGTGCCTTGAGCAGACACCATGAGACCCCTGCTGCTGCTGTTAGTGATTCCTGGCGTTGCACTGTCTGCGAGGATCCTGGGCATCAACCCCTCGGCGTCCATCAGCCACCAGAAGCCGTTCCTCATCATCATGCGGGCTCTCGCAGAGAGAGGGCACCAGGTGACCGCCATCACCACCAACCCGATAGAGGTAAGCGTCCGATGTATCACTCTCTGCCCAAACCCTACTCGACGTCTCTCTATGAACTCACGCATATAATGACGGGCAATATGTAATAGCTGTTTGTTCCTAAGACTTCAGGATGAACCCACTTGTTTTTCCATGAGAATATACGATAGCAGACGGGTGGTTATACTTCCGTTTGCAACAACTCTCAGTTACCTGTTTTCTGGGACGGTTAATGCTGTTTGTGGATGACGCTGGAATTATCGTCCTATCACGCACCATACGTGCTCGATATCAGGAACATCTGATGAATGAGCAGACCAAGGCAAGATGTCGACACACTGTACGACATGGGTTACAATAGCAGTACGTCGACGAGCGTTATCCTCTCGGAAAATACCCCCTAGAATGCTGTTAATGAATGGCAGCACAAGATGTCGAATCACCAGACTGACGTAGAAAACTGGAGTGGAGATTCCTGGGATAACCACGAGAGTGCTTCTGCTGTCATAAGAATTCGCACCCCAGACCATATCTCCAATCGCAGGTCCAATGTGTCTAGCAAGATGACAAGTCAGATGCAGGCGCTCACCTGACCTCCTCCTAATCAACACACGGCCATCACTGGCATCGAGGCAGAACCAGGTTTCATCAGAAAGCACAACAGACCTCCACTCTGCCCTCCAACGAGCTGTCGCTTGACACCACTGTAGTCGCGTATGTTGGTGGTTTGGGGGCGGTGGAATGCACCAACAGGGCGTCTGATTCGGAGCTGTTCTTGAAGTACGCGATTTGTAACAATTCGTTGTGTCACTGTGGTGTCAACTGCTGCTCGAATTTTTGCTGCAGACGAAGTACGATGCGCCACAGCCATACACGGAACACGATGATCTTGCCTCTCGGTAGTGCCACGTGGCTGTCCGGTGCCCGGTCTTCTTGCATCCGTACCTTCCTGTGACCACCGCTGCCTGCAATTATGTACAGCGGCTACAATCCTGCCAAGTATTTCTGCAATATCGCTGAAGGAACATCCAGCTTCTCGAGCTACTAGCGCCGCTCTTACGCAACTGTGGCGAAATCTGAATAGACGTATAGTTTAGATTTAAGAACACGCCTACCAACTTCCGTTCGTCTCGCGCGATTTCTTCTTTTTGTTGGGATATTTTCCGTCAGTGTATTTACCGTTTTGCAGCACGGTAGTTAGACATGCCTGATATGGAATACCGTACTGATATGGAATCCCATACTCCTGAGAAGCTCCCTTGCTAACTGAAGGCTTCCTTTCCTCTACTGGCCTTATTCGTTGTTCTTAAGTAATTTCTAGGCATTGTTTGCAAATAAATAAATGTAAAAAATAAACTTATTATGAATGTCCATCTTACCCCAAAGACTATGGCGTCTTTCCCACGTAAGATAGGGATGAGTTGCAAGCTAAAATAAGTTTTCCAATATGGCAGCGAGAAGGAAGTAACTGGAAGAGCACATACTTCAAGATATAGAGTACATTATAAACGCACGATTAGAACTAGTAAAAATAAATGGAAATCACTATTATTGTTTTTAGATACATCTGAGATCATTTTACATGATAAATTTCAATACATACTACTGTTTTTTGCTCCCAAAGACGAAATATATGCACCTACCAGTTGCCGCTCAAGACTTGGATTCAAGGCAACAGTGGAAAACTGAGTCCTGTGCTCTACTGACACAGTGAAGTAATACGAGCAAACAGGCATCTTACCCCGATCACCATCTTCCTCCTACCCACTCTACTATTTCTTTTCCTTAAATCCAAATCTCTTCTTCCATATCAACCAACATTTTAGCAAGTAATTCACAACCTGTCAACCGAATCACGACTCATATGCAGTAGAGCGTCCTTAAGGCGCCGAAAAGCAATTGTGGAAACGGACATCTGCCAGCCAGACCTATAGTACCATAGGCGATAGCGAAATGTTTATATGACCAGCCACAAGGGGAAACGGGGAAACGGTTCATGGAAAAAGCTATTTGGGTGCCTGAGTAAACTTGAAAACTGTACACTCATGTGAGATCTTTTAAGTGATTGCCGGCCGGTGTGGCCGTGCGGTTCTAGGCGCTTCAGTCTGGAACCGCGTGACCGCTACGGTCGCAGGTTCGAATCCTGCCTCGGGCATGGATGTGTGTGATGTCCTTAGGTTATTTAGGTTTAAGTAGTTCTAAGTTCTAGGGGACTGATGACCACAGATGTTAAGTCCCATAGTGCTCAGAGCCATTTGAACCATTTTTAAAGTGATTTCTATGAATAGCAACCCGAACGCTTGGTGCATCAACAACCACGCTTTTATGGCGCCTTTAGGGATGTTATGGGACGACGATGTTCTTAGGAGTCTGTGCTGTCGGAGGGCCCACTTGGGTATGCGAAAAAATTGCAGGCAAGCTCAATCAGAATGCCCAAAAAGGGTTTGACATCAGCTCCATCCAAACACGACTAAAAAGAAATAAAGTGGTCGCTTCAATACATTACTCGGTATTCGATGAGAACTGAGCTGCCAGAACTGCGTCCAGAGCATAACGTCTAACCACTGCCTCCAAGTGTGAAATTACCTGTTTCTTTGCAGGATCCGCCAAAAAATTTGACTCAAATTGATATGTCATTTACATATCCGAGAGAAGGTCAATTGATGGACGTTAAGGAAATGATGCTGAATGTACTGAAATCTCCTCCAGAAAAACTAGCTGAGATGCTGCTTCCTTACAACGAAAAGTTGTGCGATGCCCATTTCAACCATTCTGAAATAAAGGAGCTACTGAGGTAAGTTTACCATCATTTACATGCAGTTAATTGTCCTCTGATACTTTCATCTTCTTCAATGTAAGTTACTGTTAATGTTAGTTTTTGTAACAGATCGTTTTTTATTTTATTTCTTGTTTCTATCCCTACATCTTAATGACATTAAAAAAAGCAGTAATTTCAAAATTAAGCTATTACTGTTACCAATAATGCAAATAAGACTTCTGTTTTAAGGTAAAATAGTACGGACAGGAATTTTAACCATAAGGTAGAAACCATGAACTAAACTAATTAAAGTAATTACTTCCATAAGGTGAGACAGCTAACAGGCCACCCCAGTTAGGGTCAGGAGTAAATATGTAGATGAACGGCTTACGCTAAGCTACATCGGAGTGTACCCAAATTTTCTGACGTACCCAAATAATTTTGGCGTTTATAGCTCCTGAATTATGACATCAACGTTGATTTTTTAATGGCACAATATAATTTTTCTGTGCATTTGAAGGAGCCTTCGAAGAGCACTTTTGCAGTGTTAAATACATAGAACTTCATCAAATAGTAAGAGGTAACAGTCCCGCAAACCAATATCCCGTCTTCAAGAGAAAAGATTTGACAAACATATGTCCAAACGTATTCAGTCACTCAGTTAGTCAGTTAGTTAACTGTTCCATTGATCAAATTCACGATAAATGTTATGATGTGGAACGTGTCAACAGAGCTATCACAGAACACCTATGTACAATTTTTTTTATTTTTGTATGGCTAAATGCTTCCCCAAGAACCATGGACCTTGCCGTTGTTGGGGAGGCTTGCGTGCCTCAGCGATACAGATTTCCGTACCGTAGGTGCAACCACAACGGAGGGGTATCTGTTGAGAGGCCAGACAAACATATGGTTCCTAAAGAGGGGCATCAGCCTTTTCAGTAGTTCCAGGGGCAACAGTCTGGATGATTGACTGATCTGGCCTTGTAACAATAACCAAAACGGCCTTGCTGTGCTGGTACTGCGAACGGCTGAAAGCAAGGGGAAACTACAGCCATAATTTTTCCAGAGGGCATGCAGTTTTACTTTATGGTTAAATGATGATGGCGTCCTCTTGGGTAAAACATTCCGGAGGTAAAATAGTCCCCCATTCGGATCTCCGGGCGGGGACTATTCAGGAGGACGTCGTTATCAGGAGAAAGAAAACTGGCGTTCTACGGATCGGAGCGTGGAATGTCAGATCCCTTAATCGAGCAGGTAGGTTAGAAAATTTAAAGAGGGAAATTGATAGGTTAAAGTTAGATATCGTGGGAATTAGTGAAGTTCGGTGGCAGGAGGAACAAGACTTTTGGTCAGTTGACTACAAGGTTATAAACACAAAATCAAATAGGGGTAATGCAGGAGTATGTTTAATAATGAATAGGAAAATAGAAATGCGGGTAAGCTACTACAAACAGCATAGTGAACGCATTATTGTGGCCAAGAGAGATACAAAGCCCACGCCTAGCACAGTAGTACAAGTTTATACGCCAACTAGCTCTGCAGATGATGAAGAAATTGATGAAATGTATGATGAGATAAAAGAAATTATTCAGATAGTGGAGGGAGACGAAAATGTAATAGACATGGGTGACTGGAATCGAGAGTAGGAAAAGGGAGAGAAGGAAACATAGTAGGTGAATATGGATTGGGGGTAAGAGTTTTGCACAGAGCATAACTTAATCATAGCTAACACTTGGTTCAAGAATCATGAAAGAAGGTTGTACACATGGAAGAATCCTGGAGATACTAGAAGGTATCAGATAGATTATATAATGCTAAGACAGAGATTTAGGAACCAGGTTTTAAATTGTAAGACATTTACAGGGGCAGATATGGACTCTGACCACAATCTATTGGTTATGAACTGTAGATTAAAACTGAAGAAACTGCAAAAATGTGGGAATTTAAGGAGATGGGACCTGGATAAACTGACTAAACAAGAGGTTGTACAGAGTTTCAGGGAGAGCATAAGGGAACAATTGACAGGAATGGGGGAAAGAAATACAGTAGAAGAACAATGGGTAGCTCTGAGGGATGAAGTAGTGAAGGCAGCAGAGGATCAAGTAGGTAAAAAGTCGAGGGCTAGTAGAAATCCTTGGGTAACATAAAAATATTGAATATAATTGATGAAAGGAGAAAATATAAAAATGCAGTAAATGAAGCAGGCAAAAAGGAATACAAACGTCTCAAAAACGAGATCGACAGAAAGTGCAAAATGGCTAAGCGGGGATGGCTTGTGGACAAATGTAAGGATGTAGAGGCGCATATCACTAGGGGTAAGATTGATACTGCCTACAGAAAAATTAAAGAGACCTATGGAGAAAAGAGAACCACTTACATGAATATCAAGAGCTGAGATGGAAACCCAGTTCTAAGCAAAGAAGGGAAAGCAGAAAGGTGGAAGGAGTATATAGAGGGTCTATACAAGGCGACGTTCTTGAGGACAATATTATGGAAATGGATGAGAATGTATATAAAGATGAAATAGGAGATATGATACTGCGTGAAGAGTTTGACAGAGCACTAAAAGACCTAAGTCGAAACAAGGCCCCGGGAGTAGACAACATTCCATTAGAACTACTGACAGCCTTGGGAGAGCCAGGCCTAACAAAACTCTACCATCTGGTGAGCACGATGTATGAGACATGCGAGATACCCTCAGACTTCAAGAAGAATATAATAATTCCAATCCCACAGAAAGCAGGTGTTGCCAGATGTGAAAATTACCGAACTGTCAGTTTAATAAGCCACGGCTGCAAAATACTAACACGAATTCTTTACAGACGAATGGAAAAACTGGTAGAAGCCGACCTCGGGGAAGATCAGTTTGGATTCCGTAGAAATGTTGGAACACGTGAGGCAATACTGACCCTACGACTTATCTTAGAAAATAGATTAAGGAAAGGCAAACTTACGTTTCTAGCATTTGTAGACTTAGAGAAAGCTTTTGACAATGTTGACTAGTATACTCTCTTTCAAATTCTGAAGGTGGCAGGGGTAAATACAGGGAGGGAAAGGCTATTTACAATTTGTACATAAACCAGATGGCAGTTATAAGAGTCGAGGGACATGAAAGGGAAGCAGTGGTTGGGAAGGGAGTGAGACGGGGATGTAGCCTATCCCCGATGTTATTCAATCTGTATATTGAGCAAGCAGTAAAGGAAACAAAAGAAAAATTTGGAGTAGGTATTAAAATCCATGGAGAAGAAATAAAAACTTTGAGGTTCGCCGATGACATTGTAATTCTTTCAGAGACAGCAAAGGACTTGAAAGAACAGTTGAACGGAATGGACAGTGTCTTGAAAGGAGGATATAAGATGAACATCAACAAAAGCAAAACTAGGATAATAGAATGTAGTAGAATTAAGTTGGGTGATGCTGAGGGAATTAGATTAGGAAATGAGACACTTGAAGTAGTAAAGGAGTTTTGCTATTTGGGGAGCAAAATAACTGATGATGGTCGAAGTAGAGAGGATATAAAATGTAGACTGGCAATGGCAAGGAAAGCGTTTCTGAAGAAGAGAAATTTGTTAACATCGAGTATAGATTTAAGTGTCAGGAAGTCGTTTCTGAAAGTATTTGTATGGAGTGTAGCCATGTATGGAAGTGAAACATGGACGATAAATAGTTTGGACAAGAAGAGAATAGAAGCTTTCGAAATGTGGTGCTACAGAAGAATTCTGAAGATTAGATGGGTACACATAACTAATGAGGAGGTATTGAATAGATTTGGGGAGAAGAGGAGTTTGTGGCAAAACTTGACAAGAAGAAGGGACGGTCTGGTAGGACATGTTCTGAGGCACCAAGGGATCACAAATTTAGCATTGGAGGGCAGCGTGGAGGGTAAAAATCGTAGAGGGAGACCAAGAGATGAATACACTAAGCAGATTCAGAAGGATGTAGGATGCAGTAAGCACTAGGAGATGAAGAAGCTTGCACAGAATAGGGTAGCATGGAGAGCTGCATCAAACCCGTCTCAGGACTGAAGACCTTAACAACAACAACATGGCTAAATGCTAGCTGTTTACTGAGATTTTCATTAAAAATAACTAATTATCTCTAGAACTTTTTCAATTTCATGGCAGTATGGTACAGCAACCAGTGACAAATGTTTTGAAGAGATAAACAGTCTCGGCAGCAAAACAGGCTTTATTATTTTATATTTTGCCAATAACGTGTTTCACCTTGTTTAAAGCATTTTCAGATTGGCTGACATAACAGTTGTTCATTGGCTGGCATAACAGTTGCTGCCCATGCAAACATCTTAGCAAACAAAGTGGATAGGTGCCCTTGTAGAGTCTTGAGAGACTTCGCGCCGTATACTCTAAAAGGCCACTGCGTGAAGTCTCTCAAAACTCGACAAGGGCACCTACGCATTTTAAACGTTACTTTCCGTGTACTCAACACTATTTTATATCAGGGTACTACGCAATATTCTTAAAATGTTGACAACGGTGTTTGTCTGCCAAGACATTTGCATTAACGGCAACACATGTGTTTAACATCTTTTATGCCAGTCAATCTGAAAATGCCTTAAACAAGGCGAAACGCGTTATTGGCAAAAAATAAAATAATAAAGCCTGTTTTGCAGCCAAGACTGTTTATCTCCTCAAATAATTATCTCCATTCGAGAAATCCTGTATGATAGGAGGTGTTAAGGAGAAACATATTCAACCTACATTACTGCGGCTACTCGGATGATTATATTGTCAAATGGTTTAATAGTTGCATATTTCACGTCTCTCTGCTCTAAAGTTAGGTGTATTAAAGCGTAATGCAGATCATTTTTCTTTCTAGTTGGGGTTGTGTTGTTTGGGCGAGGAAGCCAAACAGCGAGGTCATCAGTCTCATCGGATTAGGAAAGGGCGGAGAAGGAGGTCGGCCGTACCCTTTCAAAGGAACCATCCCGGCATTTGCCTGGAGCGATTTAGCGAAATCACGGAAAACGTAAATCAGGGTGGCCGGACGCGGGATTGAACCGTCTTCCTCCCGAATTCGAGTGCAGTGTGCTAACCATTGCGCCACCACGCTCGGTTTTCCTTCAAGTGTTATACTTGTGAGTACCTCTATTACTCTCAAACTTACATGGATCGTGGGAAACAAATTTTATAAGTGAATAAATGTACTATGAGGCTGTGGTCAATAATTCCAGCTGCTTAAACAGATACCTGCAAGACGAACGTTTGTGAACTCCACACACACAGTTTGAATTACTTACTTTTCTGCAATGAATACTTTTTGTCTAAGCTAGTAGTTAACCCAGAATTTATCAAGTAAAGCATCAATAAATGAAATAGGCTAAATATGGCGTCTACAGGGTGTTTCACAATTAATGTACACACTTATACAGGGTGCAGAGGGTACTTATTAAACCAAGTTTCGCATATGAAACCATGTCCGAGAATGTTATCCAACGACGTATAGAGCGGCGCCTGTAAATGTGTGTGTATACAGGGTGATTCTGTGATGATGTAAGAGGTCCATGACGAAGGAATTTATTGCTAGCGCACTCGAGCAGATGTAATTTCGATGGATTGCTCACGCGCTGCCTCCCAGCAGAAAAAATACTTATACCATTCACGATCAGTGTAACCTCCCAACAGTTTACTTCCGTAATCTCCCAATAAAAATGTGACTAACCTATCAATAAAATTGTGGTTCACTTATAACCTTTCAATAATTGACTGAGAATTTATATTGGTAAATTTTGGACGTCAGCAGTGCTGCGTCATGGCCCTGAAAGATCGTTCTGAATAAACTGAAAATTCTTACCTCAATGAAGTCGCCGGATAAAGCGTATATATCTGCTCCTATAAGAAATTTTTTTGGCACAGCCCAGTGCAATGCTGGCCACTAGATTTGTCATGTATAAAAAAAACTACTGATTTTTTTTACGATAATCGGGATGACCATGGATAGGAGAAATTAGTAAAATCTCTAAATTCAGATGAATGACTGTCAAAAGTTAATTTTATAAGAAAGATTATCATTAAAAGATTTTTAAAAACATTTACTTGGGACTTGATATAACAATAGTACAAATTTAGTTGTAACAAACTACATATGCGCGCGGCTGCTTTTACCTTATACTACATCGCTCAGGCACCGGCATCGCTCCCCACGAACGGCCCCACCTACTCCATACACCCGACTGCTAGCTACTACTTACTCCTGCTGCTGGAGCTACAACTACTACTGCCCTCTCTCTGGTCTGCGATTCTATTGTAGCTTACATATCCCCAGGCAGCGCGTGAGCAATCCACCGAAATTACATCTGCTCGAGTGCACTAGCAATAAATTCGTTAGTCATGGACCTCTTACAATGTTACAAACTTTCGTAGATGATGGAGAAGGACAAACGTATCGATTTGAGGTAAGACTCCCTGTACCGGAAACGAACGAGTCGAAAGTTATAGGTGAAAACTGTTCTTATATCTCTGACGGTGGAATACATGTAGCGGTACTGTCGTTGCTAAGAATATAAGGTACGTAGCATTCAGAGGTGGTAGTATGGACCAAGACAAGAAAAAATGTCTAGGGTAAACATGCACTCTAAAATGTATATATGAGGAGCTATGAGCACTTATTCAATAGAGGAGATGCGTTTCACACTAGCGAAGATTAACTAGCAATGACAGTACAGCTACACATATTCCACGGTATGAAGTATCAGAATGATTTTCGGTTGTAATTTTCGACTCGTTCTTTCCGAACCAGGGAGCATTGCCTCATCTGATACATATGTTCCTTTCAGTCATTCCTGAAACTTAGTAACATCAGGAACCACCCCGTACACACGCCGGTGTCTGTAACTTTGACGCCCTGAAGCGTCGTTGGATGACGTTCCCGGACATGGCTTCCTAGGTAAAATTTGGAATGAGAAGTCCCCGCTACAACCTCTAGAAGTGTGTGACATGCTTCGTGAAACACCTTGCATACCCCCAAAATTGGCAGTTATTATTATGGCAAAAGCAGTCGAACCTAAACATTGAAGAACATCTGTTACATCTCTTTTCGAGTTTAAGTTTTCATCAGTATCCGCGGCTAAGAACTTATAAGCAATAATGTGTAGCTCATGTGGTTAACTGTGCCATTGAAGAACATCAGTTTGCCCTCTGATGTCGTACAGATCGGACAACATACTCGTGTAGCTATTCATACTTTCACGAAGTAGGCGGCTACGACAGGCGACAAAGGGGACATGGTTTTCGTATGTGGCGAATGTCGCCAAACTGTTAGAGCAAAACTGCGGCAATATTTGAGAAGGTATCCTGATCGAGACAAGTCCTCATGAGCTGTCTTTGCAAACATTAGAAGAAATTTCAAGGAACTGAAAGTGCGAAGAATAAAATACGCCAACGAGAAAGAACAGCAAATGGTGAAACAATTGCAACCAAAATTTTAGCAGTGTAAACGCACAGTCCATGTCTTACTACGTGTCAGCTTGACTGTGCGAGTGCGATCAGCCAATCGAGTGTTCTGAGAATGATACATTCCAACGAATTCCAACCTTTCTCATTTCATTCCATCAAGAAGCTCATGGCAAAGACTTTCAGCCTCAGATACAGTTCTCCTGATGGTGTCTCTGAAGGCTGCAAAGTACTGCGACATTTTTATGAAAGATTTTATTTGCAGATGAAGCATAGTTTAAAAACAATAGGCGAATCAGTAACCGCAATATGCACTAGTGGTTAGCTGAATATTATTTCTGGCTGAGAGAAGTGGATAAACGATGACCTTGGTCTGTCAGTAGATGGTGCAGCTTTTCAGGAATCACATCAGTTTCCATTATTATTAATGGGACTCTAAAATAGCCACAAGTACACAATGTGTCCCAGGAGAAATGATCAGTATTCAAGAATATGACAGGAACGATTATTCAGAGTAAAAAGAAGTCTAATGAATGTGGGCTCTAAAGTGCTTACCTTATGAGCTATGGTCACTTCTTCATATTCGATTCTAAGGAACGAATCTCATCTACAGCAAGCTCTTTGATTTCCATATCTTTGGAGAAGTTAGTATGGACCGAACAAGAAAAAATCGATTCCAAAGTGCTTACCTTAGAGCTCTGATCCCTTGTTCAGTGCTGAGCAAGGTGGCGCAGTGGTTAGACACTGAACTCGCATTCGGGAGGACGACGGTTCTATCCCGCAACCGGCCAACCTGATTTAGGTTTTCCGTGATTTCCCTAAATCACTCCAGGCAAATGCCGGGATGGTTCCTTTGAAAGGGCACGGCCGGCTTCCTTCCCCGTCCTTCCCTAATCCGATGAGGCCGATGACCTCACTCCCTAACCATCTTGTTCAGTAGCAGAGATGTGTTTCACAGAAGTGAAGTTGAACAAGTGCCCCTGGCTCTTGAGGTATGCATTTTAGAGCCCTCATTTACTAGTCCTTTTTGCTTCGAACTATCGTTCCTGTCATATCCATAACTATTCACAATTCCTCCTGGGACATCCTGTATTCAGTTCCTGACAGATATGCTGCAGCAGTTGTTGCAAGATATCCCAGTGAACATGATCCTATCCATGTGGAACTAATGTGACAAATGTCCCACAGTAGTAGGACACCACCAGTATCAGGACAAATTGTTAGTATGGGTTGGCTACATTCAGGGACAAGCATGCATTCAGGGACAAAACTATTGTTCTCTTTTGATTGACAGGTCCTAAACCTATTGCTCTGCTAATAGGACTGTGACCCCTGGGGATAATCCTTTCTTTTAATTTTCAGTTCCTTCCCCCACCTATTCCCCTCCCCCTCCTCCTCCCCTACCCATCCCCCTCCTCCTCTCTCATCCCTCTAGGAACACCTATCGCCGATACAACCACACTTTTGATATCAATTTGATTGACTAATTAATTAAATTGATCAATTAATTAAACACCCATCCTGCTTCTCAGGAAAACCCCACCCGGAAATTGGCAGGAAAAAACTCTGTTGATTGGCCACTTGGAGGGAACTCGATTAGATTGTATGGAATTTTCTTTAAATAATTTAGAAAACGTGTGAAATATTGTTCATTTAAACAATCTATGGGATGCAACAATGTGAATGAAATATAGTTTATTTATTTATTTAAAGAATTTGGTGGGAAATCGATTGCATTGTACGGAATATTGTTTAAGAAAATTTAGACAATGTGTGGAATAGTGTTTATATAAACAATTTATGAGATATGAGGCCAAGTATCGAATAGACAGTAGATTATTTATTTGTACAAAGAATGTGGTGTAAAATCGATTGCAGTATATGGAATATTCTTTAAACAACGTATACAACTGTATAATATCGTTTATTTAGCAATTTACAGGATAGAAGGTGACATATGGAATATTTAAACAATTGTGAAGCTTTTGCATTCGGATCGCGTAAGGAAACACGTATTTACATTGTCACAGACCCCTTAAACATATCTGAAAAACTTTCTTGCGTCTCGCCACACACGCAGGATGCCTGGAGTCAGAACGCACTGGAGGGATTTTGGAAACGTCAGCAAGCTCGCCACGCCACTATCAGCTGTCGGCTGCCATCTCAAGTGGTGTGTATGCGTGCACCAACAAGCGCAAATGAGAGATGCCTTCCTTCCAAAGCAAAAACCTGATTGGAAATCAACCCTGAAACACTGCTGAAGTTAATAATGATGAATGATCGTGATGTAGGTAAATAAGGCGGACATGGTAGCTATTTCACACACATACAAATTGATTATGTCACAAAAGTAGTAGCAGGCTGACTCTAAATATACTGTACAAAAAAGATCGTTGCATACACGCACACACACACACACACACACACACACACACACAGAGAGAGAGAGAGAGAGAGAGAGAGAGAGAGGGGGGGGAGCTGTAGTTTGCTTTGCAGGTGATGTATGAACTAGCATTAGATATTTAATTCCACCATGGGCTCACGTCCGCCTGCTTAGCTGAGTGTTAACTTGCTTGCCTCTTATGCAGCGGGACTAGGTTCGATTCCCAGCCAGGTTGGAGATTTTCTCCGCTCGTGGACTGGGTTTGGGCTGTCATCATCGTCATTTCATCCTCATCACTGGCACGCAACTCGCACAATGTGGCGACGACTGAAATAAGACTTGCGCTCAGCAGCCGAACTGCACTGGATGGGGCTTCCTGGCCAACAATGCCATATGCTCATTTCATTTCATTCCCCTACATCATGATCATGTGACTGGAAATTAACCGTTTATTACTTTCAGCAGTATTTCAGGATCATTTCCCAATCAGGTATTTGCTTTGGAAGGAAGGCGTCTCCCATGTGCACTGGTATCCAGTAGGTTGGTTCACGCATACAGACCTCTTGAGATGGCAGTCGACAGCTGAAAACAGTGCAGCAAGCTCGCTGGCATTTCCAAAATCCCTTCGATGTATCCTGACTCTGGGCAGTCTGCACGTGTGGTGAGATATGAGAAAGTTTTTCAGATATGTTTAAGCATTCTGTGACAGTGTAAATACGTTCCCTTATGTGATCGGAATGCAGAAGCATCGCAATTGTTTAAATATTCCAAACGCCACCTTCTATCCTTTGAATTGTTTAAATAAACAATGTTCCATACATTGTCTAAATTGTTTAAACAATATTCCATACTATGCAATCGTTCCCCACCAAATTCTTTAAATAAATAAACTATATTTCATACACAGTTTTGTAATCCATAGTTGTTTAAATAAACAATGATCCACACATTCTCTGAATTATTTAAACAATATTCCATACACTGCAATAGATTTCCCTCAAATGGGCAATCAGCAGAGTCTTTTTCCTACTAATTCCTTGGGGGGGGGGGGGGGGGGGAGGAAGTGAATGGCTGTTTTCCCAGAGGGAGGGAGTGGTGTTTAATTAATTGATCAATTTAATTAATTAGTCAATGAAATTCATATCAGAAGTGTGGTTGTATCGGCGAGGGGATTTGACGGAAGGCAGGGGAAGGAGGTGGGAGAGGGGGAGGAGGAGTGGTAGGGCAATAGGTGGGGGAACAATAGGTTAAGGACATGTCAATCAGAAGGAAGGATTATCCCCAAGGGGTCATAATCCTCTTAGCAGAACAATAGGTTTATGATCTGTTAATCAAAAGACAACAATAGGTTTGCCCCTGAATGTAAGCTTGTCCCTGAATGTAGCTAACCCACACTACCAAATTGTCCTGATGCCGGTGTTGCACTACTACCTCCCAACCATCATGCGTGGTTGATTACATTTGGAGATCGCTAGATCAGTCATTTGGCAAATACAAATTAACCTGAACACTCACTAGGTTTACCATCTGTGGACTATTATCTGTGAAGAAAATTAAAGCGAGAGGTCCACAGAGTATCTCGGATGAATATCGAATTCACGAATTGCGTGTACCGTGGGACTGTACTGCAACAACTCCAGATGAAATTTAAAGTGCAGTATTGTCTATCTGGACTACCTTTATAACAAGTGTCAACGCTGAAGGTCAATATTTTGGGGACTTGATGTGGCAGTCATCAGAATAAATTCACAGATCGTACCTGACTCAAGTGTTTGTTAATATTTGATGCCGTAGGGATATCTTCTCCCGACAGCTGAACAGTGGTTTGCGGCGTTATTATGCAGCTGCTATTTCGTCAATTTTCACAAATTTAGTGCCATTGAAGTCTTCTTCTAAGGCTCTTTCCAAATCTTCAGTGAAAGTAGATAGCTCGATTAAATAAAAACATAGTCGAAGTCATAATTCTGAAGCTACAAATGTTAAAAATTACTTGCGTACATCACCAAATTTGGTCCAGTGTCCGGTGTAACTTCCTGAAAATCGCTCGTTGATGTATTTACTTGTTCTGAATATATTTTAGGTGGTGTATCTTCGCTGCCTTACACTGAAACCACATAGTTTCTGTTACTCCATATTTTATTCAAAGATAGTCGTAATTTATAGTTTATGCACTAGTTAATTACAGTTATAAGATCTCCTATGGTACGTCACATACAAAATAAATACAAACACCCTGTTTTACACCCGATATGACAATACAAGATTGCTGGGAACAGCGAATTGGTACCAAATGCAATCTAAATTTTTCGAGGATTTAGTAAACTAGGGCTAAAAAAAACAAAGAAAATTACAGAAGAGGCTCAGAAAGCAAAACTACTCACACTTGCACCGCGCTAACTTCACCACTGATTAACTATCTGTCTCGAAAGTCACCTCGATTTACTCCCTTTCCGCCAAGTTTTATGCCCCAAAACTAGCAGACTACAGTTTACGACTGTTTCTTGGTTTTAGTTTCTGTCGCATGTACTCAGCCGTCAGTGAAGTGCAATGTTCTAAAAACCGAGGATCTGTGTGAAATGTAGCAGGATGAAAAAGTCGTGAGTCACCACTGTAATTTAACATTATTTAATAGCAGTAACGTAAAACATGAGAACTGTTTATGATCTTGACAAATGGGTTTGTAAGACAAATGAAAATGTTACAGTGACCACTGAGGATGCTTTGAAATAGAGCGAAACGCATATGACCTAACTAAGACATAATTACAGTCGCGAAATCCGGAATATAACTCCTGTTACTTGTATAACTGGAAATGCAAAAAATGGAGGCCTAAAATAAAACAAAAAAACTTCGATACTATTTTAACGCCCCCACCAGTTTAATTTTCCGACAGAAAACTAGCTAACTGCTCACTACGCTAGTGTCAGATGATGCAGCTCCATCTTCAGCTACAACTACAAGTGGTGTATCGCGAAGACATTATGTCCAAAAGACGATCAGAGAATGATTCATACCATCAGCAACGTCACTGTAGCTGCTGGGACAGTGCTTAGTTTCGGCGATTTCCTGCTGTTATTAGACTCCTCCTCATCAGGCGTTATATTGACTTTCCTCGCTGTTTGTCAGCTTCTGTAGTATGGTTGGAGTACGCGCGATCATGTTCGGAACATTTACTTGTGAAGCTGTCTTTTAGATCCCTTCGTCTGAATTACTCAAGAGATGCCACTGCGAGTTTGTATAAAATAAGTACACTCAAAAAAAAAAAAGGACGCACCATGAAGGAACCAGCCAACTATCCAAATGGGACGGAAATTGTTAGATGTCCATCTATGGCCCTTATGCAAGTGGTTATTCGGCTTGGTATTGATTGACAGAGTTGTTGGATGTCCTCTTGAGGGATACCATGCGAAATTCTGTACAATTAGAATGTTAAATCGTCAAAATCCCTAGCTGATTGCAGTATCTTTGGCATAATTCTCCAAATGGTCTCAACTGGGGAGAAATCTGGCGACCTTTCTGACCAAGACAGGTAGAGATCCGGCGACCTTGCTGTCCAAGGCAGGTTTCAGCAAGCATGAAGACAAGCAGTAGAAACTCTCGCCTTGTGCAGGCAGGCACTGCCTTGCAAAAATGCAAGCCCAAGGTGGCTTGCCATGAAGGGCAACATAACGAGGTGTAGAATATGATCGATGTACCACTGTTCTGTAAGGGTGCACCGGATGCCAACAGCAGAGGTCCTGCTATGAAGTAAAATGGCACTCCTGGTTGTCGGCCGTATGGGAGGCGGCAGTCAGGTTCGTACCCCACTGCTGTTGGGGCGTCTCCAGACATCTCTTCGCTGGTCATTGGAGCTCTGTTCGAAGTGAACAATTCTACTCCAGTCAGTGAGATTCCAGGCCAAAGACGCATCTGCAGACGCACCAGACAGAGGTGGGATATCAAGCTGACTGTCGCCCCCCATATGGCCGACAACCAGGAATGATGGTCTGGGTTGCCATTTTATTCCATAGCAAGAACCCTTTGGTTGGCATCCGTGACACTCTTAGAACACAGCGCCAGTCGACGATACTGTACACTCCGTTTTGTTACCTTTCATGGCAAGCCATCCTGGGTTCACATTTCAGCTTGATAATTGCCTCCCCCCCCCACCCACACACACACACACACATACACACACGGTGAGAAGTTATACTGCTTGTCATCATGCTTGCCAAACCTTACCTTGTACATGGAGGTCGACGGATCTCTCCCCAATTGAGTATGTTGGGAGCATTATCGGCAGGGCTCTCCAACCAGCTCGGGATTTTGACGCTCTAACACGCCAATTGGAGATAATTCGGCATTATATCTCTCAGGAGGACATCCAGCAACTCTATCAATCAACATCAAGCGTAATAACTGCTTGCATAAGGGCTAAAGGTGAAGGTGAACAGTACATAGAATTTGTAGCATACTTCTAGTTTCCTCACTCAGTGCTGGTTCTGACATTTTATAAGTAGGATTGCACAGAATAGTTGGTGCCGATGCTCGAGTGTCTGCTGCCAGTCAGTGTTTCTCTGGGCATGGTGCTCTCCTATCGATCAAACAGATGTGTGACAATTCGCGCTATACTTCTTTGTGTACGTCCTATACCCTCTATTGGTTCTATCTCGTATTTTCCCCATACACTGGAGCATTATTCTAGGATGGATCTCACCACAGTGTTTTGTAATAAATCTCTTATGCCACCCAGCTGCGTTTTCCCAGTGTCCGAATGAACTGAAGTCTTCCATCAGATGCACCTACGACTGAACCTATATGTTCATTCAGTTTCATATCCCTACAAACAAGATGAATCGATCACTCATAGAAATATTAGTGTGCAAAATAGAACCGCCGGCTCGCCTGGAAACCTAAAGACATGCAAAAAAAAAAAAAAAAAAAAAAAAAAAAACGTTAAATCACATTACGCATTAGTGAATCCTGTGTATCGTAATAAAATAATTAAAATAAGTTTTTATTGTGTCTACACACTATGCTTATTATGCTACTACAGGCAGGAGCAGAAGTTCGATTTGGTCATCATGGAGACTGTGACTGTGTTCTGCTATTTTGGATTTGTTCACCAACTGGGCTCGCCACCGGTTGTCGCCTTCCTCTCGGCTGGTGTCCCTGGCACTCTGAGTTACGCCATGGGAGACTACGTGAACCCAGCATACATGGCGGATATCATGACGTCCTACAGCGACCATATGACATTCTGGCAGAGGCTGCAGAACACGCTTTCCTTCCTCAGGCAATTGTATTCCAGTTATACTGTTATCTACCCTGAAAACGACAGGTTGATACGCAAGTACTTTGGACCAGACGTTCCTCCTCTAGGCGAGATGTTTCTAAACATCAGTCTTATACTTACGAATAACCACTTCAGTGCCAGTTACCCTCAGCCACGTCTCTCAGGTGTAGTAGAAATGACTGGTCTACACATCGAAAAGAAGCGAACCCCCTTACCGAAGGTAAGCAGTCCAGTTCTCCATAGAACTGTAAAAGTAAATTAATAAACACACTGTAAGAAGCTTTGTAAATAATTACACAAATCTTATTTTAGAAATGTACAGAAAAGAAACTATGTTCTAAAAATCTGAACTTCACAAACTATGATGTTTTACTGAGTGTAAATAGTACAGCTCTGTCACTGCTGATCTTGGCAGTTCCAGGATAGTGCTCCTGTCTTGTAAATGGGAGGGCTGTGGTACATGTTCCATTTCGGCAATGAGTATTGACTATAGTGAGTTCCTATTAAGGATCTAAATGAGCATTTCATCCTGCCGACATCTCTATTTAACCAGTGCATAAAGACGGAACCATCAATTCCCTTAAGGGGCGTTTCAAAGCCCTATCTTGATAAAGATAAATGTAACATATTCATATCTATTTTGCTAAGGAACTATCAAAGACAATGAAAAAAAACTCTGCCAGATACAGAGTCCAATCTTATACATTCATTGATCTGTTTTCAAGAATCTAATTTTCTTAGGTATCAAGATATGCATTTTTAATGTAGGTCTTAAAATTTACGTAATTAAAAAAAAATGTTTTATGATCAAACTATAAGATCTATCTGTGCCGCTGTAGATCTGCATGAACATAATTCTGCTGTGAATAAGAGGTAAAAATTTCAGAGCCATAGCCTATGTAGTTACTGAGATAATAGGAAACATTTACAAAAAAAAAAGTAAATTTTCAGAAGTGCACTTGAAAGTTGAAGTAAAGATTTTTAATCATTTTCTTCTTGAGGATCAACCAGATGCAGTTTCTTTCTCCTGCTGAGAGGTCTTGCTCCTTCTGTTGTGTTTTTTACCATAGTTTCTGTCCTGGAGGCTCCCTGTCTATCCAGTTTTGTATTATGGCCAGAATTAATAACAAATTGCTTCAGAACATTTATTCTGCCTGCGTTTTCATCACTGAACGTGATCACAGCATCACTGATGCCAATATTCAGTGTTTTCTAGCCCACAGATATGTCTTTAAGCACTCTGGTCCATAGGACGTTGTTGAAAGAGTCATTTACATTTTGAGTTTTCCTGTGAGACATTTCTTCAGAAGATCTGGATGTGCTAGATCTCTGTATACTGGATTCATTACTGCTCCAGAAAGCTTCAGGGACGGAGTTTCTATCGGTATCTTTGGTTCATGCTGCCTCAGCTTTGCTGTATTTACACCAGCCAATTGAACAAACTGTGTAGTGGCTTATCACCACTTGACGTCTTGTGGAGTATCGTTGGCCATACTGCTTTTTCCATTCCTTCCAGGTTGTTCGTATTCTTTCTAATGGACTGGCCAAGGTATTCGCTTAGTTGTTTGATTGTTTTGTCGGTCAGACGTCCTCTAATAGTCTCTCGATCTTCAAGCTTTTTGCTAGAAAAGTTCTGCCTGATTTTACGTAGTTGGACACCCATTCGTTTCTGCACATGACAGACACATTCTAACTTCTGTAGTGTTGGGTCATCATAGGGCCTGCTGTCAATTACGGATCTGAATGAACTGTAATCGCCATTACCAAAGATTTTCGAATAGAGAACTTCAATTTGTTCTTGAGGGCGCTGAAAGATCTTCACAGCTGGGATAATTTCCATTCCTCCTCTGGATCCCTCATATGTTTCCTGACAGTTGCGTTCATGGAATTGTTACTTCTCATTATTGGTACCCACTTTGGTCCATCCATGGCAATGTTTTGCAGTACTTCAACATCAGGCATCTTCCTGGTATCGATATTTGTGGAAGACGCACAAGAATTTTTAGATTCATGGCCCCTTTTCTGTCATGATCCGTCAAATTCTGTGCAAATTTTGTTGTTGCCATCTTTTTCTTCAACTGCTTCCACTGTTGTAGATTTCATTGTGTCTTCTTCGATTACTTTATTGTTTCCCCTAAAGCACCAGTGTATCTTGAAAGATCAATAGAGGGCATGGCGGATTCACAAGAGCACAGAAAGTTTTTCCAGAAGGCCTTTACCGATGCATCTCAAGCCACAGAAATATCTGACGCTCGTCTCATAAAGCTTATTGTTTCCACGTTTTTTACATGTCCAAAATTCTTTCTTACCTTCACAATTCAAACTAGAGACTTCCAAACTAAGGACTAAACCATTTCTTTTGAAGAAATTTTCATAAATCTTTGTCTCTCCGCCACACAAATTACAGCACACAGTTTGACTAAATATTGTTTTTAGCACACTTAAGCCTAATAGTAAAATGATGTCAGTGGCACTAGTTTCACTGTACACGTCATTACTGTTCACAAGACACTTCTTGAAAACACTTGGTGGTGAAGAACTTTGTTCAGTGTTGCTTGTCCTAACATCATTCTGGATGTTAATTTCCAATGGGATATCTTCTGTAGAACCTACTTTCCTTATTTCCTCACTTCTTAAATATTCCCTTGGGTGGAGTCATATTAAAAAGAGAAACACAACTCAGTGAGAAACAAGCCTGGTACACACAACGAAAGGTGTAATGCATCTGATAAAATGTGGATGATATGATTCATTACACCAAAAACACAAAGTGATATCACAGCATCCTGTGCAGCCAACCTATGCAGCAGGATATTTATATAAATAAACATAAACTCCCACCTTCTAGAGCAAACAGTTCCCCTGATATCTTGTCGTAACTGAACAGGCACTCATGGAACCTGTGGAATTTACTTGTGCACTAAATTAATTCAAAATAAATTACAAATACAGTTTTCCAAAATCAACGAAACATACATCAAATTAAAGTGAAAACTCCAAACAACAGTTTTCCACAAAAAACAATAAAAATGGACGCATTGTACCCACACCACCTTCTGTACTCTCCTTAAAGTATCAGTGCGGGGTATAAAAACAGTTTTTTCTACAGCTGGTAAGGAAGTCAACTGCGCGAAACCGTTCGGCAGCTGCTGGACACGATAATATTGCAGTGCAGATGATCAACTTTCTCGTCGAACCACTACTCCCTCAAATAAAGAACATTTTAAACCATTCTGTGACCTGCAGCATATCTCAACAGCGTGGAAGCATAGACACATAAAACCAATACCCAAGAAGGAATCTGCCAAACAATCTTTCGACTACAAGCTCATTTGCATTCTGCCAGAATCATCCAAGGCTTGAGATTACATATTTCACGAACAGATTTCCAATTATTTTACATGAAATAACCTTTTAGATGAATACCGGTCTAGTTTCTAGTAGTTCCTATAAACTTGACTTATGAACTGAAAGAAGCTCTGGACAGAAAACAGGCTACTATTATGTGCTTTTTGGATTTCAACAAAGCTTTCGACACTGTCGACTTCGACATTCTACTTGCTACACTCACAAGTCAAGATTTTTTTTTCAAGTGCTGTACGATGGTTTGACTCATACCTTACATCCTACCAACACTATGTAAACATTGGAACAAAATGGTCACACTGGAGAAAGGTAATATCAGCGGCTCCACAATGATCAGTAAAGGGCCCAATATTTCCTTATTGTATGTTAATGATGTGTCAGCTATTCTCTCCCACTGTAAATATCACTTATACACTGACGACTTTCAATTATATCTAAGTGCAATTCGAACAAACCTGTGCACAGCCATCTAGCATGTAAATGCTGGTTTTCTTGCCTTAACACTGCGGATGCAGAATATTGGTTTGAAACTTAGACCATCTAAAACGCATTTAATCTCATTTTTTTTTCACAAAAGACTTATTACTGTGCATCTCAGAGAATCTCTTCCACTCTTAATCGAAAATGACAGAAAAATAACCTTTTCTTCTTCTACAAAGAACTTGGGGATAATTTTGGACCACCACTTAGAGTGGACTGAACACACAGCTGCAGTCAGTACGAAGGTGTAAGCTTCATTCCATACACTACAGAAATATGGAACCGTATTTCCTTTCGAACTTAAGAAGCTCGTAGAATCAGTAATACTTCCCATGCTGATGTTACTCTCTAAGGACTTTTCACATGAAAGCGCGTGCCGGCTGGAAATGGCAGTGAATACTTGTGTACGGTACATTTGTGACATACACTAGTTCGACCATGTCAATCCTGTCTATGAGCAGTGTAGTGTAACGACGTAAGTTCTTTATAAATGATTTTCTTTCGACATATGACCATGTGTAGACTTCGTCACCTACGTCAGTTACAACACACTTCAAAATTATTTATATTCTTTTTAAATTGTCACAGAATGGTTCTTGAACGAAACTGTAAAACATCATTTGAGTCGTATGCACAGAATTACGTCACTCGGGTCAATTAGTTTGCGTAAACTTTTTCAATTTTAGATGTCGTTTGTTTCTCCTCAGAAATTATATTGATACACGTTATCTGATTTAATCGAAATTAGAACCACACATTGAATAAACTTTTGAGATTCAAAGTTGCGATGAACGCTGTCAAAATTCAATAATCTTGTCAAATATATTATTAATCCATTCACATAATTCTTCATAAATAAATCCTCAGAACACGTATTTCAACTTTAGTAGCATCCACTAGTTTATTATCTTCCTACATACAGACGTGAACCTGAGCCTTGACAAGATAGGACTAACATTTTCAATAAGATTAAACTTCCTATGATATCACTGTTGTACAAAAAAATTACATATTTTCATTTATCAATTTTTAGAAGCACGACGCAACAACTCGGTTCCAGGATCTTCTGTTGCTCTTTGGCTGTCGACCCACGACGTATAGTGGCCAGCAATTTTCTCTCTGGTCGAGGCAGCGAAGATGCTGTCTCCGTTCGTTGCGCCGCCCTCTCCGTACATGAAACATAAAAAAATACAAAACTTTAGGCAATTCACAACCATTACAAAATATTACAAAAATACATAAACAAAAACTAAATTAAACTTATATTCACCTGCAAACTGGGCTGACACTGGTGGATGGGTGACGCTTCAATTTCGTCCCACCACAGCAGTTATTATGCCTACATTCCTATAAGCGTAGAGATTATCACACTCTATTTTTGCTCTATCGTCTTTTCAATCATTGCACTCCCCCTTATTTATCTTCAACTCTTACACTACTATCTGAACAGCACAGCAGAAATACTCGTTCGCAACAAAGTAAAATCCTTTCTGTACCATTACATAACACTGTCCTTTTCTCTAAATCATTTTCTGAATCAGGAACCCGAATTTGGAACAGTGTTCCTCAGAACAACAGAGTAATTAAAAGTCTTTCAAATTTCAAAAGACAGCTAATGGTCCACCTTCTATCACAATAGCCATTTCTCCCACATATTATTCTGCAGCTCACAGCCGATAATCCCTCAAATGGCTCAAATGGCTCTAAGCACTTTGGGACTTAACATCTGAGGTCATCAGTCCCCTAGACTTAGAACTACTTAAACCTGACTAACCTAAGGACATCACACATATCCATGCCCGAGGCAGGATTCGAACCGCTCGGCCACCGCGGCTGGCTCACAAAAATGACAACAAATGTAGCAATATGTATAGTTTAAAACACTTTTAGTTACGTGGGCTGCATAGTCACATTCTCGCTTATTGTGGACGCATTCCTTCAATCATATATGCAATCTATCGTTGTGATGATGACATATACAGGACTCGTGTTTGTTTTTTCAAAATTTTGACGTGCTGAAGCACAAAATGTTAAGAAAGTTTTAGAGTTCACTATGTAAGTGAAATGTTTCATTTCTGTATATACACTGCTGAACTTTATATGAAAAGGCTAAATGGGCGAAATTAAAGTAGTGGATTTAGTGAATAAATAATTTCAAAAATCGAAATTGACGATGATGTCTTACAAAAATTTTTATATCACCGTAGCCGTGAGGAATTAATGTAGATTCAATCCACTAGCACCAACAGTGAGAAGTATTATTGTGGATTTCGCAGAATACTACAAATTTGCGAAACGTGGTCAAACGAAATAATGCTTCTTGTTTCACAGTGCTATTTAAACTGAAGACGTACGTCTATAAATTATATACAAGCATTTGAAAGGAAGTGCATATTTCTTTTTAATAATGAGCAAATGTTTTAAGTAGTGTTATTCATAATAATGCCGTTGATTTCATGATTTCACACATCACATTATCCCAGAGTTCTAACGTAATTATAATAATATTCCACTTAAAAATGTTTTAAAACAGAATTTTACAAAGAAGGAGCCAAGTAACGGCTGAAAAATTGTTATCTAATAAAGGTATTTATCAACTAATTATCAGAACAAGTAAAAGTAATGCCGAGGAAAGACTAACTTTACAATTTCTGCTATCTTGCCACACCAGTGATATGGAGCGATATTATTTGTATGGCTCCTAGTTCCGCCTTCGGAAGTTGCAGGCCTAGGCGTCGCAGCAAACGCATCACTTGAAAGTGGCCACTAAACGACTGTCATAAACCTGACACTGCCGTCGGAACCAGTTATTCGTATTTCTTTGTTGAACCCACATCACGCAATGTTTGAAATACTATTATTAAGTACCTCTATGTACCTGCGCTTTGATTTCGGAACGCAGTTGGATATGTGTTGTTGTGTAAGACGAATATGAGTTTCATCCATAGGCACTGATGCCGCTCACGTTACTTACCAGTGCGTTTTCGGCTACGGACTTAGCATCCATCTTAGTTTCCACATGCTACGTCGGTCGCGGCAGTAGCTTAGTGTCAAGCTAAAACATTAAACGGTCAGTCGAGGAAAGACAAATGAAAGAAAATCTGAGACACTGTCTAGACATGCATGTGTATGGGTAATCCATAACAACATTATATGAAGCAACTTGTTCAAAGCACTGTAGATAACAAGAATGAAGCAAGGGGACTTACGAAATAATTTCTACAGAAACTGAGTGGCAACAAAAAGAGCTGGAAACCTAACAGGAAAAGTGAAAAAATAAAAACAACTACAGCCGTCCTTATGATTTTATTTTATTTTGTCGCTACCGGTTTCAACACTTCATTGCGTCATCTTCAGGCTCTTTTGGTGCGGTACAGGTTGATACGATCCCCATGCATAATCCATCAGCTGCCAGCGTTACTGCTTGGGCAGTTGATGGTTGGAGTGCTGACGCATTATCTGCGAATCCAGTAACGCTGGCAGCTGATGGGCTATGCATGGGGATCGTATCAACCCGTACCGCACCAAAACAGCCTGAAGATGACGCAATGAAGCTTTGAAACTGGTAGCGACAAAATAAAATAAAATCATAAGGACGGCTGTAGGTGTTTTTATTTTTTGTCACGATAGTAAACGGCCGTCATTCCAGAGACGTCCTGCTAAAAGGATGGACATACAAAAGCTTAATAAGAAAAGGGCTAAACTGAGAAAAAAGAGATTAATTTTCTTATGCTTAATTATTTCCATAAGGGACTATTGAAATAATCTTTCCTATAGCGTATCCCTTCGTGATGGTTCACTGTTTTCATTTTCATGATGTGTCTCATCGACTTTTATTTTAGCTTTGTGGCTGGATGCCTTACGTGTCACCATAGTCATCACTTAATCCAAGGGACGAAAGTCGTACGAGCCATCTGTCTGTAAATCATGTAGACTTGGGGACCATTCCATTATTTGCCAAAACGAGCGTGGAAAATTTCCTAAAAGCCACATTCAGCGTGGCCGGTATACCATGTCAACGACCATTGGTCGCCGTGGGGATTGGAGCTGGATGTAAATCACGCTCTTGTTTTGGTAGTTACTACCTTGCGCGTTGAACATTACGAGCACTTATTTAGGACTCTTGACCGCCACGCGGGGTGGCCACGCGGTCTCTGGCGTCTTGCCACAGTTCGCCCGGCTCTCCCCGTCGGAGGTTCGAGTCCTACCTCGGGCATGGGTGCGTGTGCTGTCCTTAGCGTAAGTTAGTTTAAGTTAGATTAAGTAGTATGTAAGCCTAGGGACCGATGACTTCAGCAGTTTGGTCCTATAGGAACTTACCACAAATTTCCAAACTTTGGGATTCTTGAATTAATAAAATTATAGGCCTATAAGTCACTGATAATCGTTTTAGTATATAGGTCCTCTTGGCGAAACACTGTGCTACATTTTCCCTGCCGTAGCGAAGGTTCAAAAAGCGGGAATACAGGAACCGCATGCTCTAAGCCACAATCACAAAAATCAGCTGGTGGCCAGATGTGCACCTCTTCCTGCTCGTCATCAATTGTTTCGTTTCCGGTAACGTTACTGGTGACGAGAAATAGGAAAGGAAAGGAATAAGGAAAGAAAAGGGATGGCTGCACCCAAAAAAAAAGGCAGCAACTGCCCGCACAAAGACCTATGCGAATCCACAAAAGGTGCATGGGGGCTTAATTAAAAAGAATAATGAATAAATGCAATAACTCTAGTAGCTGTGTGTCCGGTTACGAAATCTCGTAACCGGTTGGCCCTGAGTGGTATTAGCACGCAATCTGACTGCATAAAATAAAAATAAAGAATGACAAGAAATTTCCGTTAACACAACTGATTAATTAAGTCCCCTGCAACTATAAAAGCTACGAAACAACAAAGCACTAGTGTAACTGTTCTGTGTGACTCAACGTACATGTATCTGGCTCGGTTCTTCCTCAATACGACAATACAATGAACTAATTGAAAAACCACAAATACTATAATTGCACATAGAAACCAGAATTACAAGTCTAATACATGAACAGAGCCAGATGCTTTGTTGACTGAACCTGTGACCAAGAGGCATTGTCATTAAAGAAATGTGAAATATTTTTTTTTACCTCAGTATATATTGACGAAAAATACACTGTGATCATTGCAACATCTTCCATCTATACATTACACCAAACGAACAGCATCTACTCTCTCGCTCAACAGAACAACTGCACTCTACATTCTCTGAACTAGTAGAGGTAAAGGTGGATAAATGGGCCCCGACTCTGTTTTTTTATATAACACCTTTTATTTTTAGTATAATCACCTAAAATTAACATAAAACATTTCTCTAGTATGTCCTGCAATAGTTACGACATGTTTTGGTCCAACTTTTTAATATTTAAAACAAAATTTTATTTTTTTCCTGATACTCTGCATTTTGTTGCGTCAAGAATTTGTGCTGGTAATATGGGCCCCAAGGTAGTTTGAAATAAAAAGAAACAAAAATTTGAAAAATATAATTTTATTTAATTTTTCTGTATAATGAAAGAAAGATTCACTCTGAACATTGTTAATTAGTCTACTGGTGGGATGATTTTCACAGCCTACTCCTAGCCTATTTACAATAGTCACACACATAAGCATTTTATTCGCATCCAGCGCATTCGTTTTGAGCCCACATCTCACAGGCTATATACTGGACCCAAAGTTCACCTTTTGTGTCCTTTGAAAAAAATCCCTTCACAAAATAGACATACAGCGTCATCAACATCAGGGACAGAAACACCAACTTTTTATTTCTTGTGCAAAGCTGGTAGGCCATGCGCCTGACGTCATTTCTAGTAAGGCCGTAGAATTTGGATTCCATAATGAGAAGATATTTAACCAGTTCGTCCTCAAGTCCCTGTGGTAAAACCGGTGGAAAGCCTTTGGAGCGTAGAACGAGGGACAGAGTACACTTTAACCGCTTTTTTCAACCCCATTTTTTTCTCTTTAATAGCTACAATAGCATTTGCCATATTTGCTTTGTCCCACGATTGGCGTTTCGATTTTTTTGGGGGTACAAGATGTGTTCGAGGCATCTGAAACATAAAGAGTAGCAATATCTGACTGATTTTACGGGGCCCGTAATACCAGCAGCAAAAGGGGCCCATATATCCACCCTCGCCATCTTGGGAAAACGATCTTGCCTACGATTAGTTTGGTTCGCAACCGACGTTAATTAACGTAAAACGATATCCCAACAGGAAGCCAAATACGTACCTTACGTTAGTTCTACTAATAACATGTTAGAAATTTGAGTTTTATTCAAGTAAACACTAACCTTTCAAACTTTTGATGACAAGGAAAAAATTCACAGCACAACTACTCACAAACCATGACAGCTACTACGTCTGCGCACTGTACAGTGAAGTTTGGCAACTAGTTTTAGTAGTTCATGTGCTCTCCGCTAGAATTCGTGGCCTGTACTTCCAAATATGTAGGGGGCCCATAATACCAGCAGGGGCCCATTTTTCCACCTTTGCCTCTACTGCTTTCGACATCCTCTCGACAAGTACTGCCCCCGGCAACCTCTGAACTACAACTGCACCAGTGGAGGCGGCGGAATAATAATCTAAGGCGCAATCTCTGGCGCTGTGACTCAGTGTAGCCACCACTCAAAGGTACCAGCGATGTTGCGGTGTACTGCGAATTGCTTCCCCGAGGTTTAACCATCGCCACTGACATTTATTGTCAACAACTGAGACCTCTTGAAGACGCAGTCCAACTACCAGGAAGACACCGTGAAGTGGCGCTACTCGACGACAACGCCCGCCCGCCTTCTGCAAGACTGACGAAAAACATTATAGCTACAGGAGATGGATTGGGAAATCATTCTGCTCACACCTTATTCCCCTGATCTTGCTCCCTCAGTTTTTCACCTTTTCTGCTATTTGTCGAACAATCTCCAAGTAACTTCCTTTCAGGATGAAACTGCGCTCCGAACTTGTCTCGGAGAGTTCTTCGCCACAAACTCACGTGATTTCTACAGTCGCGGAATGGAAAAGTTACCCCAGAGTTGGCAGATGTAAATAGCGAAGAAGAGTGCATTATTGATGTCTAAAGTCTCTGTTATGTTGTTTGTCGTTTTTTTTAAACTTACGGATAAACGTTATGAACTTATGCACCAACCTGATATAAAGATGAGGCACAACATACATGTTTAGTTTTATTGGCGTTTTCGCTGATCTCAAGGTTTTTAATTCTAAGATTTTTCCCCAAGTCTCTTCATATCCAATGACCACAGCCTGAATTATTCACTGTGGAAATTAGTCGTCTCAAGGACACATCAAGCTCATCACCGCCTCTGGCCTTGATAACGACCTCAATTCGGCGATGATATCTACATCTACATCTATATCTACATAGATACTCCGCAAGCCACTGTACGGTGCGTGGTGGAGGTGCCCTGTACCATTACTAGTCCTTTCCTTTCCTGTTCCATTCTCAAACAGAGCGAGGGAAAACGATTGTCTATATACCTTCGTATGAGCCCTAATTTCACGAATCTTATCTTCATGGTCCTTGCGCGCAATGCATGTTGGCGGCAATAGAATCGTTCGGCAGTCACCTTGAAATGTCGATTCTCTAAATTTTCTGAACTGTGTTTCTCGAAACGAACGTCGCCTTCCATCCAGGGATTTCCATTTGAATTCCTGAAGCGTCTCCATAACACTTACGTGTTGTTCTTACCTAGCAGTAACAAATCTAGCAGCCCACATCTGAACTGCTTCTATGTCTTCCTTCAGTCCGACCTGGTATGGATCCCAAACATTCGAGCAGTACTCAAGAATAAGTCGCATCGGCGTCCTATATGCGGACTCCTTTACAGGTGTACCGCTCTTTCCCAAAATTCTCCCAATAAGCCGAAGATGACCATTCGCCTTCCCTATAACAGTTCTCATATACTCGTTCCACCTCATATCCCTTTGCAGTGTTACGCCCAGATATTTAAACGACTTCACCGTGTCAAGCAGGACACTAGTAATACTGTGGCCGATCATTACAGATATGTTCTTCCTACTCATCCGCATTAATTTACATTTTTCCAGATTAAGAGCTTGCTGTCATTCATCACGCCGACTAGAAATTTTGTCGAACACGTCTTGTATCTTCCTACAGTCACTCAACTTCGACAACTTACCGTACACCACAGCATCATCAACAAACAACAGCACATTGCCATCCACCCTATCCGCCAGATAATTTATGTATATAGAAAATAGCTGCGGTCCTGTCACACTTCCCTGGGGCACTCCTGATGATACCCTTGTCTCTGATGAACACTCGCCGTCAAGGACAACCTACCGGGTTCTATTACTAAAGAAGTCTTCGAGCCACTCACATATCTGTGAACTTATTCCATATGTTCGTACCTTGGTTAACAGCCTGCACTGGGGCAGCGTGTCAAATGTTTCCCGGAAATCTAGAAATACGGAACCCGCTTGTTGCCCTTCATTCACAGTTCCCAGTATAATATGTAAGAAAAGTGCAAGGTGAGTTTCGCACAAGCGACGGTTTGTAAAACCATACTGATTCGTGGACATAAGCATGCCTCAAAAAGTCTCTTCAGGCATGCCATATCCAGCTAAAGCCATCCATCGATTACTAGATCCCATAGAATTATCAGACTGCAGGGATATTGATTGCTTCGATTCACGCGCTGTAACATATAGTTTCAGACATTTTCTACAGAATTCGTATGTGGCGATAGTGGATTAGTCCAGTTCCAATAGGAACGCATGTGCGCAGCCCTGTGAACGCAGCTGTTCTCCTTATGGAAGATGGTAGTGTCCGTAGCAAACCCGCCGTGGAAACACAAAAGAAAGAGGAACACCTGGTGACCAATAATGTTTAAATAAACAATCTGGTTCATGTTCGCAGTAGCCTGAATGGATGGTTCCGAGTGATGATGCTAAAAAACAGCTAAAACATCACAGAATCGCTCTCTGAACTGAACTAAACCCTCCACATACTGCACGTTAAAAGCTTCATCTGCCTATCAGTTCACTTGACGCCTTGTATCATTTATTAGGCTCGTTGACGACGTATAGCTTTATATGCTGCTTTATATGGCCTTTTGCGATTCCAAATGGTTATTGCATGTATGAGGGCGTGCTGAAAAGTAACGCCTTCCAGTTTTTTAAGTCAAAAAAACGTTTTTAACATTTTATGAGAATGCGTGGTTTCTGCACTTTTTGGTCGAGTTTCATAAACGATTCGCAATGACTCCTCAACCTTAATGCAGATGGCTAGGTGGAAATATGAGTCGGCCCGGGAGCGTACCGAGATAGTCCGCTCATTTGCGATAAACACTGTGTGTTGAGAGGGGGGGGGGGGGGGGGGGGCAGTGGCTAATGCAGCTGCCTAGTAAGCAGGAGATGCCAGGTTCGAGTCCCAGTCCAGCATACATTTTCACTCGTCGCCACTGATTCCGGATAAAGTCCCGATGCAGCTGATATCATTAGTTCCCTCCCATTCTTTGCTTTTCTCCTCCCTTCACTTTCACTTTACATAATACTTATTAACATTTTCATCTTTATTCTTCATGTCTATATATTTGCAGCCTTCTGCCATCAGAGCACTCTGGATTGTAGTGTGTAACATGGCAGTATGTTATGTGGTGTAATCGAGTTTCCAATTCAAAGAGTTCGTCCACACATGGAGTACATTCTCCTTCAGCACGATAATGCCATGTCACACGTGAGCTCTGAGACATCTGCAGCACTTCTACCCCTTGGGTTCACTGTCATCGATCATCCTCCATACAGTACCATCTTGGCCCCACACAGTTTCATCGGTTTCCAAACTTTCCTTCGAGGACCTCACTTTGAAAGTAATGAAGTGGTGCTAGCAGATATGGCTCCGTCAATGAAGTCAAACATTCTACAGAGACGATATTAAGAAACTGGCGTCTCGTTGGCAGGAATGCTTTTATCGTCAGGGTCACTACGATGAGAAATAAATATGTTGAAAAGAAAAAATAAGGACGCAGAATGTTAAAAACGTTGGTTTTATTGAAAAGGCTGTAAGAGTCTTCAGATTAAAGATTCAGAGGCATTAATATTTCAGTACGTCATCGAAGTTCCCTTCGCGAAGTTCACTGGAAAACTGGTTGAGATGCACCAGCAGTCACTGACAATAGCACTTCCTGTCGGGTTTGAAACCAGTTGCCAAGGTGTCGCGCTCGTCTCTGGTCCGGATCGGCTGGCACCACTGTTGCTACGCCTTGTTACGAGAGCCGTTCAGTAAATAATGTCCAAGAATTTTTTTATCGGAACACATTTGTACTTAAGAGTGAGAATTTAGCGACAATTTCAGTTAGCATTTCTCTTACGTATACTATTTTTCTACGTGCTCTCCACCGCATTCTGTGATCTTATGGTAACACTGTGTAAGGGCGTGTATCCCCTGTTGGTAAAATCTCTTGTCCTGGGCTCTTAGCTAACTTTTCACTCCATGAATTACGCTCTCGTCGTTTTCAAAGTTTGTCCCAGGTAGAGAATACTTAAGTGGCTTAAACTGATGTGAGATTGTGTGCACCAGAAATGGACTATCTACATCTACATGATTACTCTGCTATTCACAATAAAGTGCCTGGCAGAGTGTTCAATGAACCACCTTCAAGCTGTCTCTCTACCGTTCCACTCTCGAACGGCGCGCAGGAAATACGAGCACTTAAATTTTATCCTGATTCCGCTTATTTTATCCTGATGATCATTTCTCCCTATGTAAGTTAGTGCCAACAGGATGTTTTCGCAATCGGAGGAGAAAACTGGTGATTGAAATTTCATGAGAAGATCCCGTCTCAACGAAAAACGCCTTTGTTTTAATGATTGCCACTCCAATTCACGTATCATGTCTGTGGCTCTATCTGTCCTACTTCGCGATAATACAAAACGAGCTGCCTTTCTTTGTACTTTTCGATCTCATCCAGTCAGTCCCATCTGACGCTGATCCCACACCGCACAGCAATACTCTAGAATAGGGCGGACAAGCGTGGTGTAAGCAGTCTCTTTAGTAGACCTATCGCACCTTCTAAGTGTTCTGCCAATGAATGGCAGTCTTTGGTTGCTCTACATACATTATCTATGTGATCGTTCCAATTTAGGTTATTTGTAATTGTAATCCCTAAGTATTGAGTTGAATATACAGCCTTCAGATTTGTGTGACTTATCGCGTAATCGAAATTTAGCGGATTTCTTTTAGTACTCATGTGAATAACTTCACACTTTTCTTTATTCAGGGTCAATTGCAACTTTTCGCACCATACAGATATCTTATCTAAATCGTTTTGAAATTCGTTTTAGTCATCTGATGACTTTACAAGACGGTAAATGACAGCATCATCTGCAAACAATCTAAGACGACTATGTCGTTAACATAGATTAGGAACAATAGAGGGCCTATAACACTTCCCTGGGGAACGCCGGATATTATTTCTGTTTTACGCAATGACTTTCCGTCCATTACTACGAACTGTGACCTTTCTGACAGGAAATCACGAATCCAGTCCCACATAGTGTGGATGAGGCAATGATGACCAACCTAATTTGGCGATTTGTTCCCAGAAAACACTTTTTTAATGTTCTGCAAAATTACTTATGAAGCTGGACCAAACAGATATAATTTTGTAGAACCTTAGGAGGTGTGCCCTATTTAATATTATCATGTTCTGCCAAGCGCTAATGGAAAATTCAGTTAATCTTAACCTTTAATTACGTTGCATATCATTTTCAAACCACCGCCTTGGTTACTTTCGCACTCGGTATTAAATATCTTGAGCTCTTAGTTCGTTCAGTAGTTTCAGGAATAATTTAAACTTTTTTTTTATTTCTCATCGAGTTTTACGTTTATTTTAACTAGTATGGTTCATACACACCTGTCACAACCTACTTAGGTTAACACCTGATCTGAACTCTCATTAACTTATAATACAGGTGTCCAAAAAAGATTAGTAAATACAGAGATATTTATATAATTCAAAGATTTACACCTAGTGTTTGGAAAATTTAATTTTTTTAAAATAAAAGATCTGCAGTTTTAACTTTTTCATACAACATACGAGGGTGTGCTGAGTAGTAACACCTCCGAATGTTTTATCTGTTTTCAGTGTCGTTTCAGGCAATATATAAAAAGTAAAAACTAAACTCTGTCCGAACATGCCGTGAAGGCCCAGTGGTACCGACCGGCCGCCATGTCATCCTCAGCCCACAGGCGTCATGGAGATATGGAGGGGGATGTGGTCAGCACACCGCTCTCCCGGCCCTCCTCAGTTTGCCTCGCAAGGGGTGAGTGCACCCCGCTTGCCAACAGCGCTCGGTACACCGATGGTCACAGATCCAAGTGCTAGCCCAGCCCGGCAGCGCTTAACTGACGCGATCCGGTGTTACCGCTTCGGCAAGGCCGTTGGCTCAGGTATTACATGTCATGTATTTTTCGTGGCCGATGTTCCCGCTTCGCTGAGGCATGTTGCAAACCTCTGCCTCTAGAGGGCTCCGAATTGTAGCGTGTAACATGGCGGTGCGTAATTTAACTATTGGTGCGGGAGAAACAGTGTGCTGTAATCGAGTTTCTGTCTGCAGAAAACGTGCTCCCATTGAAATCCATAGAAGAATGAAACTTCTGTAAGGCGATGTTTGTATCGACATCAGTAATGTGCGACAATGGGTTGTTTGTGCTCATCGTGAAGGAAACGTGTGTGACAGAGCTCAGATTTTTTCAAAAACTTAACGAACACCTACGAGGACATCGCTTTGATAGTAATGAAGCAGTGCAAGCAGAGGTGACGTTGTGGCACCATCAACCAATTCAAACATTCTTCAGCGACAGTATCAACAAACTGGACACTCTTTGGGAGAAATGTGTTCGTCGTAACGGTAGCTATGTTGAGAAATAAATATGTGGACATGAAGAACAAAGATGCAGAATGTTAATAGCGTTTGCTTTATTCAAAAAGCTTTAGGAGGCTTCACATAAAAAATTCGGGTGCATTGCTTTTCAGCACGTCCTCATATATTCAGTTCCAGATGACTGAATTGACATTTGGGACATTATAATTTTATAATGTGATCATAAAAATAAAAATAAGTGCTATTTGTTGGTTTGCCCCCCCCTCCCCATGAACCATGGACCTTGCCATTGGTGGGGAGGCTTGCGTGTCTCAGCATTACAGATGGCCGTACTGTACGTGCAACCACAACGGGGGGGTTTCTGTTGAGAGGCCAGACAAACGTGTGGTTCCTGAAGAGGGGTAGCAGCCTTTTCAGTAGTTGCAGGGGCAACAGTCTGGATGATTGACTAATCTGGCCTTGTAACACTAACCAAAACGGCCTTGCTGGTACTGCGAACGGCTGAAAGCAAGGGGAAACTACAGCTGTAATTTTTCCCGAGGGCATGCAGCTTTACAGTATGGTTAAATGATGATGGCGTCCTCTTGGGTAAAACATTCCAGAGGTAAAATAGTCCCCCATTCGGATCTCCGGGCGGGGACTACTCAGGAGGACGTCGTTATCAGGAGAAAGAAAACTGGCGTTCTACGGATCGGAGCGTGGAATGTCAGATCCCTTAATCGGGCAGGTAGGTTAGAAAATTTAAAGACGGAAATGGATAGGTTAAAGTTAGATATCGTGGGAATTGGTGAAGTTCGGTGGCAGGAGGAACAAGACTTTTGGCCAGGTGAATACAGGGTTATAAATACAAAATCAAATAGGGGTAATGCAGGAGTAGGTTTAATAATGAATAAAAAAAATAGGAGTGAGGGTAAGCTACTACAAACAGCATAGTGAACGCATTATTGTGGCCAAGATAGACACGAAGCCCACACCTACTACAGTAGTACAAGCTTATATGCCAACTAGCTCTGCAGATGATGAAGAAATTGATGAAATGTATGATGAGATAAAAGAAATTATTCAGGTAGTGAAAGGAGACGAAAATTTAATAGTCATGGGTGACTGGAATTCGAGAGTAGGAAAAGGGAGAGAAGGAAACATAGTAGGTGAATATGGATTGGGACTAAGAAATGAAAGAGGAAGCCGTCTGGTAGAATTTTGCACAGAGCATAACTTAATCATAGCTAACACTTGGTTCAAGAATCATAAAAAAGGTTGTATACATGGAAGAAGCCTAGAGATACTGAAAGGTATTAGACAGATTATATCAAGGTGAGACAGAGATTTAGGAACCAGGTTTTAAATTGTAAGACATTTCCAGGTGCAGATGTGGACTCTGACCACAATGTATTGGTTATGAACTGTAGATTAAAACTGAAGAAACTGCGAAAAGGTGGGAATTTAAGGAGATGGGACCTGGATGAACTGACTAAACCAGAGGTTGTACAGAGTTTCAGGGAGCGCATAAGGGAACAATTGACAGGAATGGGGGAAAGAAATACAGTAGAAGAAGAATGGGTAGCTCTGAGGGATGAAGTAGTGAAGGCAGCAGAGGATCAAGTAGGTAAAAAAACGAAGGCTAGTAGAAATCCTTGGGTAATAGAAGAAATACTGAATTTAATTGATGAAAGGAGAAAATATAAAAACGCAGTAAATGAAGCAGACAAAAAGGAATACAAACGTCTCAAAAATGAGATCGACAGGAAGTGCAAAATGGCTAAGCAGAGATGGCTAGAGGACAAATGTAAGGATGTAGAGGCATGTATCGCTAGGGGTAAAATAGATACTCCCTACAGGAATATTAAAGAGACCTTTGGAGAAAAGAGAACCACTTACATGAATATCAAAAGCTCAGATGTAAACCCAGTTCTAAGCAGAGAAGGGAAAGCAGAAAGGTGGATGGAGTATATAGAGGGTCTATACAACGGCAATGTACTTGAGGACAATATTATGGAAATGGAAGAGGATGTAGATGAAGATGAAATGGGAGATACGATACTGCGTGAACAGTTTGACAGAGCACTGAAAGACCTAAGTCGAAACAAGGCCCCCGGAGTAGACAACATTCCATTGGAACTACTGACGGCCTTGCGAGAGCCAGTCCTGACAAAACTCTACCATCTGGTGAGCAAGATGTATGAGACAGGCGAAATACCCTCAGACTTCAAGAAGAATATAATAATTCCAATCCCTAAGAAAGCAGGTGTTGACAGATGTGAAAATTACCGAACTATCAGTTCAACAAGTCACGGCTGCAAAATACTAACACGTATCCTTTACACACGAGTGGAAAAACTGGTAGAAGTCGACCTCGGGGAAGATTAGTTTGGATTCCGTAGAAATGTTGGAACACGTGAGGCAATACTGACCCTACTACTTATCTTAGAAAATAGATTAAGGAAAGGCAAACTTACGTTTCTAGCATTTGTAGACTTAGAGAAAGCTTTTGACAATGTTGACTAGTATACTCTCTTTCAAATTCTGAAGGTGGCAGGGGTAAATACAGGGAGGGAAAGGCTATTTACAATTTGTACAGAAACCAGATGGCAGTTATAAGAGTCGAGGGACATGAAAGGGAAGCAGCGGTTGGGACGGGAGTGAGACGGGGATGTAGCCTATCCCCGATGTTATTCAATCTGTATATTGAGCAAGCAGTAAAGGAAACAAAAGAAAAATTTGGAGTAGGTATTAAAATCCATGGAGAAGAAATTAAAACTTTGAGGATTCGCCGATGACATTGTAATTCTGTCAGAGACAGCAAAGGACTTGGAATTGACAGTGTCTTGAAACGAGGATATGAGATGAACACCAACAAAAGGAAAATGAGGGTAATGGAATGTCGTCGAATGAAGTCGGGTGATGCTGAGGGAATTAGATTAGGAAATGAGACACTTAAAGTAGTAAAGGAGTTTTGCTATTTGGGGAGCAAAATAACTGATGATGGTCGAAGTAGAGAGGATATAAAATGTAGACTGGCAATGGCAAGGAAAGCGTTTCTGAAGAAGAGAAATTTGTTAACATCGAGTATAGATTTAAGTGTCAGGAAGTCGTTTCTGAAAGTATTGTACGGAGTGTAGCCATGTATGAAAGTGAAACATGGACGATAAATAATTCGGACGAAAAGCGAATAGAAGCTTTCGAAATGTGATGCTACAGAAGAATGCTCAAGATTATTTGATTAGATCATGTAACTAATGAGAAGGTATTGAATAGGATTGGGGAGAAAAGGAGTTTGTGGGACAACTTGACTAGAAGAAGGGACCGGTTGGTAGAACGTGTTCTGAGGCATCAAGGGATCACCAACTTAGCATTGCAGGGCAGCGTGGAGGGTAAAAATCGCAGAGGGAGACCAAGAGATGAATACACTAAGCAGATTCAGAAGGATGCGGGTTGCAGTAGGTACTGGGAGATGAAGAAGCTTGCACAGGATAGAGTAGCATGGAGAGCTGCATCAAACCATTCTCAGGATTGAAGACCACAACAACAACATTGTTGGTTTGAATATGACAAATGCACGTACAAGCGTTATTTACAGAAATATTAAAACTTTCGGGCATATTAAAACTGTGTGTCGGACCGAGACTCCAACTCGGGACCTTTGCCTTTCACGAGCAAGTGCTGTACCCACTTTTTTCTTTATTAAAAAAAAATTAATCTCATTTTGTTTGTTGTAGGTATTTATGTTTGTTCGAGGTGGACGTCCCATGACACATGTTCTTGTTCGCCATTCATCCATTCACTCAGGTTTTTTGTTACAGAGGGCAGTTATCCCTCTGACCGAACGAGCTGGCCTACCGCGCCGACAATGAGCTACTGATGCACAACTCACGACCACTTCTCACAGCCTTAATTCCATCAGTATCTCATCTCCTACCTTCCAAACTTCACAGAAACTCTCCTGCGAAAGAAAAAGGTCCCGCGTTCGAGTCTCGGTCCAGCACGCAGTTTTTATCTGCCAGGAAGTTTCATATCAGCGCACACTCCGCTGCAGAGTGAAAATTTCGTTCTGGATACAGAAATATTGTTTGGGAAGAAGGATAAAATTATCGAACTGAGTGTCATACCACGAAAATAATAAAATGAACTATCAGATGACGCATTTCAATGGCGAATTAAAAGATCGATACCCAACTAAACGGATCCCACGCCCATGAAAACGTTATAATACGCATATCTGATACATACCGCTCCCCTGCAAGACAGTGGTAGACTGAAGAATGTAATACTTGAGAAAAGTCGACTACGAGAACAGGACTACACGTAAATATTACTGTTGTATAGAATATAATGGAATTTTTTTACCACTAATACTTATGTTATGTTATGTTATCCGGGGACCTAGAAACGACGGAGAGGCTCCGTCCCTGCCGCAGCCGCAATGGTCCGCAACCCCACGACGACTACCGCAGTCCACTTCACGCCTCCGCCGCCCCACACCGAACCCAGAGTTATTGTGCGGTTCGGCCCCCGGTGGACCCCCTAGGGAACGTCTCACACCAGACGAGTGTAACCCCTATGTTTGCGTGGTAGAGTAATGGTGGTGTACGCGTATGTGGAGAACTTGTTTGCGCAACAACCGCCGACATAGTGTAGCTGAGGCGGAATAAGGGGAACCAGCCCGCATTCGCCAATGCAGATGGAAAACCGCTTAAAAACCATCCACAGACTGGCTGGCTCACCGAACCTCGACACAAATCCGCCAGGCGGATTCGTGACGGGGACAGACGCTCCTTCCCGCCCGGAAAGCCGTGAGTTAGACTGCACGGCCAACCGGGCGGGCACCACTAATACTTACTTGACATTAAGACCAAGCCTATACTATGTCAGTTAAATTGTATCGAATTCTTTAAGTCGATTTTTCTGAGGTATTACACTTTTGAGTAGTGTCATTGTTCTTGCCAGGGTGCGACATGTAATGACAGCATGTAACATGAATTACACCAGTCCATAAACAGGAAAGAAAATTCCATAATTGCGTTAACACGTTACAAAACGCTCATTTGGAAATGCTACGTTAGTAGAGATAGGCCAGTGACACATTCACAGAGGTTTTACAGCCAGAAGCAGACAATGACCTCTTGGTTCCGCAACTGGGACCATCTACAGAGCTGACTACACCAAAATTCAGCAAATGGAAATGAAGTTTCTAAGGACTTTAAAAAAAGGACAGCAACATTACATGATGACTTAAGCGAGCCGGCCGGTGTGGCCGAGCGGTTCGAGGCACTTCAGTCCGTAACTGCGCTGCTGTCGCGGTCGCAGATTCGAATCCTGCCTCGGGCATGGATGTATGTGATGTCTTTAGGTTAGTCAGGTTTACGTAGTTCTAAGTCTAGGGCACTGATGGCCTCAGGTGTTAAGTCCCATAGTGCTTAGAGCCATTTTGACTTAAGCGAACAACTAAATGCAAAACCAGCAGGTCCTAGCAAATTAGTCACTCTTGCTACAACACATACAAATGACGACAGGAGAAGGACTGAGTGAAGCAGTAGCATCCTATGGAAACACTGAATAAACAGATGTAGGCTGACCACTTGGTGACTCATGAAACCTGGACAGACTGCAAATCTAATTCTGCATTGAGTACGTTATGATTTCCCTGTGTTGTTCACAGCTACCAAGAGAACATGAAGCAGTTCTCAGCAGTATTCCGTGAGCACCAGGAGACGTCCGTGGATCGTGCTGTGTGGTGGGTGGAGTACGTGATCCGCCACCAGGGGGCCCCTCACCTGCGCAGCGCAGCCCGGAACCTGAGATGGTGGCAGCTGCTGCTGCTCGACGTCATAGCCTTCATACTGGCTGCCACGTTTGTCGCCGTATTTCTGCTCTACAAAGCAGTCCGCTGGCTCTTAATTGCACAGAAGCAGCCACAGAAGCAGAAGACCAATTGAGACAGACACACTGTTCTTTTTTTCTGCTTGCAATTGGCCGCATCCAGTACTGCAAAACAGTTTGTTTCCAAAAGAAAGTGCAGTATGATTTTATTTTGTGTACTTCTTTATTCATATTTTGTAGGACCTCTGCTTATGTGATCGAGAATCGTGGAACATGTCATTAAATATTCAAAAGTTTAAAACAGAAAAGAACACTCACAAATATTTATAATTGAACAAGAAAATTTTTTAATGAAAATAAAAACAATTGTAATAAATAATCAGGACTAAAATTAACTTCATTTTGATGGAAAAGATGCTGATAATGTCCTACCAGTTTGGCCCACTCCAGAATTTCTCTGGGATGATTTGAAAAGAAGGGCTGGCAAAAGAAGACGACATAATGGATGTCCAACCAGCGGGACGGAGGTTACTTGAAAAGTTAACTCTTACTGCACGAGATAGCCCAACTACCTAAAACACTAGATGGTTGAAAAATAATGATTTGCGCAATAGATTTGTGTAACTTTATGAAAAACAACAAGTTTGGTCAAAAAAGTGGCTCTGAGCTCTATGGGACTTAACTTCTGAGGTCATCAGTCCCCTAGAACTTAGAACTACTTAAACCTAACTAACCTAAGGACATCACACACACCCATGCCCAAGGCAGGATTCAAATCTGTGACCGTAGCGGTCGCATGGTTCCAGACTGTAGCGCCTAGAACCACTCAGCCACAAAAACTCCACGATCGTTCTGCAAGTGTCATGACCTGCCAACATGTGGTCAAGCACATATTACAAAACATCTTCTCTAAATGCTGCTGAAACCTCCACATGTGGTCCACACTTCATCAGCCTGCATAGTAAGCCATCAAGCATCATGAACTGTGACTGTGACCTAAATATCTATCAGCTGATACCAGGTGCTTTTGCCTTTTGCCATGACGTCAGATGCTTGCGCCTTCTGCCAGTCAATCACACTTTTGTCTAGTACCTATAGCAATGTGATCTTTCTGCTTAAAGTATCTTTATTTTTATGTTTCTTACCAGGTTTATGAACAGCTTCATAGTCGAATTCACTCAGTTTGAGTGCCAATATCATCAGTCTATTAGAAGGATTTTTGAGTTCCAACAACCATTACAATGATGCATGGTCTGTTACCACTTTAAATTTCTGATCATAAAAATATCAAGAATAGGTTATTCTGTAAGTAACTGCTGACATCTCCTTTTTGGTAGTGGAGTAGTTACTTTCCAGCCTGTTTAAATGTCTATACACACAAACCTCTGGGTGTTTTTTACCATCTATATCTTTTACTAAAAATACGATCAGCTGCACTATTGCTGGCATCACATGAAATGATAAACTCTTTCTCAAAATTAGCAAATATCAATACTGGATCTGATGCCAACACTTTGTTCAGTGTTTCTAATGCCGTTTGACGTTCTGTTGTCCATTAAAATGTTATACCTTTCCTTAACAAGTGACTGAATGGTTCTGCAATTTCAGTAAAGTTTCTGACGAATTTCCGATGATAATTACATAAACCTATGAATTATCATAATTTCTTTGTTGTTTTTGGTCTTGAGAAGTCACAGGTTGTAGATATTTTCCCATCTTCTCAATTAATTAGATGTCTGAGTTAATTAACTTCCTTCTGTGGAAAAAGGCATTTATCCACTCTGAGCCTCAAACATGCTGTTCATAGTCTTTAAAGAATTCTTCTAAATGCCTCATATGTTCTTGAATATCTTTCAAGAATGATGTTGTCTAAGTATACATTTCTTCAGCTTTACTCCACAAAGTTAGCCAACAAATAATCTCTGAAACTTAGCTAATGCATTCTTATATCCAAACGGCAGTTTGAGGGTACTATTGATGTCCCTACAACTTCACATGGCCACAAAAAAACAAACACAACTAGAAAGGCCACCAGATAAATGGTCACTCACCACATGGCATTGTGTCAGGCTAGAAGTCTGGATGCTGACAATGGTTGATACTGCAGATATTCCTCCACTATCACTGACGCTGACACGTCTTTGGTGAGTTTTCCTTGCTCGACAAGTTGAGCAGTGTAAGCATGAAAATGCTGTTCCCACTGTTCTTGTGAGCAAGAAAATAAAGATCTTAGTTATACGAAGTGGCCTTGGGTAATGTGACGATGATTTCCCGTGTGTTCCCCAAGAAAATTATTCCTGGAGCAGGTCAGGCCAACATGTGGTTGTTACTGAAGACCTGAAGTGTCAGCTTCGGCTGTGCCCTTAAGATTGCAGGATGATGAAGCATGGAGCATGTCAACGAGGATCTGCCAGGTGTCCAAATTGCTAATGTGACAACATAAGTGTGTTATGCATTTATTGGCTTTGGTTTTATAATTGAGTCATCTTCTCTGTGGCAATGGTAAGGAGGGTAGCAGACACAGCACACAGAGTTGAAGATGCTGACCCATTCAGATCAGCAGACTCTTGAGGCCATTGGTGAGGTCAAGTTAGCCAATGCAGGAAGAGCAGCAAGATGCAGGGTAGCTGATACAGGCTGTGTCAGGTGTTGCCTGTGCAGCGTCAACACACAACAGCTTGATGATATTTCTTATTATGGCACACTCTTGGACCTCGAAGGGAGCTTCCAGCAGCTCTGCATGGGATGGTGATAGTGGTGCAAATTTATGTCATTGGTTCCCCATCAGAGGAAGGCTTTGTATGCCGGTGTTCACTCTTGGATGCAAGTTGGAGGGCAGCAGCAGCTAGGTCACCTCCCTGGTACAGCAACAGTGTGACAGTGCATCAAGCATCATCAGTTTGGCTCCCCAGTGCGCCAGTCATAGAATGTCAAAGCCTTCTCATCAGAAGCTAAAAGGTCAACAGCTCACAGCGGGTATGTCCACCAATCGTGGCTGGCTGCCGTCTCGAAAGTAGTAATCATATGGTGAATGACAGGTAGCAGATCACAGGTCCTGCCTTGAAGCTCGCTGACTACAATTTCAATACAGCAGGGCTTGTGAGCATGAGTATTTATAGCTGTTTGTTAAAGGTAATGGCATTATGTATTGGCTAGAATGACCAGATGTGGACTAGTTTACAGTGTTTGTCAACAATTTTCACCAAACCTTGGTGTATCAACTATGGGTTTCAGCTCTTCGCCTTGGCACTTCCTGCAATGTCAGCAGGCTAAAAGGCATTCTTGTGTAAGATTTACATGTTATAATGGCTCCTTGGAGTGAAGAGCAGTGTGTGTCAATGGCCTCAGTTGTATGCCATGATACTGCACTATTGGCTCTCCTGTCTGTTTGTCATTCCAACTGCAACACTGCACTTAACCCTGCCTTGGATTGGCTCAGTGTTGGCTAAAGAAAAGTTATTTTTTTTTACATTTGCTCAATTTATTGAAAGAATAGCCTAATGGGAAGTGTAGAAATTCAAATCCATTTGATTCCTTCGCCAACTCTCCACAGTTCCTGCCCTCACCACATTGCCCTGAGCGTCACTATTCTATTTCTAATACCCATGGTCTTACCACTATTGAACACTACCTTTCCCGATGCCCAACAGATTGTAAACAACAACCTCCTTCATAGTTGTCATGACCAAGTATATCCTCACCCACAATCACTTCTCCTTTGAAGGCATTACCTACAAACAAATCCGGGGTACGGCTATGAGCACCCACATGGCACCATCCTATGCCAACCTATCCATGGGCCATCTAAAGGAATCCTCCCTAAAAACCCAGAATTCTAAACCCCTCACCTGGTTCAGATTCATTGATGACATCTTTGCTATCTGAATTGAAGGTGAGGACACCCTCTCCACATTCCTCCAGAGCCTCAACAACTTCTCCTCCATTTGCTTCACCTGGTCCTACTCAACCCAACAAGCCACCTTGCTAGATGTTGACCTCCACCTCAAAGATGGCTACATCAGTACCTTCATCCATATCAAACCAACTAACCATCAGCAATACCTCTACTTCAACAGCTGCCACCCATTCCATACCAAGAAGACCCTTCCATACAGCCTAGCCACCCATGGCCATCACATCTGCAGTGATGAGTAGTCCCTCTCAAAATATGTCGAGGGTCCCACTGAAGCCTACACTGACAATTTGAGACTGTGGCTTTGTACAAAATACAAGCATATTCTTTCAGAGAAGAAAACAACAACCAGCCACTGTTAATAAGACTGCTCATTTACACAGACAGTGTCACAACTGGTTCCAGATTACCACCCAAAGCAACTTTTGCCACAAGGAAAATGTAGCTGATAATTAATGTAAACAACAACAACATTGTACAATAACAAATCTCCCATGCTTTATCTTTAGAGTCTACCACCACTCCCAAAATCCCAGCATCCAGCCACAGAGGAGCATTCCCCTCGTAACTCAGTACCACTCCATCAGTGTTTCGATTACCTCTCATCATGCCCTGAAATGAGAAATGTCCTGCCCGCAAACACAACACCCTTCATTTCAATGACTGCTTCAGCCTGTGCTGTATAGATCCTTCCCACCAACACCAGCTTTTCTGAATTATGCAGGTGGGAACTTTCCCTGCAATACATCCTATGTTCCCATAGCCCTCCTGGCCTCAACCTTTCTTAGTCACTGTTCTCATCCATCCAGCCCCTTCCCTGTTCGCATTACAGCACTACATAGCCGTCATTCCACCACCACACCCAATTCTTTTATTTCTCTCCTTTTGCGTTACTTCCCCCCCTCCCCCCTCCTTTCCATCTCTCCCATGCCCTTTGTCTAACCTACAGCACTTCACTGTCCGCCACCCCCACCATACTATCCCTCCCTCTCTTGCCCCAGCTCCCTCCTTACCCCACCACCCAGTCACCACTTCCATCATGCACTGGTGCTGCTGCTCTCAGTGTGGTTTCAGTTGCCTGAGACTGCAGTCAAGTGTGTGAGTTGCATTTTTCAAATCTAAAAGTTCATCTGCTGGTTAAAAGGAGTTGTCATTTAGAAATTCTTTTAATTTTTTTTAATGCTAGTTGGCTGTCTGTCAGATTTTTAATGCTATTTGGCAAATGATCAAAGATTTTTGTGGCAGCATAATTTACCCTTTTCTGTGCCAAAGTCAGATTTAACTCAGAACAGTGAAGCTCATCGTTTCTTCTAGTGTTGCAGATTTTTAAGTGAAGGTATTGTGAATATCCCAAATTCTTTGAATAAAAACCAAGGTGATCTTGGGTGGGCTTCTGGTATTATCCTGATTACACACTTTTGCACAATGAATACTTTTTCTCTTAATGATGAATTACCCAAAATATGATGCCATATGAAAGCAATGAATGAAGATAGACATAGCAGGCTAATTTACAGGTATGTTTATCATCAAAATTTGTGTTAACCCTAATACCATAAGTAGCTGAACCTAAAGGAGGAGAGGGCTTTGTTTAATTTTATTTTATTTGATGCAGAAGGTCATTTCCAATCAAGACATAAAGGTACAGCAAAATTCTTCATTGTGTTATCAAAAAGAAAAAGCATTGCACTATTCTCAAAAAATTAAAAATTTCAAGAAAAAAGTAGAGTCAGTTTGGAGCCTTAAGGATTAAAAGAAAAAACTCAGTAAAGTAAATAGATATTCAAGTGCCAGACCACAGTTGCAAAACAGATAATGTTTGTTTCGAACCATAGTCACTGAAGTCATTGATTTTTTCATAATAGCAAACAAATACATTGAAACAAATAGTGGACCATTGAAATCAGATCCAGTCGATTTACTTCAGCAGACATTGCAGTCTCCACTGGCAGACATCAGCTTTGTCAACTCAGTGCTATTTTGTAGAAAACTAACAATTTGAAACTGTGGCTGTGTACAAAATACAAGCTGATTCTTTCAGGGATGAAAACAACAACCAGCCACTGTTAATAAGGCTGTTCATTTACACAGACATTGTCACTACTTGTTCCAGATCACCACCCAAAGGAACTTTTGCTGCATGGAAAATGTAGCTGATAATTAATGTAAACAGCAACAACTGTAATCTAATTTGAACAGCTGTCTGATGATGAATTGTTGGTGCAAAACTGGTATTGGTAACTGTTTGTTTCTGTCAACACAGCTGTTGGAAAGCACATAAAAATCATAAGGTCACTAGAAATTGTAGCTCTTTTAGCTACAGTGAGTTTCAGCCAAAGTACTGAAATCATGTGTTGAATTGGTAGTTAGTTCCTTGTAGAATAGAATAGAAACTTAATTGTCACATAACATGTCATATACAATCAGATGATTGGGACATAGGTCACTCGACAGTTTAAGACTACTTTCTAATTGGAAGGATACAGAATAATTACAGGTATTTTGTAATTTTAAGTGCACAAAATAATCATGTTGAAAATAAAGTAAAATTAAGAATAAGTATTTACTTAAAGTAATTTTTTAGCATGACAATATAAAATGTAACATGAAGCACAGTTATTTGTGACAGCCAGTCATAATGATGTCCAAATTCTTTTGGTTCATAATTTTTAAATTTTTCACAGACTTTATTTCCCAGCCACATACCCATATAGTAAGGTGTCTTCTCCAGCAGTTTTAGCCTATGAATTGGTAACTTATACTTTATGGTACACCTTGTTCTGTTTTTTCCAACTTGAGAAGAATCACTTACCATTTTCTTCAATTACTATTCTTTGTTTCCTGTTTCATAGGTAAGATGACAATTCAATTCAATTCAATGATTTACTAATTAGTCTAGGGAACATGGAATTTGTACTGCTGTGCTATGTGGCATGTCTTGTTATTCAAGAGCTATTCAGTTTAGGTAAATTAATACTTTAAATACTTCTGTTTACAAATTCATTACCACAAAAGTTTAATTTTAATGCATTTGCAGCTATAACAATATTTGTGTAGTTTTATCTACAAGTTAATGCATATTTATAACAAGAACTGTTATTTTTCTTGGTATTTGTTAATGAATTTTGGACCTGATGATAATGTTAATGAAATCTTCTTGGGATAAATGTTTTATTAAAAATGTTCCTTCATTTGAGGTCCGGCAAAAATCAGATTTATAAATCCTTTATTGATTATCTTTCATTGGACATAGATCTTTAAACTAAATGCTCAAGAAAAATGCAGCTGTCAAAATGGGCAAGTGTGCAAGCTGCCACAGAATACCCAGGAATGGAAATCGGTGTTAAGTATTTCAGTTTATTTTTATTTGGTGTGTTGCATGAATATGGGGTTCTAAATACAAAATCAAATAGGGGAAATGCAGGAGTAGGTTTAATAATGAACAGCATAGAAAACACATTACTGTAGCCAAGATAGACATGATGCCCATGCTTACTACAGTGGTACAAGTTTATATGCCAACTATCTCCGCAGATGATGAAGATATGTGTGATGCAATAAAAGAAATTATTCAGATAGTTAAGGGAGATGAAAATGTAATAGTCATGGGGGACTGGAACTCGATAGTTGGAAAAGGCAGAGAAGGGAAAAGACATAGGTGAATATGAACTGGGGATAAGGAATGAAAGAGGAAGCCACCTGGTAGAATTTTACACAGAGCATAATTTAATCATAGATAACACTTGGTTTAAAACTCATGAAAGGAAGTTGTATACATGAAATAGGCCTGGAGACACTGGAAGGTTTCAGATAGATTATGTAATGGTAAGACACAGACTTAGGAACCAGGTTTTAAATTGTAAGACATTTCCAGGGGCAGATGTGGACTCTGACCACAATCTATTGGTTATGAACTGCAGATTAAAACTGAAGAAACTGCAAAACAGTATGAGGTTATGGAGATGGGACCAGGATAAATTGAAACAATACGAAGTTGTAGTAAGTTTCAGAGAGCATTAGGGAATGATTGACAAGAAAAGGGAAAAGAAATACAGTTGAAGAAGAATGGGTAGCTGTGAGAGATGAAATAGTGAAGGCATCAGAGGATCAAGTAGGTAAAAAGATGAGGGCTAGTAGAAATCCTTGATTAACAGAAAAGATACTGAATTTAATTGATGAAAGGAGAAAATATAAAAATGCAGTAAATGAAGCAGGTGAAAAGGAATTCAAAATCTCAAAAATGAGATCGACAGGAAGTGCAAAATAGCTAAGCAGGGATGGTTACAGGACAAATGTAATTATGTAGAAGCAAACATCACTAGGGGTAAGATAGATACTGCCTTCAGGAAAATTAAAGAGGCCTTTGGAGAAAAGAGAACCACCTGTATGAATATCAAGAGCTCAGATGAAAAACCAGTCATAAGCAAATGAGAAAGGGCAGAAAGGTGGAAAGAGTATATAAAGGGTCTATACAAGGGTGATGTACTTAAGGGCAATATTATGGAAATGAAAGAGGAGATAGATGAAGATGAAGTGGGAGATATGATACTGTGTGATGAATTTGACAGAGCACTGTAAGACCTACATTGAAACAAGGCCACAGAGGTAGACAACATTCCATTAGAACTATTGAAAGCCTCGGGAAAGCCAACCGAATTAAAACTCTTCCATATGGTGAACAAGATGTATGAGACAGGCAAAATACCCTCAGACATCAAGAAGTATATAATAATTCCAACCCCAAAGAAAGCAGATGTTGACAGGTGTGAAAATTACCAAACTGTCAGTTTAATAAGTCACAGTTACAAACTACTAACGTGAATTCTCTACAGATGATTGGAAAAACTGGTAGAAGCCGACCTCGGGGAAGATCAGTTTGAATTCGATGGAAATGTTGGAACATGTGAAGCAATACTGACCCTATGACTTATCTTAAAACATAGGTTAAGGAAAGGCAAACCTACATTTCTAGCCTTTCTAGGCTTTTGACAGTGTTAAATAGAATACTCTCTTTCAACTTCTGAAGGTGACGTGGGTAAAATACAGGGAGCAAAAGGTTATTTACAATCTCTACAGAAAGCAGATGGCAGTTATAAGAGTCGAGGGACATGAAAGGGAAGTAGTGGTTGTGAAGGGAGTGAGACAGGGTTGTAGCCTCTCCCCGATATTATTCAATCTGTATATTGAGCAAGCAGTAAAGGAAATGAAAGAAAAGTTTGGAGTAGGTATTAAAATCCATGGAGAAGAAATTAAAACTTTGTGGTTTGCCGATGACATTGTAATTCTGTCAGAGACAGCAAAGGCCTTGGAAGAGCAGTTGAAGGGAATGGACAGTGTCTTGGAATGATGATATAAAATGGCCAGCCAGAGTGGCCGTGCGGTTCTGGGTGCTACAGTCTGGAGCCGAGCGACAGCAATGGTCGCAGGTTCGAATCCTGCCTTGGGCATAGATGTGTGTGATGTCCTTAGGTTAGTTAGGTTTAATTAGTTCTAAGTTCTAGGCGACTGATGACCTTAGAAGTTAAGTCGCATAGTGCTCAAGGCCATTTTTGAGGATATAAAATGAAAATCAACAAAAACAAAATGAGGATGATGGAATGTAGTTGAATTAAATCAGGTGATGCCGAAGGAATTAGACTAGAAAATGAGACACTTAAAGTAGTAGATGAGCTTTGCGCTTTGCTTTTTGTGAAGCAAAATAACTGATGATGGTCAAAATAGAGAAGATATAAAATGTAGACTGGCTATGGCAAGGAAAGTGTTTCTGAAGAAGAGAAATTTGTTTACATCGAGTATAGACTTAAGTGTCAGGACATCCTTTCTGAAAGCATTTGTGTGGAGCGTAGCCTTGTATGGAAATGAAATATGGACAAAAACAACAAGAGAATAGCATTTGAATTGTGGTGCTACAGAAGAATTCTGAAGATTAGATGGGTAGATCATGTAACTAATGAGGAGTTACTGAATAGAATTGGGGTGAGAGGAATTTGTGGCATAATGTAACTAGAAGAAAGGATCAGTTGGTAGGACTTGTTCTGAGGCATCAAGGGATCACCGATTTAGTATTGGAGGGAAGTTTGGATGGTAAAAATCGTAGAAGGAGACCTAGAGATGAATACACTAAGCAAATTCTGAAGGATGTAGGTTGCAGCAGTTACTTGGGGATGAAAAGGCTTTCACAGGATAGAATAGCGTGGAGAGTTGCATCAAACCAATCTCTGGACTGAAGACCACAACAACAACAAAACTCCAAAAATAAGTGAAAAACAATAAGAAATGTTATTGCAGAAGAAATAAACAAAAGTAGTTTTGCAAATTAAATCCAGTGCCCAGAAAATAGCTGTGATGGAAATGATGACACACTGGAATCATTGGTAACCAAACTCATTGATTACTTCCACACATTTACAGCAAGCACTGTACACACTCACAAAATACCAACTACAGATGCATTAGATTTTCTTCAGCAGACACCGTATGAGTCACAACAGACATTAATTTTAAAGGGAAAATCCCTTAGGAAATTACAAAATTCCCAACACAATAAAGCAATATTTGTGCTGAGTATGGTGGTGTTCATAAGTATCACCACACTGTACTGGCTAGCTAGGACAGCCCTGAAGCTATCTTTGTAATCTGCTATGCCATGATAGCATTCATATACAAAAATGAAGATAAGTAAACCACTACTAATTGAAAACTCATTTCACTCATCATAGTTTATTGAAAGAGTTTTGAGAATGTGGCCTATGACAGAACACTTACTCACTTCTATGAGCAGAACTTGTTGACTGCCTCTCTGTTTTCCTTTGTGTGGGATTCTCTAGAGAGAAAGCCATACAAGAAATTTCAAATTAAGTCTTGTTAAATGTAGCATCTCATTTTTCATATGATTTCAAAGCTTATTTTTGTATGATTTCAAAGTTAATTTGGATTGCTTGATTAACCATTATGTCATTAAGCAGGACCCATTATGCAATTTTGCCTTTGAGTTCTATAATGTAATTTTCAACAACTTCATGTCCAAGAACTCAGTAATATCCGTTAATAGGAACACGTCTTGTAGATTCATTTAATTACATTTAGGTCTTTACATTTACAAACAACTGACTATCAAAAGAGATACCAAATATACTGTAATTACAATGTTTGAAACCTGTAACAACTCTGTTTATGACACTATCAGCTTGCTATGCTATTGTGTAACATAACAACATCTAATTACCTTGTATTTATTGTAATTAATTGAATGAAACCAAGTTAAGAATGTAAACAAAGTGTTTATTTGGGCTGTTGTATTATATATTGAAATTCTATTCACACTAAAAAATAATGTACTCATATTTGAAATAGGAAACATGATGGAATATTTGAGATAATGTAGTTTCAGTGCAATTAACAAAAAGAATCAGCACTGTTAATTCATGTCATTTCATTTATTTTTTCATGAAAACAAAAAATCTGTGATTGTCTTTATATCTTATTCCATGCATTTCAATTGTAACCACTGGATGACAACATTTTTTTGTAATCACCAACAATTTCTGTAATTGTAATTAGTGAATTTACTACATGCAACAATATAATAATTATTACGAAAAGTATATAAGACCTGTGAGAAATCATGTGGGAAGATCCAGTATGATGTAAGATATTGAGCAGCACTGTGTGACACAATAAGTTGTACAGCTGAAACAATAAATGACTTTTCACATCTTTTGAGAACCACAGTGTTCTCTGGCCATCTTCACGTAAGAAACCTACAGGAGGAGTTATCTTCAATGAAGGAACAAAATGAAGATAAGTTTGGGTTCAATTCTTAATATTTTGAACAAACTGAGTTGCACCCACCCAACTTAAAGAACATTTATTTCAGCTGCAATTGACAAAATTAATATTTCATAAGCATGTTCACTTCGAATTATTTTCTTTTGACAACATTTTCCCCCAGGAAGGTAGTTACACCACACCTGGGAGAACCAAACAAGAAGAATTTTTGTATTAAGTATGTCTTGTGACCATACTAAAGCTTTCTTAATTGTACATAGCACAAAATTATACTTTTCAGACTAAAGTGTTATGGCATTAATGGCATCCCACTTGTACAGACAGGGTCTTATCTTCACAACAGAAAGATTAAATTAGATTAGATTAATACTAGTTCCATGGATCATGAATACGATATTTCGTAATGATGTGGTACGAGTCAAATTTTCCAATACATGACATAATTAAGTTAATTTAACAACATAATTAAGTTAATATAACAACTTCTTTATTTTATTTTTATTTTAAATTTTTTATAGTTTTTTGTTTGTGTTTTTTTTTCCTTAATTTATATCTAAAATTCCTCTATGGAGTAGAAGGAGATGTCATTCAGAAATTCTTTTAATTTCTTCTTAAATACTTGTTGGTTATCTGTCAGACTTTTGATACTATTTGGTAAGTGACCAAAGACTTTAGTGGCAGTATAATTCACCCCTTTCTGTGCCAAAGTTAGATTTAATCTTGAATAGTGAAGATCATCCTTTCTCCTAGTCTTGTAGTTATGCACACTGCTATTACTTTTGAATTGGGTTTGGTTGTTAATAACAAATTTCATAAGAAAGTATATATACTGAGAAGATACTGTGAATATCCCTAGATCCTTAAATAAATGTCTGCAGGATGATCTTGGGTGGACTCCAGCTATTATTCTGATTACACACTTTTGTGCAATAAATACTTTATTCCTCAGTGATGAATTACCCCAAAATATGATGCCATATGCAAGCAATGAGTGAAAATAGGCATAGTAAGCTAATTTACTAAGATGTTTATCACCAAAATTTGCAATGACCCTTATTGCATAAGTAGCTGAACTCAAACGTTTCAGCAGATCATCAATGTGTTTCTTCCAATTTAATCTCTCATCAATGGACACACCTAAAAATTTTGAAATTCTACCTTAGCTATATGCTTCTGATTAAGGTATATATTTATTAATGGCATCACACCATTTACTGAAGGGAACTGTATGTACTGTGTCTTATCAAAATTCAGTGAGAGTCCGTTTACAAGGAACCACTCAGTAATTTTCTGAAAGACATTACTGACAATTTCATCAGTTAATTCTTGTTTGTCAGGTGTGATTACTATACTTGTATCATCAGCAAAGAGAACTAACTTTGCCTCTTCATGAATATAGAATTGCAAGTCATTAATATACATGGTGAGTCACCTAACATTACCACTGGATGTATTCCACAAACCACATCAAATACTGATGAATCGATTTCACAGACCGAATGTGAGGAGAGGGGCTAGTGTAATTGGTTAATACAAACCATACCATGTTTTTTAACACAAACCTACGTTTTTTTTTAATGGAACCCATTAGTTTTGTTAGCACATCTGAACATATAAACAAATACGTAATCAGTGCCATTTGTTGCAGTGTAAAATGTTAATTACATCCGGAGATATTGTAACCTAAAGTTGACGCTTGAGTACCACTCCTCCGCTGTTCGATCGTGTGTATCGAAGAGCACCAAATTATGTAGGGATCCAAAGGGAACGGTGATGGACCTTAGGTACAGAAGAGACTGGAACAGCACATTACGTCCACATGCTAACACATTTTTATTGGTCTTTTTCACTGATGCACATGTACATTACCATGAGGGGTGAGGTACACGTACAGACGTGGTTTCCATTTTCAATTACGTAGAGGAATAGAGAGTGTCCCGACATGTCAGGCCAATAGATGTTCAATGTGGTGGCCATCATTTGCTGCACACAACTGCAATCTCTGGCGTAATGAATGTCATATACACCGCAGTACATCTGGTGTAATGTCGCCACAGGCTGCCACAATACGTTGTTTCATATCCTCTGGGGTTGTAGGCACATCACGGTACACATACTCCTTTAACATACCCCACAGAAAGAAGTCCAGAGGTGTAAGATCAGGAGAATGGGCTGGCCAATTTATGCGTCCTCCACGTCCTATGAAACACCCGTCGAACATCCTGTCAAGGGTCAGCCTAGTGTTAGTTGCGGAATGTGCAGGTGCACCATCATGCTGATACCACATACGTCGACGCGTTTCCAGTGGGACATTTTCGAGCAACATTGGCAGATCATTCTGTAGAAACACGATGTATGTTGCAGCTGTTTGGGCCCCTGCAATGAAGTGAGGACCAATGAGGTGGTCGTCAATGATTCCGCACCATACATTTACAGTCCACGGTCGCTGTCGCTCTACCTGTCTGTGCCAGCGAGGATTGTCCACGGACCAGTAATGCGTGTTCCGTAGATTCACTGCCCCATGGTTTGTGAAACCCGCTTCATTGGTAAACAGGTAGAACTGCAACACATTCTCTGTTAATGCCCATTGACAGAGTTGCACTCAATGATTAAAGTCATCACCATGTAATTGCTGATGTAGCAACACATGAAATGGGTGAAAGCGGTGACGATGCAGTGTGCGCATGACACTACTTTAACTCAGTCCACCGGCTCTCGCAATGTCCTGTGTACTCATGTGTGGGTTCATGGCAACAGCAGCTAACACACCAACTGCACCCGATTCTCCTGTGACGGGCCTGTTATGGACCCATTTGCATGCTACGACCATACCTGTTGCATACAGTTGGCGGTAGATGTTTTGCGATGTGCGGCACGTTGGATGCTCTCTGTCTGGGTACCGTTCTGCATACACCCTGCAGGCTTCAGCTACATTTCATCGACACTCGCCATAGATGAGTATCATCTCCGCCTTTTCAGAGTTCAAATACACCATGGTCACAGTTCCTACAACACTACACTATCACAGACGTCTGGTAACACGGTGTACTACAGTTGGTCTGCGTGCGGAGACGAATGCAGAATAACAATAGCAGCAAGCGCTACATGCGGACACTGCGACAGCTAGACCAAACCACAACAGTGCACTACAGCCACACTCATAAACATGGTCGTCATCGTAAACATGTCCCTGCAGATGCTGCTCACCGACCATGGCCCGTGTTTGTTACAACACGCAACTGAACGTCGGAGGTTTCAAGCGTCAACTTTAGGTTACAATATCTCCGGATGTAATTAACATTTTACAATGCAACAAATGGCACTGATTATGTATTTCTTTATATGTTCAGATGTGCTAACAAAACTAACGTGGTTCCATTTAAAAAAAACGTAGGTTTATGTTAAAAAACATACTTCTGTGCATTTTTGCATGGTTTGTATTAAACAATTACACTAGCCCCTCTCCTCACGTTCGGTCTGTGGAATTGGTTCGTCAGTATTTGATGTGGTTTACGAAATATATCCAGTGGTAACGTTAGGTGACTCACCCTGTATATTAAGAACAACAAAGGACCCAAGACTGACCCTTGTGGAACCCCATTCTTGATAGTTCCCCAGTTTGAGGAATGTGCTGATCTTTGCATATTATGAGAACTGCTTATTTCAACTTTCTGCCCTCTTCCAGTTAGGTACGAATTAAACCATTTGTGCACTGTCCCACTCATGCCACAATACTTGAGCTTGTCTAGCAGAATTTCATGATTTACATAATCAAAAGCCTTCGAGAGATCACAAAAAATCCCAATGGGTGGTGTTTGGTTATTCAGATCATTCAAAATTTGATTGGTGAAAGCATATATGGCATTTTCTGCTGAAAAACCTTTCTGGAAACCAAACTGACATTTTGTTAGTACTTCATTTTTACAGATATGTGAAGCTACTCTTGAATACATTACTTTCTCAAAAATTTTGGATAAAGCTGTTAGAAGGGAGATTGGACGGTAATTGTTGACATAAGATCTATCCCCTTTTTTATGCAAAGGTATAAAAATAGCGTATTTCAGTCTATCAGGGAAAATGCCCTGTTCCAGAGAGCTATTATACAGGTGGCTGAGAATCTTACTTATCTGTTGAGAACAAGCTTTCAGTATTTTGCTGGAAATGCCATCAATTCCATGTGAGTTTTTGCTTTTAAGCAAGTTTATTATTTTTCTAATTTCAGAGGGAGAAGTAGGTGAGGTTTCAATTGTATCAAATTGCATAGGTATGGCCTCTTCCATTAACAGCCTAGCATCTTCCAATGAACACCTGGATCCTGCTATATCCACAACATATAGAAAATGATTATTAAAAATACTTTCAACTTCTGACTTTTTGTTCGTAAAGTTTTCATTCAATTTGATGGTAATACTGTCTTCCTGTGCCCTTGGTTGACCTGTTTCTCTTTTAATAATATTCCAAATTGTTTTAATTTTATTATCAGAATTGCTGATTTCAGTCATGATACACATACTTCTGGATTTTTTAATAACTTTTCTTAATATAGCATAGTAGTTTTTATAATGTTTGATAGTTTCTGGGTCACTACTCTTTCTTGCTGTCAGATACATTTCCCTTTTCCGGTTACAAGATATTTTTATACCCTTAGTAAGCCATGGTTTGTTACATGGTTTCTTATGAGTATATTTAACTATTTTCTTGGGGAAGCAGTTTTCAAATGCATTTACAAAATTGTCATGAAATAAATTATATTTTAAATTGGCATCAGGTTCATGGTACACCTTATCCCAGTCTAACTGCTGTAGGCTTTCCCTGAAATTTGCAATTGTTAAATCGTTGACTGAACGTACTACTTTGGAGGATTGTTTAGTACTGCTGAATGGAGCTATGTCATATATTGTAACTAGCTGTGCACCATGATCAGAAAGACCATTCTCAACAGGCTGAGCATTCATCTGGGTAAACTTATCTTGGTCTATAAAGAAGTTATCTATCAGTGAGCTGCTATCCTTTACCACCCGAGTAGGAAAATCGATAACGTGTGTCAAATTGAAAGAACTGAGTAATACTTCAAGGACATTTTTCCTATTACCCTCTTTCAGAGAATCTACATTGAAGTCCCCACAAATAATAATTTGCTTCCCCCTGTCTGACAGATAGCACAACAAGGAGTCCAAATGTTTCAGAAATAGATGAAAATTTCCCGATGGGGACCTATATACAGTTACAATTATAAATGTGCCTTTATTTAATTTAAGCTCACAGGCACATGCTTCTATATGTTTCTCTACACAAAACTTTTTTGTTTCTATACTTTTTGCACAATGATAACTTTTGACATATATGGCACCTCCTCCTTTTTCCATATTTTCTCTAATTACATGTGCAGAGAGCTTATATCCACTTACATTTACCTGCAAAAGGGCACCCTGACAAGACTATCTCACAAGATTGAACTAATCTCAGAATGTGGCTTCATGACATGTAGGATTACACAAGTAACAATACTAGATCCACTCCTGTTCTTAACCACATCAATGATCTTCCTATTACTTTAAAGGATGGTTAGAAAACTGTGATATTTGTGATGGCCCAAAAATACTAATCAAGGGTCTAAATTCAGTCTTTCCATACAAAAGTCAGGTAATGGCTGAATGGTAATACAACTGGTTTACAACAAACTGTGCAAAATCTTGTAAATACTCAACTTACATCATTTCAAATGAGCAAAAATGACTTTACAGCACCAGAAGTCGACATTCATAGTCATACACTATATGAAATGCCTGGTTGAAAATTCCATTAGTTCCAGCAATACAGCAAATTAAAATGGAATCAACACAGAGATAAATTAATCAAAAAGATCAGTTCAGTATGTTCCACTCTCATTTTGTTGACATAAAGACAAGGGAGTTGGCTTATACTGCATATTTATCACCCAGATGACTTATGGTATTATTTTCTGGGGCAGAGCACCTAAAATAAGTGAAGCTGTGATGCCCATTGATCACGTGCAAATGTGCTACAGTACACTGTAAACATCGCACTAAAATTATGCAATTTCTCTTCAAATGCAAGAAAGAAATCTCACTAAAGTTACGCCATTTCTCTTTGATCTTTAGCTGGAAACAGGACTAAAATTACACCATTTTGCTTGAAAAGCATGCTGGTATGCAAATAAAATGAACAAAAACATGTGTTGTAGTTCTCTTTCCAAAATACTGTAAACAAGTGTTGAATGCTGGGGTGATGGTCAGCCATGCTTTGAGGTGAAAGCTGATCAATAAACAGAGCTGGAGGCCACCAAAGTTTGTGATCGACAACCACTCATGATGTAGCAGCCACTACATGACACTTCACTGCACTGGCCGTCCTGCTATGAGTCGAGTGCATGCCAGCTTTCCTCTGCTGATGACGCACTGTTCCACTGACCTGCCTGAGGTGCAGCACTTTCAAAGACAAACCTGTATTACTGCCTAACAAATGCATTCTTGTCAGTGATGTTTTCTTGGCACTCTCAAGCGTAATTAGGACCTCACCACCACATCCTGCTTGGCTCTCTCTCAATGACTGTAGGAATCTGGAACTATACCCAAATATTTGGTGTCAGCAAGTGTTTGTCAGTGGTACACCAGTGTGCCTGGTGCCACAACCATACATCTACGATAACAGCAGCTGACTGTCTATACAGCTCCAATGTGAGGTTCACAGCTACGAGTTGAATTTCATAACAGTGTGGTATGGTGAGTGACTCATATTTGCTTGCTTTCTTGTTCCATATTTTCTTATGGTCATGTTCAGTTGTAGGGACCTTCACAGAACATTAAAAGTGTCATTTGTTAGACTGCAATCACCTATAGACTTGTCTCAGTTCTGTTTGAACACTAGAGAAGTTTACATGCAGGCAGTGAGGTGTCCAACTGTAATTTATCTGGGCATGACTTGCCATGTGTTCAAGCTGTGTCAGCTACTTGTAGTACAAGTAGAAGGCTTTGTTACAAAGCACACCAGTGCACAGAATCTTGTTGGTCTCTGCTACAGCATAAAGATTAAATGTAGTTTAATTCCTTTTTGTTGCCTATTGTGTGTTTAGTTTCCTTTTTTCTGATATAACAGCAGATGGAGTTTATACAAATGCCAGAAATATGAGCAGTTGCTCTGAATGAAATGGTAGAAGCTTTGAAGGGGCAGGTAGCCACACTGTTGCAAATTATAACACAACAGGGGGCAAGACAATATAGCATCGTGCAGGAGAATAGAGCAATGGGAAGTCATTGGGGGCCAAGGACTTCTCGATTCAGGAGAAAATAAAACTGTACAGAGTGTATCAGCCCATTCCATCGATCCTGCAGCAGCTGACTTCATAGCACCATTTTTTGGAAAAATGGGAAAGCAACAGAGGCTGTATCTATTTTAATTAGTGACGTAAAGGTTGCTGCCAAATTGGAAAAATGGTCAGAGGAAATGGTGCTCGATTCAACAACTCTATCACACTGTCAGCTTGCGATGTTGGGCAACATAACAACATGCAGTAACTTTTTATTTATTGTAAATGATTTGAAAATGTATATTATGTACCATGAGACCCTCAGTAAGGCTCTGGCATTTGGTGAACTGGCTGATGGTCTAATACAGCACCATCAGAAGCAGAACAGCATGAGGTTTTTCAGGAAAATGCTCAACAGACTATCAACTATCACAGAAGGACAGCGAATCAATGGAATCCTTCTCTGACAGGGTTATCAAACTGAACTCACAAACATATGGAATAACACAGATTGCAGAGATGACAGAGTGATTCTGCATGAGGCAGAGAGTAGGGTTCTGCTTCTAATAGGTATTTCTGCTGATATGTCTAGGAAGGTCAGAATGGAGAACCCGAGTGACTTATCTGCTGCCATTAGGATTGCTATGCAATTGGAAGAGGTTGATATTGCTGCATGAAGACAGAGTGATCAAGGAGTTTTTTTCTCTGAAGTTAAGTGTTTTAGATGTGGGTGCAAAGGCCACATCAGGAAACAATGTCATCAGCCTGAATGTTATGAATATGGGGAGGTGGGCCATAAAGTGTGTGACTGTCAGAAGCAAGTGTGGGACAAGCAGTATCCTAATAATCTGTCATTAAATGGGAATGGGGGTGCTTCATCCATCAGACAGAAATCCATTAGAACACAAAATTGCAGAAATGTACACAGAGATGGAGTGTTGTTTGCTAGGCAAAGTAAATGGCATGGTACATAAATTTCTGGTGGACAAAGGGGCTCATGTCAGTAGTGAGTCTGGATCTCTTAGGCAGGAAGAGACCGTAGTCACCATGGTATAGGTTACATGGAGTAGGTGATAATGATATGAGGGCACTGGGGACAACATTGCTCAGTTTTAAAATGGGAAATACATATTTTTGAGAGCATGTAGAAATATTGCTATATATCGGTGAGGGGTATTGTGCAATACTGGGATTTGGCTTTCTTGCTAATCATCAAGCAAAAATTAACCTGTTGCAGAGTACAACTGAACTTGGTGGGACATTGGTTCCATTAGGAGCAATAGCTACAAGTGTTACACTGCCGCAAGGTTCACCAATCATGTAGGTGGTACTAAAGATAATTTGCATGATACAATACTGCAAGGTACTGGGTAGTTGATCTGGGTGAGATAGATATGGACCTAGTGAGGTTTATTATACACTGAAGAGCAAAAGGAAGGGTTGCACTTCTGTCACATTGAACAATTCTCTTCAGCTGTCGTTGGTCCTGTACTTCCAAGATATTTTTCCAGCTGCAGCAATGTAGAGATTTGATGTTTTACTAGATTCCTGATATTCATGGTACACCCATGAAATGGCCGAATGGGAAAATTCCCACTTCATTGCTACCCTGGAGATGCTGTATCCCATTGCTCATGTGCTGACTATAACACACTGTTCAAACTTACTTAAATCTTGATAAACTGCCATTGTAGCAGCAATAACTAATTCTAACAACTGTACCAAACACTTGTTGTCTTATATAGGCATTGCTGACCCCAGCACCATATTCTGCATGTTTTCATATTTCTGTATTTGAATAGGCATGTCTACACCAGTTTTTTGGTGCTTCAGTGTATGTTGTAGAGTTATTTGAAACTAACAATTGACTAAGTCATACTATTTTGTACACAGAAGTACAGTACATGTCAGTGATGTGGATGGAGATTTTATGGCTGTGGTCAGTCTTGATAATTTTGGCAGGGAAACAATATAGATGTGATGGAAGTTTTGTTAAGGCAGTTCATGGATTTGTTTAATCTGAGTGCTCCATTACCAGCAATGCCACTCACATAACACAGAATACCAACAGGGAATAATGCTCCAGTGCACAAGAACCCACATTGAGTTCCATAGTGTATGCAACCAATAATGGAATAATTTATCGGCCAGCAGCTAGCTGACAGTATTACGGAATATAGTAATAACCCCGGGGCGCATGATAATTTTGGTCCCGTAGAAGTCACGAGATGGCTCTAACAAATACAGATTTTTCTGTGACTACCAACACCTCAATGCACAAATAGTCACCAATGCATATTCGACACCAGACAGAACAGAGACTCTCGACAGCTACTTCTTCACAGCGGACATAAAGAATAGATATCATCAAATAGAAGTAGTGCCAGAAGATTGACAAAAGACAGTTTTTCCCATCCCAAGAGGTCATTTCCAACATTATTAAATGCCATTCAGTCTCAAGAATGTACCTGCCACCTTTTAGAGATTATTGCTGGTGTACTTCGGGGATTGAAACCAAATCAGTGTTTGAGCTATCTGGATGACATAATAGTATTTTCAAAGGACGTGGAAGAGCATGTACAACAGTTGAAGGAGGTATTCAAAAGACTGAGAAGAGCATGACTAATACTAAGTTTCAATAAACATCATCTTGCAGCAATGAAAGTAAATTATCTTGGGCTTATAATTGGCAACGATGGTACAAGAACAGAACTTCGTTTGGTTTCAGCAGTTCAGAATTTTTCTCCACCCAAGACAGGTATACAGTTGCAGAGTTACCCACTTACTACATCCAAAAATTCATCTAATGAGTAGAAGGAGTTCCCATTAAGAAATTCTTTTACTTTCCTTTTAAATGCTATATGGCTATCTGTCAGACTTTTGATGCTATTAGGAAAGTGACCAAAGAATTTTGTGGCAGCATAATTTACCCCCTTCTGAGCCAAAGTTAGATTTAACCTTGAGTAGTGAAGATCATCCTTTCTCCTAGTGTTGTAGCCATGTACACTGCTATTACTTTTGAATTCGTTCGGATTGTTAATAACAAGTTTCATAAGTGAGTATATATATATATTGTGAGGCTACAGTGAAGATCTCTAGCTCTTTAAATAAGTGTCTGCAGGATGATCTTGGATGAGCTCCAGCAATTATTCTGATTACATGCTTTTGTGCAATGAACACTCTTTTACTCAATGATGAGTTACCCCAGAATATGATGCCATACGAAAGCAGAGAATGAAAATAGGTGTGGTAAGCTAATTTACCCAGATGTATATCGCCAAAATTTGCGATGACCCTAATATCTTAAGTAGCTGAACTCAAACATTTCAGCAGATCCTCAGTGTGTTTTTTCCAGTTCAACCCCTCATCAATGCATACACCTAGAAATTTTGAATATTCTACCTTAGCTACCGGTTTCTGATCGAAGTCTATATTTATTAATGGTGTCACTCCATATACTGTGTGGAACTGTATATACTGTGTTTTGTCAAAGTTTAATGAGAGCCCATTTGCAGAGAATCTATTACTGTTTGAAATGAAAGTCAGTGGACCATTCAGATTTACCTGTGCACCAGATACCCATTGATTGATTTTGCAAATAAAGCTCAGACATAGTAAGGGAATTAGATGTAAACTAATAGATGAACCTGTAAGTATAGGAATAATTGTGTTCATATGTAAGAAATGCCTTTTCCAAAGCCCTCATTTATTGCCTTGATATATCAACCAGTGAAAATCATGTAAATTAGCTGTATAGTAATGGAAGAATAACTGAAGTTGCACAATGTGTAACTACTGGTGCATAATATGTAATATGAGGTTCTTACAGGTATTCCAGATTGAAAAGTGTGAGATGATTTTTCTGAAGGACAGGTGAGATGATTCTTCAATTTCTCCAGACATATTTCATGATGAAATAAATCTCAGGTGAACAGCCTGGTGTAAGTGTATAAAGGACACAATATTTCGGCAATCGACCTTGTTGCCATTATCAGGTGTGCCAAGGGATGGCAGATGTGAGGTGAGATGTTATGTGGTGTGAGGTGAGATGTTACGCCTTAGGGTACTATCCCCTGCAGACACTAAAAATTCATCCAAGATCTATCCTGGCAGCTCCCAGAAGACAAACTGCCTGTGTCAGTGACCAGTTGATTGTCAGCTAGGCAGAAACACCGAGCAATTTGCAGCAAACATGGCAGTGTGGTTGAATGATTGAGCACCTAGATTTGAAAATGAGGCATAATGTCATAACAGAAACTGAGATATAACATCACATTAGTGACAAAATTGAGTTTTGTAAGGAATTATAGGTACAGTGAAACTTCAATTATTCAGGTGTCAAATCAGCAGAAAAGAGTCTCTGAAAGGTGAAATTTCAAAAGACTGAAGTCACTAAAAGACCTGACAGTGGAGAAAAACCAGAGCAGGTGATGGTAAAGCCATCCCCACCACTGTAGAGTGTATGGGAAGTGCCAATGTTAATATCCCACTTTTCTTAACAAATGACTGACTGATGAGTGCTGACAGCTGACTGTTCAGTGTGTAGTCTCAACTCTTGTGCCATTTGCAGGCTATCTAGAGTGATGGGAGGCTATAGAGGTTGACCCTCAGCAGGCCTAGCTGTCTCCAATTGTCTACGGAGCCATGAGTCTGGCTGGAATGATGCTTATGCCACCAGTTGCACTGCCAACTTCTGAGGCCACACTAATGGGTCTCGAAGGCCACCATCATCCTACAGGTCTGCTGGGGGTTTGACCTGCATGACTTGGATGCTGCCCATCATCCGCCTTTGAGTTGTAGTCACCGCTGCTGCTTCTCCCATTCCTGTGGCAGACACTGATGCTACTGGCTCCTGGTTCCTAAATAGTAGCTGACAGCCAACCCCTGCAACCCAGCGAGTATGTCAGGTGGACATGGGGCGAGACTCCTGAGTGCAAATCTTCAACATCCATGAGAGCATTTTGGAGATTTATATGTGGAGCTGGAACTACCAGATTCTGTGGTTAACAGCCACCCACAACATATCAACTGCTACCTGACATTTCGTTGCACTGGCCATATTGCTGTGAGCACTTTAACTTTCCTCTGCTGATGAGGCACTGTTCTTCTGGTGTAACTGTGTCTTGGTGCTGTGGAGGACAAACCTGTATTACAGCATAATTGTCAGTGATGTTTTCCTGGCACTCTTGAGTGAAACTAGGATGTCTGCAACACATCCTGCCCTCTCTCTGCTGATAATTGTAGGAGTCTGGGACCAGACAACTATAGAGTTAAGGGCATTTTATTAGACAGTATATAAAAAGAACTGAAAGGTTTGTTAAGTATTTACAGTCAAAGAAAATGCTTGCTGATGTGTTAACTAATCCACTTGCTATAGAGCAACATACGTATCCTGTTCATAAATTGAAATTGCCATCAGATTAAATGGTAGTATTGTTATGTTGGCAATCCGGCTCCTTGTTTCCTCTTTGTCCTCATTGCCACTGAGTTGTGGACTGCCTCTGAGTGGTAGTTTCTGTATGTGTGCCATGTAATATGTTCTCTGTGTATACAAGTATTATGAACAACATATTCATTATTTATTTTTACCACCAAAACTTCGCTCTGCTAACAAAGAATAATGTATGAAACTATGAACAAAATTAGAGAGGAATTATTAGATGTCAGAAATGCAGATTCAGAATTGTAACAGTTAGCTATTGAATACTAATAATAATAATAATAATAATAATTTTATTGTAATTGGGATGATTACAGCAATAGACAAAGTCAAGAGCATATATTTCTACATAAACTATTATATATATGTAAATTGGTTTTACATAAAATAGGTACACGTTAGAATAGATTATTTTCATCTTCAAAAAATTCATCAGTGGTGTAAAATGGATTGTTCACTAGTAGCTTGTATAATTTAGCTTTAAAAATATTTACCGGCAGTTGTTTAAAGTCAACACTTAGTCTATTAAACATCCTTACTCCAAGAACTAGGTAGGAGTTCTGTGATTTTGATAGTCTATGTTATGGCACATCTACAGATGTTCTGTTTGTAGTATTAAGGCTATGAATATCACTTCTCAACACAAAATTAGGGACAGTGTTTCTAATGTACAATAAAATGTTGTAGATGAATAAGTTTATGACTGTAAGACACTGCAATTTAATAAACAGAGGTTTACAATGTTCTGTTTTATCAGAACCTGTCATTATTCTTATTACTTTCTTCTGTAAAAGTAAAATGTCATTTACATGACAGCTGCTACCCAACAGTAAGAGTCCATAAGAGATTATGCTTTGGAAGAAGGTAAAGTATGGTGATCTCACATAGTCATTGGGAACATGTCTTTTTAAATTTCTAATTAGATAAATAACTCTTGAAAGCCTAGCCAATATATTTTTAATGTGTGGTTCCCATGTCAGTTTATTGTCAATAGTAACACCTAAAAATTTAATAGTTTCTAATTCTTGGCAGTTAGGAAGATCTTTGAGGCTAAAGTAAAGTATCTCGGTTTTGTTTTCATTTAGTAAGAAGCCATTTGCTGATGATACATCAGTTCTAATTGAAAATGAGGTATCTGAAAATATTCCAGAAAAAGCCAAAAATACTTAAGAAAAACTTGAATCTTGGTTCTATCAAAATGGACTAAAACCAAATGTAGCTAAAACCAATACGATGCAATTTGAAGCTAAAATGGTAGAAAGGACTGAAATAAAGCTAACTTGCAATGATCATGATATCACAGAAGCAAACCACATGAAGTTGTTAGGCATTTGCAATGTGTATTTCGTCAGGTGCCACAAACATGGATATCAGAAAGTTAGTTTATCACTGCTACTTTGAGTCAGTTATTCGTTATGGCATAATCTTCTGGGGAAATTCAGCAAATGGCACTAGGCTCCTAGTATTACAAAAGAAAGTAATTAGAAACATGTGTGTTGCAAAAAAACAGGAATCCTGTCGACCACTGTTAAAAAATTTAAAAATACTATCTATCCCCTCACTTAACATATCGAGATGGTGGTGTTCCTATATAAAAATCAACATACACTAGGCACTTTCCATTTTGACCACAATTACAGCAATCGCCACAGAGATAACTTCAAACTTCCAACACATCGTTTAAAACTTTATGTCCAAATGCCAGAGTATATGGAGTCAAAAATTTTCAATAAAATAAAAGGCAGTAATATATTTAAAATGGAGATTGGTTCACTGAAAAGATTGCTCTTTACTCTTCTGGTGAAAAAGTGTTATTATTCTGTCGATGAATTCATTGAGGACTACTTCACATTCTGAACGCAGGGATTGTATTACATGTATTATTTTATGTACATGTGTAGCTGTAACTTATAAATGTAAAATACAATGTAAACTTTTGTATTTCTATTCAAAAAGTGAAAAAAAGTTTCTTTTGTAAACCTTGACATGTCTCCTGTACATCAGATCAAATGATTTGAAAATTGTACGTAATGAGATGAATAAATCACATATCAAATTAACTTTGAACTATAATGAGGTTTCAGCAAGGGTATTTTCATTCAGTGTTTTCAGTGTACCTAGATCAGAGCTTTTATGTAGGAAAGTTGTGTCATCAGCATACAATATTGTGTGAGAATTTATGAATAAGGGCAGGTCATTAATCATTAGTATAAACAGTGAAGGTCCAAGCGCTGACCCTTGAGGTACTCCATACCTAACGTTAACCAAATTTGATTTCTCCCTACCAATGCACACAGCTTGTTGACAGTTCTCTAGAAAAGACCTTAACGTATTTATACTGTTGTCATCAAAACCATAGTAAACTAGCTTATTCAGCACTGTGCCATGCTCTACACCGTCAAAGCCTCTGCTCAGGTCACAAAATGTAGCCTGGGCATAGTCCCTAGCCTCGAACACATGTAGGACTAATTTTACGAGGGAGTCCATTGCATCCATTGTGGATTTACATTTCCTAAATCCAAACTGTTTATCACCAATTATATTTAGTTTACCCAAGTAGACACTAGCTTGCTCATACACAATTGTTTCTAAAATTTTTGAAAAACTGGAGTTATGGATAGAGGTCTGTAACTAGCAGGACAGTTCTTTTCCCCTTTTTTATATATGGGCACAACTCTAGAAATTTTTAGTATATCGGGGAACTTACTTTCAACTAGGCATTCGTTAACACAAAAAGTTAAAGGATAAATCACACAATCAATAACACCTTTCAGCAAATTACATACATATCATAGTAATCAACACTAACTGAAGGTTTGAAATTTTTCAATATTTTTAGAACATTATTTGGGCTCATTTCTGTGAAAGTGAAGATGCTTGGGGGAAGCTTTTCAAAGCAGCTTTCCATAATACTAAGTGCATTTTCAAGGTGTTTGTTTATTGACCTACTAATTTCTTCAATGGACTGAATGCAATATTTATTAAATTCTTCTGGAGTAATGGTGATTTACTCTTTGTGTTTAGTGTATGCAATGGAGTTTATTACACTCCAGGCCTTTTTGCATTTATTGTTAGATTTTTCAATGTTTACTATATTATGCAGTTTCTTTGCTTCATTTATTGCCTTCCTATACTTGTGTTTAGCTTTAGCATACAGTTCTTTATACAGTTCTGATTTACTGGTTTTGTAGAGACTAGAATACAGCATAATAGTATTTTTCAGTTGCCCTAACTGTGGAGTATACCATTCCTTCATTTTCCTTTTCTTGTAATTACTATTAAAATTCACCGTACATTTTTTCAGAGGGATGTTATTTTCAAGTATATTTAAAAATACAGAGAAAAACTTGGTGAAAACAATATCAGCTGAACAGTGTTGAAGCCTAATAAAACGTGTGTCCCAACTGAAATAAGTGAGGGCATGTCTAAACGTATCCATCCTCTCTCTGCTCACTGGTCTAGTAATCACAATTTTAGATTCTTGTTTGGTGCAGTCTGAAGTTACATTATTAAGACTAAGACTGCATCATGGTCTGAGAAAGGGAAACTAATTACATCAGTGGACATGCAAGTTCTATTAATATTTGTAAATATATTGTCTAGACAGGATGAGCCTCTGATAGGTTTGCAGCTAACATAGTACAGGTTAAATTGTTGAAGCACACTTTTGAGCTCTGTCACAGTTTTTCTGACCTGCAGGACATCAAAACTCGAATTGATATCCCCTCCAATGACAGTATTGTATTTTTTCCATTTCGGTATACATATGTACATTGAGAGTTCCTCAAGTTTCTCCAGAAAGATATGGGGGTCACCACTAGGTGGCCTGTACACTACTACTACCATTAGCTTAAGGCTCTCAATTGCTAGACCTGATATTTCAAAATGCATTTCATCACAAAGGGTATTGAGATCTATCCTGCCACAGTTTGGTGCAAGAGGTGTTTTTGTATATATTGCTACCCCACCACGTAAGTGCTGTTTTCTGCAATAGCAACTAAGTAGTGTGTAATCATCCAACACTTTGTACCCAAGCTCATCCTCTTTACACCAATGTTCACTTAACATAGAGTATCTACCGCATTTTCATTTGAAAATTCGTTGACTATTAAGTTTTTATCTGCCACACCCGAAATATTGAGGTAGCATATTTTAAACTCTACTTTAGGCATTTCTTTTTTTTTTGCATATTCTCTTAGTTGACATGACTTAATGTTACCGCATGAAAGTTCACCAGGTTGTGTCCTTATGTTACTACAACACCCAGCGTGGTCTATGCATACAAGTTTTTTGTCTTCTCATTTGAAACATAATCCAAACACATTACTGGTCTTTTTTCCTTCTCTAGCTTATCCAGTAATTTTCTGAGAATTGTATCACTTAAAACACGTTTACCTAGATTATTAAAATGTTGACCATACTTGGTATGCCATTCTCTGCTACAACTAGTGGTGTTCATTAAGGAAACATTCTTAAAGTGCTTACAGATAGCTTTGTACCTCTAGTTGGTCTGCTCCACTTCCTTAAACAAGCATGACCACTGGACCAAATCATGTCGATGAGGCACATTAACGACAATCACGTTGGTGTGGGTTAACACTCTGAGAGTCTTCTTTAGTGTTGAAGTACCTATCTTCCTTTCGTTTCTGCTGACATCGTTGAAGCAAAGAAAGATGTAAAGGTAGTGAGAATGGACACTGTAGGTGTGCAAAGTAGCCAAGAAACACATAAAGGGCATAAGAAATACTGTAACTCAAACCAAGAAAGTGTTAGTGACTTTTAAAAAGCAAGAGAGGGAAATTGTATAGGAGACAGAGGAGAAAGCATCAAGTAAGAGGATCAAGTAGGATCAATTAATTAGAGCAAGAGATGGGAAATTTGTCAAAAATTCTAGAAAATCATATGCAGATGAGTTTACAGCATGAAGAGATCATAAAAAATGTGAGTGATGCAGGAGCATGCAAAAAACGTACATAAGTAGCATAAGAGATACACACAGAAGGAAAATGTTTGATTGTCATGTACAGGTCAAGACGCATACCAAGAAGTGTTACGTTTCGAGAGATCAGATACACTACCAGCAATGGTCACAGTTCAGCTGAACATTTCCAACTAGTCAGGGTGCACCACCAATTAAGAGCCATTATGTAGAGTCCAAACAGGAACACAACTGCATACCATTACACAGATGTGCAACTCATGTTCATGAAGAAATGTGTAGTGACAGAAGTGCCAGTAGATGGTGTACCATAGTTGAACAATGAATTGAGATGTACATAATGGGAAACTGCATAAAACAGAAAATCATGATGTGCAGGGATCTAGAATCATCTGGTTTTAGAAGCCCTGTGAAGTTACTCAAGTCTTTCATGAAGGAGAACCAATGCAGCACAACCAAGCTCATTCAATTTTGCTGTATAAAGTTGCCATTCCATTACCAGAAAGTATTAGCAGGACATTGTGCAGACAACACAGAAACATTTAGAAGTTTTCTCCTTGAATTTGACTATGCATATGAGGTGCATAACGCGAATGGAATGAGAGGAGGTTCAGATGGAAATTTTCATCTGCAAATGAATCGAGCAAACCATCATAGAAATAATAGTTCATGAAACACTTGTGCAGGAGGTTATGGTAATGGACATCAGTAGTATAATAGAATACGATGGGAGTGCAGCCAGAATTGGAATCCCAACAACTGAAATGATGACAACCGCTAATTCAACAGCAACTGGAGAGAATGTGATACAAATGAGCAGCAAGCTGAAATCATTGAGTCATGGGATCTGAATTTGATGGAAGAGCAATGGAATGGAAACATAGCAAGAAACTGATGGTCAACCAGTGAGATACAGACTCAGAAAATTCTGATGAAAGATATCAGATCAAACCAAGTGCACATGCTGGAATATGAAGACATATGCCAAATGTTATTAGAGATAAGCACAGAAGCAACCAGGCAAGATTTACAACTAGTTTTATAAATAATGGTGAGAGGAGTAAAACTTATGGGAATCTTCGACAGTGGAAGCCACATTATCACTATATCAGAGATGGTTTATAAATGTTGCACAGCAGATCATCATTGGCCATTACTCACTCACAATAAAATGAAAATCAAGGGAGCTTTAATGGGAAAAGCTTTAATGGAAAAATGGGTATCTATTCTTTCTAGAACAGTTACTATCTTCATATATATTGTTAAAGCTGTCCCCATCAAGGTATATTAACAACACTGTCGGTAGCTGAGGGTTTCAATTAATTGTCATTTATTTAAATTTGTGATGCTGACACCACTAAAGGAAGCAATGGCCCTGACTGTGTTGAGAGCATATTGCACTGACTTCCTTTTGCTTGTAGGACACATTGAGAAAATAATCTCTGATAATGATCTTCAGTATCAATCTGAGAAGTGGAAAATAACACTACAGAGATGCAAGATACAACTGGTTTGCATCTCAGCAAGGCACCCCACCTATAACCCTGCATGGTGCATTATGGAGGACCTGGGAAACCTGCAGATTTTATTGAACAAAGAAACATACTACATGGGACATAATCATCAAAGATTTTCAAGCTGTCATGAATATGATCCCTCAAGGTGTAATGTTGCTTGCACCACTCACTCTATTACAGAACTGCCAACCAGCTGATCTGATCCATGAAGTTGTCAGTTTACCACCATTTACAAGAGTTAAGCACAAGAGACTAGTTAATCAGCTACTTCAGAAAATTCGAGATGATTCAAGAAAGAAGAAAGAGAGGTATGTGGGAAAGGTGCATGTTCAAGAATTCCATGTTAGGTAGAAAGTGCTCGTGAAGTCATTCAGACTGTCCAGTAAACAGGAACAGATATATCACAATTTCTTTTCCACTTAAAATGGTTCAATATGGGTCAGAAGGTTGGCTCACCCAAATATTGTGGAGTTAAAATCTATCAAATCAAAGAAATCTCTGAGAGTTCACCACATCTGACACATCAAACCCCGTGTAGGATAACTACATGAGCTTCTAAATTATTGTCTATGGTAGTGATATTAGTTTTTGTTGTTATGTTTATGCTAGTAATGTTATTTCAGCCCATAATTTTAATGTCATGAATCTACCAGTGGTATATTTGAGATGATAGCATGGTTTGCGTTGTTAGTTCTTTGCTTAAAGAACAATGTCATGAGCCACCTTTTGTGTGTGTCCTTATTTTTTTTTTTTTTTTAACTAGGCTACGGAGATAAAAATAAAGATTTTATGTTTTATGCTATACCCTACAAGAAGTGTGTCTGTTAGATACTGTCAGTAATGTGTGATAGTAAGCTCTCATCAAATTCTCTGTAATAATCTAATGATGTGCACAATATGGTCACCCAGGAATTAATTTTGGAGTTTGGCGTGTGTGATGGAAGCATCCATTTTTTCTCATTTAGACAATGAAGAATTTTTCCTTTGTAGAGTCTGGGGTCTGACTATATGAGAAAGGATTTTGCTGTATTATTTTTTCATTGGAGTTCTGCAAGTAAGTTACTCCAACACAAGAGGCTCATGAGGTTCTGTGAGATAATATGTATTATTATTATTATTATTGGTGAATTCTCCCTAGAAATGGAAGACGTAAGCAAATAAGTCAATAAATTTTTCTTTGAGTTCTTCTTGTTTTTCTAATAGGCTTTCATTCTTTCCGAAAGAAGAAGGCTTGTTTATGCTCATCTGACCCCTTTGGTCTGTACTGTTTTTCTTTTGATTACTCTGATATAATTTCTCATTTGTCTGCTTTGTGTCTGTAGGTGTCTCTTTCTAGAATGTCGGCTGGTCTTATGTTTGCATTATTTAGGTCCTTTTGAATTTCATCTAGCCAAGGTGTGGAATTCTTAAGTGAAGTTACATAATCTATTATTCTCTTTGTCAATCAGTTTTCTGGTAGTTGACTGAGATGACCAAAGAATTTCATTCACCTTTTCCTAATATCAGTTTTGATGTTTGAAAAGTTTTCTGTTGTTTTAATTGGTAACCTTCTTGAGTATGTTTTCCTCCTAGAATTTTCCTGGTGGTCTTTCTCTCTTCTTTTTTGATGTCTTCAAGTTGAATTCTATTAAGGGTTAGTGTTTCACTAGCTGGATTTATAATAGTATTGTAATGTCAAATTTTTGCCCCTCTTGACACTGATTTTTGTTGTAGAGGTTTTGCGTTAACCCTGATTCTTTTTTAATTTCTTGGAGGCAATGTTGCTGTGAGATTTTTTCAATACCTGTTGGTTTGATGTATTCTCCAAGGTACTTAAAGTATGGGACCCTGTTAATTTTACCATATTTTGTTTTCAAGCTTGCAGTTTCTGGTTTTGAACAAAAGAATTCAGTTTTCTCAGATGACATCTGTAAACCTATTTTTTTCTACTCATTCCTTGAGTATTTCCAGCTGTTCGACTGCAGTCTGCTCATCCTCTGTTAGTATCGTCAGGTCGTCCGCAAAAGCAAGTATTGAGATGTAGAGGTTGGTTTTGGCAATGCCCAGTTGGATTGGCTACCAAATCCCACATTTCTTAAGTTCTTTCTCCCACTCTTCCATAACTTTGTCTAGAACTATGGTGAACAGAATAGGAAAGAGTCCATCACCTTGTCTCACAGCTGTTTGAGTGTTGAAGGGTTCTGAGATCTCCCCCATAAATTTAATTTAGATTTCATGCCAATTAGTGTTTGTTTTATGATTTCTCATGCTTTGGGATCCAACCCCTCCACCTCTTCTAAAATTTGGAATAGTGAGGGCCTGTCTCTTGAATTGTATGCTTTTTTGAAATTTATAAATGTGCATACTACAGGTTTTTGTTGAGAATTTGCTTTCTGAGTATGGCTTTCAGGTTGAAAATTTGCTTCGGACATGATCTGTTCAGTCTGAATCCTGCTTGATATTCTGCTACTTTGGGTTCTAATTGCTGTTGTGTTCTATTCAAGAGACAAGATGGTAGAATTTTGTAGGTGACTATTAGTTGACAGATCTCCCTGATTTATTATCTTTTTTATGTAGTGGATGAATCAGAGCAATCTTCCAGTCATCAGGAATTTTTTCGGTTTGCTAGATGTTTTGGATTATTTGAGTAATTTCTTTGAGTCAATTTGGGCCTAAATTTTTCAAGAGTCCTGCTACAATTCTGTCATCCCCTGATGCTTTATTGCTTTTAAGTTTCTTGATGAGCGCATAAATTTCTTCTTGTGTTGATGGTGACAAGTTCTGTGCTGAGATTTCTGGCCACACTTTTGGAAATCTCTCTTTGGGTACTGGACAATTTAAAAGCTGTGAAAAATATATGGCTAGTACTTGGGAATTTTCTTTACATGTCTGAGCAAATTTACCATCTTGTTTTTGAAAGCAAAGTTTTTGTGGTGAGTACCCTTTGATCTGGTTTGTGAAGCTCTTATAGAAATCGAGTATTAAAATGATTAATGGAAAATCTCATATAAAGATGTGAAACAAATACTAACAAAGAGATAGAGGGGCTGGCCAGTACTTACCTCAGCTCAGTACAGCTGATAGATACACATAAAACAGAACCAAAAATTTACATTCCTAGCTTTCGGAACAAATGTTCCTTCATCGGGGAGGAGAGAGGGGAAAGAAAGGGAAGAAGGGAAAGGAGATTCAGTTACTCACAACCCAGGTTATGAAGCAACAGGGAAAGGAAAATAGGGAGCGTAGCAAGGATGGAGGCATGGTTGTCAGAGGGAAGCCAAAGATATAGAATATCTCCCTATTTTCCTTTCCCTGTTGCTTCATAACCTGGGTTGTGAGTAACTGAATCTCCTTTCTCTTCTTCCCTTTCTTTCCCCTCTCTCCTCCCCGATGAAGGAACATTTGTTCCGAAAGCTAGGAATGTAAATTTTTGGTTCTGTTTTATGTGTATCTATCAGCTGTACTGAGCTGAGGTAAGTACTGGCCAGCCCCTCTATCTCTTTGTTAGAAATCGAGTATTGTATTTTTTGAAGTTTCTTCAATTGACTGCAATTGCCCACTGCCATATTTTCGTTTAATTTGTCTTAAACTCTTAGAAGCCTATTTGCGCATTTTGAAAAATTTCTTCTGTGTTTCTTCTGATTTGTTTTAATGTTAATTTTGAAATGCCTTTCATCTTTCTTCTAGTGCATTCTCGTAATCTTGATTCCACCAAGGGTGTTTTCGTTTTTTGGAAAGAAGGATCAGAGGGTCAGATCTTTTTTCTGTTTTGACAATTTTAGTTTGAAGTTTCTGCCAATCTTCTGCATGTTGTTCTTCCCATTTTTCAGTGATTTTGGAGACTTTGATTTTGTGTAGATCAAATTTTGGGATCAGCACTGTTTTTCTTTTGAATTTCCTCTTGGGTGTGAATTTAATTTTGATTCTGGTTAAATAATGATCAAAATTGATATTTGCACCTTTGTCTACTTGCACATTGTGAATTTCTTTTTGGTAGTAATTATATTGCAACATGATCAATCTGAAATTTTCCCAACTAATGGATTGATGATCGTCATGTTTTTTGTTTTTGAAGAGAGGTTGACATAATTTTTAGCTTGTTTTGTTGGCATAGTTCAATGAGTTTTTTATTATTATTATTGTTATTGTTTTTTCCATTATGATGAAGATCAGTCAAACTCAGGAATAATAGGTATTGTACAGTGGAGTAGTTTAAATTATGCCACTGGTCATTAACACTTGTGACATGGAAATGTACTTGGTGATCATGTAGTGAATAGTTTACTAATTAACTCATCATGGAACCACAGTAACACCACACTACACTGCTACAAACCCAGTCCTATATAAGAAATTTCTTTTATGTTAATTTATGCATTTTATAAGATGAGCTTTTGTTGTTATAATTGTCTTAATTTACAACTAAAAATATTGGCATTAGACATATTATTAATTGTTAACATTGTGGCTGATGTAACAATTATTGTAATCAGAGAATGTAAACCCATGTCTATGGGAAGTCCGGGTACTGTGCAGGTGGTGTTTGGAGTCAACATGTATGGAATGTGCGCTGGCAGTTGACTGCTGCGGCCGGGTGTCCTTGTGACACTATCATTGCCATCACTGGGGCATGAATTGTGACTAGAATAGGGGAGCAAGATAAAATATAATATATAATGGAAACTGATTAAGTAACTGCTGCTTGAATAATTAAAAAAAAAATGGAAAAAATAATTGAAAGAAAGTGGAAGGTACACATATCCTTAGTGAACTGTAACTGGCACTAATATCAACAGACCTTTAAAGTCAATACACTTTTAGATTATCCTTTGTCATTTAAATGTACATATCTCTTTTTCCTGTTACTGCTATTGTGCATAGAGCTCAGTATGACAATACTGGTTGTGGATCACCCCTCCTCTGTTCACGCAAATTCTTCTTGTCTGCTTCAATGCTCTTGATGCAGGTTTATTAATGAAGCTCATCTCAATAATAACTTTTATAACACTTCTTTAATGTATGGTTAGAATACACATTTTTTAACAATGTTAATACGGTGGAACGCTTCATACGTCCACCCCCTACCACTTACAGAGACGAAGAGGTGAAGATGAAGAAATTAATCAATTGAAGGACATATCTCTACTTGTTTTGTCTGTATGCCAAGATTATCGCTGGTACATAATAACTTATTATTTTTTTCATATATATATGTAAAGAAAAGAATGAGAGAACAAAATAATAATATGATTTGTTATAATTCTCCCCCCCCCCCTCCTCCCTCCACTGCGGACTGACAACATACAGAGATTTACTGGTTGATGACCCTGGCCGGTATCAGCATAGCCTTATTTTTTGGCCATGGAAGTTATCCTTTATGGTTATCAATTTATATGGGCACGTCAGTTTCCCTTAACACATACATAAATAAGTTTTCTTTCATAACAAAGTGCTTGCTGTAACCGCATGCTCCCATTATTGTCAGTCAGTATATATACACAGTGTTTAGCTTGTAAAGCATGTGTGCGCAGCTTGATGTCCATTACCATCCTAGCTCGCACTCACATGTTTAATACAAAGTTAGAGTGACTGTGTCGTGCATTCACGGTAGCCTTCACTGCACCAATATGTGAAGCTTGTATTCAGCGGCTTGATCCTTTGTGAAATCTTCGATGGAGTGACAACTGGTTTCCATATCAGCGGCCTGAGGAATTTATTTCACCTCACCCCTCTCACTTATTCAGTGGGGACACCAGCCATACATCTGACATCCGTCGACAAGGTAAGTTTTCTGCCACTTTTATGGCATTGTCCAGCAGAGAAAATTCATATTACATGAAGTATTGTCATTACTAGTTTATCACGTGCACACTCGCGTATCTCACATGCACACTTAACACTTTGCAGGCAGGTTTTGTATTTTTTTGCACTTTGTTTTTGAGCATCTTTCATACTGTTGCATTACACAAAATTTCTCTAGTGTCCTTTCCACATACTATACATATAATAAAATAAAATACAAATAGAACTACAAATATAAACTGATCCTATTCATTTGCTGACATGCCATTATCATTGCTTATATACATTATAATCTGATTGTCATTTTGTTTTATTATATTTTGTTAAATTATAATTTTGTTACATTGTTCAATTCCAGTTATATAAGTACAGTTTTTACTCTCATTTGGTTTTACATTCTTTACATAAAATTCATACAATAATAGATTCTGTTTTCCCTTATGTCATAAATTGACATACATTTCATTCCAGTTCACAGTGGCTTCATGTTGAAGCATATTTATCAGCTTCAAAGAATTAAAGAAGTAAACAATAGTCACTACAATATATTCTATGTGCTATGTGCTGCTCAAATAACTATGCACAGCCTCACTTCTCTAGCATTCTCCAGGAAGGATCTACAGACTACAGGGTTGAGGAAATTTCATGGAAAGGCATTTATGTGCTCAGTTAGGTCTCAGTACAAGTCTTAACTGTGATCCCAAGAACAAAATAGTTTGTTGCTTATAAACACAATGCAAACTTGGCTATACCCACCATGTCAAATAATTATTCAGTGTTTAAAGTGCAACTCAGTATTTACTTATTATGTTCATTGTATAAGGAAACTATTTCATACACTAGGATATACAGAGTTGTATCATCAGTACTATATGTTATGTACAATGAGTGTAAAAAAGTTTTTATATAAGTAACAAACATGTATGAAAATTTCAATGAAAATCAGGCTTTTGACGCTTTCATGGGTATTCAATGCTCACCGTAGTTTGATTTCGACTCCCTGATTACCTCAGCATCGTGATATGTGGCCCACACAACTGTTTTCTTCTACCCATACTTTCACTCTATCACATTCTCATGTATCATAAACTTATAACTATATTTGTCTTGTGATGTGGTTCTTCTTATTTTTATATGGCACCTAACACTCCACATCTTCTTCACTTTAGGATGTGTTGATGCATCATTCCCTGGAAGAAACAACTTAACACTAACTTACAACTAAATCTTCATAAATAACTATACAGTGACTCGATGGCTACTAATGCCTCTTTCATATATTTAACCATGTACTCATTTACTTCAGTGTTCAGTCATGCTGTCACAAACTTGTTTAATGTCATATGTGCAACTCTACTTACCTTATAAATCTGAAAGATAAAGTGTATTATAAGCATGGTGTGACCTCTTATTCAGTTTGCCACTTATATTGTACTTGCTTGTTTACTTGCAGCAAGAGTTTTCTGCTCCCTAAATTATAATTAGTGCGTGTACTTTCACTACTTAAATTTGTGGATATAGACATGTATAGATATAAGGTGTATAGTAGCGTAATTTAAGCAAATATCTCATAGTTTAGGGGCCCTTTTCATGTACATAATCCCTTAGCTTATCTTTGTTTGTGAGTATTGTGTAGATAGTTGTAGTACAGACTCTCCCTTAATTTTCTTTGTCCCTGTTTATTCCACAGGCTTTACAAATGCTAGTGTATGCTGTAGCTCATAGGGTTTGTTTGCTTTGGGTGGTCCAACACTTTCATCCATGCCTAGCACACACGCACTTGTGATTTGTTGACTAGCTTCCTGCGTTGCTCTATTACCACTAAAATCATGGCGAGTTGTGTATTGCATTGCACACTACCGTGCATTTCACAAGTTTGTTTATTCATTTACCACTGGAGTATGTGCAAGGCGAAGCCTTGTATTTAAAGTATTGTTGTCTCTATACACATAAAAGTAAAATTCCTCCTTATCATTTACACATTTGAAATATAAGAAAAAATACAAACAAAAATTTTCCTTATCAACTAACAACATAAATTCCAGAATGTGATTTTCCAGCATCCTAAATCTAATATTATTATACATATATACAACTTAAAGGGTATACAGCCCTTCTTCAGTATACAAATGTTCTCAAGTCTTTGTGTGCGTAAAGGTCCTTGTCTTTATCCATGTTTGTGTGCGCCAATCTGTTTGCTACTGCGTAGGGGATTTTAGTAATTACGTATGGTCCAATCTACAGTAATTACCACTTACGGTTCAGTTTTCCCATTTTTGTGGATTTGGGATGTGTTATAAATAACACCTTTTGTCCTATACAAAATTGTGTTGTACGTTTCAGCTTTCTGTCATAAATTCCTTTCCTGTATTTAGCCCAGGTTTCAAGGGTGATTACTGCTTGTTGTCGGTTTACTTCCCATGTCAAATTTGGATAAAACCCCAAGCTTTCGATGACTACCTCTGTCATCTTTATCAGGCGTAAAACTGACTGTTGTGGACCGGTGAGGCTTCCACTTTTATAAGCAGTGGATGACTTCTCATTGGCTGGATGATGTCACGGCGAAAACGGCGCATACCGAGGTGGTGGCCTCTATATCCATAGATTTTGTTTGTGCCCTTTATCCAGTGTTGCTTGCAGCGCCATCCATCGCAACAGGTGGAGAATTGCGAGGAATGTAAGAAGTCTCCCTCCGCGCTCTTTCTTTATCAATTGCGTGCTTCCATGCACTGCTGAGTGCATAACCAGAGTCTCTGTTGAAATTATTTTCACAGAGTCTAATTTCAACTGCTTCCCTGATGACAGAGTCCCAATAGTTTGAAGTGTGAGCAAGTAGTCTTGTTTCATCGAATAGAATCTTATGTTTATTTAACAAACTGTGCTCAGCCACCTGTATTTCAGGTGACGCTGATGTTCCACCCAGCGATCGGCAGCAGTTCTTATAGACTGGCCCACATAATTTTTGCCACACTCACAAGGAATGCTGTAAATTCCCAGTACTCCCAGGCCAAGATTATCTTTCACGGGTCACAACATTTCCTTAATCTTCCTGGGTGGCCAGAAGACTGGACTGATTCCTTGCCGGCTCAGGACTCTGCCGATCTTGCTGGAAGTTGCACCGCAGAATGGTAGCCGTGTGATGTGTTGGTCCTCTTGATCTGTTCGAACAGCATCCTTCCTAGGTTTCTTCGCCAGAGTAGATCTGATATCACGATCAGAATATCCATTTTTTCTGAATACCATCGTCAGATGGTTAATCTCAGAGCCGAGATGATCCTTGTCTGAAATAGTCCTTGCTCTGTGTACCAAGGTATTCAGCATAGCTCTCTTCTGAGCTGAGTGGTGAAAACTACATGTGTTTAGATATAAATCTGTATGCATCAGTTTTCTGTACGCAGAATGTCCGAGACGTCCATCTGATTTTCGCTCCACCAACACATCTAAGAAGAGTAACTTCCCATCCTTCTCCACCTCCACTGAAAATCTTATGTTCTGATGTATACTGTTCAAATGATCAACAGACTGCTGCAGTGCCTCATTGCCATGTGGCCATATTAAAAATGTATCGTCAACATACCTGAAGAAGCAAGATGGACGTAAGGGAGCACTGCTCAACGCTCTTTCTTCGAAATCCTCCATGAAGAAGTTAGCTATGGCTGGTGACAGTGGCGAACCCATGGCTGTTCCATCAGTCATTTCATAATATTTTCCACCATACAAAAAATAGGTGGTTGTCAAAGTGTGTCGAAATAACTTCAGTATTTCAGGAGAGAAATGAGCAGCCAACAGTTTTAACGTATCTTCCACCGGTACCTTTGTAGGCTGATCATGATGTCATTTGGACCTATCCTCATCTGCTTTATGACGTCAACAAACATTTTTGAGTTATTAATATGATGACTACAGTGGCTGACAATAGGTGCTAATAGTTTGGTTAAGTATTTTGCCAACCGATATGTAGGAGACCCAATAGCACTAACAATAGGTCTCAACGGGATCCCATCCTTATGGACTTTGGGTAGACCATATAACCTGGATGGCCTTGGTGCTTTTGGTCATAGATTCTTGACTATTTCTTCTGGGAGGCCAGAGTTTTTCAGTAGCTCTCCTGTCTTCCTACTAAGTGCTGCTGTGGGATCCCGTTTAAGAATCTGGTACATGGCATCTTCCAATAATAGGGCCACTTTCTTATGATAATCAGTAGCATTGAGGATAATTGCAGCATTCCCTTTGTTGGCTGGTAGTACAACTAACTCTTCATGACTTGGTGATGCCACCATCTCAGTTCTCAGTAAGGGACTGTACTTTTCTCCAGCTCCACAAAAGCTATCAGTGGCCGAGATTATCAGTGGAGTAGAACAAGTGGTTTGGCACCTTCCTGAAGAGGCAGCGGATGAGGTAAGGCTTGCAACTAGTCAGATTTTAGCAACAGCCAAGCCTCCTAAGTCCAATGTAAGCAGAGTGGAGAAACTGGCATTGAAATCGTTGGGGAAGGATGAAGAGTTAGTTGTGCCATCGATTGTCTGGCTAAGGACAGCACCGATGGCAGTATCGCTTGCGTCTGTGGTGATGAAAAGCTGCACTTTGGGATGAGGATGCGTGACGGTGCAGGCCTCGGCAAGAAGATTTTTGAGGGCAGTGAAAGAGTCAGTCATAGCAGGGGTCCACGGAATGGGCCGAGATCCAGAAGTGTTGGTGCCTGCCAAGGCATCCGTCAGTGGAGCCTGAATCTCCTCAGCCTGATGTAGATGTCGCTGATAGTAATTAACTGCCCCAGAAAGCGCTGGTGCTCTTTGAAAGACGAAGGTCTGGGTAGGTTTAGTATTGTTTGTACTTTCTCAGGAGGTGCTGAAATGCCGTCGGCAGAGACCCGAAAACCAAGAAAAGTGACAGCAGGTTGATGTAGGTGCAATTTTTCCTGGTTGGTCTCGATGCCTGCTGCTGCGAGAGTGTTCATAACAGTTTGTGCATATCAAATGTTGTCCTCGACGGAGGTGCTGAACACAAGAATGTCATCAAGATAAGCAAAGCAGAATTTTAGGTTGAATAGCACTTCGTTGATGAAGCATTGCCAGGTCTGGGTTGCGTTTTTCAGACTGAAGGGCATGAATCAAAACTGAAATAACCCAATCAGGATGGTGATTGTTGTCTTCTCGATGTCTTCAGGTGCCATGGGGATCTGGTGATAGGCCCGTTGCAATCAATGACAGAGAACGTGGTCGCACCTGCGAGGGAGCTGGTAAAGTCAGCAATGTTGGGTATGGGGTAGATGTCCATAATTGTTCACGCGTTTAGTCAACGGTAGTCTCCACACATGCGCCAGGACCCATCTTTCTTGGGTGTTATATGTATGGGCGTAGACCAGCTACTGGCAGAGGGTTCAATGACGCCGAAGCTTAGTAGTTCAGAAATCTGATTTTTAAGGTCGAAGAGGCGCTCGGGACAAAGTCGACGTGGTTTACTGGAGATCGGGGGACCTGGCGTGAGGCGAAGCTTGTGAATCTTGCCGTTGGTGATGATGGAAACGTTGCCGGTGGTACGGAAGGCAGTTTGTTTACATTGTGTGGCGGGCGGGGCAGGCGAGGTGTGGTCATGGTGTTCGGAGCCACTCGGCGGATCTGATGGGAGCCGAGGCAGCAAAGTGTCCCAGGAGCCAACGTGACAAGATGACTGCCGGCCTGAAGCAGTGGCACCATGGTCAGGTGAGCCCGTGAGCCGTTAATGAGTCCATGCGAAATGCTTGGCGCGAGTGCACTGTTTGTGTTGTCAGTGGCGGTCGCATGGTGGCGTGTAGGAGCCAAAGTTGCATAGTTTGAGGTGCTGTCCGCGAGGGGCGGGGTAGGAGCCGTCAGTTCGGGATCATGTGACACTCATCACACATGCACACTTGTGTCCGGCTGAGTGTCAAACGCTGCCGTGTTAGGAGGGTGTGGCCCTGTGGAACTGTCAGTACACGTTATGGCAGTCTTGATAGCACAGTTGCAAAGGGTAGTGGGAGGTAAACACATGGAGGCTCGATTGCTGGGATTGCAAGCAGATTCGGTGCACTTACTGACCTTACTTTGTCCTTGCTGTAGTGTCTGTAATTCCTTTGCTACATTGGAGAGCTGGAGCTACGTTTCGTGGAGCCGGAGGGAGAGCTCGAAGTTTTCCTTGCATAGGCGAGTGACATGTTCAAGCTTGGCAAGGCACATATGCATGGTTTCTTGTAACGTCGTCGACAGAGATAAGCATGTACGGATGAGATGAGCCCAGACCAATGTGTCACGGGAGGGGGGGGGGGGGGGCCTGCTCGACGTAGCACAGGGGAAGTGAGTCTTGGACAGATGATGAAACAAGGTGTTTTGCACCAGGTCCGGTGATAGTTTGTGGTGTCGCAAGAAGTCAATGTCTAGTATAGGTTTGTCAATTTCACACACTAAAAAGGTCCACTCGAGTTTGCAGTTTACGGAAAGTGAGACGACGTGGGAAGTTGAACCCGAGCATTGTAGTTTAGTTGAATTCATGGCCTGCAGTGAAGTATGATAAGGGCGGATGTTCAACGACGCTAAGGACGTAGGCAGCAGCAAAACATCAGCGCCTGTGTCCACTAGGAAAAGGTATCCCGACAAAATGTCTTTAATGTAAAGTCGTCAGCAATTATCCAGTCGTTCCCAGACAGAATGGAGCACTGAGGGGTGCCTGTCATGTTGTGCACAGGAGGTGGCACCTGGACCTACCTGCAATTGGCATTTGGGAAGTAGCAGGGTGGTCTGCAGTTCCGTGCCACCTCACCAAACTGTGTGTGGAAGTAACAGTTCGGGTAGTGCGGGTGCATTTCCTGCGGAAAGTTCATTGCCAGTGGCAGTGGCCAAGGTTTGGTGGCCGCAGCAGGTTCGGTTGCAGGAGAGGGCATGACTGTGGGCAGAGCCAGTGACGTCCCAGTTGCTTGTTTACTGCTTCCCGGAGCGAGCGGAATGATCGGCACAGTATGGCCCCGGCTGCGTCTGGCCACAGGGCGATGAGCCTGAACCTGAGATTTGTCAGGTAGGCAGTGGCTGGCGAAATAGAGCAATGATGCATCATGTAGCTTGTCAGCAATTGTCATTCTTTGCTCGACACATTCAGGAAACCTTTGAACCACAGCAAAGTAGAAGTGAGGAGATAGTTTATCTGACCAGATGGCGAGGAGAGCTGTGTCAGAGAATAGATTGGTGCTGACCATAGCACGTAGCCGTCTCCAGAGCTGGGAAGGTTTGTCGTTGCCTAGTTGCTCGATGTGGAGCACTTGCGGTATTGCTCCCTCAGTTGAGTGTGCAAGCCGACGTAGAACTGCCTTTTTGGCTAGAGTGTACCAGGTAGATGAGTCTGGGGTGTCGACCAGGTCAGCAATCAAGTCCTCCTGGTCGAGCAGGTAGGTGATGAGGCACAGAAACCTGGTTGACTCGTCGAGTCTGTAATGGTTGAACACTTTGTCCACAATTTTGAACCAGGTTGTTGTTCTGTCGGGATTAAACGGCGGCAGTGTCGGTAAGCATTGTAGAATGTTCAGAAGAACAGGTTGAGTTGAGTTCGTTGGGGCACTGCCTGAATCGAGCTGTTGTTGCTGTAGTATTCCAGGAGAGTGTGCCTCCAGGGGATGTGGCAACAACAGCTGTTTGGGTCGTGGCGTGAAGGTGACATGTTGTGGTTGAGCGCGATCCATCGCGACGCGGAAGGCTGATGCGGGTCGGGTGAGACACCATAATGTGTTGATTGCGGTTGTGGAAGCTCAACAGGTTGCGGGTGTGTTCAGATTGATGCGTCACGCAAGACTGACACGGATCAGGTACCAAGATGTGCTGAGAACAGAAGCGGAAGCTCGACTGGAGCTGGCGCAGGGGCGACAGGTGAGAAAAAATTCAAAGTTTGAGAATGCGTGTTAGTCCATGGAAAGCTCAACGTATGATCAGAGCCAGGGCCAACTGTTTTGCAGGGAGGCTGCGGAGGTGCGGGCTGTCCAGAAGCCCAGTGTGGGAAATGATGTTGAACGTGGGACAGAATGTGTGAATGTTTACTGTTCATAGTCACTCCACTCAAAATGGTGTGTGGATAAGGTGAATGTCGTAGCACAAAACACTGAGGTGTAGCAGTGGGACGGAGGTGGAGGTCAGGCACAGATAACAAGTTATTGTTCCTGTTGCAGGCTGAGGTATCGAAGTAGGAAGGCATGTGCTGATGCTGAACTGAGGCAGGCGCAGGCGTGGTTGGATGCTGAGGAGGTAGACCAGTGAACAAAGCAGTTCCGGCCACGTGGAAGGTATCCATGTGGTACTGCATGGACTGCGGCATGGCAAATCGTTGTCCTGGCAGTAGTAGTCTACCGTATCTTCCTTCGCCGTCGGCGTTGTCATTGTTACCGTGAGACACCGTTATACCAAGAGGAAAGGCGCGTCGATCTTAGAGCATGAGATATGATGACCTTAAGCCATTGACAACACACAACGGTCACGGTAGCACCTGATTCCAGAATAGCTGCAGTAGTTAAGATCTACGAACTATCCCCTGTTGACCAGGTCCCCAAAACTTAACTCGTAACGAGATCCCTTCAAAGCAAATTGTCATAACGATCGTCTATAAAGGCTTCGTACAACGAGAAGAAATGTTACGGTTGATGGAATAATAACAGATACAACCAAACTGTCTTGTCTCTTCTGCTTTATTTAACATAACTTCGTTCACAGTTTCATTTCGCATTCACCACTCATTCACCGAAACCCTTTGATGAACAGTTTTGGTTGCTTAACACCAATAGTCAATGATAATGATACAGCTTTTCTCCTTTTTATAAATTGAAGCCCGCTCTCTGTGATATAATTAAAAAAAAACTGGTCTCAATACCGCGTCCCTCGTGAGATGCGAATAGACTTATCCCGGAATTGACCGCCCTGTAGGTGTACTCAATTTAATGACCACACTTCGCTGTCCACTATTTCGCGTAACTGAATGTCCATTTTTTAGTCTGATTATACACTGTAGCTATTTAAAATTCGCCCCTATATTTTTCACAATGCACAATTAGCACTTCGTTACTTGTTTGCTTTTTTTCTAAGAGTAAACGGAAAAAAAGACGCCGTATAATCGGCTTAGTCGACATAAAGCAAAACACCTTAATATGCCCGATTTCACCTCTTCTTATAGGATCGGCTACCTTACTCATTAATTTACTACATATTGTTTCCAATAACACTAAACAGGTATCGCCGTTATATTTTAATTGTATTCAAAAGCATGTTACTACTATTATGACCAACCAAATCGTCACAAATCACGCGGCGTGCGTTTTTAATGATAACTTTACGCTATTCAATTAAATCGCGCGGCGTGCATTTTTAATGATAACTTTACGCTATTCAATTTCCGTTACAGCTATCTTGACTCGTAATGTTACACGGCCCCCCAGACTGTGATGTCTTGAAGAGGGTTCCAGACAGAACAGGCTTTTTTTTTTTTTTTTTGAACAGTGACAGGAGAGGGTATTTGTTTTGGTGAATACACTCACTCTCAGATTCACTCAACAAGTCAGTACATACATTCTACAATATTTAAGTTGAGTTAATGGGCCTAGACAAAATGCCCTTAACTAAATTCCACATTTGTTTATAGGTTGTCTTAGAAACACTTCGCACTAATCACTTCCTATTCACACCACTTTTTTTTTTTCTTGGATGAAGCCCTCAGTTCTTCAACCGACTGTGCAAGGCAGGGATCACAACCAGGTTCGACGATTGGCATCCCAGGCCAAAACCCTTATTAGGCCACTTGTTTAACCAGAGAGGATTTGGTCCTTTTCTGTTCCTCTTAATTCCACTTTTAACTCATCCATCCTCGCTGTTCGGTGAGAAGATAAATCGTATTTCAACATCGACATTGTTGCTGATACCAAGAAGGTATCTCATGGAAATCGTCGGTACATTCTTTAATTTTCTTTGTAAGTTAGTATAAGTACATATTTATCCACTGGTGCTTTTATTTAGTCCACTGAGTGTAGTCTTGGTATCATTCAGTGTTTCTTGAATCTATATTTTGCTCATTATTGATAATACTTCTTCAGGTCTATGTGAGGGAACAAGACTTTAATTACATCAGTATCACAATCTGCCAGGAGGTAGCTCCCTTCATGAGGTATTTTCATTATTTTGTATGGACCTGTATATAAATATTGCCATTTCTTATTCAGTCTTTTCCTGGTTGATGCTTTTGGGTGATTTCTCAATAAAATTTCTTCCCCTACATCATATGTGACTACTTTCTTCACATTTTTATCAAAACGGGTTTTTCTCAATTGTGCTTGATGCCTCAGGTTTTCGTAGACCTTCTTCACCATATCTTCTTTCTTGGTAATCTTTTGTTCTATCACAGGTAATTTCTTCATCCATTCTGGCACAATACTTTCACCAAATACTATTTGGTTAGGTGAATAACCAGTCGATAAGTGTGGTAAGTCATTATACACTTTCTCAAATTCATAAATCCAATTGATCCATTTATAATGTTGTTTGGGTATGTACGTCCGTAAAAATCGGTTCAACTCTCGGAAGATTCTCTCAACCGGATTTCCACAAGGGTAAAATCTTGAGATGTAAATGTGCTGGATTCCTTGTTCTTTCATAGTGTCTCTCCATACTTTGCTTGTATAATAAGCAGCGTTGTCTGTCAAGACCATTATAGGTTTGCCAAGCTCAGTTATATAATTGTTGATAAATTTGCGTAACATGGGTCGAACGTGGAGATTTTTCAAAGGATATAATTTCACATATTTTGAAAAGAGATCATAGAAAGCCAATACATATTTGAACCGTCCACATGTCATGGGACATGGTCCACAGACATCACATGACACCAACATTAAAGGTTGTTATGGGATGATAGGATGTAATTCTATCTTCTGACAATAGTTTATGGGTTTCGCCTTCTGACATATTTTGCACTTCTTAAGAATATTTGTAGCTATACGTCCCAAATTTGGATGATAGCAGTATTGTGCTATTTTGGCTGTACATTTAGCGGCACCAAAATGACCCCAATTCAAGTGAGTGTACCATACTAGTGATTCTAAATATTTATTTGGAACACAAACTTTCCAAACATCTTCTTCATCCTTCTTTCGATACAATATGCCGGATTTTAATTGATACTGTTCTTGAGAGTGACTTAGCGTTTTGCTTTCAACAGCATGCCTAATGGCTTTCCACAACTTATCATCTTCTTGCAGTTGTGGAAGACTTCGACATAGCTGTGAAATCTGCCTCTCACAATATTGCCTTGATAAATTCATGACTTTAAAGTCAATAGTCCGTTCTTCACACTCGTCGTCATTCTTTCTTTTCGGTAGTCTTGAAAGAGCATCGGCTATGATGTTGTCTTTCCCTCTGATGTATTTGAGCGTAATATCATATTCTTTCAGTAGCAAGGCCCACCGGGTTAAACGTGAATGGAACATCCTTCCTGTTAAAATAAAAGATAAAGCTTTGTGGTCACAGAATACAATGATCTTCTTTCCATGTACAAAATAGCGAAACTTTCTAAGGGACCAGACCACGGCCAGTACTTCCAATTCAGTAGTACAATATGCACGTTCACAGCTAGAGAGTGTTCTGCTGGCAAACCCAATTATTTTTATGGTACTGATATCTTCTGGATTGTCCATCTGGAAAAGAGTGGCACCCAATCCTGTTTCAGAAGCATCCGCAGCAGTATAAAAATCTTGATCAAGTCTCGGATGATGTAACAGTGGAGCATTAGTCAAAGCATTGCGGATGTTATCAAAAGCTTGTGTGCATTCGGAATTCCACTCCCACATGACATTTTTTCTTAACAGCCGTAACAAACAGTCTTGGCTTCCTAACTGATTGGGTAAAAATCGTCGAAAAAATGAAACTAAGCCGATAAATGACTTTAATTCCGTCCTATTTTTTGGATAAGCACATCTGTTAATCGCATCCATCTTTTTAGGATTTGGTTTTATCCCTTCAGGAGTGATTATATGTCCAAGAAATTTCAATTGGTTATGAGCAAACTTGGATTTGCTCAAATTTACAGTAACTCCGTATTCCAAAAATTTCGCAAAAACTCTTCTTAATAAGTCCAAATGTTCCTCCCAAGTTTCAGAAGCAATTAGCAAATCATCCACATATAACGTAACTTCATTCAAAAGGTCTCTGCCCTGTATGGTATCTAATGCCGATATGAAAACACCACCGCTTATTTTCAACCCAAATGGCATGACGGTAAACTGGTAACTTCGGCCCAGAAAAATGAATGCAGTATATTTTCTAGATTCTTTTGATATTCTAGTTTGCCAATATGAACTATGCATATCCAAAGAAGTTAAGAGCGGGCATCATAAAACTTTTGTACTAACTCTTCTAGGTTCTCCGGTCGCGTTTGTACAGGTATAATGATCTTATTGATCTCTCTGGCATCCAACACCAATCTGATGTCACCATTGGGTTTAATTACCGCCACAAGAGGGTTACAATATTCGGACTCTGAGGGCTCAATAATACCCCATTCTAACATTTTATTGATTTCCTTTCTGACTACTTCTTTCTTTGTCCATGGGATAGAATAGGAAGTACGACAAAAGGGTTTATGTGCATACGTCTTTATATGGTATTCAAAGTCTTTTATTATACCTGGACGTTTACTAAAAATCGACTGATATGCTTCCAACAAGTAGTACAATTCGTCCCTTTGGATAACAGATAAATATTCTGATTCAAACACCTTTTCCTGCAATGACATTTTATCCATCATTTCTTCAGAACATTCAATAAGGCAGATATCATACACACTTTCATCATCAATACTGATGTAGTTTACCATTAGATTCATACACAATTGATTTGGAATTACTCGGCCCTTTCTCAGGGTGGCTGTCAAAAGATTACCATTGGAATTAAACATACATTCACCTTTCTCTAAATTAATGATTGCACCGGTCTCACATAAAAAATCCAAACCCCAGATACATGGTACTGTCATTTTAGGAACAACCAGGAATGTACTTTCTATTTGAGCCCCTGGGATTGTAACGTCAACACGTACCTGTTTCACAACTTTTTGCATTTTTGCGCTGAACGCGCCAGACACGGTACATCCTGTGATAGGAAAAGTGGGTATTTTTACCCCTCGGCTTATCTGTTTTAAACAGTCCAGCGTCATGACACTAATAGTTGCTCCAGTATCAATTAATATTTCAACATCAACATTATTTATACTTGTTGGAATTATTGCCTGTAAAATTTGTCCACATTTATTAGAAACTTCAGGTTTCTCTTCAATTAATTGATTCCTTATATCCTGATCATTATTGTACCTTAATACTCTCAGTTCAAATTGATGTCTGCCTTCCTTCTCCTTTCCAGTCATCCTAGGAAGGCATTTGGTGACTGGTATTAGTTTAATCTATCTCGTTGAGTCATCGGTGGGGGTTCATGAACTTCCACAATCCGTACAGTATGATCCGAGTTATGGTATTCACCCCGTCGCACATTGGAGGCTCCTTCGCCCATTGGTATAAGTCCTTGTGCTGAATGAGGACTTGAGGCATTTGTTCCATCCTGCCGATGAACATTATGCTTCGAATTATCTTCCCAAGGTTGAATACAATTGGGATCATCACTTGGGTACCTGTTACTCTTATTAATATCACTACTATGTACATTTGCGTCACCATATCGAGGTTTACCTCTAGCACAGTAAGTATCTCTTCTATATTTATTATAATCATTGTTTTTATTGCAACCATAGGATGAAGATTGTCCACGCTCCGGTGATGCGGGTTTGACCTGGTTTTCGGTATTATTATTATCATACGTTAAATTATTATTATTATTATAATTATTCGTATTACTATGAGTGTGAGTCGACATTTGATTACCACTCATTTGTCTTGCGTCTTCCATAATCATATCTATAGAGTCAATCACCGACAAGAACTGTTCTACATCGTGATCAGGAACATTTATTAACTTTTCACGTATATTTATGGGCAACCTTCCCTTCAAAATTCTGGTCACTTCCTTGTGAGAAATTGGATCACTCCAATAACGTGTCTTATTTATGTACTTTTCAAAATATTGCCTTAAAGTACTCCTTTTACTGTTAAAATACTCAGGTTGGTAAACCTCTTTTCTTAATTTCTCTTGTTTACTCGACGACCAGTATTTAGCCAAAAAAAGTTGTTCAAACTCAGCGCAAGTATGGCAACTTTCACTTACTTCAGCGGCCCATAATGCGGCTTCTCCGGTAATTTTGGATACTATAAATTGAAGTCGGTCGTGTTCTGACCAGCTACGTGGAAATATTCTTTTGAAATTATTGATAAAGATTTTCGGATGCAGGTTGTTCTTTTCAGTGGAGAATGTTGGGAATTGTCTACTTCTAAAAATGCTGTTCTCCACCTTTAAAGAAGACAAATATCCTCGAGGACCAAAAGAATCATCATCTTTACCAACCAAATCATCAACTTCCCAATGCAAATTTTCACCACAATTGTACTTCGTATTTTCACATGTTCGGTTGTTTTTCGACCTATTCTCCGAACGTTCGTCCTATGTCAACAAATTTTGTGATGACTTTCGTTCTAACTCCGCCAATTTATGATTGGTTTCCTTTTGCCATTTAGGTAACTCATCAACTATTTTCTCTTTTATTTTCTGAATTTCGCTAGTGAAGAGCTTAATTAATTCATCATTTCTACTTAGGTGCTCATTGATATTTTCATTTGGCTGGGATCCAATAGTAGTCTTAACCTTGTCTACAATTTCATTTCCTTTTATTTCTATCCATTCAGATAGATCTTCGTCAAGTCTTTTAGTTTGATCTACTAAATACTTGTCAATCCCCTTACGAGCATCGGACTCAAACTCGACTATTTGTTTCGAAAGCTCTTCTATCTGTGCGCTAGCATTGAAACAGCTGCTTTCACACTTAACCATCCTATTGGACAGGCCATCATAACTCTTCGAAACTACCTCATATTTCTTTTCTACGTCATGAAGTTTTCCCATTAAATTATTATATTGCCTTTCTAAGGTGTTAGAAAACTCTACATCTAGTTCTCCAAATTTCGCATTTATTTGAGTCTCCCATTCCGCCTTTAATTCTTTCTTAGTATTTTCCAATTTATAATCAAAGGTGTTCAGTTTGCTTTCCAAAGAATCCATTTTAACTTCTAATGAACCAAATTTGGCCTCAAATTTTTCGTTTAACTTTTGATTGTCCTCTTTTAATTGCTTATTATCTTTTTCTAGTGAACCAAGTCTTCCATTCATTACACCCATTTGAGTATTTATTGATACCAGCATATCAAACATTTTTTGATTAATATTTCCATTTTGAGGATCAACTTGCTGATCTACTTCCGAAACCTCAAGATCTTTATATTCTCCCATGCTGCTTACCTTACTTATCATTGTATTTGAATCTCCTAACGGCTCTAAATCAATAACTGTATTATTATCTGTACATGTCTCCTGTCCCAGATTGAGCTCATGGGATGCATCATCCATATCATCTTCACTTTCCTCTCTCTCTCTACTCATTACTCTACTCAACTGCACATTATCATGTATTCTTTTCGTTCATTTTGACATGATTATTCACTACCAAGACACACACTTATTTTCACTATGTATTTATATATATTTATCTACCAAAATCACAAGTCTCAACTTCTCTTTTTTTTTTATAATTATACAGTTATTTTAATCATACCTGGTAGTATCGCTCACTTTTAGCGATTATTGAAGAATACCTCTTTCATTGGACAGACTCACTGGCTGCTACAATATTTTCCAACTCTAGGGTTCGTGAATCCGGATGACACTCAACTCGATGCAGCAATCCTCGATCGAGCCCCACGTTGGGCGCCACTTCTACCGTATCTTCCTTCGCCGTCGGCATTGTCGTTGTTACCGTGAGACACCGTTATACCAAGAGGAAAGGCGCGTCGATCTTAGAGCATGAGATATGATGACCTTAAGCCATTGACAACACACAACGGTCACGGTAGCACCTGATTCCAGAATAGCTGCAGTAGTTAAGATCTACGAACTATCCCCTGTTGACCAGGTCCCCAAAACTTAACTCGTAACGAGATCCCTTCAAAGCAAATTGTCATAACGATCGTCTATAAAGGCTTCGTACAACGAGAAGAAATGTTACGGTTGATGGAATAATAACAGATACAACCAAACTGTCTTGTCTCTTCTGCTTTATTTAACATAACTTCGTTCACAGTTTCATTTCACATTCACCACTCATTCACTGAAACCCTTTGATGAACAGTTTTGGTTGCTTAACACCAACAGTCAATGATAATGATACAGCTTTTCTCCTTTTTATAAATTGAAGCCCGCTCTCCGTGATATAATTAAAAAAAAACTGGTCTCAATACCGCGTCCCTCGTGAGATGCGAATAGACTTATCCCGGAATTGACCGCCCTGTAGGTGTACTCAATTTAATGACCACACTTCGCTGTCCACTATTTCGCGTAACTGAATGTCCATTTTTTAGTCTGATTATACACTGTAGCTATTTAAAATTCGCCCCTATATTTTTCACAATGCACAATTAGCACTTCGTTACTTGTTTGCTTTTTTTCTAAGAGTAAACGGAAAAAAAGACGCCGTATAATCGGCTTAGTCGACATAAAGCAAAACACCTTAATATGCCCAATTTCACCTCTTCTTATAGGATCGGCTACCTTACACATTAATTTACTACATATTGTTTCCATTAACACTAAACAGGTATCGCCATTATATTTTAATTGTATTCAAAAGCATGTTACTACTATTATGACCAACCAAATCGTCACAAATTGCGCGGCGTGCGTTTTTAATGATAACTTTACGCTATTCAATTAAATCGCGCGGCGTGTGTTTTTAATGATAACTTTACGCTATTCAATTTCCGTTACAGCTATCTTGACTCGTAATGTTACAGTAGGTTGTCCAACAAAGCATTTGCAGAATTCGGCATTGGTCCTGCACTGAGATTCGTAAGAGGTAACTGCACAGTCAATGAGGGAGGGCACATGTGGCGGGAACAGAGGCATTTGATAGCCGGAGTCATGCGCACTCCTAACCTCACTTATTGTTGCAGGCTTGAAAACGTCCAGCGAAATTAGCGGAATCATCAAGTGAGAGGCATCGTGTTGCAGTCCTGGCGGGTGTACACCACCCGCAACATGATGCATGTCGATCATAAAATCCGGCGTTAGGCACTGAGCCGAAGTCATTGTTCAAATTCTGTGTCGATGTAATACACGCAAAAATAACCGACGCAGAGGTCAGTGTGCTCCCTGCCGCCGTTGGATAAGCAGCTGCAGCAGCCAGTTGTATACTCCTAGCTCACTCATTTGTTACATAGTTTAATTCTTAATTTCTTTGCGTGTTTTTGGTACTTGCATTGTTTAATTCATAAATTTCAGGCGTATTATAGTATTTGAGAGTTGTAGCATCGCGCTTTAGTACTCGAATAGTGTTAAATCGCGTAGTCTCCTTCCGCCGCCGAGCAGTGTGTCAGCAGTGCACAAGTGGCAGCATTACTGCATTTACTAGTCAATCTTGTATTTTAATAACCGTTTCAATTTTGTGTCGTTTTGTTTGCGCTCTCTGTAGATTAGTTCAGACGTTCTTTGCACAACAGTTTTTAGCATGGATAGGGACTGCAACTGCTGTGTTCGGATGCAGGCTGAGTTGGCATCCCTTCGCTCCCAGCTTCAGGCAGTGTTGGCTTTGGTCACACAGCTTGAGGCTGTTGCCAATGGGCATCACTGTGGGGGTCCGGATGGGGGTTTGTCGGGGACGGCCAGCCCGTCCCACGCATCCCCCGATCGGACTACGACTGTGGTTGCCCGGGATACTGCCCGCATTGAGGCTGATCCCTCACCTGTGGTAGAGTGGGAGGTCGTCTCAAGGTGTGGCAGGAGGCGAAAGACATTCCGGAGGGCTGAACGGAAGGCCTCTCCAGTTTGTCTGACGAACCGGTTTCAGGCTCTGTCTCAGGCTGATACTGATCTTCGGCCTGACATGGCTGCTTGTCCTGTTCCAGAGGTTGCCCCTCAGTCTGCAAGATCCGGGCAGTCGCAGAGGGTGGGCTTACTGGTAGTTGGGAGCTCCAACGTCAGGCGCGTAATGGGGCCCCTTAGGGATATGGCAGCAAGGGAGGGGAAGAAAACCAAAGTGCACTCCGTGTGCATACCGGGGGGAGTCATTCCAGATGTGGAAAGGGTCCTTCCGGATGCCATGAAGGGTACAGGGTGCACCCATCTGCAGGTGGTCGCTCATGTCGGCACCAATGATGTGTGTCGCTATGGATCGGAGGAAATCCTCTCTGGCTTCTGGCGGCTATCTGATTTGGTGAAGACTGCCAGTCTCGCTAGCGGGATGATAGCAGAGCTCACCATCTGCAGCATCATCGACAGGACTGACTGCGGACCTTTGGTACAGAGCCGAGTGGAGGGTCTGAATCAGAGGCTGAGACGGTTCTGCGACCGTGTGGGCTGCAGATTCCTCGACTTGCGCCATAGGGTGGTGGGGTTTCGGGTTCTGCTGGATAGGTCAGGAGTCCACTACACGCAACAAGTGGCTACACGGGTAGCAGGGGTTGTGTGGCGTGGGCTGGGCGGTTTTTTAGGTTAGATGGCCTCGGGCAAGTGCAGAAAGGGCAACAGCCTCAACGGGTGCGGGGCAAAGTCAGGACATGCGGGGACCAAGCAGCAATCGGTATTGTAATTGTAAACTGTCGAAGCTGCGTTGGTAAAGTACCGGAACTTCAAGCGCTGATAGAAAGCACCGAAGCTGAAATCGTTATAGGTACAGAAAGCTGGCTGAAGCCAGAGATAAATTCTGCCGAAATTTTTACAGAGGCACAGACGGTGTTTAGAAAGGATAGATTGCATGCAACCGGTGGTGGAGTGTTCGTCGCTATTAGTAGTAGTTTATCCTGTAGTGAAGTAGAAGTGGATAGTTCCTGTGAATTATTATGGGTGGAGGTTACACTCAACAACCGAGCTAGGTTAATAATTGGCTCCTTTTACCGACCCCCCGACTCAGCAGCATTAGTGGCAGAACAACTGAGAGAAAATTTGGAATACATTTCACATAAATTTTCTCAGCATGTTATGGTCTTAGGTGGAGATTTCAATTTACCAGATATAGACTGGGACACTCAGATGTTTAGGATGGGTGGTAGGGACAGAGCATCGAGTGACATTATACTGAGTGCACTATCCGAAAATTACCTCGAGCAATTAAACAGAGAACCGACTCGTAGAGATAACATCTTGGACCTACTGATAACAAACAGACCCGAACTTTTCGACTCTGTAAGTGCAGAACAGGGAATCAGTGATCATAAGGCCGTTGCAGCATCCCTGAATATGGAAGTTAATAGGAATATAAAAAAAGGGAGGAAGGTTTATCTGTTTAGCAGGAGTAATAGAAGGCAGATTTCAGACTACCTAACAGATCAAAACGAAAATTTCTGTTCCTACACTGACAATGTTGACTGTTTATGGAAAAAGTTCAAGGCAATCGTAAAATGCGTTTTAGACAGGTACGTGCCGAGTAAAACTGTGAGGGACGGGAAAAACCCACCGTGGTACAACAACAAAGTTAGGAAACTACTGCAAAAGCAAAGAGAGCTTCACTCCAAGTTTAAACGCAGCCAAAACCTCTCAGACAAACAAAAGCTAAACGATGTCAAAGTTAGCGTAAGGAGGGCTATGCGTGAAGCGGTCAGTGAATTCGAAAGTAAAATACTAGGTACCGACTTGACAGAAAATCCTAGGAAGTTCTGGTATTACGTTAAATCAGTAAGTGGCTCGAAACATCATGTCCAGACACTCCGGGATGATGATGGCATTGAAACAGAGGATGACAAGCGTAAAGCTGAAATACTAAACACCTTTTTCCAAAGCTGTTTCACAGAGGAAGACCGCACTGCAGTTCCTTCTCTAAATCCTCGCACCAACGAAAAAATGGCTGACATCGAAATAAGTGTCCAAGGAATAGAAAAGCAACTGGAATCACTCAACAGAGGAAAGTCCACTGGACCTGATGGGATACCAATTCGATTCTACACAGAGTACGCGAAAGAACTTGCCCCCCTTCTAACAGCCGTGTACCGCAAGTCTCTAGAGGAACAGAAGGTTCCAAATGATTGGAAAAGAGCACAGGTAGTCCCAGTCTTCAAGAAGGGTCGTCGAGCAGATGCGCAAAACTATAGACCTATATCTCTGTCGTCGATCTGTTGTAGAATTTTAGAACATGTGTTTTGCTCAAGTATCATGTCGTTTTTGGAAAGTCATAATCTACTATGTAGGTTCAACATGGATTCCGGAAACAGCGATCGTGTGAAACCCAACTCGCTTTATTTGTTCATGAGACCCAGAAAATATTAGATACAGGCTCCCAGGTAGATGCTATTTTTCTTGACTTCCGGAAGGCGTTCGATACAGTTCCGCACTGTCGCCTGATAAACAAAGTAAGAGCCTATGGAATATCAGACCAGCTGTGTGGCTGGATTGAAGAGTTTTTAGCAAACAGAACACAGCATGTTGTTATCAACGGAGAGACGTCTACAGACATTAAAGTAACCTCTGGCGTGCCACAGGGGAGTGTTATGGGACCATTGCTTTTCACAATATATATAAATGACCTAGTAGATAGTGTCGGAAGTTCCATGCGGCTTTTCGCGGATGATGCTGTAGTATACAGAGAAGTTGCAGCATTAGAAAATTGTAGCGAAATGCAGGAAGATCTGCAGCGGATAGGCACTTGGTGCAGGGAGTGGCAACTGACCCTTAACATAGGCAAATGTAATGTATTGCGAATACATAGAAAGAAGGATCCTTTATTGTATGATTATATGATAGCGGAACAAACACTGGTAGCAGTTACTTCTGTAAAATATCTGGGAGTATGCGTGCGGAACGATTTGAAGTGGAATGATCGTATAAAATTAACTGTTGGTAAGGCGGGTACCAGGTTGAGATTCATTGGGAGAGTCCTTAGAAAATGTAGTCCATCAACAAAGGAGGTGGCTTACAAAACACTCGTTCGACCTATACTTGAGTATTGCTCATCAGTGTGGGATCCGTACCAGATCGGGTTGGCGGAGGAGATAGAGAAGATCCAAAGAAGAGTGGCGCGTTTCGTCACAGGGTTATTTGGTAACCGTGATAGCATTACGGAGATGTTTAACAAACTCAAGTGGCAGACTCTGCAAGAGAGGCGCTCTGCATCGCGGTGTAGCTTGCTCGCCAGGTTTCGAGAGGGTGCGTTTCTGGATGAGGTATTGAATATATTGCTTCCCCCTACTTATACCTCCTGAGGAGATCACAAATGTAAAATTAGAGAGATTAGAGCGCGCACAGAGGCTTTCAGACAGTCGTTCTTCCCGCGAACCATATGCGACTGGAACAGGAAAGGGAGATAATGACAGTGGCACGTAAAGTGCCCTCCGCCACACACCGTTGGGTGGCTTGCGGAGTATAAATGTAGATGTAGATGTAGAATAAAACAGCGAAAACGGAAGATGTTACAACTCGGGGTCACCAGTGAGGAGGATTACTGGGTTGGTTGCACCAATAATCACACCCATTTAGCAATAGTTCATTTATTAACCTTAACATATACAAGGATCACAGAGAACTGAACTGAACATGGCGGAGCAGCCAAAGATAATGCTTAGAGTCTAAAGATGAATGGATATCAATGTTGGTGTCGATTTCATCGGTGCCACAGATCTATTACTGCATCTATGGTGGATTTATCTTTCTGGAAGCCAAACTGATTCTTGTTAATTATTTCATATTTCATCATAAAAGCAATGAGTCTCTGTGCATATGCACTTTCAAATATTTTTGATATGACTGGTAAAGGAGTTATAGGCCTATAATTTTATGGATTGTATTCATTCCCATTTTTATGTATTAGTTTTATCAGTGCTGTTTTTAAGCACTTTGGAAAAGTCCCTCCCAGGAATGATGAATTGATTAGTTGTGTAAGAGGCTTCTTGAGTTCCTGCATACAGTGTTTAATTTTTATACTTGATATTCCGTCAATTCCACGTGACTTTATTTGTTTTAGGTTTTTTATTATCTTTAATGTTTCTTCTTCTGTCACTGGGGAAAGTGCAATTGTTTTTCCCTGGGGATTAATAAATGTTTTCCAGGTGTTATTGTGTTTTTTATTATTTGTTTTTTTTCTTTAAGTTGTTGGCCTACTGTGGCAAAATAGTCATTCAGGAGATTTATGATTTTATTCTGTTCAGTTATAGTTTTTTTGCTGATCATGAACTGTATTTTGCTATGTTCCTGTGAATTGGGGGGTTTGTGATTTGTATTTATAATAGACCAGCAAGCCTTGCTTTTATTAACAGCACTATTTAGGTACTTTTTCGCTTCTAGTCATTTGGCTGCTAGTAGCACTTAAGCATACATTCTTTTATATTTTCTGTAGTACTCTTAAAAGTTTTCACCAATGCTAGTTATATATATTCTGTGCATCATTTTTATCTTGTTCCTAGATACCAAAATGCCTTTTGTTATCCATTTTTTGTTTTTATTTGTGGTTTTGGCTCTGGTTTTTATTACTGGGCATGTAATATTGAGATGGTAGGAAAGTGTGTCAATAAAATGAGTCGCTTTATGATCCACTGATGGAGAGTCTTTTTCCAGTATTTCCCATCCTTCTTTTTCAAGTTTTATCCTAAGGGCTGTTAAGTTTTGTTCATTTTAGCTTCTTTTTTCCCATATTTTTTGTCTTTTCATTTGTGGTGATATGATTTATGCATATTTTTATTGCATCATGTTTCTATAACTTCACTTTTGTACTGAAAGTCCCTTAAATTTGTGAAGATGTGATCTATTTGACTACAGGAGTTTGCAGTTATATGTATTAGAGTAGCTATAGTATTGTATAACCCATATGTTTTCATTGTGTTTAGGAGCTGTTCCTCTAAATTGTCTGGATGTGTTTGGAGGGGTACAATAATCTTATTAATGCTACGTGCATTGAGGGCCAAGCGCACCTTGCCATCTGGCTTACTCATGGCCAAAATAGGACTACAATAAGGGGAAAATGATGGTTGTATTATGCCGCGTTCAAGCATCCTGTTAATCTTTTCTTACTGCTTCCCTCTTTGTACATTGTACAGGTTATGAGGTAGAACAAAAAGTTTTGTGAAGATATGCTTTCATTTTGTAAATGAAATTCTGAGAATGATCCCTGGTCTTTTTTTCAAATATATGTATATAAGCAAGTATCAGTTCCCTAAGTTCCACTTGCTGTTCTTGAGACAAGCACTTTGATTCACTTACCATTGTGCTTATTGTGTCGATGTTTACTTCTAGTGCTGCTGACTGTTCATTATTGTATGTGGTGACAAACATAACTGTGGGATTTACCAACTGAACTTCAAAGTCATGTCTAACTTCTGTTTTACACTGATTAGTACTTCCCCCGATTCAGATTAAACAATCAACTATTAATTTCTCTACTATCAAAAAATTGCATTGTTCAGAAAACTGTCCTAATTGTATGGGAATTAAGGCTTGTATCTTGACTTCTTTCGATTTCTGACCAGTGGCAGTTTGTACTTTGTGATTTTGCACTGGCAGTGTGGGTATACGCCAACCTTTCTTCAATTCTTGAAAGAAACCCTGTGACATCAAATTAATCATAGCACCTGTGTCAGGCACAATTGGTACATCAGGGTCAAAGATTTTGGCTTCAATAGCAGCTTGTACCTTGTACCATGTTAAGTTTTTCTGTGTACCCTCATTACCTCGATACAGATCATCTCTCACATCACTACCATGATCATACCTGATAAAGCAAGTGTCGATCAAGCTCGTGCCTCCACTCTTGTCCGGGGTCACAGAACGGGGGCCTACTGTGACTGGTTCAAGTTTTCCGGCATCAGGTGGCATCTGTCTCTGTGTTACTGAGTTAGGCATAACTTCCACTATGCGGACTGTTCATGTTTGATTATGCTAGTGTCCTGAGAGGCTCTCAATCTAAGTTCTCTTTGCCTCTGAGCATTGTTCAGCGTAAGTGCATTACTTTTGTGGCCAAATTCCACTGTCTGTTGGTTATTTGGTTGTCTAGTATTGTTTTGTGTTTGCCAAGTGATCAGCTGATCATTGCCGGTAGCTTGTGTTTGTACCTATTGCACAGGATGGTCATATGATACTCGCCAGTTGTAGTTGTTTTTGCTAAATTTTTGCCCATTTCTTTTATATCCATCTTTGAACTTATGGCTTTCTCCATTGCCATTGTGATTACCATTACCATTACCATAGGTCTGTGTGGGGTAAGGTTGCTTGCTATCCGTGTCCTGCTACAAATCCATTGTTTACTTGTTGGTCCATAAATCTCTGTGGGGCTATCAGCATTTTAACAGTCTTGGGTTGTACTGGTCTCTCTTCGTATATTAAATCTATTGAGTCCAGTACAGATAGAAAGTATTCAGTGTCATGTCCCAGAATGGTAATGAGTTTTTCCCTAATGTGGGCAGGGAGAGGGCTCGTTAAAATTTTCAGCACATATTCTTGAGGTACCAGGTTCCTCCAGTATCTGGTTTTATTCAAATATTTTTCAAAATAGCCCCATAGGCTTTTATACTTGTTATTGAATGGAGCTGGGTTGAATACTTCACATCTGAGCCTCTCTTGTGTGGCCTCAGAGCAGTACCTATCCAGAAACGTTCCGCCATGTCTGTAGTCCATAGCAGAACATCACCTCGTGTGTATCCAACAACAAATCTAATTTTCTGGGCTCTGGTCCAAGTATGAGGTAAAACATTTCGAAATGCTCTATTAAAGACCACAGGGTGTATTCTTTTCCCTTCAGAGGTAAATACCAGAAATTGTTGATGCCTAAGTAATCCCTCATCCTCAAGTAATGTTGACAAACATGCCACACTGTCAGTGACAGGTACAACTGTTAGCAAGCTTGTTGTATTATGTAACCTTTGCTATTTTCCTTCAATGGGCTAGCCCTGTATTGTGGGTAATCAGTGATGGTATCTAACTTCTCTAAAAGAATGCATTTGTTTTCTGTCATATGTTGTTTTGGAATGTCATTAGTGTTAGCAACACTGCCTCATAACCTTTCCTCTGCTTCCTTTAAACCTGAATCTGTTTTAGCTAGAAGTTGACTTTCTTTCCCTTTTAGAGCTTCTTCTACAGTATCTACATAAATTTTGCATTCTGACACTACCTTTTCAGCAAGGGTGTTGCCCTTATCCAGCATCCCGGCTTCACCTTTTTCAGTTATTTCCTTTACATCTGCACATAACTTATCTCTCTGTTTTTTGGCAAATTCTGACTCTAAACTTAACTGGTCTACTCTTAGACTCAACTTGTGTACTTCTGTAGGCAGGTTTTTGCTGCATATGTCTTGCAGCTTGCTGACTGCGTTCATCACATTTTTTACAGATGCATCCACTTGGGATTGTGTCTCCTGAATTTGAGAATATGCTTCCCTAACGTTTTATAGCTCACTTGCAAGTTGTTCCTGCAGGACATGTTGGTAATTATTTCTTGTTTTAGTTGTTTACTGAGCTCTGTGAACTTCCCAGATAATTCATCAGATAATTCAGTGCATATAGTTTTGCTCACCTCACTGAACTGTTGACTAATACTATTCTTGAAATAATTAAATGCTTGATTTTGCTGTGTAAACTGTTCTGTTATTAGTTGCATGAGTTGTGTCACATTGTGTGTCTTGCTAGTATTTACATTGCTTTTATGAACTGTTTCCTGTTCTTGCGTTCGCGACGTTGCGAGCCACTAATCAAAGGAATTTTTGCTGTCACATGCATCAGTTTCACTGTTTGAAAACATGTTACCCAGTGAGAACTGAGAAACTGTCTCATCAATCATCATAAAAGTGACATCTTGATTACTTGCGTTACCAGTGTCATCAGTTTTTAATAGTTGGATGCCAACCTGGTTGTTTTGGTAACCATTGGCCAGTTCACAAGTTGGCGCATTACTTTAAACTAGTGCCAAGCTTGGATTTCTGACATCTTGGCATACTGCATTTTGCAATGTGTTTTCAACAACGGCCATTTCCTTTGACTCCATTGTGAACAATATTTAACAAAATTACAAAAACAAATTTCAAATAAGAAATTTTGTTTGTATCGGTACTTTTGAATTAAAGCAGTTTTGTGTGCGTATTCATTAATGAACCTGATTATTCTCTGATACAGTTTTACAGAATTTGAATGAATTATTTTGCACTTTAATGTTGACTTTATACAGATTTTTGTCTTTCTATAGAAATGCACATTCTGTAAAGTATATTAATTGGAAGGAAAAGGGATTATCTACTGCGAGAGGACAGTGCCAAGCGTAAAAGCTTCCTACCTTAACCGCTGAAATCAGCATTCCTGGCGCATGTCGTTTGCAGGCAGAATTTGATTTTAACTTTCTCCTTCAAGTTTTTATTGGTCCCAATCTCATGGGCAGGGAACAAATGCAACAAAGGTCTCATTAGTTCCTTGTAACAATTTATCTGAAAAAAATTGTTTTATCTCAACAATTGAAAGATTTATACATATTCTGCTTGGCGCCATCCTGTCTCGGTCAACACTGAGTGGCTAGAATGGGGGGGAGGGGGGGGGGGGCAAAGATAAAATATAATGCATAATGGAAACTGATTAAATAATTGCTGCTTGAATAATTAAAAAAAGATTGGAAAGAATAATTGAAAGAAATTGGAAGGTACACATATACTGAGTGAAATTTAACTGGCGCTAATGTCAACAGACCTTTAAAATTAATACATTTTTAGATTATCCTTCTTCATTTAAATGTGCATATTTCTTTTTCTGTTTCCATTGTTGTACCTAGATCTTGGTATGACAATACTGGTTCCAGATCACCCCTCCTCTGCTCATGCAAATTTTGCTTGTCTGCTTCGATCCTCTTGATGCAGGATTCGTGACGCAGGCGATATGATGAACAGATGTGGTTATTAATAAACTTTATCTTGCTAATAACTTTTATAACACTTCTTTAATGTATGATTAGAATACAAATTTTTGAACAATGTTAATACGGTGCAACTCCTCATATGTCCACCTGCTACCAGTTATAGAGACAAGGAGGTGAATATACAGAAATTAATCAGTTGAAGAGTGTATCGCTTCTTGTTTTGTTTGTATACCAAGATTATCACTGGTAAAAATTATAAATATAAAGAATGAGGGAAAAAATGATAATAATATTATTCATTACAGACACACACTGTGGTCAGATGACCAGACATCAGGGGTTGTTTACTCTCCTTGGTGGATGGAGGCGAGCAGCTGGCAGCCGGTCAGGCATGGGACTCACACCTGCTGTGAGCTACCTGGGAGCGTAGACAATGGGGAACATTGAAGCAGCAACTCCCCAGAGGTGGCCTATGATATCAAGCAAGGATTTCTCGGGCAGCACAGCGGTGGATTAGTACACAGAGGGCATCAACATCCCATTTGCCCCAGTGGCAACAGGGAAGGGTTTAAGTACTGCCTGGGCTGTTAGTCGCTCTTATCCAATGATGCAAGGGATTGTCTCACATCCATATTATACCTCCACTATCTAATCTCTAATCTTCTTGATTTCTGAGTTTGAAACTCAGGTTAAACACAGACTGAGCACACTTGCAGTCCTGTATTAGTTCCAGTTTTGCTGCCATACTAGCTTGTTCCTCACAGAGGACATTCTTTTTGATCACCCATAAAAAAACAGACTCAGTCTGAATTTAATTCTCCTGTATGGCTACTGAATAGCAATGAGCTGCTCCATTTTCTACAAAACATCCACCTTTGCATTGAGCAAAACAAATCCACGACATTCTTTTTGATCACCCATAAAAAACAGACTCAGTCTGAATTTAATTCTCCTGTATGGCTACTGAATAGCAATGAGCTGCTCCATTTTCTACAAAACATCCACCTTTGCATTGAGCAAAACAAATCCACAACAATCTGTTTCAACAATTAACCAAACAATGGAAAATCCAGAATGGAATGTAACAATATTATGAAAAGGATAGTTGCTACTCACCATATAGGTGAGATGCTGGATCGCAGAGAGGCACAACAAAAATACTGTCAGAAAGTTAGCTTTCTGACAGTCTTTTTGTTGTGTCTATCTGTGACTCAGCATCTCTGCTATATGGTGAGTAGCAACTATCCTTTTCATAATGTTGTCAACAAATAATCAGATGGACGAATGGTTCAAATGGCTCTGAGCACTATGCGACTTAACTTCTGAGGTCATCAGTCACCGAGAACTTAGAACTAATTAAACCTAACTAACCTAAGGACATCACACACATCCATGCCCGAGGCAGGATCGAACCTGTGACCATAGCGGTTCAGATGGACACATACCTAGTTGCATGTACCTTACTAAGCCAACCATCACTCCATGACAGTTGTAACTATGAGATGAAAAGGAGAGCTTCTCAGGCCTAATGGTCTGACATGCCAGTGGTATGGGAAGATGTCACATCTGCCCACAATGACTTCAGCTTCTATGTGATGTCTCTGCCCCAGCATCAATGTACTTCGCCCACATTTGCGATGCGATGCCAGTTCCACCCAGTTCTGTATTCTTGTTGTGTGAATTGCTGAAAGTGTTACTTTTGTGAGTGTGTGATTGAAAAGTATTCAATTAAAAAAATTCACTACCAGTGCTTCAAGAAACAAAAAGTGACTTCCCGTAAAATACTGTTGTAACAAGAGTTTAAAAAAACTTTGTTTGTTTTTGTAAACATATTTATCTCATTTTTCTGTTTTCCTTAATGTATTTATATGTTTCTAAGTTTAATCTGTGTTCACATTTACACCTGTTGTTTGAAAAGTTACCCAAGGCTGAGTAATTACTTGTATGTCAATTAATGCATTGTACTTAATAAAGTTACTGAATTTAATGAAGCTGTAATAAAGATTCTTGAAGTTGTCAGTTAATTATCAGCATCTGCAGAAAATGAATTGGTGGGTGAACATATTGAACATATAATTGTTTATCTTGATATAACAGTGACTGACCTTAACAAGCAAATTGCTCACATTAATTCATGCCACACATGATTCTGAGTTTCAATGTAATTTATTTCTGTCTTGAAGTCATTGAGTAACAAAACAAGCTATGGTACACATTGTGTGCCTCCAAGAATCGATTACATTTTTACAAACCACATCGGCACAGATGCTACCTCAAAAGATTGAGCAAAAACTGACATACAACAGTGGTCCTGCATGGGCCTTGTATACATTTTAATACAATGTCAGTGATGTTTAAAACAGAAAATTAATGAAATACAATGAATTTTGACACATATTATAACAGAAAGTAACAAGTATAAATCATAAAATAAAATGTCATTATGCAGCATATGAATCTCGCTATACAACAGTTCCATTCGTAATGAATATAGTCAGATAAGTTATGTAAATATATCAACACATATTTCATTTTAGTGGATTACATGAAAGATATTGAATATAATTTCTTCCTAGTTTGTTTCCTAGCTTCATTAAAAATGTCCTTCATTTTGGTAATAACAGTCTCTCGAGAAATAGTCTGGAACTTCCTTAAAGTAGTTTGTTTACATTATTTGCAATTATTGTTCCTGTTAATTACAATAATTATATTTCACAAAGACAGGCTAATGCTTTACCATTATATAATAAGACTTATATTTTAATTTTATTATTATTATTATAATATATTTTTTTAATTTCAAATAACATCAAATTTGAAATACATGGCATAGACAATGACCGTAACCATATTTTAGTGATTTTAACAAAATATTACCGTTTAAAACATTTTTACCAATTACAGTGTCTATTTGAGGTCTAAAAAATACTTTCATCATAACAGTTCCCAAAGTGTGATATTACTTATATTGCCCGTATCTGGCCATGCTTAGGATTGTTATTGATATGTTATTAGCTTTTCAAGTTATTAATGTGAGTACCTAAGGGTAACAAACTTTAAAGAAAAGGAAACGTCCAAGCTGTTATTTTTCATCTATCCTGAGATTAATGATTATTTACATTCACTTACACACTGCTGGACTCACATTGAGTGAATGGTCTGCAAAGATTGATTAATTAATTGTTTTCCTTTAATCAAATTTTGATGTTGTTCACAAATTGCAACACCTTATAAATTTTCATGCTAATTAAGGCCTTAGAAACATGGGCTTTCCCTAATGGACTTATGCCAACAATAAATAAATAAATAATAAATCTGTTAGCTTAAGTTCTAGGATTTTGTTAATCTTGCTTTTCACTTTCTTGTGGTGATGTTTCCATAGAAACTTTAAAGTTTTATTGGTTTATACAGTATCTAACAGATAAGTGAAATACCAGTTTTCATTTAATTTTTTTTTAATGTAAATAAATATTTTCTTAAAAATTTTCATTCCCTATTTCACTCCCTTAGGGGTTGAATTTCCAAAAACAGGAAATTGTATTTTTCCCTAACAAAGTAGCCAAATACAAACTTTCATAGATTTAGCTTTGAAAATACTTTCATAATCAAATAATTTCATAAAGCTTTTCATCTCCCATTTCACTCCCCATGGGGTTAAATTTCCAAGAGCACTGAAACAAATATTTTTTTTTTTTTTTTAATTTCTTTCTGAGAAGTCAAATACCAATTTTCAATGAGATAGCTTTAAAAAAAGCTTTAGATGTCCTTTAATAATAACTTATGTTTAAAAAAAACTTTCACCCATTATTTCACTCTCATAGTCTAAATTTCCAAAAATGCTGAAACATGTATTTTCTTGTTTCTGACCGAGAAACCACATACAAATTTTTGAAGGTCTAGCTTCAAATTGCCTTATGTCAAATGTCAGTTCTTACCATTTTTGTCTTACACATAAAAATACTACCTTATTTGTTTCAAGACACACTAACCTAGAACTAGATATCACCATAATTTTTCATTATATACAGTGTCATGTACAAAAAATATTCTAAATATGTCATTCTTGAAATTGTACACCTACACACAGTGTTTGTCACATGTTTTTTTCCAAACACATTAATTTAGGAAATAGTTGTCACAATAATTTTTATCACACACAGTATGTTAAGTAGTTATTGAAATTATACATCTACACTCAGTTTTACCATGCATTGCCTGCTGAAAGGATGTATGTGTGAATGGTAGTGTGTATGGTTGTTGTTGTCATCATTCATAAAAGTCATAAAATGTCTGGTTGTTCAATTTATTTTACTTACTTTGCAATTCAATTTGTATGCAGAGACATGAAAACTCTTGAGGATCAATAGGTATAAAATGACCTTCGTAACAGCATGAGTGAGTTGTCTGCCAGCCATATTTGGATCATTGAGGAAGGCTGTGATGCTTGCATAGACCAGGTGTTCCAATCTTTATGAACAACATCCAGCCCTGTCTCCTGACTACAAGAAGCCAGTAAGTGTGACTGTGAATCGACGATTATCTCCCCGAAGAGATATATAGAGAGAGAGAGAGAGAGAGAGAGAGAGAGAGTGTGTGTGTGTGTGTGTGTGTGTGTGTGTATTGTGGAGTAGTTTAACTATTTTAAGTTTGCAAAGGCTTCCCTTCTATTTCCATATTCTTATTTTTGTCTATCAGAGACTACACATTTTGAAAATTGTTGCTGATATGTGTCATACTCTTTATCAGTTATGTGTGACACTTCCTGCACAACACTGTAAACATAGCTGGAGGGTTGTGAAACTTAGCTGTTCTTTCAAACAGCCTCTGTTTCACATCTCAGACTTTATTTGCGGTATTTTTTATGCAATTAATAATCAATCAATATGTCCTCACAAAAGGGTAATAACATTGTATTTTAGTATCTGCATGAGTTAATTTTCTGGCTGGGAATAGTTTTTGTCTGCTCCGAGTCAGTGGTGGATACAGAAAAACTTCAAGGAGAGGGGCACTAAAGATATCTTGAGCTACCTTTATTTTTACCATAATAAAAAATAATCAAGCCACATGCAAAGTTTAAGAAAGTTTTATTTAAACTTATTATACACACAACAAGACAATGCCTGCCATCTTATGATACAAAAAAAGTGCAATTGTGGTTCTCTTCCTTAAATGATGAATTCTATGCGCCTATTCTTCCTGGCAAATTGGTTAACTACATTGTCAATAGGACAATCGATGTCAGGGTGAGTGTACAACAGAGCTAAGCCATTAAGTCAATCCTCAATAACTCAATTCAGTTGAGCCGACTGACAAAATGAATAAATAGCATGCGGGCTGACCGGCGGGGGTGACAATGCGGGATGCTCCACAAGAGGAGGGGGCTCACACCCCACGCACTCCTCGTATGTATCAGCCACTGCTCTGAGTTGAGGCTGACTGTAAATGTGTAAATGGATGGTATCCTACCACAAAGACAGCTTTTCAGAGAACTGCTGTGCTGGAGGTAAGGCTGTATAATAACCTCACCTCACATATGCCACACCAGCACTGCACCCCTCAGGAGCAACAAACTTGTGAAGGTACGCCACTGGTCATGCCAGCAGTGGTGAAGCTTATTTTCTGCAAGCCAGTCCACGGCATTGACAATCGAAGAAAATGGTGTAGGTGACACCATGATGACTTGGGCAGAACACTGGCTCCCATGACAGAGCAGCAGTAGATTTCTTTTACATCACCCATGCCAGCAGCATGCATTTGCTGCTGCAAACAGTGAAACTCATCTTGACTGGATGTGCGGTTGATGACGTAAGTAATAATCGTAGAATTGTGTCATTTTTGTGGGAAAACCTCTGACTGGCTGAATTACTGTTGTATAGATGATGGAGGGAGTGTACATAAGTGTTAATGTAAGATGATTCAATTGGTGCTGAAAAAGCATGGAGTCACTCTGATTTGCTGAAGGCCTTTTTGGTGCAGTCCTGATGGTGCTTCACAGCACTTACACTGGCAAATAAGTCAGATGGGTGCAGTGCTAAGTAGGAAAATTCTATAGTCGGAAGGGCACAGTGCACTGAGCAGGGAAGGACGATGACATGAGGTGCCAAACAAGAGTTTGATTCAGTTGGGCTTTGGACCCTATACTATTAGTTTGCCTTTAGGTGTGGCAAGCATGGGTAGTTGCCAGCACTGTGAAGAGACATAAATTTCATGTGTTTGATACAGCACCATTTACTGCATATGGCTGTTTCTTTTGGTAAGACTGTTTACAGCTTTGCAGTTAGAGAAGGTCAAGTGTTAGTTCATTGTCTGTGGAGGGCTTATTTTCAGCATTTTTGAGTTGAACAGACAATTATTGCTAGGACATTTTGTTGGTTCTCAATCGTAGTCAACTTCTGAATTCTATTTACAATGAGATTGTCTTATCCAAAATTTCTATCCATGGGAAGTAAGGAGATTCATTTGTATTCCTATCATATTTTTGCCAACTATAGTTTGTGATGTTTGTTATATGCAGAGTTTATTCTCACCCACTGTATTTCTTATTAACTGTTTGTGTTGTGTATTCTGATCTTTGGAGTAATAAAGACTTTCATTACCTGGTAACTAATGTTTGATTTCAGGAGTTTAAAACCTTTGATTCATTATTTTGGATGGGTTTTGTTGGGTCTCGCCCACTCATCTCATACAGAGGGTGCTAAGGGGCTGTGTTCTCAGAATGCTATACAACAATTCAAGCAAATAACATTAGTAGTTTTATTCCTATAAACTGGATTGACAATACTTAACTTTAACGTACAAAGGTCGCAGCAATGGGTGACATGCAACATAATTCAGAGTACAAAATTGTTAAGGCTTTCGTGGCCACTTGTTGACAAACTGCGTATTGGCTTCTGTCTAGGGTTCTTCAGCCGATCCTTGGCTGTGTGCAATGTTCCTGCAAGTTTGACAGATGTCACTAATAACTGATCTGCGAGTGCCGGTCTACAACTGTGGTGCTTATATTCACTATGGCTTGAAGGTGCTCCTGTTATGGTGCAGTCCTATTCCACACACCACTGGCCAACATCGTTGCACCACCTTCTCTGGTCTTGTGTTCTTCATCTTCGTTCCTGCGCTTGTGGTTATGTCGGAACAGGTTTAATATTTTGCTCATTGATCACCACTACTGGTGCAAGTTCACAGTTACTTACTGTGAGGGATAATCTCTAGTTAGGATAATCCTTGGGTTTAGATCTCAGTAGATGTCTGTAGGGTGTTTCTCTGTGCCAAAGATAAATTCTGGGGCAGAAAATGGTAGAAGGTGTGCACACTCGGCATAGAATGAGGAGCCATTGGCAGCGTCATGCCTGACGGTGCTTATAAGAGAAAAGTTATCGATCCCGAGCAGGCTAGTCCACTTACATTTTCTCTTTGCACCAGGAGTTTGAATAGCTAATAGTGGACACCCTCTTCAAAATCAAAAGGACTTTTATTTCATAAAAAAAACTCAAACAAACAAATGGTTATTAGACATTCCTAGAAAACGTATCAACATAATAATATGGTACCTATGTCGAAGGTACATACATTTCAGAAAAAAAAAAGAAAAAAAAAATTATTTTTGCGAATGAGGAAATTTTATTATTTCAAATATATGTCAACAGAGATTAAAAGGATACTTAGGTCATGTAACATGTGGCATGTGCCAGAGAGTAAAATCAAATGACGGAAAATCTAGGATGAAATGTAACAGCATTCTGAAAAGGATAGTTGCTACTCATCATATAGTGGAGATGCCGAGTTGCAGATAGGTGCAACAAAAAAGACTATCTTTTTGTTGTGCCTATCTGTGACTCAGCATCTCCACGATATGGTGAGTAGCAACTACCCTTTTCATAATACTGTTACATTCCATCCTGGATTTTCCACTGTCTGATTTTTCCTGATGGCTTTTCTTCCAGTCTGTAAGCTAGTGCTGTTTTCCTTTGCTACTATTTTCTAATGCATTTCTACACTCAGTGTTCTTCCTTCTTTCTTGTGGTTCTTCCTTCTTTCTTGTGTTTCTCTCACTTTCTGACAGTCTTTTTGTTGTGCTTATCTGCAGCTCAGCATCACCGCTATATGGTGAGAGGCAACTATTCTTTTCATAATATTGTTGGAGAATAAAATTATAAAGTTTAAAATTATACACCAGACTATACCAATTAATACCAGGAGTTTTATGTGATTTCATAGTCATGGGTTTTTATAGTCCACTGTGTAGAGGGACGGAAGGTGTGGCATACATCATCTCAATTTTAGAGTGCTGGTCAAAGTTAATGAGATTGTATCCTTGAGAAGAGCTACGATCAAGAATATAGCATTTAAACTGGACAATGATTACTTCCAACATGTAGGAAGGTGTAAGAACCTGCTTTCAAATAATAGCACACAATTTACTGCCGATCAGTTTAAGGAGTCCCTCGCCTGGAAGAATATCTACCACATATTAATATCCAAATACCATCCGCCGGTCAAACCAGCTGAAAGGGTTGTGGGTGAATTAGGAAGGTTGTGTCAGACCTATTGTGCAAACAAGCATTCTCAATGGGTAAAAATGATGATGGATTTTGAGAAAGTGAGAAATGAACTCCATTCAACAACCCAAGTTTCCCCAGTAGAAGTAATATGAAGACTGACAGAGGGGAACCATTACAAAAATATATTGAAAGGCAAAAAGTAACTATCAGAGACCAATACCAAAGAGCCATTAATCAGGGAAGAGGATGGAAAGAACATGAAGGGGTATCTTGATACAATATAGCATAGGATAGGAGACTGAGTCCTAGTTAAGATCCACAAATGGAGTTCAAAGAATGAAAAGTTAACAAGTTCCACCAATTGTATGAAGGAACTTTTGTGATTAAAAAGATGTCATGCCCAAAAACAACAGTTTTAGGGTGCGCTAAGAGTTTTGTTAAAGGAATATTATCAAGTCAGTGGGACTTTAATTGGAGAGGAAACCTAGAAGTTATATGATGGGATGGTGTTCTGCAGAAGTGTGTGCTATGTTGGTGCTCAGTGAAAGGTGATTATATTTTGATTGCAGGTTTCATTTGTTCGATGTGAGATAGACAAGGTTGTCCTTCACAACAGAGATTTCCTCCTCCTTGTTAAAACTGGATGTTGAAGGTGATATTTTGGGCAATAATTATTGGGATGGCTTCTTGAGCTCATAAGGTTTGTATACAACCATCCATTATAAAAGGCACGTTTGTATTGGAGTAGTTAATCTTTTATCAGCATTGCAATGCTTGGGTTAATACAACAGTAGCAAGGATAGATGGTGAAGATACTACACCCATCCTGTATTTACTGGTAAGAATCTTTTATGGGGCGAAGGATTTTTATTTGTCACAGAATTGGGTTTATACAGTTTTCTAGGGGGTGTAAGTTAGACTTACCATTCGGTTAGTTAAAAGCTTATTTAGTACAGGCTATGGTATACATATCATAGTGTAGTTGTTCACAAAGATAAATAGAGAGTAAGTGATGAACATGCAACACACTGTAAGCATTATAGGCTGGAACAATTAGTTAAGGAGTACCAATAAATAAATGGCAAAATTGATTAGATTTTATTCCTTAGCAGACGTTGACTTGAGTTTATGTCAGTATTTAAAGACCTTAACACCTGTGATGAGTTACTGTTTTGGGAACGTTACTCTCCTATGTGAAGAGGACATATGAATTTCTCCAGAGAGAAGTACAGTTGTTGAAATCATATTGTCGATACAATAATTACTCTCTAAGAATCTGAATAGATTATTTATGGATTACCATGATTATTCAATTAAAGGTGTAGCAAATGTACAGTTAAGGATATGTTGGTTAATATTTCAGGGGTTTCATGAAACATCTGGGTCTGTAGCAGTTAGTACAATTGAATAATCATTGATAACTGGCATTCAGCTAAGGTTAAGCAGCATTATCATCATTAGTTAAGATACTGAGACAATTCATAGTTTTTTAGCACTGAATTTTTATGTATGAGGTGCTTCTAGGACATCATGTGTTGGCGAAAGACATCCTTTTGATGAGTTTCAATTAGCACAAGTAGTCACTCAGAGTCTGCAGAGCTGTGGTTTGTGCTATGGAGCTCCTCCCTGACGAAGTTCCATGGTTTTTGTCAACACAGATCTAGGAATGCCACACAAAGACAGGAATTTGTCAAACTAGATGTTCTTGTGAAATGACTAAGTTATAATATGAGTTGTAAACTGTGTCTGAACTGTAATCTGGTCAATAAACCAGATTGTGTGCAGAGTACATAGCCTGCTCTTCTTCATAGTAAAAGTAGCCTTACAGGAAGAATTGGTGGTTCTATCTGGTACAATGTAGAAGCATACTTCATGACAGCAGAAAACCTCACAAATTCCATCTCATAATTTTTAATTTAAAAAGGTGCAATTTAGCAAAAAATGCTGGTACAGTTTTCCTTTAGCAGTGAACAAGCACATAAAGTCAATAAAATAGTTGAAGAATACACAAAAAGAATGTATTCTCTTTCTAGTTTAACAATGCTGTACATCATTTATAAAGATAAAAGAATTTGCCCTTGAAGTCCCTGGAAAGTTGTTTATGCTAGTTCAGAACAATAATAGACTCAGCACCAACTTTTATGGGGCCAACCAAGTCGTTTTCAAAACAATTTAGGAAAACCACAGGAAATCTAAATCTGGATGAGTGACTGGGGATTTGGAACCTGGTGCTCCCAAACGCCAGTCCATTGTTTTACCACAGCAACCCCTCAATCGGTCTAGTTTACACAAGATGAATGTGATTAACGTTGTAACTTTTTGTTTCACAAGTAGGATTTTATGATATACAGCCTGAATGCTTTGGCAAGTCACAGAAAGCAGTAGTGTTATTCTTGTTTATTTCTAAGAGAATATGAATAGCGATGTCCTATATTGTTATTTTCTCACAAAAGTTTGAAAATCCTGGAATGAAAAAATTGAATATGTAGCTAAATATGGTTTTATCATCTCAGTTGTTGCACATGAGTGTTGTAACTATATATTTTACTGTGATAGGAAATGTGTCTTTGAGTCATTAATTGAATACAAATATAGCTAATGGAGACCATATCAATTTAACACAAGATTTTAACAGTTTAGTGGAATCACCATCACAGACAGACTAACTGATTTTTTTAACAAATTGGTAACATCTGTAACCTCTGATTGCTATCCTTTTTTGAAACTGTCTGCTGGAGTAAATGTAATACACATACATTTTGTTGCTTAAGTAGGTGTAACAATTCCTGTCCCACCAATAAAAAGTAATTACTGAAGATGGTGGTCAATAAATCGTGTGCGTTTAAAATTCTCGACAAATAATGTCTACAGTAGGGTGTGTACAGCCTTAGTTAGGGCACTAAGTGATTTGTTGATGGTAGTTTGTACACTGTCAATATAACTATATTTATGTTTCCAGATCCAGTATTGAGGCACAGCACCTGAGGAGCGTTTTAACACAATGTTCGCTAATATGTAGTGTCTAGCACTTAGCTTAAACTTTGTGTACAGTCACTATCATTTCGGTTCCTTTTTACTAGTTATGACAACAAAACTGCTCATACTGACCAGTTTAATTACTATAATTTCCATGTGGCATCCTAATAAGCATAACACATCTGTTGAGAGATAACATCACATTTCTTGACATATTAGTTAACCACTTATTATCCTGTATTGAAGTTACATGTTATCATTTATTTTTGTGTAGGCTCCTGTGTTCTGATGTAATACAGATACTGTTCTGAAACAATGGAAACCACTGGGATTTGATATATATCACTGAATACATCCAATAATTAGCTTCTTACTGGAAGCCGAGCAGCTATAGTCCATAATATGTACCATATAACCAAGTACTGTGTAATGTGTCAGTCACATTCATGTATGAACCTCCTCCCCCCCCCCCCCACCCACCCCCCTCCAACTGCTGCCCTCCTTCCCTATTCTCCATTAAATTATTCACACTGCTTCTCACAGGACTTGTCATAATGCTCAAAGTGTTACATGATCTTTGCATCAAAGTGCATGGTGTAGTCCACATTTTTGTAATGGTGGGTGTGGCCTAAATTATTGTCTGTACACCCAACCATCCTTACATAATTGTCTTTAGCAACATCCTTCACCCCATAAAACCCAAATTCCAGATGACATTGCTTGTCAAAAGTAGAACACGGATCAAGCATGAAAACAGGAAGGTTTACTATGCTGTGAAAAAAAGAAGCAAAATAAAAACAGTGAATGGTCTAAGGTCAAGGTATGCAACATCAAGCAAATTGTAAGAACCATGGTGTTGTGGTTGTGTGGTCATGGTGTTCGAATGCAAAGTGGGCAATCCGTGTTCAAATCTCCCTCATGCCCCCCTCCTCCCACCCCCCTTCTTTTTTTCACAAAATTATGAATTATCTGTTCAGTCACTGACATGACTGTTCTCCTTCTGCAGTCCTGGAAACTGTCATACTACAAATTTGTTATAGAATATGAGTCATGTGGTAAGAATACATTACCATCACAAGTAAATATGATGAACAGTGAGAGCCTGCGAGATGCAACAACGACCTCTCACAGAAATGGAAACAATAAATAAACAGGTGTGAACTATGTTACAACAAATGAAATCATGAGTCAAAACTTCCAAACTGGAACACAAGAGTCATAACATGTGGCAATTGTGTAGAATAAGTAGGAGACATCTGGAAGACCCTTCCTTACACCTCATTGTTGCAGACAGACATTACACTATGACATGGACACAAATTTGAAAACAACAAACAGAACGTGAATGATCGAAAGGCCCATTCATAATTTTAAAAAAGGTCTTGAGGGAGAGTTGAAGATGGATCTCCTCCTTCACAATCCAACACTGTGGCCACATAACTATGAAACTGTGGCCACTCAAGTTTGCTTGATGTTGCACATCATGAGCGTGGCCAATCGTTGTTTTTATTTTGCTTCTTTTTTTTTGCAGTTCAGTACACCACCTTTCTGTTTTCATGCTTGATCTTTATTCAGTTTTTGACATGTTATCCACTGGGCCATCTTACCAATAAATCTGAGGGGTTGCAATGAGGAGTTTCCCTTGTTGATAATAATATGTTCTTTGACTTCTTGACCCTTTCCTTTCCTATATTCTCAGCACTTTAAGTGTTAAGAAATAAATGTTAAGAAAATGCAATGGCGTCACTCAATGTTATCCTGGAAACAAGTAGCTGATGCAACGTTACTGTCAAATACTGGGGTGTCACTACTCAGGTGGCCTTTGTCATCCCGAGTGCACTTTGATGAGACCAGAACAGATTCCAGAATATAACCCAGTCTGAGTCAGCTATGATGTGGCCCATGGAGTGGAGTAAGTGTGTGTTACTGGTTTGATTAAGGTGTTACAATTTGTCAGTCACAGCTGGGGAATGTGGACTTAAGATATCTTGCAATGTCTGAGTAGCACTCTGTGTATAGCTCTTGTGAATAAATTGGGGCAAGCCCCTGCTAGTTTTGTGTGCAAGTCACCATTTACAGAAGTGGTGACAAGGAGTAGATCTGTGGTGTGTGCATATCAGACTTTCAAGCATTATTGTAACTAGGCAAGAGTAGGTTTTTCAACCATGGAGAAATTACAATTACTAAGACAAAGATAACATGCTTTTCAGGAGCTAATGAAAGGCATATTATAGGTAGCACAAGAGTTAGCAAACATAGCAGGAACATTTCCCACACCACCCACATTTATGACTTTTCCACCATTTAATGAAAGTGTGAAGAGTGGAACACTTATCAATAACAATTATCGTTACATTTTGGACTGTCAAATTTCCAATACAGCAGGCATCAAGACAAAGTCCTTATCAGGAAATATTACACTGAAGTGCCAAAGAAACTGGTATAGACATGCATCTTCAAATACAGAGATATGTAAACAGGCAGAATACGGCACTGCAGTCGGCAACGCCTTCATAAGACAACAAGTGTCTGATACAGTTGTTAGATCAGTTACTGCCGCTACAATGGCAGGCTATCAAGATTTAAATAAGTTTGAACATGGTGTTATAGTCAGCACACAAGCAACGGGACACAGCATCTCCCAGATAGTGATGAATTGTGGATTTTCCCGTCCAACCACTTCAAGGGTGTACCATGAATATAAGGAATCCAGTAAAACATCAAATTTCTGACATTGGTGCGACCGGAAAGAGATCCTACAAGAACGGGACCAACGATAACTGAAGAGAATTGTTCGAGACTGAAGTGCAACCCTTCTGCAAATTTCTACAGATTTCAATGCTGGGCCATCAACAAGTGTCAGCATGTGAACCATTCAACAAAACATCATCGATAATGGGCTTTCAGAGCTGAAGGACCATCCATGTACCCTTGATGACTGCATGACACAAACAAAGCATTATGCCTTGCCTGGGCCTGTCAAACCGACATTGGACTGTTGATTACTGGAAACATGTTGCCTGGTCAGACGAGTTTCGTTTCAAATTGTATCGAGCGGATGGATGTGTACGGGTATGGAGACAATTTCATGAATCCAAGGACCCTGCATATCAGCAGGGGACTGTTCAAGCTGGTGGAGGTTCTGTGAAATGAAATTAAATATTGTGTGGCGGGGGCCTCCTGCAGGTAGACCTGATCACCTGGTGCAAGTCTTTTGAGATGATGCTACTTCGGCAACATGCAGGTTGATGAAGATAAAATGATGACAATGATGTTGATTATAATGAAGACACAAACATCCAGTCCCTGAGAAGAGAAAATCCCCGATCCAATTGGGAATCGAATCCGAGCCCCATGGCATGACAAGCCAGAGCGCTGTCCATTCGGCTATGGTGGTAAACGAGGCTCTGTAATGGTGTGGGGCATGTGCAGTTGGATTGATATGGGACCCCTGAAAATCTAGATACAACTCTGACAGGTAACAATATTATGAGAAGGAAAGTTGCTATTTATCTTACAGCAGAGATGCTGAGTCACAGAATCTCCGTTATATGGTGAGTAGCAACTTTCCTTCTCATAATATTATTATTACATTCCATCCTGGATGTTTCCTTGTTTGACTCTGACAGGTAATACATACATAAGAATCCTGCCTGATCACCTGCATCCATTCCTGCCCATTGTGCATTCCGATGGACTTGGGCAATTCCAGCTGGACAACGCTACAGCCCACATGTCCAGAAATGCTACAGAGTGGCTCCAGGAATACTCTTCTGAGTTTGAACACTTCTGCTGGCCACCAAACTCCCCAAACATGAACACTATTGAGCATATCTGGGATGCCTTGCAACATGCTGGTCAGGAGAAATCTCCACCCCTTCGTACTCTATGGATTCATGGTATCAATTCCCTCAAGAACAACTTCAGACATTAATCGAGTCCCTGCCACATCATGTTGTGGCACTTCTGTGTACTTGTGGGGCCTCTACTCTATATTAGACAGGTGTACCAGTTTCTTTGGCTCTTCAGTGTAAATTGTATCCCCTAATGAAGATGCTGGAGCTGTTAATGAATTGTCAGAACTTGAGTTACCAGGAATGGTTTCTTCATTTCGAGAACACTTTTTGACAAAGAAACACATTGTTGCACCCAGTTTAGAATTTTGGCAGTGGAAAACAGGCCATATTACTCAAACTGGACTGCTGACTTTCAGGATTTAAGTAGGAATTTAAAATTTGTGTGTTTGTGCAGGCAGACACTGTCAGTGACATTATAGTGGGTCTTACCCCACATTTCGAAGTGAGGAATCACATACTGAGGAAACTGGACACTTCTACGAAAGAAACCAAGAGTGAAGCCTATGAAACTCCCCATGCAGCCAAGAGTTTGTTTATGATGGAAGAAGACGTAATTGCTGTCAGCTCTTCACCACTGATCATATTGAACATCTCACCAAATCCAGGAGGGCCCCCACCTGCTCCACAACCCAGGTGATCTCATAAAAAACACCTGTGGTGACAGGCCACATCAGCAACAGCTGCACCACTGCCCAGTTGTAAACATAGTTTCCTTCGCCCCATATGCACTCTGCATTTCCAACAGTATGCTGGAACATGTCACAAATGCATCAAAAAGTGCCAGCTGCCAAAAGCATGCATTTATAGCAGTTCCAACGCAAATATGCCCCAACCTATGTAGATGTGTCAAGTGAGTGTTAAATAATCTATAGAAGTACAATTTCTGAGGATGCAATCCAGGAAGTGTACTTGAAGTGTTCTTTGGCAAATTCCTGTGAGATTTCTCTTTGACACAGCATCTTGTGTGTTCCTGCTAAACTGGTCTACTTACTTTAAGTTTTGTAGTCACAGCCTTTGCCGGTGGCTGGGCCATTTTGGGCCTGTGGAGGTCATCTTGATAGGGCCTCTCCAGAGGACACTGCCTTGTTGAAGTACTGACTGTGCACGTAGAGAGGCTTGCATGTTACATAAAGCTAAGGGCTATGCCGACTGTAATGTAGATACTGGCAGGTTTTTCCATGCAGGACAGGCTTCACCGGAGCAAAGTATGTGAAGGAACTTGCCCCCCTTCTTGCAGCAGTGTACCGTAGGTCTCTAGAAGAGCGTAGTGTTCCAAAGGATTGGAAAAGGGCACAGGTCATCCCCGTTTTCAAGAAGGGATGTCGAACAGATGTGCAGAACTATAGACCTATATCTCTAACGTCGATCATTTGTAGAATTTTGGAACACGTATGATGTCCGAGTATAATGACTTTTCTGGAGACTAGAAATCTACTCTATAGGAATCAGTGTGGGTTTCGAAAAAGACGGTGGTGTGAAACCCAGCTCGCGCTATTTGCCCACAAGATTCAGAGGGCTATAGACACGGGTTCACAGGTAGATGCCGTGTTTCTTGACTTCCACAAGGCGTTCAATACAGTTCCCCACAGTCGTTTAATGAACAAAGGAAGAGCATATGGACTATAAGACCAATTGTGTGATTGGATTGAAGAGTTACTAGATAACAGAACGCAGCATGTCATTCTCAATGGAGATAAGTCTTCTGAAGTAAGAGTGATTTCAGGTGTGCCGCAGGGGAGTGTCGTAAGACCGTTGTTATTCACAATATACATAAATGACCTTGTGGATGACATCGGAAGTTCACTGAGGCTTTTTGCGGATGATGCTGTGGTATATCAAGAGGTTGTAACATTGGAAAATTGTACTGAAATGCAGGAGGATCTGCAGCGAATTGACGCATGGTGCAGGGAATGGCAATTGAATCTCAATGTAGACAAGTGTAATGTGCTGCGAATACATAGAAAGATAGATCCCTTATCATTTAGCTACAATATAGCAGGTCAGCAACTGGAAGCAGTTAATTCCATAAATTATCTGGGAGTACGCATTAGGAGTGATTTAAAATGGAATGATCATATAAAGTTGATCGTCGGTAAAGCAGATGCCAGACAGATTCATTGGAAGAATCCTAAGGAAATGCAATCCGAAAACAAAGGAAGTAGGTTACAGTACGCTTGTTCGCCCACTGCTTGAATACTGCTCAGCAGTGTGGAATCTGTACCAGATAGGGTTGATAGAAGAGATAGAGAAGATCCAACGGAGAGCAGCGCGCTTCGTTACAGGATCATTTAGTAATCGGGAAAGCGTTACGGAGATGATAGATAAACTCCAGTGGAAGACTCTGCAGGAGAGATGCTCAGTAGCTCGGTATGGGCTTTTGTTGAAGTTTCGAGAACATACCTTCACCGAAGAGTCAAGCAGTGTATTGCTCCCTCCTACGTATATCTCACGAAGAGACCATGAGGATAAAATCAGAGAGATTAGAGCCCACATAGAAGCATACCTTTCCACGAACAATACAAGACTGGAATAGAAGGGAGAACCGATAGAGTTACTCAAGGTACCCTCTGCCACACACCCGTCACGTGGCTTGTGGAGTATGGATATAGATGTAGATGAAACAGATGCAGAGTGTCGCACAATGCTCCGTCTCTCCCATTTCCCCAGATACTCAACCCAAGGTGTGTTGCAATTTGTGAATTGGATGTTTGGTACATAGGAAGATGCGTTATTAGTGGAGCCTCAAAGATACTGTGCAACCTCTCTGAGTAATTAGCTTTGCATCACATGGGGCTCCATGGTTTTGACCTACTGAATTCCCAATTCTCATGGTACCAAAAGAGAGAACACAAAACAAAACAAAAACCCATGGCCTTGATGAGACCTCAACACCTAAGTATTAGGTTGGAACTAATTGAAGCTGTTTTCACAACTGGATTGGGTAATAGACCAGCCCAAGGAGTGGAAATTTCCTCTGACAAATTGGACCAGGTCAAGATCAAATGCATGGATACTAGCATATGCACTAGGGATAACGAGGTGTAAGTGCAGTAACAAGCCGTACTGCTGGCGTCAGAGTGAACCCAACCAGCATTCACTAGCCTGCAACTGCCACAACATATTGTCTTGCTATTACGTTTACAAGTGAAAACAATGCTGTTTATAGTAGTGTTAATTATTATTAGTGACAGGCGACTTGACTACAGAATACACCATAATTATCTGCATATTCAGGATTTTTTTTTAGTAAGTCTGTAAGTGTCCATCCAGTTAGCCTTGCGGTCTAACACAGTGCTTTCCGGATGGGTAGGCGTGCTTGTCCCTGGCATAAATCCACCCGGCAGATTAGTGTTGAGGTCGAGTGTGCCAGCCAGTCTGTATATGGTTTTTAAGGTGGTTTTCCGTCTGCCTGGGCGAATGCGGGGTGGTTCCCATTATTCCACCTCAGTTACACTATGTCAGCGATTGGTGCGCAAACACTGTCTCCATGTATGCGTACACCATAATTACTCTACCATGCAAACATTTGGGGTAACACTTGTCGGGTGTGAGACATTCCTAGGGGGAGAGGGAGTGTCCACTGGGGGCCAAACTGCCCAATAACCCTGGGTTCAGTGTGGGACGGCGGTGGGGTGAGTGGACCACTGTAGTCTGTTATGGGGTTGTGTACCACTGAGGGCTACGGCGGGTACGAAGCCTCTCCGTCATTTCTAGGTCCCCAGTTCAATACAATACAATACAATACAAGTCTGTAAGTGATAAATAATGGTTTGTTGTATGATCAACAGTTGTATTAACCACAGCAGACAAGTAAGTAAGTTAGGAATTAAGAGTCATACATGTCCTAGATATGATGAGACAAAACAAAAATTTATACATACTAGTAAATGTGCAGATTTGTTTTCAGTTGAACATGTGAAGTTTGCGAGCTTACTGATTCAGATTATGACAGATTTGAAAAGTGAACAATATTCTTTCAAAATACAAGTTGAAGATTGATTCTGTTCCAACTCTAAATCTATCCACATCCAGTACTGAATTAAGAGTGTAGTAATGAGCCTAATAATGAGAGAAATATTTGGGCGCAAAAACCGGATCTACACTAAAGTAGAAGATACTTCACAAAGAAATATATTACCAATTAATGAAAAAATTAGCACTATAAAAACGTTAACCATGAAAACAAACACTGCTGTGAATGCGACAATGCACCCTTACACCAACCATTAGAAATTGTGGAAACAGAAATAAAAGACCCTGGGTTAAAGAATGCAAATTTACAGGATCGTTTCTCTCAATGTAGCACAGAGTTACTGAAATTAAAACCTGTTCAAAAAGTAATTCAGTGCTCTATTCTGAGTGTCAACAAGTAGCTAAGAAAGGACTGTGTCCTAAGTAGTCATCTGAAGATATTGCAAAGGCTGTGACTCTATGTTGCCTATCTATGACCACTCTTTGCCAACCACCATTCCCCAAAGAAATGTCTTTGCTTTGGAGCCATATGTGACTAACATGCTATCAGGTAGTACATGCAAGAATGAGAAAAAATTTGATTTGTTACTTGCTAATATACTGGCAGAAACTTGGCATATGACTGTAAAACTGTTGTCTTCTGAGAAGCAAGACATTATTCTCTGCAGTAAAATGAATGAGACAACAAGGAAGTTGAAAAGATTACATCAGGTGGGAGAAATTTTTGAGAAGTGCACCAAACATGAAGGAGAAAATGTTGAGCTGTTACAGATGACTGAAGGATATGTTGCTTATAGAGTTAAAGGTAAACACCCTGAATTAGCATATATTAGCATATTTGTGTTATAAATGTAAATGTTTCAGGAAAGAACTGGCAACAATCAATTTCAAGTGAATCTTAAATGAAGCCAACTGAAAGTTTTATCAAAATCACTTTGAAAATGGAAAGAAAACCCCAAAATCCCAGGGAAACTTCATTGACCTTAACTCAAAAGCTTTTGTACCGTTAAAGGACATTATAAAAATGAGAAGTATCAATGAGTGGAGGCCTTTGATATAATGTGTTCTGTAAGGACATGCACCTTCATCAGAAGGAAAGCTATCCAAAAGGGAAACAGAGTGAACAAAGACAAAAATTGAAAAAAATGAAAAAGTTGTAACATCAACTTTCCATAATAGAAAGAGAGAACCTGTTAATACACTTAAAGAGTTTAAAATGAAATTATAAGGGGTTCCTCCATACCACAGATCTATATGGTATTGGTCTGTGTGAGCCTCTTCACCCATAAAAAGCAGTGCCCTCCAAGATGGCGAAAGAGGTTGTGTCCTTCACAGACTTTACATTGGCATATAAAAAAGTAGTTTAACTAATATGAAGCTTAATAATAATAACGACAACACATTAAAACATGGATATCTCGATTACATCATACCTGTGTATAAGTTAAACGTGTGTGCCTTGTGCCTCTAAGCTTCAATGCAGTGAGGTGAGGTGAGAAGGTGAATGTTGACATCACAGCTCACAGCCTCCATATGCATGACACCTACCATGTATCCTAAGTGTCCAGGATCGAATCCTTATCTGGGGCACAAAGGAAAATATTTCTCAATGAAGAAAATGAAATCGAAAGTAAAGAAAGGTTTCCTAAACATAAATGAAGAGAATTAAACATTTCAGATGTCGCATCTCCTGTCCCACAGTGAAGGGGGCAAACAGACACCTTCTATCTCCAAGACAGGGAACAAGAGAACAATGGAGGAGTCTAATACTCCCACTTCTCAGGATAATCATAGCTAGAAAGAGTCAAGGCAAGAAATAGGGGAAACAGACCTGTAATATGGCAGTCTCCGTTTTCAGGATGGCAGTTATCCACTGGGGATATCCCCGCTGGTCACCACCACCACCTTGGAGCAGGTGCTTGTTCACATGGCAGATGGCTCTCTTTGAGATTTGAAATGAGGGAGGGAGGGAGGGAGGGAGAGGGAGGGGGGAGGGAGAGGGAGGGGGGAGGGAATTATGGATGTCTAGGGCTCAAAAAATTTAAGAGGGTCTATCTAGATAAAGGTGTTCTAATCTTTGTCTGTGAGAGGTTAGTTGCGGATACTCCTCCAAAGACTCTGTTCGAGAAAGTGTGGGTACATTACCATAAGGTCTCAACAGGAGAATGTAGGGTGACTAGTCAAATGGTTGCATCAGACGGCCAAATCCTTGCAGTGGAAGTCGGTGAAGAACTCCAAGGGCAATGCAAGAACAGGTCCTCAAAACTGTACGTAGGGTTTTCCCAGGTATCTTCAGCATAATCAAAGACATCGGAAGCAACCTTGGTGGCTGCAGTGCTGCAAAACTGTAACATGGTAAGAGGACAAATGCCATCTTGAGTTGCCTTCTGGGAATATACGAGGTGGAGTGGCCTGATCTAGGAGCACTATTTACATTAAGGTGGCATTTCAGGCCTAGGAGAAATTGTAGTAAGTTGATTTATACTAAAGATCCAAAGACCTCCTGAAAATGCATTTATGTCAAGAATGGAATTTCATTCATGTTGATGGTAGACTTTTGTTCCAGGCACTTTGTGACCATCAGGATGAAGCAACAAAGGGAAGGTGGCATGAGGGAAACTGTACTGTCTCAGTTACCTTTCTTAGGAGAACAATGTTCCCCCGCCACACCAGTAGAACACAACAGTTCACATGTGAATAAACAACTCTTCACTGGTTTTGATGCTAGTGCACACAACCTGGTGTGAGGAAGCAATGACACCAACAGTAGAGGTGAGCCCCTCCTCAATAATTTACTTGAGAGTAACCGGAGATCCAGAAAAGGAACAGGAAAACTACCTTAAGGAACTTAAGGAGGAAAGAAATAACTGACATTGGTTTTGCGTCCATCTTAAAATGTGTAGCTATGTCAAAAATGGCATATGGTGTTAGATCCATCCTTATCTGAGTCATGTTTGAGGTTGAAATGGATGTTAAATAGACCATCCTAGGAAAGCAGACTGGGACTCATATAGGAAATACCTAGACTCATGCCTACCAGGAGTCATAAGGAATCTACTAGCCTTGTAATTACCAACAAGTGAAACTATCATTCTGGAATGCATTCTGTGATGAATTGGAAGATAAAGCTACATGAGCCAGACTTCAAAAAAACTCTCACTAGAATACCAAACCAATCCAGGGGCACTCTAAAGGACGATGTTGAGTGTACATGGACAGCACAAGGTGTGCTCTGCAATACTCGCTTCCCTCAAATGCATTGTGGCAGATAATAGATACCAAGATTCAGTTCCTGGGCGGACTGATTAACAGGAAACCAAAGGGAGAACTCGGAATCTGGGAGACTGTGTTGATTTCAGAAAGATCCAGAGGGATGTGGGAACATTTCAATAATTCAAATAATCAGGCCTTGATGGAATCTTTCCAGTTCCAGTGCAACAAACAGGAGAGGGACAATTAGATTCCTTCACAGACTGTAGCAGGAGTCATTCCTAGCGCTTGGAGGATAGCAAAGGTTGTTTTCATTTCAAAGCCAGGGAGAATTTATCACACCAAGTCTAAGGATATGAGACCAATTAGTCTGCCCTCCTTTCTATTAATGACATTAGAAAACCTGTTAAATGTGGATGATTGGGAAAGGAGGTTCACCAAGGTTTCTTTAATTGTAAACCAACACACACATCAATCATGCAAATCATGAGGAACAGAACATATCATCTTGGTTGGGAAGGTGGAAAAAGAATTACACTTTCAGGAGACTGCTCTCTACATCTTCCAGGACATTGAAGGGGCTTTTAGCAATGCACCCTCTGAAACCATGGTTAGAGCTGCAGAAAAGCATGGCATTAGGTGGAGTAAGATGATGCTGAGTAAATGAAAGGTAGAAGTCATAATGTTGAATTAAGAAAACAGTGACCAACACCAGCAGATGGGTGTCTGTTAAGAGAAGTCCTGTTCACACTTCTGTGGAACCTACTGGTGAATGAACTCTTAAAAAGAGTTAAATAGCAGAGGTTGCTTTTGCCAAAGATACACGAACGATCTAGTCATAGTAATAGTTGGCAAATTTACTAGACCATTAGAGCAATTGCACTATGCTCACTTAGCACTTTGAAAAGCTGGTGTGGGAAACAGGATCTAAGGATCACCCAACGAAAACTGTTATACCATTTATGAGGAAGCATATTCAGGACACACACTGGGATCTCAAGTTCTCTGACAAAACTTTACCAGTAGAGGGGGCAGTGATGTATCTAGAGGCATTCCTAGACATGAAACCTCACATAAAGAATGTAATGTTCCAAGACAAAAGGTGCTATTATGTGCACTACAAGGTCCTATGATAAAAACTTGGGTCTAAGCTGTAGGCACATTTACTGGATGCACACTATTATAATAGAACCTATGAAGTTATGGTGCAACAGCATGAAGGAATAAAATATTACAGAACGTAGCTCCCAAGAAACCCGACAAAGAGCGGAGATTGGCCTGCCTAGTCACATCCGGTAGAATTAGCACACACCCTCTGCTGGGATGAAGACTATGCAGGACATGCCCCTATTACATCTTTGGATTACAACGGAGGCAGCGGCAGGGTCATACAGGTTAAAGACTGGAAAACTTTAGGAAATCCAGAGTCCCACACCACTACAGCGAATGTGGATAAATAAACGAATGGTTGGGGAAATGTTGGCTGACTAAACAACTCCCAGCTGCACCAATAGATCTTTCAAGGTAATAAGTGGAAGTATCGTGCAGTGTAAGAACAAACTTCAAACCATTCAAGAGACAGTCTGATTTACTGATGAATCAAAAACAGATGTGGTGCTGGGGCTGGTGTACAACCTATATCAGAAAGAACAATCTCTAGGAAAGCTGACCATGGTGTTCCAAGTGGAAATACCTGTTATCCAAGTGTGTGCTGTGGTTCTACCTCCCTAGGTGCTACAAGGATTGTGGCATTTATGTTCATTCAGACAGCCAAGTAGTTCTGAAAGTTCCGCCACTGCAATGAGATCAAACATTGTTGCATAATGCTATGAAACCCTTGTAAGTCCAGAAGAAAGCAATAGGTAAACCTGCTGTGGCTCCCTGGTTTCTCAAGAATTAGTGACAATGAACAAGCTGACAGGCTGGCCAGGACAGGTGCGACAATTCCATTTGCTGGAGTGGAACCTATGCCAAACCACCATAAAGTGATGGTAAGAACAAAACTATGTAAGTGGATTAGGAGGCAGCATGCAGAATACTGGACAAGGATCCAGAACCAGAAGCATGTCAAGCTGGTGATGTCGAACCCACATTTCATGAGAAGTTCCGTAATCCTGCGCTTGAACAGGAGACAGATTATACTCAGGGTAAGGCTGATGACTGACCACGGAAACTTTAAAAAACATCCTACACTCAATCTGTATAGAGAATCAGTCTGTAAGAGCAGACTATGCAATGAGGTGGATGAAATCACACCACATTCAATCTTCAAATGCAAAGCTTTGGAGGCCAAAAGACACAGAATATTAAGATCATTAATTCCTGAAGAAATTGTGTCTAATAAAGAACTACTATGAATCCTCCTCTTACTCTTCAAAGGTACCAACTGGCTTTACCAGAGTTTCAGGGAGAGAAACTGCACAATAAACACAGTTTCAGTGCAAGCAACCATGAGCCAAGACCACTGCTGTTTCATCTTCCTGCACCAATAAATTAATCTTGCTAGAAAAATTTACATTTCTACTCATTTACAACAAAATAAATTGCCAGTAAATTTTCTTATAATCGTTAACCCCAAATTGGCCTATGTTTTTAGGTTGTTTCTTTCCACACTTACGGATTTACATCTCATGAAATGAAGTGCACTGGGCAATCTGAAAGGCCTTGGGCCTCCTCAAAGACACACTGTGTGTGTGTGTGTGTGTGTGTGTGTGTGTGTGTGTGAGAGAGAGAGAGAGACAGAGAGAGAGAGAGAGAGAGAGAGAGAGAGAGAGAGAGACTTAAATCTTCTCACGTCGATTAGGGAATGCAATTGATTTTGAAGCACACATCACTCTTAAAGCAACAGTTGCTCCATGCTTGCCAGTTGCTCCAGATGAACAGGAGTTAATACCGATTCACCATAATTAATGGACCACTCCACTTTTAACAGTACACAAACCTAATGGCATCTTACAAAAACTTTGTTGTCACTTTAAAGTCACAATCAATTCCAAAGTAGAAACCCCTCCTCTAATGACCCTAGATTATCTCTTTGCAAAATTAAGCAATGACACTTTATCCAGTAAAACTGACCTTGCAGAAGCATCCTTTGAGATTCCTTTGCATGCAGCATTGCAAGTTTACCTAGTGCTCAATACGCCATATGCTACCTTTCGAAACCTCTTAGGCCCTTGCCACACCCAGCACTTTGTGGATCAATTACTATGTGGTTTTCCAAACTGAACCGCATACCTTGGTGACAAACGTGACTCAACTCCAGAGGACCAACTTTACAATCTCAAGCTTTTGTGCCAAAGGACTAGAGTGAAACCTGTACAAATATTTGTTCATGCAGTGATCATTGACATATTTGCGGTTCAAACTTTCAGTTAATGGACATGCATCTACAAAGCTGTCACCTATAAGTTTGTCTACCACTGCAGAGCCACTCCAATTGAAGATTGCAGACCCGTAAAATGTCTTTGTTGTGTCCCACCTCTGCACGCTCTTGGACATCTACCACCAGCGCATCTCATTGCCCAGACCTCTCCTTCCACGTGGCCAGCCCAGCACAGGCTCGAAAGATCAGATGACACTAACCTGGATTTGTGCATCATTAATGATTTATCCTGTGACCTCCACTAATGGACTTAAGAAGAGCCACTGAAATCAACTTTGTTTCCTCCATCCTGGCCAGCAGCTGCCCGTTTCTCCATCCCTGGAGGACCCTCGCAAGTCCTGCAACTTCCATAAAGCTGTGTCCTACCCCAGTGTTTCGCAGTTACACCATTGGACATCATTCCACTGGCCTCTCCTGAGGCGACTCATCCAGGCCATACAACACATACATTCTTCTACCATGGCAGTCACTGCTGCAATGGAAAGGGGACAGATGGGGGCATAGCAACACCAGAACATTTTACTATGGAAATTTAGTTGGTGGTGCCACTACTCATGTGACACTTTTAATCAGGAGCACCCTCTGACAGGACCACGCCACCATTCTGGCATATAAGCTGATCCACAGCTTGACCAAGTCATTTGTGATATGATCTGCGCTTGCATGGCTGAGTGTACTACCGGTTGAGAGTATGGTGTAGAGAAAGAGTCAACTGGGACATTGGGCTGCATTCTGTGGTGTTCAGCCAGATCAAAAACAATGTGTCTGCAGATGACCTGATGAAAGGTCACAGGAATCAATGATTCTCGAGACCCATACCTCTTCCAACTCGTGTAAGCATGCTGTGGAGAGCTACCGAATATGACAACAGTACTGATGTGACAAATGCTGAAAGGAGATTGAATGCCAGTCAGTACATGGCAGATCCTACTGTCACAGCCCTCATGATCTGGGCAGTAACAGCATAACATTCAGCAGCATAATGCAGGACCACATACTGAAGTCCACACCATAGGCATCTTAAGGAATGTACAGGTCCTTGATCGGGATACAATTGGAAGCTGTAATCTTTCATACTACCGTCCAGAAAGTAAGTAATCTTTATAAACTGACATAGCCTGTTTCAGACATGCCTATAAATTCTTCAAGGAGCCATTTGGAGGCTGTTTGTTGGCATGCCAATGGGGTATCATCTTGCTGATACTGATGATGGCCATCAGTTCCAAATGGAAAGGAAGTTCAATCATTTAACATCAGTTATTGATATTTGATGAACATCCCCCACAAAGTTTGATAAATATCAGACTGGTGCTTCATTTTGTAACACTGTTTCTGTTAGTGTACTATACAGGGTGTTACAAAAAGGTACCGCCAAACTTTCAGGAAACATTCCTCACACACAAATAAAGAAAAGATGTTACGTAGACATGTGTCCGGAAACGCTTAATTCCCATGTTAGAGCTCATTTTAGTTTCGTCAGTATGTACTGTACTTCCTCGATTCACCACCAGTTGGCCCAATTGAAGGAAGGTAATGTTGACTTCGGTGCTTGTGTTGACATGCAACTCATTGCTCTACAGTACTAGCATCAACCACATCAGTACGTAGCATCAACAGTGTTCACCACGAACGTGGTTTTGAAGTCAGTGCAATGTTTACAAATGCGGAGTTGGCAGATGCCCATTTGATGTATGGATTAGCACGGGGCAATAGCCATGGCGCGGTACATTTGTATCGAGACAGATTTCCAGAACGAAGGTGTCCCGACAGGAAGACGTTCGAAGCAATTGATCGGCATCTTAGGGAGCATGGAACATTCCAGCCTATGACTCGTGACTGGGGAAGACCTAGAACAACGAGGACACCTGCAATGGACGAGGCAATTCTTCGTGCAGTTGACGATAACCCTAATGTCAGCGTCAGAGAAGTTGCTGCTGTACAAGGTAACGTTGACCACGTCACTGTATGGAGAGTGCTACGGAGAACCATTTGTATCCGTACCATGTACAGCGTGTGCAGGCACTATCAGCAGCTGATTGGCCTCCACGGGTACACTTCTGCGAATGGTTCATCCAACAATGTGTCAATCCTCATTTCAGTGCACATGTTCTCTTTACGGATGAGGCTTCATTCCAACGTGATCAAATTGTAAATTTTCACAATCAACATGTGTGGGCTGATGAGAATCCGCACGCAATTGTGCAGCCACGTCATCAACACAGATTTTCTGTGAACATTTGGGGAGGCATTGTTGGTGATGTCTTGATTGGGCCCCATGTTCTTCCACCTACGCTCAATGGAGCACGTTATCATTATTTCATACGGGATACTCTACCTGTGCTGCTAGAACATGTGCCTTTACAAGTACGACACAACATGTGGTTCATGCACGATGGAGCTCCTGCACATTTCAGTTGAAGTGTTCGTATGCTTCTCAACAACAGATTCGATGACCGATGGATTGGTACAGGTGGACCAATTCCATGGCCTCCACGCTCTCCTGACCTCAACCCTCTTGACTTTCATTTATGGGGGCACTTGAAAGCTCTTGTCTACGCAACCCCGGTACCAAATGTAGAGACTCTTCGTGCTCGTACTGCATCAGCGCATCAGGGATTCCATGCGACGGAGGGTGGATGCATGTATCCTCGCTAACGGACATTTTGAACATTTCCTGTAACAAAGTGTTTGAAGTCACACTGGTACGTTCTGTTGCTGTGTGTTTCCATTCCATGATTAATGTGATTTGAAGAGAAGTAATAAAATGATCTCTAACATGGAAAGTAAGCGTTTCCGGACACATGTCCACATAACATATTTTCTTTCTTTGTGTGTGAGGAATGTTTCCTGAAAGTTTGGCCGTACCTTTTTGTAACACCCTGTATATTACAAATTGCCGTGTCTTACACCAGCACTATGTGATAAATGCTATATTGCTCGAGAACTGTGGTTCAACTTCAAATTAATGTACTTTATTTTTGGAGTGACTTTCAACTTGAAACAACATAATGAACTTGTTGGTACAAAGTACTGACATAATAGCTCAAGTTCTTCCCTGACCCTGCAATCCCATATCACAGCACTTAGGCTGTAAAAAAACAAGACTACCCAGATACTAAGGGAATGACTAACCCTAGGTCACACAGCATGCTTGGAAGACAATATAAAGAATATACATGTGCTAGAGAGGCAGAGGACTGAATCAATTCCTTGTGCTAGAAATTGGAAACCCACCCACTCTATACAAGTTTGACTGGAAATAAACATCAAATAAATCATGAGGCGCATCAGATGTTCATACAATGGTGTCACTGTTGCTCGATGTAAATGGATGAATAACTGCTGTTATACTAAAAGGTTTTGTATATTCATCTCTTGGCCAAATATGTGGATTTAGATCCCTGCTCTTCACAAATAAATAGAGAACAATCTAGAAGCACAGTGTCTATGGAATTCAAGGTTTAGGGAAGTCTTTTACTTTGAGGGACACCATTTCATATAGTTGCCAGTCTGATTCAAAGGCAGACAATCCACACAACTAACCATCATTCACAAATAACAACACATAGTTTTGAATTCAGTGGATAGAGAAGCAATGGAAATGAGTTACCTGTTGAGCTGAAGTGTGCTCTCCACGTAACAGAGTAATGGGGCTCAAGTAAAATGCCTTTTCAACATCTGCGCTGCATAACGCATGAAAGTAGTGACAATATTATGTTGTACTCACTTTGGCGCGCGCGCACACACACACACACACACACACACACACACACACACACACACACACGTCTGGCCGCTGAGGCCGGACTGCGCACAACTGTTCTTGATTACAGTAGTGGTCCAAAGGAGGTGGAGTCACGGGGGGACAGCAAGGTAGGGGTGGGGAAGGTGTAGGGACATGGTGGGGACAGAGTAGGGCCGCTGGGTGCAATTGAGAGGTTTGGGGGGAGGAGGGGCAGGAGAGAAGTAGAGGACGTGAAAAAGACTTATGAGTGCACTGGTGGAATAGAAGACTGTGTAGTGCTGGAGTAAGAGGAGTGAAAGGGATAGGTGGGTGAAGAAAAGGGACTAGCCAAGGTTGAGATCATGGGGGTTACAGGAAGTATATGAGGTGTGAGAGAAAAGTAATGAGACTGACAACAATGTGGGCAATTTGGCAATGCTGTGTTGTTCTACTTGTGTACATCAGTGAATTCAAACCTTCCAGATGCTCAGTTTGAGTTTCAGCTCCGTACAGCCATCATGCAACTTTTGAGAGCCCCATGCAAAAAGTTGTGTTTTTGTGTGTTACTCAAAATTGTGCTGCTCCATTTTCATAACATTATGCCATCAACTTTTGTGTTAAACTTCGGGTAAGTATCACTTTCAAAAAGTTAAAGCAGGCCTTTGGGAAACATTCCTCATCAAGAGGGCAACATTTTTTGCTGTCACAATAATTTCTGGAAGGTTGAGAGCATGTTGCAAGACGAATTTCACTCAAGGAGACCTTCAACTTTCAAAACCGACAAAAACTTCGAATGTGTGCATGCTCTTGTGAGATCAGACTGCTGTTTAACAAAGATGATGACGGGTGGTCTGTTGACTGAAACACTTTCACTGTAAATCAAATTATGACCAAGTTTTGCACTCGTACAAGTTTTGTGCCAGAATGCCATCGTAAAACCTCACAACTGAGTAGAAGGACAATTGAAAAAACATGCATTTATCATCTTGAGAGTACTGACTGACCACAAATGGTCTGGTTGCGTGATCAAAGATGATGATTCCTGTTTTTGTTTTTTTTTTTTTACAATTCCGAGGCAAAGCATCAAAGTGAGGAGTGGCACACTGAGACATCTCCTCGACTGAATAAAGTTCAAATGACCAAATCAAAGCTCAAAACAATGCTGATTTACTTTTTAGATAGTAGGAGTATTGTGCATCAATAATTTGTTCCTCCAGGGCAAACTGCCAACCAAGAGTTTTACAAGATGGTCTTGAAAGGCTAAGGAAAAGGAAGAATCACGAGAGACCGGACATTGGAGACAAATGGAAGCTGTGGCATGACAGCACCCCATACCACATGGATACTTCCATCACAGAATTTTTTACCTCAAAAGGCATTCCTGTTGTCCCACAGCCCCCTTTAGTTTCCAACAATAATAATGCAATGTCATTGTCAACCAATTTTACTACACCATACAAAAAGTACTGGAACCACTAGTCAAATGTGTCATTGGGACCCTTGCATCTATAAACAGAGGTTTCAGAATGAGATTTTGTCCACTGTCACATGCCCATTTTTTTTTTTTTTTTGTCCAACTTCACAGTTCTTTCTATATCTCCTTCTCTAAGAGCATCACCTGTCTTCATAAGCTTGCAGCCAATTTTCACATATCCCACTCACTGATGCCCATCATGTATCTCTGTGTACTCTTACTTCCCTCTAGACAATCTCTTGTAACACTTACCCAGGAGTTTAAAATATAGATACTGAAAGGCCTCTTAACAGCTGTCTCGTTGACTGCTCATTTTTGAAAAGAAGGTGGTAAGATGTTGATGGTGTCTCAGGACCCATTCAACATTCAGGTGGAGCGATGTACAAAAAAACAAAAAAATGCGGAATTTGAAGCAGTGTGCACTGGCCAGGATTTGAAATCTGCAATTCTGTGAACTTTCTCCAACTTTTATCTTTGAGTTAAATATTCTCATCAACTTATTACTTTATTTACAATAAATAATTAATTTTATAGAAATGTGCACTAAATTTTAAGCATTCAGATTTGCTATCATACCTCACTGTTCCTTACAATGGAGGCCATGTATATATTCTCTTATTGCCCTTTGCTTTCTCCACACTTGGCACCAAACTCGTAAAACAACCCATAGACAAAGACAAAATTGAGGAACATACAATGGAGATTGACCAGGAAAGACCTACGCAAGTCCAGTGAAGGTACAGTAAACCAGCAAACTGAAGGCAGTGATCTGAAATTTAACATGGATGGGAAACAGAGAGAAATGAAACAGAAAAGATGATAATATTTCAATTGCTAAATTTCATGTGCATTATGAGCAAAGGATCTGACTGTGGAATCATACATCTATCATCTTTCCCTTCGAAGTTTTTCAGCCATTTTTAAAACTAGTGTTTGATGTAGAAATCTAACATTAACATAATGAGGAAAAAAAAAGAGTTAACCCTAGTGTAACTGAAATACTGTCTCTTATCCCTGAGATACACATTTTATTGATTTAACAGCATGCTTCCTTAATAAAGGAAATTGGAAATTCATTACACCGTCATTAGGTCAGTAGTAAGGAAGTGCCTAAAAAAAAGTTTTTTGTTAGTGTGCTGTGTAAATTTTGAAGTGAAAAATCAACTAGGAACCATATCAAAGAAAAAGGAAATCAGCACCAGCTAAGGGAACAGAAATACAACCATAGCCCGTACAATTGAGACAGTGTTGTCAGAAGCACAGCTACTGTGTTTCATGCAAGACAGCCATAAATCAAATTAATGTAAACCATTTAACTGACAATGAATAATACTTGCAAAAGCAACAAATTATGGTTTAGCAAAATTCAAAGACAATAAAACAAGAACTCTTAAGTCATTATGCTGCAAGATCTGCAGAAGTATAGTGCAGAGCAGTGAATATTCATATTATATGCAATTATAGATGACAACTGCGGTATAAACAAGTTTCAATGAGAATTCTGCCCTGGTGGACTAAGAATTGACCCTTTATCTCAGAATATCACAGTCTCTTAGATTGCAACAAGAGAAGAATTATCCATAAGGCATTAGTGAAAACAGTAAATGTTTTCATTTATAGAATGAGCTGCTATACATTAATGAAGAACATTAAATCAGCCAACTGCTAACTTCTGTGCAGAAATTATTCTCAAATAATTTAAACAAATCAACAAATGATCATTGATAAATAGCTGAAATTTATTAATTTAATAATGCATTTGTACAAATGACTTATCATACTGGAGAAACTATAATACAATGGCTATCAACCCTCATCGGATCCTGTTGTTTTCGTCTTGAAGAAATCTTGAATGATTTCTCTAAGATACTTTGAAGAACAGTACAGGAATTACTATTTACTTGGAGAGCTTTCACAGAATGATCTCAACAACCTGATCACTGATTATGTTTAAAGATAGCAACAATAAATAGAACACTTAAAATTACTACTTAAAAGAAGCAAGTGTTCCAAACAGCAAAGATTATGGGCATGCACTCTTAAACAAACATACTATTTCACATTGCAAAAAAAAAGAGCAACACAATGTGGAATAAAAGGAATTCATTTAACTGAAATTTAAGCAACCGAAAGTATAATACAAAACACAATTAATTTTCTGAATACCCCAAATGAACAAAGATAATAACCATGACATGCATGAATACCTGCAGCACACAGCTGCCTACAAACAATTACACAATGAATTCCACACTATGCTGCTCTTGCCAAGAATCAGTACATTAAATGTCAAACCTACTCTCAACTATTTTCATTGAATGTCATGTAACAGACCTTTTGCACAAATACCAGCAGAATCATACTTAAAAAATATATTAAACAGTAAGGCACTACGTGCACACTACCATACAGGAACATCAATAACATTTTGTGTCTACTGGTAACATAGTACATACCAATGACAGAAATAAAAACTACTGCATCCATAAAATGCTAACACATCTGGAAACACACAAAGCAATATTTATTCCATGGCATGATTGTTCAACGCAGTTTTTTTTTTAGACGTATGTTTCTGAAATGGGTACAGGCAATAAATATATCAAGGACCAAGAATGCTGAGAAAAAGTGATATTCCTTTTAAATCTTTAGTACAGGATAGTTTCTTACTGTTTGTGCTACTTTTAATGACATAATCAGTATCAGATATGAAATCTCTGTAAGCCCATCAAAGAATTTTTAATGGGTAAAAAAGTCCTTTCTTTTTTTAAATATTTACAGCATTGCAAATATCTTAAAAATTTAATGCCACTGAAATACCCTTTCCAATCAAGTTGGGCATTGTTAAAGTGTTTCTGGACAGTCATTTTAATACATGGGTGGAGGGGAGATTAGGACACAATATATGTCCTTACTGCCCTATTAACATCACAACCTTGTGCCTGCTACAAATATATTTTATACTCCACCAGCAATACACTTTAAATTACATCATTTCTTTCAATAAAAATAAACAAAAATAAAAACATTAAAAATTTGAGATCTCACTTCAATTTGATTGTTGAACTTATATTGCAAGATATATGAACTGTACATAAATTAACATATGTATGCATGTATGAGATTTAGATCATTCTCACTGAAAAATCCTTCTCATTATTATACTCACAGAACTAACTATACAGTGTAGTAGGGTTACCAAAAATTTTCAATGTGTGATTTACAAAACTCTACGTAAGAGATCTCATGATCCATACACTGAATGTATATTTCAAAAATCTCTCTGTCCCATTACTGATCAATAAAAAAGAACAAAAAACAACAACAGGCATATCTGTCCCAAAAGGGCAACGTTTGCCTCCTCGTGGACATGCAGGAAGTACAGAAAGTATTGGAAACAAGAAATTTCAGATTTCTCTTATTACCAGCAATTAAGGAGCTACTGTTTTTTAAACAAAACAAACATTATAAAAGTAATAATACAAGTAACAATAAAAAGTAAGAATTCTGCAGCACTTTTAAATGCACAGTACTACACAAAGTAAAAGGAGCAATACAGGAGTGAACACTGATACAAAATTTGCAACCTCATGTCCTCCCAATATATTTCTTCATGCAATTTTGCCTGGGTGTAGGGGTCGGGGTAGTAAAAAAGACAAAGCTCTTAGGAAGCCAAGAGTTGTCTTCATGCTTTGTTCATAGCACAAGCGTATGCTGTAACGCAAATTACTGCATTTTTTCCAGGTACATTCCACAGAAAATGCAAGGCAATTTTTTGTTGAATGGAATGAAGTCTGCAATTTTAATCTGTGATTGTTCAAGTCACTAGAAAACAGGGAAATTGTTTCTAAAATAAATTTTCTAAGAGAGAATGTGCCAGATATACCTGGCTATGGGTTGCTGGGTAGGATGTCCTATGGATTGGGAATGCAGTTCTATATCTACTGCTCTGAACTCCAAAATCTACTTTCTTTCTTTATCACCTAACTATACAAATTTTCTTTGAATAAATTCAAATGTGATAAATGAAAACAAAAAGTATTTTACTATTACCGCCTTCTTTCCTTTACAAAGGAAAAAGCATGGGCAAAGTACTGCAGCTTATATTACACAATATTTCATACCTGACTTTTACAAGATCAGCCTGACTGATGCAGTTAATGTAGATTTATAATAGCAGGAAATATTCATTTTTTCAATTTTTATTAATGTCTCAGAAAGGTAAGATAACACTTCCTGTTTTTTTTTGTTTGTTTTGTTCATTTTGTAAAATAAAATTAACAAATTCTATTCATTTTGATGCACCAAAGTCCATTCTCTTTCATTAATTTAATTTACTAATAGTTTAAGAAGTATAGTTTCTTTCTTGCACTTTGAACATTACAGATATTTACTATTTGTTCAGATGCTTTATTATGCAACAAATCTCAGTGTTCTAATATTACACCTTTAATGTCTGCACAAAGAAAAAAAGAAACAAAACACAGCCTTGCTAAGCCAATAATTCATACAGTTTACAAAGTTCACAGTGCCTTCCCCTTCCCTTCCCTGATAAACTAATTTCATTCATTGACTATTTACAACTACTGAAATATCACCACACGCAGATGGTGTCCACAGCAAGATAAACGTGAAATAGGCAGTGCTGTTTTTCCTTCCTCAGCTTTGGGATCAGTATGGTTCAAAGTCTGTTAAATAAAATAATGTAGGGTTGTGGAGGGAGGGGATGGCGCAGGTTCCACACATTGTACATTTTTATTTATACAACTACACTACACACAGGACACAGTGGATATTAGGATGCACCTGGTAATTCTCTATCTTTATACTGTAATATAATGCACCGTACGGGAACTGTACACATGAACAGTTTTCACAAAACACGTCACGGTTACTGTGCAACCGGGATTTAATACTTTTCCCCCATCAAAAAGCTTGCCACATACTTCCAAACTTTCATGAAAGTATATGTTGCTTTTATCGTACGAAAATTGGGACACAACAAAATTTAAGTACATTTTACTACACTGGTACTACTACAACTGTTCCACAAACTTAGTAAGCTTGTCCTGAGGAGTCATTGGTGGTACTTCATTGGAGTCACTTGGACCCTGACCATTTGCACCAGCAACTGGGGAAGGGTGGTGTGTGACAGGCCCGTGTCCCTGTGTAAGCATCATTTCTCCCCCCGTTAGTTCATGAGCTGGAGAGTGTGTTGGCTGTGAATGATGGTGGTGAGGTGAAGGCACAGGGCCACCACCACGAGGAGATGGCACTGGTTGATTTCGAGGTGATGGGACTGGCCGTGGACTAGGGTTCGGCTGAGGGGAACGAATTGGTGGAGGGGATCGCACAGCCTGCATCAACTGCACAGCTCCACCTGGTGGGCCCATAACACCTTGTGGTGATGGTGCTGGTGGAGGTGTGGGTTTCAAAGGGGGCTGCTGCTGTTGCTGTTGTTGCTGCTGCTGTTGCTGATACTGTGCTGGCTGTTGTTCGGGCACTGTGGGGAAGCCAGCACCTGCATATGCACCAACTAAATGCTGTTGCCGAGGCCTCTGCTGCTGTTGTCCATAAACAGGTGCAGGAGGCTGTGAAAAAGATTGATGTCTCTGCATGGCCAGTAACTGCTGCTGCTGTTGTTGTTGCTGCTGCTGCTGCTGTTGTTGTTGTTGCTGCTGCTGTTGCTGCTTGTACCAATGGTGCGGTGTGGCTGGCGTTGTTTGGCCAAGCATGGCTTGCATCTGCTGCATTCGACCTGCAGCTGCTACCTGCTGCTGCTGTTGTTGCTGTTGTTGTTGTTGCTGCTGCTGCTGTTGGGACATTAGATGCTGCAACTGCTGTTGCTGTCCAGTTGCAAGAACACCAGTATTTGCCCCAGTAACTGCTGCCTGTTGCTGAGCAGCTGCAGCTTGTGCTGCAGCAGCTTGTTGCTGCTGCTGGTTTTGGTATGCCTGCCGTTGTTTGATGAATGCTGCCATCAGCTGTGGATTGCTTTTGAGAATCTGGAGGATCTGTTGCTGTTGCTCTGGAGTGTTTGGTGACTTAAGTGTTTGCAACAGTTGCTGCAGGGCCTGCTTTTGTAAACCAGTTCCAGGTCCCCCAGCTGCACCCTGTGTTGCCACACCAGGAGCACTGCGAATACCTAAGTGGCCCCCTGGACCAAGACCAGCCAACTGGGGTGCCTGAGGTGTGACTTGAACAACTTGTTGTGGTTGCTGCTGCTGCTGCTGGATCAACTGAGGTGATGGCTGCCTCAATCCTGGATTCTGTGGCAATCCTTGAGCCGCATATCTGAAAACCAAGTAAGAATTTCTTATTTCATTGTCTTAATGAACAGCTAGTTTCAAGAAAATAAAACTCACTTTTATGCAATTCTCTCTCAGTTTCAGTATTGATGTCACTCTATGGCACAACATTTCTCTCATTTACATAACCTTTCTGCTGTGTGATGGTTCATGATGAAACAACCAAATAGTGGAACAGGTTGGATCATCCTGATAAGCAACACTAAATATTACATTACTATTTTAGCTATTTGTTTTTGTCATACAGGATAGCCAAAATAGAACAGGTCTGCATAAATAGTTATAAGCCTGAACAAAGTAAGTTACCCAAATCAATGAAAATGATAACTGTCATTCAAGTAATAAATTATAAACGGTCAGTGGCATTAATGCAGCACTGTGTATAGTCTGTGAGAGACCCATATCACGTTAGCGTGTGTGTTTGAGCTTACTGGCACTCAAAGCTAAGGTTATCAGTGTCGCATCGTGTATGCCTAAGAAATGGCAGTTATAGTGTTTTTGATTTTCTGTTGCAGTTCTTCCAGTCAGTGGGGATTATTTGAGAATACTTGGCCCTTCTACTTGCCACATAAGTAAAAATTACAGGAAGAGAGACTGGTTGAAGTTGGAGATCTGAGATTTTACTGCCTTTGCCCGGTGTCCCTCTCACTGAACAATCAAGTACATGTAATAAACAAAAAAACTGACTCCATGTGACGGTTTATCTGTACATTAATTCCCAATGGTTACTGTGTACCCTGCTGGAAATACCTGAGTTTTTATGAGACAAAAGTTTTATGGATGAGTTTCAGAGAAGTAAGAACAAAATAAAGAAGCAATGAATTCAAAGAATTAGGGAAGCTATAGCACTTAACAAATATCTTACACAAACTTTCTACGAGTTTGGATAGATTATTATTTAAGAAGCAAACAACATGTGGAACTACCAAAAAGAGGTTGAATAAATACAGTTATGTTTTAAGAACGCTTCGAGTCTAGCATGACAATGATACTGTACCACGTATTTGCCATGCAAGTGATCATAGCCTGAATGATAATATCTTGTTACATGGTGGTGTAATGCTGTGGGGGAAAAAACGCGTTTTGCAAAATAATGGTATTTCTTCACCTTCAGCAGAAATGTCAAAACTGCCAATAGACACATTTAAAATTACATAGACTATCCTATTTTCCGTGAGAACGTATCTGGATTGCCCGTGACTGTCACATACCACTTTCGTTCGACTACAACAGCTGCAAGAAACTTTTATGTTCACAATTAGTATGGCTGACTGTGGTGGTAGACAGACATACATCAGGGTTTGTGCACCATCAGTATGAAAGCATGTGTCATAAATAGACCTTGTGCAAAATAGCAGGGCCACCCTATGAAGCAGCTCTTGTAGAGCACACGGGTCCGAGTTCATTGACCTGTTGTGTGTGTAGTGGGAGGTGAAAGATTTTAATGACTGTGTGTTCAGCTAGCACACAGGCTGTCGCACACACCCTGGCTTTCAAACAAAAATGATGCGTGGAGCTAATTGAAATGAAAAACAAATACAATTCTTTTCTGGGAAAAACAATCACAGATGATGAGACTTCACGTTATCGATACAAACCCATCACAAAATGACAAAAATGCAAAATAGGTCTCCGATTGTTCACCAAGACTGAAGAAGGTGGGAATGTGATGCACAAGTTCAACAACACCTCTAAGAAGGTGTGAATATGACACACAGGTTGAATACCATCCCAAAGAAAGAATTTTTTTAACAATTTTACATGATTAATAGAATGCCATTCACATCAGTTGTAATAATTATTTAATCAATCCACGACAGGTTTTGGGATGTTAACATCCCAGCTACAGGTGTGTGTAGTAAAATCTGTAACATATTGAAGTAGAGGAGTGGGGAAATATAGTGCAACATCCCTGGAAAAAACAGGAGAATAAACTTAGGAAACAAAGCGACTCACATACTGTACTTGTTCAATATGCATAACAAACCCTCAGGCCACTCAGTGTGAAGTCTCCAAGTTACTGCATTTTGGGTGGACTGAGAGAGAGAGAGAGAGAGAGAGAGAGAGAGAGAGAGAGAGAGAGAGAGAGAGAAGGAAAAAAGAAAAAAAAGAAGAGAAGAGGGCCTGATAATGAAACAGGCCCTAAAACTGTAATGAACAGAAGGGTAAGACAAAATTAAAAGGAACCAAAACCAAACATTGTACCCACACTGTCCACCATCGAGCACACTATGGAAGCTGCTAGGACTGAGCAGAAGACCATGAACAGTGCACGAGAGGAAATTAACTGACATTGGTATTAGCAAAGATATGGTAAATCAGAACTGACTTATCTGAGCTATTGCAATGTGTCGATTAAAAGGATAATAAAAGATAAACAAGCTGTAGTAGACCATCAAGTTATGTAACTCACAGACATGTACAAATATGTGATGTATTAAGCAATAAGGCAAATGGTACATACACAAAATGGATGAACAGGGGATAAAAAACTGCAATAAACAATTATAAAATAAAATGGTAATAAAAATTATACTAAGCAAATCATCATAATATATGTAGGATACACAATAGGCTAAAGTGATGTAAAATCAAATGTTTAAAAGCCATTATTAAAAAACTAAGTCTAAAATGTAATTCTAATCAGAGCTGCTGAAGGTAGTGGTCATATGTGTGAGGTGTTCTTGCTTATTTGTGTGTGTGTGTGTATGTGTGTGTGTGTGTGTGTGTGTGTGTGTACCGAAATCTAATGTTTGCTCACTTAGTGTATATAGTGGATTCTGGTATTCTGGTTCAAATCCCACACATTGCCAAGTGTTTACCATAGTAGTTGCGATGACTGCCAATGCTTTTATCTTGGACAAATGGTGTGTATATTCGTTATTTGGTTCAAAGAACATCAGGCCTTACTTAATTCAAGATCTGCATTAACTAACCACCTCAGAGCATATAAACACTCTATCCCAGACATAAATAATAACTTGTATCCTCAATCTACAGCTGAAAGGTCGTGTCCTCAATTTACGGAAAATTGAAATTTTATGTAATTTGAACCAAAAATCACTACGTACACTAAATGAACAAGCGGTGTTGTAACTTGTGTTTTCGTTAAATAATATATTACATGTTCAGGCCTATTTTTCTAAGCACCCATTCGTCTGTTTTGCCTCTTAACCTCCTTTCCATATCATTACTCCTTCATATAAAGCAAAGCACTCAGCCTGATCATGTTGTTTGTTATTTTGCTGCTCACACTGCTACACTTACATTTTAGATTTTTTTCAAATTATAGTTTTAATACATTTTATTTTATGTCACTTGAGCCCATAATGTATCCTAGATATGTTACGACGATTTACTTGGTATTTTGTTACTACTACTTTTTATCATGGTTTATCCCCCGTTCATTCATTTTGTGTGTGTACCATTGCCTGGTTACCTAATACATCACACATTTTTACATGTCTGTGAGTTACCTACCTTGATGGTCAATCACAGCTTGTTTAAGTTTTATTCAGAAAATGGTTAAAATGGTTCAAATGGCTCTAAGCACTATGGGACTTAACATCTGAGGTCATCAGTTCCCTACTTAAACCTAACTACCCTAATGACATCACACACATCCATGCCTGTGGCAGGATTCGAACCTGTGACCGTAGCAGCAGTGCGGTTCTGGACTGAAGCACCTAGAACTGCTTGGTCACAGCGGCCCTAAGTTTTATTATCCTTTTAATTAAAAGTATTGTAACCACTAGGATCAGTCTGCCCTGATTTACCATATCTTTGTTAATACCAATTTCAGTCTACTTTCTCGCACACAATGTTTGTACCTGCACCTCTGCACATCTCTAGACCTACAATGTGGCATTCTGCTCTGTCCTTCCTGCTGTCCATAGCGCGGCTGCTCGATGGTGGACAATGTGAGTACAGGTTTGGTTTTGGTTCCTATATCTTTCATCCTGCCCTTCTGAATGTTACATTTTTAGGTTGTCATGTCCTCTGCTCTTATTTTTTTCTAGTCCTGCCCAAGATGCAGTGGCTTGGAGCGTTTGCAATGGTTTTTCCAGATATGTTGTTGGATTTCTCTCCCCCTCTTCTGTATGTTACAGTTTCTTTTCATACAACATGAAATGGGATTTTAACTTCCCGAAACTGCTCATGGATTGAATAAACTGTTGTTAAAACTGAAGCATGTCATTCTATTAATCACACCTCTCAGTTGGGGATGTCCTACAAGTCAAATTTTGTGAAGTTTCACATGGCTGTACGAATGGTCTGCATATTGCACTGAAGTGGAACGAGATTATGTAGAACACCTGAAGCATTTAAAGCACCATCTTCACTCTTCTCTATTTTTTTATTACTCAAGTTTCCCAACTTTTTGGACGGACGGGGCATAATAAGCTTTACAATTGGACACACACACACACACACACACACACACACACACACACACACACACACACACACACCTCAAATACAGTTAACCTTTATGAACCGTTTCAAAATATCGGCAACATGCCATCAATAAATTTCTGTGCAATTTATCATCATCATCATCATTACAACAACTACTACTACTACTACTACTACAACTACATAACAATTGGATTTGCTGTTACTTGCCTCTGCAAACAACTATTTATGTAAACAATATTATGATTTGTACTGGTATAATAATAATAATAATAATAATAACAGGTTTAAGCTATAAAATGAACATTACATTGCTTGAGTAAAGAAATTCATAACAGACAACATTAACCATGCATTTGGGATTTAAGTTTGTTGATGCAGCAGTATTATTTCATTACTAATAAAAAAATTATAAAAAAAAATACCTTGGAGTCCACTGATCCATAGGCATAAGGTGAGTAGCGGGGTTAGGACCCATTTGACCCATAGCTCTTTGTATCTGAGGAGGTGGCATAACTTGAGCCATTGCCTGAGTGACAACACCTGGAGGATTTCCTTTCCCATACCCCACTTGAGCATGAGGTGCCTGTTGTCTTGCAGCCTCTTCTTGGACCTATAGTTAGAACACACCTTCAAGTAACAATCTTTTATACTTAAAATATATACCCGTAACCCAAACAAAAAGTTAATTTGCATTTGATTTGGTACACATCATGGATAACTTCGAGCAGCAGAAACAAAAAGTGACATAGGTAGGCAAATTAGAAGTTTTCTATTTTTTAATAATAAAAAAAGAAAGGATGAAGAAAATTGGGGTTATTCATTATAGCTTACCTGTTTTACAACCTGCAGGACATTGGCATTGGGAGTCTGTGCACCTGGTTTCAAACCAATGCCTGGTTGATGTGGAGGCTGCAAACCAACTACCATGCCAGCACCTGATGTTGCTGGCCCAAGAACACCCACTGGACTAACTGCTGAACCTGCACCACCAGCACCAAGCACCCCTGCTGCCCCTGAACTACCTGGTAGTGGACCAACAGGTAATGTTGTCCTAGTGTTCATTGCTGCCATGCGCCTTCGTAACAGATGTGCTTGCTGCAATCTTTGCTGGAGTTGCTGCTGCTTCAGCTTATGTTTGATGTTCAAACAGAATGGCACCGGACATTTTGTTTCCTGCGAAGATTAATTAGAAGTACTATAGTATTTAAAGATATTTAACTTCTGTTTCTTTCATAATAATGTAAAAAGTTTGTCTTGAGAATCAAATACAATAAAAATCTCAGTAACTGGTAAATTTAAGAGAGAGAAATAATTTATACTAATGACAAAACGTTACTCCTCATGAATGTGCTGTAAGACTTGTTTGTTTTGTTGAAGCTTTCTACTGTAGTTCTCTGAACTTGTGTTCATGTATATTGGAGTTTTCAACTTTAGGTAAAAGAAACATGCACAAGAAAGATTTTTCCATTAGTATTTGTGAAAACGTTTTCAGCAGCAGAGGCAAATTACATGTGTGTTGGCTTCAAAATTAATACCTGCGTCAAAATGTTCCAAACAAGCATTTATACAGGTACTGCCAAATGTGCATTTTTACAGGTTTGTTGACATACTGTCTAAAGAGCTCAAAACTTGGCAGAAAAAAGATTTTTTATACAACGCAAACCTGTGAATTGTTTAAAATGCTCTCCAGCCTCTCTCTTACATCCCCACAATACCATATTTTGTATCAATATCTCACATTTTCCCAATAGTCTTCAAGTATGCTTTCCTATGCTTCACTCTCAATTAATGAAAAAGGAACAGCAAGTAGAAGAATCTTTTCTATTATTATTATTATTATTATTATTATTATTATAGCTATTATTCAGAACTACAAATCACTGTGGCAAGTGTTTCAGTTAATTAGTAGTAGACTGAAAATGGGGAAAATATGCCGGGAAGGGGGTGTGGGGTGAGGATATACTAAGAAGAATAGATTTCTTGGTGACCCATACAATGTAAGGTGTGTCAGGAATAAGTTTACATTTAAGAATAAAGTAGAGAAAGAAATTGAAAACAAAAGCAAATAATTAGTGATTCCATGGCTTGTAATGAGAGTACATAAAGGAGGAACTGGAGCAAAAGTGGGGAGGAAGGGGGGATGAGAGATAAAGGAAACAACTGATTTGGAAAGTCATAAAAGTATACATCTATCACTCAGTGAACAACCTGCGGCCCGTGGGTCACATCCAGCTCTCAATTAGTTTCAGTCTGGTTCACAGAAGAAATTCCAGGCCAACTTAAAAGGGATACACTCTCAAAAGCAAGTGCTTTTAGGCATAATTTGTTGGCCTGCTGTGTCAGGTAAGGTGTGCCCTTCATATAATGGTGTTACCCCATAAACACTAACATGAAGGATGCTACAGTTTTGAATAGACTAGGACTGCTATCATGTCCTGTGACAAGATGGCCCACAATCTTAAGTACGTATGTGAATCAGGCCCACAGGTCACCAAGAGTTGTCCATGACTGGTCTATAATAACCTGTAACAAAATACCATCTTTCTTTAATTATTAAAGAAGTTTCCCCAAAACATTGTACTTATGGACCTGGTTGTTTGCTAACACAAGGAAATGGTGCATACAATGAAAGTATTACAGCTGCATCATGTGTTTGTAGGAGAAGTGTAGTGCTAATCTGCACCTGATGGTAAATCTTGAGCTTTCTACCATCACGGCTCATGCCGTTGGGCCACAGGTATCTAGTCCAGCCACTAGACGTCACATTCAGCGAGTCATTTAAAGAGTGAGTGGCCAACACTGCTACTGTACAGCAGCCATGTTTCTGCCTTGGCAGCAGCACATATGTACATATGATAGCAGAATGCCAAACTCTACTGTTATAACTCTTGCACTGAGGCAAGAAATTTCAGAAAATGTGCTAGTAAACGAGTTGCGAGCTATTATATGCTTACTGGATTAACAACATATCTCCCTAGCACAATTTATGCTAATAGTACATGGAGTTAAAGATAGTGTAAAAGATGTAATGTTGTGGGGGCATCCCTTCAGAAGTCATCTATTGGATTCTAGTACGTAAAAAATTCAAAAGGTTGGACTGTATTCACACAAAGATCTGATGGTCAGCTGGAAATGCATTTTCTCCTGGGTATCCTATACAACCTCTATTTACTGCTAATGCCCACTAATGTCTTCGTTCTGTGGAGAATTGCACCAGCATTATCAATGAAACTTCCTGGCACATTAATCTGGTCTGAATCTGTGACAAAACTTTCATTTCAGCGCGAACTCTGCTGCAGTCAAAATGTATTCTGGATTATTATTGATTGTCATTTCCCTGACTGTACCAAATTTTAATTTATTTCATGTGAGCACTCACTAAAACATAAAATTACATTATTTTCATTAGAAAATTATGGTTCAATATTTGTTTATTATGAATTTCACTTGGGAGTGGTGGAGGAAGAGCAAGAGGGGGGGAAGGGAGGGGGGGAGAGGGAGGGAGAGAGAGAGGAAGAGAGAGAGGGGGGGGGGAGAGAGAGAGAGAGAGAGAGAGAGAGAGAGAGAGAGAGAGAGAGAGAGGCTGTAATGATGGTTTGGACCTGTGACTCTTCTTTCATGAGACTTCAGTCTTACTCATTCAGCTAGGATTGTGCAAAGTCTTTTGTACTTAAGAGTTCATTTTTAGAGGCAACTTTCTTAAGTATTTCTTTTTTAAAACTGTCGTACTGTTTTAGGAAAACTAACATCTACTCTATTTATATACGGGAGAAAACTGAACAGGACCAGCCCAAACACACACATATTGCACAACAAATACGGCACTAATTCAAATATACTGCATCTGCATTGCAGACATTTTCACAACTGGAAATGAACAACTTGCTGAGTGTGACGTTTAGGGGAAGCCCTAGGTACTTGGCAGCATGACATCATAAGCCATGACCCTATAAAGCTCAGGATTTAACGTCAAGTAATACTCACAGGAGCAATGAATCCCCATACCAAAATTATTGTAATTAATAAAATGTTGTACCTTTGCTATTCTGTTCTTTTTGTGTTAGATGCTTCTTGTGACTGACCTGGCCAGTCACAAGAAGTATATAAAAGTAATGGGACAACAATTAATTATCATTAATTAATTTGTAGACTTGGGTTTTCCTCATAACATATCTCACTACATTTAATTTTAACTATTTCCATATTGTCGCAAATTTAACAGAACCAATTGCAGACCACATCCTGCTTCAATGGAATATTATTTTAAAAATGTATTTACCTGGCAATGCTTTGCATGGTAACAGCAAAGCGCAATAAGCTGTTTGCATATGGGGCAGCCACCATTTGTCTTCCTTTTACATATCTTTGTATGCTGCACAACTCTCTTCATCTTTTGACAGCTGGGCAGGCGACAGTTGGCATCACGGCACTGGCATGCATGTACTAATGATTGGATGCAACGCTGTATTGAAAGTTTTCGCGCCTCCTGTAAAGTTAAATTGTTATGTCTCAAATGTTAATGCAAACAGAATGAAACTGTTTTCCCTGCACACAAAATTCTTCCATGTGACTGAAAACTATATCTGTGCCCAACTATTTTTGCCACCCTACAGCTACTTTGTGGAAATTCAGTGTGGGGTGTCCTTCCCACCCATCCCACCCCCTCCAACAAAAGTATTACCTTCACAGCTCAAGAAAATATTTAATTGTTTATCTCTGCTCTTCACTGAGCCTCTTAATCAACTAACACATGACAATATTAAGCTTACAAATCAAATATCACTTACAAATTTATATCAAAGGTAAATATACCATATTCCAGTGCTAGGCTTTTTTTGATGTTTCACCTACCCCCTACTAAATAACGAAAAGAAAAATTATGTTATCATGAAACAGAGTCACAATAAAACTGATAGTTGAGGAAATTTCTCTCACTGTTCAATGCAGAGTTTCAAAAGTATCAAATAACTTTCATAAATTTCTTATTTCTTCAACAAATTATTGTTTAACATAAATAGTGATAAAAAGCACCATTTTACAGCAGAAAAGTGACGAGCAACAGATAACATCAACAACAGGTTAAAATGTTGAGCTTCCAGTTTCAGTACCTATTTATTATCAAAAATTGCTTCTACGTGATAAACAGCTACCTTTATTCACATCTCTGTTTGTACTCTATCCAGGATTTTCAATCATAATTTTTTTTTTAGTTCTGTGACACAGTGATACAGGACACAGACGACCCCAAGTTTAGGAAAATACAATACACTCAGGAACATCACACTCGAAATTGTATGGAGTGAACCTCATGTTTATTCTCAAATACTGATGGCCACTGCTGTATCTAAAAGAGAAAGTAAAGCATAGAAAATGTAAGTGAAGACTGTGTGGATGGTTGATTATTGGCAAAGGATAAACCACCCACTCTGAGCAATCACCACATTTGGAAAAAACACCCCCCCCCCCACACACACACACACACTACTGTTGGTTTCAAGTTAAATGAATGATTTGAACCTTGAATCATAACAATGTGAAACCAGTCACTTTACATTCACATTACACAGCCACATGTAAACAATGCTACATGCTGACAATTTACAAGTATTTTTAAGTTTTTTTTTTTTTAGATCCATCACTGTAATAACTGGAAGTAGGTAGTGATCAGATTTAAAAATTGCTTTATATTGCCATTTCAAAAACAAATTGCTTCTCACTACTAATCAAAGTGGATATTTAGCCAATTCAGAGTTCCAACATTATTGTCTGTCACAATAGATCAGAATCCTGTTCTTTTGCTCAGATAAAGAAAAAACCATCTATGTATCAGTGATTCTTGCTACGAAGTGAACAAAATGAATGTGTGTCACTATCATACCACATTTGCTGTTTCCTACACTGCTACTGAGTTTCTTCCATTCTGTCTTGGTCAGTCAAGTCTGAATCATCATGTCACAAACTACACTATTGTCAAAGTCCTCAATCTCAACAGTTATCTATGAATTAGTCATTCAGTCTATCCTCTCAAATCGAAAGTCCTCCCCTCACACTCTCACTGCTCAGTGTACCCAATATCTTTGATGAAACATTGGGGCTCAGAAATTGTTGACAATATGAAAACTGTAAACTAATACTGAAGTACAAAAGCAGGTTACCAGCCTCAAATCACCTTTGCATTATCTGCATACAGTAACACCACACACAAAACCCAAACAAAATGTACTATTTTGGATGCCGAAGCAGGTTTCTAAACATGTGTCACACAGAATTTCTTTTTCCCTTACTTTGGTATGTGGTGAGAAGAATATGACATAAGAAGAACTGCAGGAACATAATATGCATAGGTAAGTGGTTTCATTCAGAGCCCTGAGAGTAATTCCTAATAAGAATAAATGCAAATTAAGTCTGAATTTGAACACATTATTACAGAGTAACATCATAGCCATGTTGAAAAGATGTAAAAATGTGAATGTTGTGGAGGGAAGTGCAATAATTATGAGGTTCTAACAATGAATACTATTAATAATTTGTAAATTTAACTTTTGTGTCTCAACTGAATAAAAAAAAAAAGTGAAGTCTCATGGTAGTTTTCTGTGGTCAATAAAAAAGTATATAGTAGATGCTGAGCAAGGAACAAGTAAACCCTCCCAGAAAAAGCATTTTAATCAATTGTGTTACAAATGATTACAGGTAAACTCTGTCTCCATCAGTCAGACCCATATATATGTGTGTGTGTGTGTGTGTGTGTGTGTGTGTGTGTGTGTGTGTGTACGTGCGCGAGTGGTTCCCCCTAAGGTAAGTCTTTCTGCTCCCGGGATTGGAATGACTCCTTGCCCTCTCCCTTAAAACCCACATCCTTTCGTCTTTCCCTCTTTCCTGAGCAAAAGCTCGAAATCTGTGTGTTTTTTTATTTTATTGTGTCTATCTACCAGTGCTTTCTCGTTTGGCAAGTCACAGCATCTTTGTTTTTTAATATATATATATATATATAAATATAATAGAGGGAAACATTCCACGTGGGATGTTTTACTTTCTATTCACCTTCTCCTTTTTTACCGTAATCCAGTATACAATTTTATCCCGCCGATATATACTCAATAGTACGTAACTATATATATATAAAAAGAAAGATGATGAGACTTACCAAACAAAAGCGCTGGCAGGTCGATAGACACACAAACAAACACCAACATACACACAAAAATCTAGCTTTCGCAACCAACGGTTGCCTCGTCAGGAAAGAGGGAAGGAGAAGGAAAGACAAAAGGATATGGCTTTTAAGGGAGAGGGTAAGGAGTCATTCCAATCCCGGGAGCGGAAAGACTTACCTTAGGGGGAAAAAAGGACAGGTATACACTCGCACACACACACACACACACATATCCACCCGCATATACACAGACACAAGGCAATTTACAAATGTCTGCTTGTGTCTGTGTATATGAGGATGGATGTGTGTGTGTGTGTGCGAGTGTATACCTGTCCTTTTTTCCCTCCTTTTTTCCCCCTAAGGTAAGTCTTTCCGCTCCCGGGATTGGAATGACTCCTTACCCTCTCCCTTAAAACCCAAATCCTTTTGTCTTTCCCTCTCCTTCCCTCTTTCCTGACGAGGCAACCATTGGTTGCGAAAGCTAGATTTTGTGTGTATGTTTGTGTTTGTCTGTGTGTCTATCGACCTGCCAGCGCTTTTGTTTGGTAAGTCTCATCATCTTTCTTTATATATATATATATATATATATATATATATATATATATATATATATATATGCCATCTTCGGCTCTTTAAGTACTGATACATAATCTCTTCATTTCAGACGCAAAAGATTGAAATGAGTTTCAATGGACAACCCTTGATTAAAATGAACTATTTTAACACTCAAATCAAAAACATGCAAAACTGTTATCTGACTATTCTTATCACGCTCATGCATCTGAAGCAATGAAGGTCACGTGAGACGGGAGTCAATGATGATGCAAGTAGACACTGTAGACTCAGATACTTCATTTTTACACGAAGTCTCCTTTTACCATAAATTCCAAGTGACTTCTTACTGTACATCACTTGGGACATAGGTATGCAAAAGGCTTTCATGCGTGTTCATTAAATGAAATGAAATGATCGTATGGCATTGTTGGCCGGGATGTCCCATTCGGGTTCGGCCGCCAAGTGCAAGTCTTATTTCAGTCGGCACCATATTGGGCGACTTGTGGCTGATGATGAGGATGAAATGATGATGAGTACAACACAACATCCAGTCCATGAGCGGAGAAAATCTCCAACCCGGCTGGGAACCGAAACCGAGCCCAGTGCATGGGAGGCAAGCACATTACCACCCAGCTAAGCAGGCGGACATGGGTGTTCATGAAATCACTCAAACCCAATTATATAAGATACAAAAAAATTCAATCTGAAATGACATTTCTATGAAGGATATGAAAAAGAAACTCAGTACTAAGATCTGTGCAGTTCCACAGCCTCTCAGAGAGGTTACTGAGTACTACATATTCTTATTTAAAACACGGATTTCTCATTACTACAATCACCACAGTTCGAATAAAAGATATCTGCTTAAGGCTCTTTACAGTGAATAATATCTACAATTTTTTCTGAGATAGTAGCACATTAATGTGCCTTATAAAAAACTGCTGACAAGTATTAAACACTCATACTTTCAATACAGGATTTAGAGATCTGTGGCAACAGAATTAAGTGGCTTGCTGATTGTTTTCCCACCTAAAGACAAAGAGAGTTTAGAAATTTATTTAGTGTTAAATTCGCTGGACAGAACCAAACTTATGTCATGATGCTCTCTACAGGGACTGTTTCACTTATTTTGTTTCCATGAGAAGAAATTGTTTTTTGTTTAGCTTTCTGGTTTTACCCTTAATTTCATGTAAGAAGAAGAATCACACCAAGAGAAAAAGAGGCAAGAGCCTGGAAGACACACAGTTATGTTAAGACTCATTTTGTCATTAGTGTAACTGCTTTAAACAATCAACAATATCATGAAAAGTGTAAATTGCTACTCACCATCTGAGGACACAGTGACTTGCAGACAGGCATAATGAAAATGCTGCAATACATTGTAGCTTTTGGCCAAAAGACCTTTTTCTGAAAGTTAAAATGTATAGTAGTCTTTTTGTTGTGCCTGTCTGCGATTCAACGTCCCCTCTACATGATGAGCAGCGATCACCTTTTTATAATATTCTTGCTATTCCACCCTGGACTTCCATTGTTTGCTTTAAGTATTCAGTGTCATAACAAAGAAAAAAATGCCAACTTTCTTTTCTTCAGTAAAATAAATTCAAGAAAGTAAAAAGAATTCTATCAGCTTTCTCTCTGTTCATAAATAACAGTTGAACAACTTTCCTTACTGGGGAGCAGAGGTGGCAGGGAAGTTTGAAAACATTAAGTTTCAAGTATCAACATTCACAATGCTACTTGTATTTACAGGTACATTGTTTTGTTTAACATAGCAAAGAAAGCTTTTGCAGGAAGGCTCCCTCGGAATTTTTTACACTACTTAACAAAAAACTAAGCTAGTATGTAATTGTACCTGAGGATTAGCTTGCTTCTGATCTGAAGGAGAGGAGCCATCATCCAAGTCCAAGCCAAGTTTCTCCATCCTATGAGGATGCCCATCTTTCTCATAGCACTGAACACACAGGTCAAAATCCTACGGAGAATAACAGAATTAGGCATGACGAAACTATCTGTTATAAAAAAAACAACAACTCTGTGCAATATAATGAAGCACTTACGTCACAAACAGTGCAATGGTAACGCGTTTCTACATGACCCTTGCAATTATTGCAAGTATATACAAATCTGTCTTGTCCTTGGTTATGGAGTTCATAAAGCATTGACATAGATGAAAACTTTGCTCTCCTCAATGATGAAAATTCATAATGACGTTCACGTGCCATTGTTAAGAACGCATCTCTTCCATCCATAAGATCACAGTTTATAAATGGATCAGGATCCTGAATGGGCTGCAACGTGAAAACAGAACAAAATTAGATATACCGATGTCTGAAATAAATGAACTCTCATATACAAAAATAAACAAATAAATAAATAAATCTGCTACTCACTGCCAAGCTGGCAGCAGATTGTGCAGAGTGCAGCCTGATTACGAAGAAAACTTCTTTATGCTTTTCCATTGTAGCAAAAATTTTTGCTGAAAGATCATTTCCGGTCTGCGGTGTATTTGACTTTTTACTGTTTTTTCGCTGATTGGCTTTAGATTTATTAGATTTTTTAGCCTTTTTTTGACCTTTCTTTTTGCCATCAGGTCCTGTTTCACTTTCTTCTTGCAGTGAAAATATCTGAAACACCAAATGGAGAATAAGATGTAATAAACACTTTAATACAGATACAACGGAATTTCAACAACAGAATTATTAGCCCCCCCACATCCTACACCATTTTATTTCATCTGATGTACAATGCATTTACACTTACAGCATTGGCAGCAGCCTCTGCAGCTTCTGCTTGTTTGCGCTTTTCCTCTTCTTCTTGATCAAGTTCTTTTATACTCTCCTCCAAAACATTTGGCCAGAAATCACCTTCAAAATATGGCAGTTCAGCTGCTGAAATTAATTTATCTTCCACTGCTTGCTTCAGAATATCCTGGAAAATAAATGGTGGATCAAAATTATTTTCTACATAACTACACATTATAGAAATCAGTTCTGGAGGCTAAAATTAAATGTAATTTACAATTCTAATCGAACACTAGAATTCCACTTTCAGGGGCTAATATGCGAAGCATCATTGAAGATACATTATTCCTGGCAGCAAAAACTATGACATGAAGTAATGTAAAACAAATACGTTAGTGCTGGAGTAATAACTTTTGCTGTGCACCTATTTGTTACATCGCTGATGCATAAAATGATATTGAACTGCATATAAACTTTTTTTTAAAGATTATTGTTCAAAACTTTTTTTTTCTTTTTTTCGGAATATGAACTAATATACTAAAATAAATTACTCTCAACTGTGGTTTATACTAAGTACTGGACATTATTAAATCTCCTGTGTATACATACGTTCAGACCTTTTGCTCTATCTTGTTCCTTCTCAAAATCCAGTATGAGAACCGAAAGTTGCAGTAATGTATATTGGAAAACAAAAACTTTCATAGCCACGAATGTCACAGTTAATAAAATATTCTGCGACATTATGGCATGCTTGGATGGACTTCACTTTAAAATCCAGCGTTTTGCCTTCATCTGCAGAGGACGTTTTCAAGGGGGGTTGTAGCTTCTTTCAGTTTCTGATTCACAGCTTCGCTCGCCACTGACCACAGTGGGACATCTCATGCTTTGAATACCTGAGCACAACTGGCCATTGTAAGTTGCCGTTCGTCCACTACTTCTATCACCCCATGGTGGAAGACTAGGTCACATCTCCCTCAGTGCCAGAATCCATATGTCATTCACTTTCATGCCCTCCTCCAGGCTAGTGAAATTCATGGGATGTTGAAGAATCTCTATGGCCTATGTATATAGCCTTTCGTGATACGCCCTTGTGGTGGCTGCCAGTACTTGAGTCCTATCAAAATGAATGCACTGATCTCCTGGCTGCAAAGCCTGTTCCACAGCTGATTTGTCAATCTCCCCTCCCCTTGTGCTCTTCTAATCACTTTTTGACCTTTAGATTACCTATTTACTCGAATTTAAGTCACACTCGAATCTAAGCCGCACCTGAAAAATGAGATTCGAAATCGAGGAAAAAAAAATTTCCCGAATCTAAGCCGCACCAGAAATCTGAGACTCGAAATTCAAGAGGAGAGAAACGTTTTAGGCCGCACCTCCAAATCGAAACGAAGTTGTCCATTGTAATATGAGACACAATTTAGGTCAAATGAATGACGATACAGCTATAGTAGTTTGGTTCGAGTCGTAAGCTTAGCAGTTAAGCTTTACCAGGTAGCCGTTGCTATGCGTCAGGCGCTCCGTCCGTATTTATACCCTTCCTTATTTATTGTATTTATGTATTTATATGTATTTATACCCTTCCTTTTTCACGTGCTTCGTCTAGTTTGAATTGATTGCTTATTTTTCTTTGATCTGATAAGTGCTGTTCTCTTTGTTATAGGTGAATACATCACTCAACACTGAATATGCATAACTATACTATGTCATGCATTGTTTGTCGCTTTCTGATAATGAGTGTTTACGACCTGTCGCCGCTCGCGGCATGGCTTGCTTTTGTGCGCGCTACCGCCGCTTACAATTTTTAAAAAAAGAGAGGAATCGTCTCATTAGCGAAACAATGGCAAGAGACTGCTATTTGTTGTTACTTACACTGCCGCTTTCTTTAATAATGATCAACAAGAACCAAATAATATACTGCATATGATAGAAGATGTTTTGAATGAAAGTTTAGCGAAAATTTTTCTCCGTTTGAAAATCTTTGCAGACAATTACAGTCATCTTAGATTAAAAAATGTAATCAATTGCCATGCTTCATTTCTGACTGTATCACTATTCGGCATAAGAATAATACGATAATAAACATGACATGATATGTATATTCTTCCGCGTTTGCTGTTGTCTCACTCTAGTTTCGCAGTTTATTAGGCACACAGGATTTAAATGAGATAGCAGCAAACATGAGAGAATACATGGCAAAATGTTTATATTCATTATTATTATGGTGAAGAGAATACTGCATGTGATTCACAATTTATAAAAGTTCCTATTAGCAACCATCTCTTCTCACAGGTAGGAAAAAATTCAGAACGCAGAGTTGGCCATTTTGACAAACATCCCAAACAGTCTTGCCAGTCGGATTTTCGTAGTGCATTGAAATGCTGCTACATTCGAAGATGAACAATACGGAATTTGTATTTACTTCGTTGGATAATGTATGAAAATGCAGTGGTCGAAACTCAGGGCGGAGAATAAAAACCTCGTCTTCCACCTTTTTTTTTAATTTATTTACTGACGCAAAGGTTTTGGTGCCAGTATTTATCTTTGTGCCTGCGAAGCACTACATATATTCGACGACAGAAGTTAGTTGTGGCGGCACCTACCAACATTTTTCAGAACTTCCGCTTTGCCCTCGATTCTAAGCCGCAGGCGGTTTTTTGGATTACAAAAACCGGAAAAAAAGTGCGGCTTACATTCGAGTAAATACGGTAGAAGAAGCCCAACTGACTTCATTTGAAGGTTTGTAGTACAAGTCTGTATTGTTAAGAATAAAGTTGGAACATGTGTTAACTAATACAAATAGGAAAAACTGAATACCAAAATGAATACAATGAGAATATTTAAAGCATTTAACTAATCAGAATACCAAAGAAGGCAGCAAACATAATATAGGTGCAAAACGGATAACAGCAAAGGCGGTAAATAATAATACAAGCAGGTCTACAATAACTGTTCTTTAACATTTGTTAAAGTAAGGAATACACACAGGCGCACGCGCACTCTCTCTCTCTCTCTCACACACACACACACACACACACACACACACACACACACACACACAGAGAGAGAGAGAGAGAGAGAGAGAGAGAATTTTTTCGACAAAAATCCAGAATTTGAATATAACGCAACTTCTTCACTTCTCTCAGGGAGGTGGGGTGCAGTGCAACAGATGCGACATTCTTTATTAAATGAGAATCAAGCACGTTTCATTTCTAACAAATAAAGACAATTCTTCCAGGAAAATTAATTGGCTTCAAGCAAATTTTCTGCAGATATCCTTCACTATCATTTTTAGTGCAACCATCTTATTCGATTCGATCTCTCTCTCTCTCTCTCTCTCTCTCTCTCTCTCTCTCCAGAAGAATTATTTGAAAATTCGGGTAATAATTTGGAACCAACTTCACTCATACTGCATAACTAAATTTGTCAGTACACTAGAATTTGACTATTTCTTGAACTTGTTAACCAAAATATGTAGGTGACAATATTTAACATTTTATGTCTATCAGACTTACAGTCTATTAATATTTAGAAGACAATGAACTACAGATCTATTCCAAATGAAGCAAACAGATAGCACACGTGTGTGAATGATAGCAAACAACTGTGTGCTTGAACATTTAAAATAATATCACTTGAAGGCAAATTATGTCATACAATACGAGAATTAATAAAAAGATATAAAGATTTTATTTATTCACATGACAGCAAACCTTTTCTATTCTTAAGGCACCCATCTTTCAAATTGTCAATATGTTCACTTTAGGGACAAACAGAGTGGTACACTCTACAAAAATATGCACTATATGACTCCCATAAACGACTTTTATTTGGCTTCGGTATATACCAAGAAGCAACTGCTCAAAAATGTGCCATCTGTGCATGACTATAATGAGTTGAAGATACTCATTGAAATGATAATTAAATGGACACCCTAGCTGCAAACAGGCGTTGATGTACTTCATTGGGGACATGTTGAAAATGTGTGCCCCGACCGGCGTTTGCAGCTAGGGTGTCCATTTAATTATCATTTCATTTCTAGCAAAGCTGCATGGTCATCCACGGTAACTGTTCTTTCGGGAACAGATACTACCGTCATATATAGTTAAAATATGGCTTCCCGGCCATTGACCTTCTTGTGCGAACGCACATGCTATGCCCGAACTCGTACGGGACTTGGTAGATTAATCTGCCACGAGTAATGAGTATGATGGGCAAACATCTATTAGGCGCACTGCGAATGTAGTGGTGTGGAAATGTTGGGAATGTGGATCTCACAGGGAGCGTGCAAGGGATAAGTCCCTCCAGACGCACTATCCTCTGTGCCCGTGGTGGCTCAGATGGATAAAGCGTCTGCCATGTAAGCAGGAGATCCCGGGTTCGAGTCCCGGTCGGGGCACACATTTTCAACATGTCCCCAATGAAGTACATCAACGCCTGTTTGCAGCTAGGGTGTCCATTTAATTTTCTTTTCATTTCTGGCAAAGCTGCATGGTCATCCACGGTAACTGTTCTTTTGGGAACAGATACTACCGTCATATATAGATACTCATTGATTGCAACAAGACGAGGTTAAAACTGATTTGAGATAGTAAGTGTCACTGTTTGATGAAAGTATTGATGATGATGGCTGCTGCAATGTGATTATGCCGATAGCAGCAACTAATGTACTTTTTCCAAGTAAACAAGGTGCTAACTTGGTAGCACATCGGATTCACATACATTTATTTGTTTGCTGTCCACGTCACAGCTTCATTTATGGTGAGATATACTATTGTACTAATAACACGTCTCTATCCAGTAAAAGATAAATGCATATATTGAAACAAAAAGTGAGGCTTAGAAATAATCACATTTCTGTTACAAAATCAAGCTTATGGCTGTATGCACTACCAGGTTCACAATGAAACACTACACCTTGAAATCCTTCATTGAACTAAACAAAGTGTCGAAAGCCACCTCAGGGATTGGGGTGATTTCGGACACGTGTTTTTTAAATCTCTGTCCGAAGTTACAGTATATAGAGGGCGAATCCGGAGAGTTACTGCGTTTTTTAAAAATTCTACATGCTTTTTATTTGATTTTGGTGACATTTTGCACATTTTAAGGTAGCTCTTTGTTACGAATAAGTGATATGGAATGATATAATGAATTTTATATATTACCAATAAGTTTTTATTTTGCAAGAATTTAAATAAAATTTTTTTACAGTTCTTAACTGAAATATTAGAAACAGACAGAAACAAACAAAGTAATTTAACTAAAATGTCAAAATAATTTTTCTCACTCATAATTCTAAATGAAGTTGCAAAAACTTTAAATAAACGATTGTCTTCGAGCTAAAGCACATCTTCTCAAAAAATGAACATTCCTCTTTTCTCAACTGGTGAGGGAAGTATTCTCGAAATTTGCATTTTTTGTATTCTCTCTTCATCGGGGACATTAGGAAACACAAATATGTTTTAACTGTTCTCGTGTAGGTGCAAGAATTTCACACTTACTTCTGTAGCACCAACATTTGTGGCCACTCCAACATACTGCCTTGTTTGCTTCTTGTTTCCATGTTTATATTTGTTCTCGGCAACAAGAAAAGCCACTTCTTTCGGCAGTAAAACTTCATTGGATGATGTGTTGTTTTCACTTTCATTATTCCTAGAAGCACTGTCACTTGTTTCAGCACTGTTTTCGTTTCCTTGAAAATCTCGGCCAGTGATTGATTTTCCATGTTGAACGTCTAGTTTGTGGCAGTGGGAGCTACCAAGCTTATTTGGAGGATAACGAATTTCTTTGAGCATTTCTTCAAAAGTGGAAGACCGTGCGTCTGCGTTGCTTTGCTGGTTCTCTTCATTATCAGGCAATTTTCATAAGACATAATCTGGATCAAAAGGGATTAGGCCCGTGGAGCGAAATCCACCCTTTATGTTTTCCTTGGAGTTTGCTGAAGTCTTAGTCACTGTCTGCTTCAGAACAGATGGGAAGGCATCCTTGGAAATGGTCCCACGAGTGTGTTTCTTCCAATCAGTTAACACAGCTTGCCACGCTGCTTTCATTGGCCTGAAGAAACTTTCATCGAGCGATTGGAGGAGGTGTGTGCTATTGGGGGGAAGAAGAATGAATGAAACATTGTTCCGCTCATACTCTTCAATAACACATAAAGACATGTGACTCGATAAGTTGTCTCCAATCATAACTGTTGACACGTTTTGCCTCTTCAAATAGGACAAAGCGATTGTAAAGAACCAGTCTTCAAATACTGGCAGGTCAAACCATCGACTTCCATTCCTATTGAAACGGGTTCCTTGTGGTCCACCTTCTTGCCACGTGTCCCACAAATGCTCTGATTTGTAAAGGACATAGGAAGGAAGCAGTTTACCATCAGCACTAGCTGCGATCATTATTGAGACACTAGATTTTGATGAGTCCATCACTTTTTCAGCATGCTTACTCCCTCGTTTCGTAATTATCTGCTGCTTGCCTGGATCATCTGACTTGTTGGTTTCATCATAGTTGATCACGTTGCTAGGTGGGAGATTTTACAGCTTTGCCTCAATATTGGAGAAAAACATCTTAACCATCTTTTTGTTCACTTCTCACTTCTGCACGAGCTCGTTGAAAATTTTCGCTTAAGCGAAAGGAAAGATCTTCTGACTGTCGTTTGAGGCATAACTGCACCCATTCTTCTCCTGGCAAATTATTATGAAATTTCTTCTCTTTTCGGCCAGATTTATCAAGGTAGCCTTTAACTTAATATCTAATATCCACTTTAGTGAAGGGAAATCCCCAATGTGCAGCCCTCAAGATACCTTGCTTCAACATTTCTTCTTCTTCTTTATTTAGCACTGGCTGTCCGCCCATTTTTTCAGATGTACTTCCTGCACTTTATTCTGTAGGGTTGATTTAGGTATACCATTCAAATCACACATTTTTCTGTATGATAATTTACCACTCTGAATATCACGAACAGCTTCCTAAAAGTTCCGGGTCATAACTGCACCGTACTGTAGCACCTCTCCTGCTCTTATAAGTTCTTGGCATTGTCCGAAATCATCCCACACAGTACACAGTTTTACAAAAACCATCGTTATTTTATAACCTTGCACGAGAAACTCGACAAACTTTTACAGAAATTGTCCCAATGCTGTTAGCTACTGAGTGCGTCAACAATTACGGTTACAATAACTTCCCGCTCGGCGCAACAATAGAAAGTTTCCACTTTACGATAATGCATGGATTTTTAACACTGAGACTTCGTCAATTCACCTAGGAAAACAAGTGACGCAAAATAAAAGTTGTGGAAAGCGATAAATGCAGTCTTGCGCTTAAAATAACTGGCGCATGGAAGTTAAAATAAGTAACTCTTGTTTTCTATGCAGTGGCAAAGAGCAAATAAGCCATACTGTCCAAATTCGCCCTGGTGTCCGTTTGAAGGTACTTAAATTACCATATTTATTCGACTATATGACGAGGTTTTTCCCCAAATTCACTATTCAAAATTTCTGGATGATATTACATTCGCATTTATAGCATTGTATAAACTTCAATGAAGAGTCATCTTATGTTTGCATGTGACACTTTGATAAGATGTCACGTGGAGAGTTGACAATTTTGGAAGGGTGAATGGGGTGTAGTGGCACCAGCTTGGCCAGATTTGGGAAAAGTAGTGGGGAGCGAGCATTAAACTTCGTCATGCTGACAACCATGGGGACTTGTCCTGCTTTCACTGCTTTGTGTTTTTTAACCATCTACCACATTTCGTCTGAATCTAAATGCAGTCAGAACTAAACTGACTTTACAATGGACAAATACTCAACAATAGCATACATCTTTACAGGAAACAAATTAATTCTAATAAAAATATGTTTACACAGAACACTTGTGACATGGCACAATAACTTAAACATGAGGTTCAACAACAGCACTTAAGCAACTATTGCTTGACATCAAAGGGCAGTTTATTGTACAGAGTTATCCCTATTGTATGTGGCCTGTAGTCTGCAGCCTTTTTATTACTTGTAATTATGTGAATTCTTCCTTCCATACGATTTGTAGTTAGTAAATTACTGTTCACTATATTATGTTCTGAATTTAGTTTTCAAAAACATGATTGACTGTGTGATGAACACAGTGTGGGTAATAGGTATTTTATATTTTCTGAAAGTATCTCTACAAGTTTCTCTCTTGTTTATCTTAACGACCATTCTTGTTGTCCTTTCCTGTAGTCTAAAATGTCCATCTGCGTAGACTTCTGGTGTTCCATCCCAGATCTGGATGCCATAATGCAGATGCAGGTTTACCAATCAGAAATATATTTTCTTTGAGGTACCATACTTCAGTAAACACATATTTGTACTGACTTTCTTACAAATATGTTCTGTATGCTCCTTCCATAACAGGTATTTGTACACGATTGTTCTCAATAGTTGGTGCATATTTGTATATGCTGAATGCCAATAAAGGTATAAATGCAGTAACATTTATAGTTGGTTATAAGTTGAACAATAATGGAAATTCCTGAATGGTGCACCATGAAAAATAAGGTAATAGCAGCTACTCATCTATAGCAGATTGATGAACAGTGCATAGCAGAAGACAACAGAAAACATTATTCACAATAGCTTTCGAGCACTAGCTCCTTTTCCAGCAACAGTGCACATTATCACCCCCAACTGCTCACACACCCAAAAATCACAGCAAATTAAGTAGGAATTGCATTGCTGTTTTCTTCGTTTTATTCACAAATAGCTTACTTGCTGCATGAAAAATCCAGGATGGAATGTAACATAAAACATTGTTATTTGCTGTATGTATGATAAATTGACAGAATAATGTAACTGATTTCACTACTATTGGCAGCAATACTTCTGACTTTTTGGAGTTCAATTAAATCATTTAAATACACAAGGAAAGTAAGTGTCATAATATCCTTCACTGAGACTCAACACATTGAATTACCCTGCAGACTGCTTTAATTTTTAGCAGCTGATCATTCATTCTGTTACTTTAACACACTGTTTCCTGTTTTCTAAATACCAGGAACAAGTTTTAAGGCTACTCCTCTCATACTGTTTTATTCTAATTTATGCAACAAAATGGTATGATTTGCAGTATCAAAAGATTTAGTCATATCCCTCAAAGTGACTGTTACTTTGTGTCCTTTATATCATTAGATTAAAATTTTATGTATGGAAGTTGCTTCTGCTGTTACGGTAGATTTCTCTTTCTAAAGCCACATGTATGAGGTTCATTCAAGTGAAACCTGGTCAGTGCCTTTGCCTGACACGTAAGGTGGCACCACGTAACTGTGGTTATGGTAGTGCCATCAGTAGGTAGAGAGACTGATGCATGTGCACCATTTGATGTTGCACAGCGCCAGTGTGGTTTCATGCCAAAGAAAAGTTGGTCACTCAAGTTATCGTCCACTATCAAACATGCAGGCAAGTAACCAGGAACAACGAGGAGTGATTCGATTTTTGGCAGCGGAGGGAGTTGGAGGCCATGAAATGTATCGACAGATGAAGGCTGTGTACAGTGAGTACAGTCCGAGTCGTTCAAGTGTTATGGAATGGTGCAAACAATTCCTTGAGGGACCCAAGTCAATGGAAGATGATGCTCGTCCTGGACAGGCTCATCGTGTCATCACACTGGAAATGGTTGCGCAAGTGAATGCTTTTGTCTTGGACAACCACAGAATCACCGTGGACGAGATCCATTGGTTATTGGGTATTAGCATGGGCATCACCCACACCGTAATGCATCAACACTTGAACTTTCAAAAAATCTGTACGCAGTGGGTTCCCCAACAACTGTATGCCGAACAGCACAATACTTGAATGGTGTTGTCTTTGAGTCATCTGCACTGTTATCACGAGGAGGAATAAGGCTTTCTGTCGCGTATTGTCAGAGGTAACAAAAACATGGTGTCACCATTTTGCAGCAAAAGTCAGAGCAAGCAGTGGATACATGCGACTTCACCACCTCCAAAGAAATCAAAGGCCTTGCACACCAGTTCTGATACGGTCATGACGTCATCCTTTTTTGGCCACAAGGGCCCACTGCTTGTCGAGTTCCTGGTATGGGGAACCACCATCAAGCATTATCAAGCCACTTTACGGAACCTTAGATGAGCCATCAAGTCGAAATGCCAAGGCATGTTGTCCAATGGCATTATCCTCCTGCACGATAATGCCCGCCCACACCTGGCCAATATGGTGAAGACGACATAGCAGCAGTTTCGCTGGGAAATGCTGGAACATCTACCGTACAGACCTGACCTTTCACCATGTGACTTTCATGTGTTTGGATCTCTAAAACTCGATGCACAAGTCACCGAAGTGGCATCAAAACGAAAGACTTGCACCCGGCGAATGGTCTACCCAACGGAAGACCCTAGTCACACGACATTTATTTATCTCTAAAACAAGCTATTCGCAGACATCAACTCGCAACGGATGACAAAGTGTGTGACTAGGTCCAGGCTTGCCTATTAACTTCTTCAAGAATGGAATAAACCGGCTAGTGTCACAATGGGATAAATGTGCCAGCAGTTTTGGCGACTATTTTTGAGTTAATAAAATTGTTAATGTTACTTTACACTAGTGACCGAGTTTCATTTGAATGTCCCTTATAGATTGTTCAAAGGATTTTACTTGATGCACTATCCCTTGGCCTGATTTGATATTACTTTCACTGTCAAGTTCTGAAGTTATTTGTCTTTACTTTTCTGTGTCATTTGTGTGTTCATTTTTATGCATCGGTAGAATTTCAGTAATTTTCAGGAGGTCATGGAGTTCTCCATAGCAGAGGGAGGTATTTATTAGGTACGTCAGAGGTATAATTAATTCTCTTCTGCATTCCTTTAGCAGCTTGGGTGAAATGTTATTCCATTTGCAAGATATTTTGGCTTGATATTTTGAGATAACTGATATGATGTCTCTCTCAGGATTACCGGGAAAAATGAGTGCCTAGTATTAAAATCAGATGCCCAGTCATGTGCTTCATTTGTGTCAATTTTGCTTAACTTTTCCGTGAATTTATTACACACTTTACTGTGCTGTTTATTACTTAATTATTTTCTCTTAACTTTAAGCTTTGATGTTCAAGATACTGCTTTTCCCCCACTTTCTTTACTAATTATTTCCCAAGCTATTTTACTAACTCAATGAGAGTTGTTTACTTGCTGAGCCTCAAGGTTAGTCGAGCAGTGTTTGTATTTTTTCCCCCGGGTAATCTGCATTTTCATAAAAAATACTGTAATTTAGTATCTCTAAAGCATAAATAACAATCTTCCATTTTCTCTCACAGTTAGATGATTTCAGGAATTACTTTAAAGTTTTGTTAATTAGTTTATACAACTTTTGTCATTTATCATTCATCAAAACCTACAGGGTAATAAATCTAAGCTTCTAAGTCACCGCAACCAAAATACATGGCCATTTACGTCATATATTCTGACACTCACAAATCCGCCATCAAAACCAACAGGGCACTCCCCATTGGTCAAGAATCATGAAATTTGGCAAGATAAAAAGATTTCACAATACGGGTTAAGAGGAAAAGCCAAAAGTGTTTATTTGTAATTATACCAGGCCGGGAAAACATTATTTGTTGTCTGTCTGTCTGTCGCTCCATCTATTAAAGAGTCCTTTTCTCAGGAACGGATAGACATATTACCACAAAATTTTGAGATCGATAGTCCTTTGGTGGTATAAAAATGTTAAGCCTCCAAGTTAATGCAATCAAAAGATACAGCCATTTATGTCACATATTTTGACACTAGCACACTCAATTCATTAAAACCTACAGGGTAATTCCCCTTGGTGTAGAATCATGAAATTTAGTAAGAAGGAAATGGAAAGGTTCAGAAAATTGTTAATTTAAAACTGTATCATATGAAAATAAAATACCTCTGTTGTTTGTTATCAGACTTTAAACTTGAAATTAACATTCTCAAAAGACTTGGAATCCATCCCAGAATGATAACTGTCTATATGCATAATTACATTTGTAAGGAACCCTAAGTGCACGAGTCCTACTGGCACCTAACCATTTCCCCCTTCCCCACATGAACATGACACACTTCTATACAAGTTCCCATCCCAACTCTCATGCTGCGTATTGAGACTGAGGATTGAGTACAACGAAAGTTTGGGTGTATTGTTTTCAAAAATCATAAATTTTAGTGGAAAAAGAAGGGTTGTGGAATAGTGGAAGAAAAATACTTTGTTAGGCTGATACACGCACACCAATCAGAAAGACTTTCAGTTTAGATGACACTGGGATCTTTTCCAATTCATTTCCATCAGAAATCTATTCTTAACAAAGTAGAAATATGTGATGGAAGTAAAATGAGCACAGAAAAATTGACAGCACTGTTGTGTGATATTATTTGAAATGGAAATCTGTCTACATTAATAACTGGAAAGTGTCAAATTGGGATATCTAAGAAAATGTGAACACCATTTTATACTTCAGCTTTAATAACAAGTGTCTGGATGACTGCAGAAATTTGTGGGAGATTATTAGAAGATTAGATACCAAGACTAGGTGAATCGAAAAGATTATTCTTGTTACTCCACATGTCACGGCAACTTCATTTACTAGAAATATTTATGATGTGTTCTTCCTGCTATTTTAAGTGTACAGATACCGGCTCCTCTGGACCTGGGTATAATCCTATCAGTGAAAACAAAACACAAAATGGCTACTGCACAGGGCTGAATTCATTCCTCGAGCAAAGGGCAGTATCGTATGCTAAACAGGTAGCACTAAGCTGTTGTGCAAATTCAGGCTTTGGTACAACATTATCTGCAATTGAAGCCAATTTCTGTACAGAAGAATGGAAAGTCATTACAGATGTTATTACTAGTGACACATTTCAGGTCTATGCCTCATGACAACAGCTTGACTTTCAAACCCCAAACTCATGTTAAGTGATTTGCATGATACTCTTGTGAAGGAACAAACTAAAATAAATTATGGTGGAGGTGGTGACAAGGGTGATTTTGATGTTGATGATGATGATGATGATGAGGAGGAGGAGGAGGAGGAGGTGGTGGAGGAGGATTCACCTGCAAGAAGTTTGTCCATACCTGTGTAAGGATTCGATACAACATGTGGAATTTTTCATAGTCCTGGAACATCAATCAGCTGCAGTGACAATACCCGCTGGTAGAATACATTGGAAAAAAGAAGCAAACTAACTTTATTGGCTTTTATTTATTTACTTTTTTGCTATGAAACCAAGGTCATTACTAAGGAATTTTCTTTAACTTTCTTTCCGTGTTAAACTCTTCATTTGGATGCTTTCTTTAAATCATGATACAAACAGGGGATTTTACAGTAACTATACATTGAAAACAACCTTGATGTCAAGCTAAACAACTTTAGTTTCCAGCAAGATAGCTTGTGATCAAGAAATACTTACATCATCTAAAGAGTTTGAAATTACATTTTGATCACGCCTTTGATTTAAGTGTGGTAAGCCGCCACTTATGGAAAACACTCATTTAAAGCAAACTATATTGTGCACCAGAATTAAAGGATTAATTTTTGAAATCTCTCAATTATCTTCCATTCCAATGCATAAGATTGAAATTTGGCTCAATGGTGCCTACAATGTGGCAGCCTGCAATGTCACCCTCAGGCTCAATGATGATTTAAACACAGAAAGGTGTTGACACGTGGAAGTTTATGTGATGTAAAGCGTATTACTGATGCCATTTTGGCACAAATTTCATCACAATTTTGCCCAACGCCACCATGGAAGTGTCACATGATGTGAAGGTCTTCACACCCCTCTTACCTACATTTCACTGCTTCTTTCAATGCCCCTGCAATGGAGGTCAGCCTGTGACACCCAGAGTTGAAATCACACAGTTTTCTTATGGGTGGCCACGGAAAACATTTCAAACAAACTACCACTCAGAATCTAAATGAAAGGGCCTCAGGGAGTGGCTTAAAAGGCATCATCAATGAAACCACCCCTTTCTTGGGATGTTGATTATTCCCCAAACATTCCATGGCCGACAGTTCGCAGTACAATGAGCACTAGAAAGACATTCTTAACAACCTTTGACACTGCTGACACACTCGGACATTTCAGTCCTCCTCTGTGGACACTGTGAGGCTGCATTCCTATTAAATGTGATCATACACCTCTGGATTGCAGCGTGAGCACAATTTTTGCTCTCTTGTACAGGTTTGAGTCATTAGAGACTGTTCACAACCATTCAACAAAATCTGAAAATGATCCAAAGTAGCAAAGGATCCCTATCCTTTACAGTGCACGAGTTTCACGCCCTCCTGTGGTGTTCACAGAGAAGTGCAACATTGACACATTTGAGAATAAGACAGCAAAGGATTCCTCTAAAAACCCCAGTTTGGCAAAACCCTCAGTGGCAGCTATCTGCATTTACTGAGAACTTTAAAAATCTACCTTTACAGACAAAACTTGCAAAGTAGCCTAAGGTGTCTGCAGAGAGGCAACTGCTTGATACGCACCTCTGAGAAAAATTGCCTGTCTGCAGACGTGTAAGAGTATTTTGCAGATTTTCCCTGTAAAAGTCACATTTATGGGCGCACTGTGAATTGTCACTTTCTACCATGAACTGCATGGGAATCAATGTCCCAAGGAAAAGGGTGATTTCACTGATGCCCTTTATGCCACATCGAGGCCTTTTCATTTTGATTCCGAGGAGCAATGCGTCTGAAATGTTTTGCTGTCACTCATAAGGAACCTGCGTGATTTCAACATTGGACATTGCAGTTTTAACCTCCATCGCAGAGGCATCAAAAGAAGGGTTAAATGTGAGTAAGAATGCCTGTAACAACCTTTCTATCATGTGACATGTCCACAGTGGTGGCGGGTAGAACTGTGATGAAATTTAGTGCTAATTTGACTTCAATAACTTTACATGTCACATGCACTTCTCAGCTCTCATCTTTTTTTTTCCATATGTGTCAACATCTTGCTGTATGAAGCATTGTTGTGCCTGAGGGTGACTTCAGAGGACAGGACACAATGCTTTTGCACTAGTAAGGTTGAAGGCACCTTTGAGCCAAATTTCAAGCTTGTGCAACAGAACATGGGACAATTACATGGTTTTGAAAAAGTGGTGCTTTAATTATGTTGCGCAGGGTATAGGAGGCCCAGCAATTCATTAAAATGGGGGTTTCCTGTAACTTCTATGTCAGAGCTGGAGTACTACCTCAGCAGGCAAGGACGGAAATAGAAAATGGGTCATATTTTTCCTGAACGCTACCTCAGCTTTAAAAAAAAAAAAAAAAAAACAGAAATTAGGTCATATGCATGCTGCTCCATTAACTGATGACCACCTGCTCGGGGTACTGCAGGCCAATTTTGTGGAACGGGATGTGTTCAAGAAAGACAAGAGGCATAATCGATGACATACAGTGCTCACAGAAGCTCGTCTCGATGACATTGTATACCGCCTGGAAAATTCCCTTAAAAAGTCTCTTGCACATCTTTCGCAGCAAATACAAATATTGTGCACCTCTGTACAAAGAGGTGCCAAGCTGCTTGGGCTACAGCCTTATAAAATATCAATAGTACAGGAACTTTGACCTGGTGATCCTGTGCACAGGATTAAGTTCTGAAAATGAGTTTTAAAACAAGTACATGACAGTGAAATGGATCCTTACCTCATTCTGTTTTCAGACGAGGCTTGGTTCCATTTACACAGGTATGATAATTCCCAAAAATGCCGACATTGGAGTGCAGACAGACCAGTTGTGTTTCATGGGGAATCCCTTCATGATCAGAAAATATGGGTGTGGCATGCAGTTAGTGGTGTCAGAATAATAGGCCCACTTTTTTTAATGACACAGTTACACATGGAAAATATGTGCAAAACATTATGCAAAATTTTTTCAACAATGTTTGGCAAGGGCACATACGGCCAATGTTTCTTTGCACACAATTCACAATGTGTTCAGTGAAAGAGTGATTAGTAACAATATCTGGCCTGCTAGAAGTCTTGATTTAACTCTGTGCGATTTTTATTTGTGGGTTACGGTGAAGGACAAAGAGTACACAACAAATCCTTACACGATAGAGGAACTCAACGGTAATATTCATGAATTAATTAATTCAATAATTCAGAGACAATTACACTGTGTGATTAATAATTTCTTGAGAAGATGTCAGAAATGCATGGAAAATAATGGCAGGCAATCCCAACATCTCCTTGTGTGACATGGGTGGCTACAAAATTTATTTGCTTATATTTTAAATGTAGCCATGTTGTACCGCAGCAGTAGACAGGCAACATGACATCTGACTGCCAGGCAACTGAGTGCTTGCTGCCCAGCATCTACTGTGCTGCACAGGCGGTCATCAGATAAATGGAACACCCAGTATAAGGGGCAATCAAACAGAAATGAGACAGATGGAAAAAAAACAGTAAGTAAACTAGAATGAGATTTTCACTCTGCAGCGGAGTGTGCGCTGATATGAAACTTCCTGGCAGATTAAAACTGTGTGCCCGACCGAGACTCGAACTCGGGACCTTTGCCTTTCGCGGGCAAGTGCTCTACCAACTGAGCTACCGAAGCACGACTCACGCCCGGTACTCACAGCTTTACTTCTGCCAGTACCTCGTCTCCTACCTTCCAAACTTTACAGAAGCTCTCCTGCGAACCTTGCAGAACTAGCACTCCTGAAAGAAAGGATATTGTGGAGACATGGCTTAGCCACAGCCTGGGGGATGTTTCCAGAATGAGATTTTCACTCTGCAGCGGAGTGTGCGCTGATATGAAACTTCCTGGCAGATTAAAACTGTGTGCCCGACCGAGACTCGAACTCGGGACCTTTGCCTTTCGCGGGCAAGTGCTCTACCAACTGAGCTACCGAAGCACGACTCACGCCCGGTACTCACAGCTTTACTTCTGCCAGTACCTCGTCTCCTACCTTCCAAACTTTACAGAAGCTCTCCTGCAAACCTTGCAGAACTAGCACTCCTGAAAGAAAGGATATTGTGGAGACATGGCTTAGCCACAGCCTGGGGGATGTTTATACTGTTTATTATTTCAAAGCTTATTACTGTATTCTAAAGTACAGTGAAATCTGCTTATAGAAATAGTGAGCAGTCAACTGATTGGCTGTTTACTATTTCTACAAGAACTATTAATACATTTATCCCACAATGAGACAAGCTGGTCAGTGCCTTCCAGGAAAGTACAAGAGTCCAATGCCTACATTGATTAAGGAACTGCAATCTTTTTTGGGGTCCTCAAAGTACTACAGAAAATTCACAAAAGGGTTTGCTGACATAACACACCGCGTAGTTTCTAAGGAAAGGTGTGAAATTCATATGGACAGAAGAGTGTCAGGGTGCATTTGGAGAATTAAAGAGTGATTTTGATATCCCCCCAACTCTACTATTTGCAGACTTTTGAAGGAATTAATCCTTTCGCATGATGCATTTAATCATGCTTTGGGATGTGTTTTACACCAGGAGATTAATAGTGAAGAGCACCCTGTAGCCTACACATCGAGACAGCTGAATAGAGCGCAGAAGAACTATCCAACACAAAAACGTATGTTCAGCCTCATTTAGAGTGTCATGTATTTTACATTTTATCTCTGAAGAATCGGGGAAAGGGGGGGGGGGGGGGGGGATTCAAGCAGTGACCGACCATGCATCTCTGAAGTGGTTATTTGGACTGACAGCCCAGCATGCTGACAAAATGGACCCTGAGACTTAGCGAATTCGACTATGAAGTGGCACCCAAGCCAGGAAGAAGCACAGGAATGCAGGGACATTAAACAGTAAAGTAACAGTGGTGAAAGTTCTGAGTCATGGTCTTGCACAGGGGCAGGAAGCACAGAACACTGACAGTTACTGTGAACATTACAGAACACAATCAAAATTTCACACTTGTGACAGACTGTTGTGGAAGGAAACGAGACTAGGGGCACGGGCAGTAGTACCAGCAAAGTTTATGGGAGAGATTTTACAGAAAGCACAGGACCACAAGTTATCTCGTAATGAAGGGTCAGAGCAATGAACCAGGGAGTGGATAAGGGATACTGGAGGAGAGGAATAGAAGTGGATTTAGATCAATATGTGAGGAAATCCACACAGTGTACACTGCAATCTGACTTGAATCACAAGCGAGTGCCATTGCAACTTTTATTGTGGTTTGTCCTGAGTTTTTATTTGAAAAAATAATAATAAAAAGCTTGTCAAATTTATTTTCAATAGAAGTAACAACAAAATCAAGTAAGGCCAAACAAAACAGGCTCAAATCTGAACTTACAAAAACACAGAACATTGTAACCATTCATTTTTACTCATACAGTAAGGCTTTTATAACTTTCTGCTGAAATTTAATGAGCATAAAATAATTACCTTATAATCAAGGACTATCCTCTCTATTATGCCTTTATCCAACATCTTCTTGTACCATTCTTGAAGTCTCTTCGGTTTAGGTATCTTTTGTTCAGCTGGATGGCAATGAAATATATAATCATCCCCTTCTGATGGTGGGCATGCCCAGATATGGGCCATGGTATATCTAGCAAGATAAAAAAAAAAATCATACATTTAATAAAGGTAGTTATATACTACAAAATGGACGAGAATTCTGTATGCCGTTCATACATACATACTTGGTATTCATATGGCCAAGAAATTGTAAATTAAAGGGACTTCTACGGACCATTTATTTTCCGACTGAACTCTCTATCAAAGAAACAATCAGTTTCATACAAATGGGATCTACTCAGGCAATTATTAACCCAATAATCCACCCAGTGGCAGGCAGCAAAAATCAGAGAGAGGAGGAGGGCGTGGGGGTATGCACATATTTATATCTTCAGTTACCTACCAAATAGTGGCAAGCAGCCAGTCGTATGCAATTTCATTCTACTTATTATACATTCCATATAACTAACAATACTAATAGGATGTCAGATCAAAGACGAATTCCATTTACTGTCAATCTATACAGCAGTTTCAATTAATTCCCATCATTACAACACCGAGACTAAATAATAATAATAATAATAATAATAATAATAACAACAACAACAACAACAACAACACATCAAACGTTGTACATCAATCGCACATAATAGTTTCATCTAACACTAACACAACTAATGAATGTGGTTGCGAAACTATTTCATCAGAATTATTGACACACTCTTTTGTGGCATACGTTTCAGCTTCCAAACATGAATACTGATGTGCATTGCTAATGAAGAGAAAAGAGGATGCAACACAAGTTGACAGCCTGGTTAACTGCCTGTTCACAGTGATATCAAACATTATAATATGAAATGTGTTGAATATATCCTACAGTTGATTTTTAAAAGGTGGTTTTGCACTTGTATACTTCAACAACGGGCTCATACTGTCTTAGAAATGCAAAATAAATTCTAAGTGGTCCACCAAAAAATTCCACAGATATTAGAAAACAGCTTTAATAAAATGATGGCAGATTTGGATTTTCTCACATACATGAATGAGAACTTAATACACTTCAAACCAATTAAATGATGAAGACAGCTGTGCTACAGAACATAAGACATGGAAATATTCCTATTCTTGAACAAATGAATACTCGAGTAAGAGAACAATCGTCGTCGTTAATCCCTCTGTAGAACCAACACAATAACGTAAAATATGCAATTATAGGCACAAAGTGTGTTGCAGCACACCTGATTACAGAATGGGAATTTATTGTAATGGTACACCCAACAATAATTTCATGCGAAGTTTTAACACACAAAAATATATTTGAGATTATTTAGAGATAGACAGAGTTTTAATATTCAGAACCTTGAATAACATCAGAAAAAGCCTGACTGAATACAATGATCACCAAATAGGAAGGATGAGGGTTTTGATTAGATAATAACAGTAACTGGGACTGGTGATAAAAGATGACTGGACAGCAAAGTTGAAACAACTGGACAGCACAAGTTGGAACACAGGATAGTGGTAGATTTCAACCAGCATAGAAATAATAGTATCTTGTAAATACTTTTGGAGTAAAGGTGAACACACACACACACACACACACACACACACACGCACACAGACACACACACACACACACACACACACACACACACGAGAGAGAGAGAGAGAGAGAGAGAGAGACCACATCTATGATGCTATATGGTGCTGGCTGGGAATAGTGCCAGTGCTGTAGTTCAGCAAGTGAACTGGTTGTGGTAAGGGCAGAGTCGGGTGGAAGGAAACAATGACGGGTGGCAGGGAGAAGGATTGTGGTGGATAGCTAGTGGCTCGGAGGGAGACAGCTGTTTTGCTGGCTAGGAATGCAGAAGGAAAGGGTGGCAGGTATACTACCTAGGTGTGTGATGGACGCAGTGTTGCAGGAGCTGGTGAGGAGCAGCACACACTGAAGGTGACTTGAATTGGGAGAGGATGATAGGATGGAGAGAGGGGTAACTGTTGGGTATAGGGTGCAGGAACGATGTGTTACCTGAGATCGAGGGTTGTATGACTATGAGAGAAGAGGATGTGCTTTAAGGATAACTTCCATCTGCGTAGTTGAGAGAAGCTGATAGTGGAGGGGAAGATCCAGATGGCCTGGGTTGTGAAGCAGCCACAGAAATTTAGCATTTTGTGCTCAGCTGCATGTTGCACCACTGGATGGCCAACATTGTTTTTGGCAACAGTTATACAGTGGCCATTCGCCCCCCCCCCCCCCCACCCCCCCAGCAGATAGCTGGTTGTCAGTTATGCTCACATAGCCTATAACAACTTTGCTGAAAACATTGCATAGCTTTTTATGTCAGTATGACTACCAACCAGTTGTTTGCCCGTACAAATGGCCACTGTCAAACTACTTCCAAGAACAAAAATGTTCATCCTGTCGCTCAACATCCTCAATGTCAATGGCTGCTTCACAACCCGAGCCATCTGGATCCTTCTCTCCACCACTAGTTTCTCTGAACTAGACAGGTGGGCATTATCCTTACACACATTCTCTGCTCCCATAATATTGCTGGCCTCAATCTCACATAACCCACTGTTTCACCACTCTCCACCCCACAGTTTCCCATTCCCTCCCAGTTCATGTCCTCATGTCATTTTCCGTGTGTGCCACTGACACCAGCTCCTACAACCCTGCATCCCATGCCTAGCTTGTTTACCTGCTACCTTCCCAAATTCCTAGAAGGCAAGCCTGCTGCCTCCCTCTGCGCCACCTCCCTTCCCTCTCCCTGCCTCCCACTCCTTCTAATCACCCCACCTGACACTACCCCCACCACGACCTGTCCATTTGCTGAATTGCAGCAGTAGCACTGGTAAGTCTAGCTGGCACCATGTAGGGGCATAGGCATATTTGTGCATGTGTGCACGTTTTCTGTGAGTATTTCACTCTATCTCATAAAAGAATTATTCCAAAGGCTAGCAAATTTTCTTTCTTTTTGTGTGTGGCTAATAATAGTTCAATGTTTCTGTTTTTCATTGTGTGGGCTCCTTTAATCCACACGTATTTACAATATACTACAACTTTTCTATAATAATAACAGTATCTTTTTTCAGAATCATGATAGGACATTGGATTAAAAACGAAAGCTTGTGCTAGAGAAAGCTTTTGTGATAGTCTAGTAGCAATGGTTCTTGTAATAACAGAACCAGAAAATTACATACCTGAAGTTATACACTTATTTAGTTAGAAGGTTAAGTCCCAGTTTTGCAGTTTAACTAGTCCATGCAACTAAAAGTACATACACCAACTTTTGTATTACTAGTTGAAGAGAAAATAAGTTGACAAAATTAAGCAAAAAAATGAATCAATCAACGTGAAGACAACAAAGAATTAAGAGTATTGCAGTAAACATGGTGCAGAGAAGCTCACATGTAAGTCGCAAAACTTGTGGAATTTATCACAGAATTCAAGAGATTATTAAATTTAGAGGTCTTCATGGAAATGTTGGAATGGTACACGTACTTCCTGGACAAGGGCCCTTGCCATCACATTTATGCAGGATAACGAAAAACATACTGTTCATTATGCAATGCCACGTCACATAGTATTTGAGTACCCTATATAGGCTAGGCTTAAGTGGCCACCTGTGCCCAGGCAGGCACTGATACATAAAAATACCAATGAAACAGTTAAGGATAATTATTAATGGGCCATATTTAATAGCCTAGCAACATCAATAGAAGCTCATAATGATTTCAACATGCACACACATTAAGTAAAACCAATTATGCCCAAGGGAGGTATTAGGTGGTCGCATGTTATGCATTAGTCGGTAGAGAGCAAGTATGGCAGGAATGTTGACTAGCCACCTGGAACTGTAGATATGTATGGTCTGGCAACAACCACGTTGATTCCCACTAAGCATGAACTATGCTAGCTGTATTTCGCGATGCAGTAAATTTAAATTGGTGGTGAGTTATTGTGTTATGTAAAGTAATATATATATATATATATATATATAATTTAGGAATAATAGCTTGCAGTAGATTTTCTCTGTGGTAGGACAGAAAATCCACTTACTGCAAAGCAAAGTAGCTGACATATAATACAAATAGTTACTCCAATAAAATAGCGGTAATGTCACAATGTAGATATTTTAACACTGTAAAACTGTAGCAATATCACTACTTTCATTAGATGATAAACAATGGGCTTGCTGTCATAAAAGTAAATGTAAATAATTCATTTAGCAATTATTAAGTTAAAAAGACTCAAAAGAAACTCCACAAGCAGCCTCATGGACCAAGAGCTGTCGATCATTCACTGTGTCCATCTCTGTCTGACACGATCACTGAAAATTAGTGTGTGGGCAAATAGCATACTACTCCCCCAACTGTTAACATCGGCTCATCAAAACTGAAGCAATTACTTCTCCATTAAGTAGCACATCAACTGGCCTCATGAAGCTGGGTTCTTCCTGTCCCATCACAGAAAAATTCTCGAGATTAATGGAAATCTAACCTGGATAACCCATATGACAGACACATTTATTTGGCAAAAATGTGAATGTGAATTTTAAGTGTCAATTTTAATTTCCAAGGTAATTCATATGTAATATAGAAACAAAGATTTAAGAAAAGAAATAAATTGAAAAGAAAATCAATTTTCTGAACAAAACCATATCACTTCATGGAGGGTGTGTTCAGTGTTTCACAAAATGCTAATCACATACAAGCATATGGAAATGTTTCATAAATGTGGCAGAAAATGTAACTGTGGAATGTTCAACAAATATTTACATCCAAATATACTTACAGGAAGTTTTCAGGGGCTTAACAATGAATATAAGTACTTTTCAGCAATGAGTGCAACACTGTAATGAGGTTGCCACGGGTAATCATGGTATAAGTTTAAGTGTTGGCCCATGGGCAGCTGTAATTCTCAACAGCACCCAGTATGCCAAGGATCAGGGCCCAGACTGGAAGGTTTTAACATTATAGAATCCAAAAAGGCCTAATAGGAGCTAAATAGGATTTTCACAGAACAAGTAGGGGCTAAAGGACTTTCGCAATAAAACCCTGTTTTTAATAGAAAAACATAAATAAATTTATACAGGGCACTAAAATCAAGAATCTATATGCACAATGACTCAGATCTTTACAATTCAATAATGTGTCAGCAAGCTGCTGCATCTTTATGATACTCAAGTCTAATTATTTTTTAGTCTACATCTACATTTACATCTACACTCTGAGAACCACCTTGAGGTGCATGGCAGAGGGTACGTCTCACTGTACCAGTTATTATGGTTTTTTTCCTGTTCCATTCATGTGTGGAGCACAGGAAAAATAATTGTTTGAATAGGTCTGTGCACGCAGTAATTATTCTAATCTTATCCTTACAATCCCTATGTGAATGATACATAGGGGGTTGTTGCATATTCCTGGTTCTTGAAACTTTGTTAACAGACTTCGTCGGGATAGTTTACATCAATCTTCAAGAGTCTTCCAATTCTGTTTCCTCAATATTTCTGACACCCTCCCATGGATTAAACAAACCTGTGACCATATGTGTTGCCCTGCTCTGTGTACATTCAATATTCCCTTTTAGTCCTATCTGGTACGGGTCCCACATGCTTGAGCAATATTCTAGAACTAGCCACATGAGTGATTTGTAAGCAATCTCCTTTGAAGAGTGATTCCACTTACCCAGTATTCTACCAGTAAACCAAAAACTACCACCTGCTTTACCCACAACAAAACCTGTGTGACAATTCTATTTCATATCCCTACCAAATGTTACACCCAGGTATTTTTATGAGTTGGTCGATTCCAACAGTGACTCACTGATATTTTAATCATACGATACAACATTTATTCATTTTGGACAACAGGAACAGCAAGGGTCCCAACACACTTCTCTGGGGCACACTCAAAGTTACTTCTACACCTGTCAATGACTCTCCATCGAAGGTAACATGCTTTAGCCTCTCTACCAAAAAGTCCTATCCAGTCACAAATTTCACTTGATATCCATATGACTGTACTTTTGACAATAAGCGTAGATGTGGTACTAAGTCAAATTCTTTTCAGAAATCAACAAATACGGCATCTACCTGAATGCCTTGATCCACAGCTTTCAGTATGTCATGTGAGAAAAGTGAAAGTTGGGTTTCACATGATCAAAGCTTTAGAAATATATGCCAGTTGGCACGGAGGAGGTCATTTTCTTCAGAGATACTTCATTATGTTTGAGCTCAGAAAATGATTTAAGATTCTACAAAAAATCGATGTCAAAGATACTGGACGGCAGTTTTATGGGTCACTTCTACTACCCTTCTTGTATATGGGTGTGACCCATGCCTTTTTGCAAGAACTGGGCATCATTTATTGTTTGAGGGATCTATGACAGATTATAATTAGAAGAGGGGCTAACTCAGCTGCAAATTCAGTATAGAATCTGATGGGGATTCTAGCGGGCCCTGAAGATTTGTTCAATTTTAACGATTTCAGCTGTTTCTCAACACCACTGACACTAATACTTATTGCATTCATCTTTTCATTGGTACAAGGATTAGGTTGGGGCAGTTCCCATGGGTGTTCCTTTGTAAAGAACATCTGAAAACAGAGTTAAGCATTTCAGCTGATACTTTGCTACCCTCAATTTCAGTTCCTGTCTCATTCACTAGAAACTGGACACTAACTTTGGTGTCACTAACAGCCTTTACATACACACGACCAATTCGGAAGGTAAAAGAAGTGTAGCCCGCACTGAAATCAACACTGCGTATGATGCAGATCTGTAGCATTTTTGCTTTGAGAATATGACCACATGCTGTTGTTGGACAACAGATATATATGTTAACCATTTGACTGCTGTGGACGAGTTAATCTGCCATGCTCTGCCACACCCCAGGTGCTGATGACATGTTTAAACATGGCCCCTGGGTTTTTGTTTAAGCACTACTGCTACATTTCACACACAGCAATGTATGAGCTAAAATCAACCAAACACAAAACTTATGCAATGCATTTTTACCTCTGCAAAATTCTTTAAAATCCCAGGCAATTCTTTATATAATTTGATGCAGCACAGTAACTAAGACAAATACTGAAAATAAAGGGCCCTCTATCAAGTGAAGAGGTCAAACTGTAAGATATGCAAAGATCATTCTTTAATTTATTTTTTAACCAAACAGTTTTCTTAAAATAAGATGTTAAATATTTCGTAGTGGCCGGAATGCCATCTCTTCAGCACGGGTAGCACCATTGGGTGAGCACTACATCGACAACAAAGCTCCGCTCGGTATGGAATTCAGACAGCGCATCTGTAGCACATTGAATAGCATGCTTTAAATGTAATTTTGTCACTACTAAACAGAAATTGTCGAAAATAAGTTTTTTCCAGCAGTGGATCGGGGAAGACCCAAATTTCACAACTGACAGCCAAGTAATTTGTTGCCATGTCTGTTAAAAATAAATAAGTAAACACAGGATTCCTCTTCTCCTTGGATCTTCAAATCAAAATTTAAAATTTATTTACTGACTTGCCATATGTGATCCAACTAAAGCTGACATTTTACACGATCATGTTCTCATTTTTTAGTTACTGCTATCTTCTTAGTATTCGTTTCTTTTAAATTTAAGTAAACCACAACACAAAGATCCCACAGCTCTTATTATGAGCATCAATAGGAAGAATAAACATGGATTCAACTGTCATTTCCGTGATGACAAATACTGCAGTAGACAGCTTTAATCTCGACTTTTTATCAGCAGCTGCAGTATACCAGATGGGTCAACACTGCACAAAAATTCTTTAAAACAGATGAACTGTATTAAGGGTCATTGGCAATTGTGGAGATGAAATATGCGCCACTGACCTCTTGTGCTGTAGATAGATCTTTCTCGCCTTACAAAAATGTACTGAGAAACAGCAGAAAAAGCTCCCTTTTCCAAAACTTAGAAATGTGGTAAAAAAGAACATAATTGTAGCATCAGTAAACATCTCAATTGTTCATGCAGTTTTTCAAGTACTGATATAAGTAATAGTTAATTGTTGATTTTCCATAATGAATCAGAGCAACTGTGTCAAAAAAAAAATTCTATGTTAATATTAGTGTTCATTGTATTTTCAATTAAAAGACTACAAGACTAAAACAGTTTGTTTGCACCTAAAAATGGCTATTCCAAGAAAATGAAGGACTAAGCTCCACTGGCAATGTTCGTTGATGTGAAAAATGCTGAGCTGCACCACAGTTCGAAACCCACATTACACAGTAGCCCCCCCCCCCCTCCCTCCCGCCCCAATAAAGTGCTAGATAAGTTAGCTCAAAACATCAGAGGAAGGGACTCGCATACCACCCCTACCGGCATACCACGCCTACTCCAGCACTATGGTGTTCAAAGCAATCTTCTTATTGATGGCTGCTTTACTCTACTAGATGATTAGCCACACTTTGAAACAGTTAAAAACATAAAAGTTGCTAAGCTTGCTAAAGAATTTTTTTTCTAATCTCAGTAAGTAAAATGGAATAATTTTATTGAATTCTGTGACAGGTAATGGGACCTATACTTACTTCATAGTTGCCTTCTTGGACATAAAGGGAACAATTATGGTGAACTTCTTGGATCAAAGTGAATATGCATGTGTAACTACAATTCTGAGCTAAAATTATAGAGAAATTTGCAAATTTTGAAAGATAGGTTTATTTGGAACACTTGGCCTGCACTGTCAAAACATGTACTGACAGACAAATGTTCCATTTTCATTCTTTCTTTAGAAAAATAAATAAATAAATAAATACAGCAACAAAGAACTAACATAATTATAACTACAAACCTCCTCCACATGGAAATAGTATGAAAGACTACTTGTCATGAACATTTACCTCCTTTAAGGGAAATAATGCATCATTTTAAAAGTGATGGGATTAACATCAAAACAAAAAGTCTTAACACAAGCATCAGGAATCACAGCTATAAGTTACAAAATAGACACAAGTACAATTATAATGAACCATTACTGATTGAAGAGCTGTGAACTCACCCCAACTGCTTGACGTAATCCAGGTATCCCAAGAGTATTTCATGATATACCGCAGTTCGAAACTGACGTGGCCGAAAGAAATGAACGGAGTCCAAATATGCTATATACACTCGGCGTGTATTTGGGCTTGGGCACTCTGAACCATATTCCTGGACATGCATGCCGAAAAAGCACACATCCACTCCATCCACTTCCTCAAAAGCAAAAAGTGCTTTTGCACGGTAAGGAAACTGTTCTGGTAGCTCCCCAGCATCCACAAACCTAAAAATAAAGGTCACAATCAAACAGAACTTTAAATACATTGAATGCACCATTTCAGGCAACATCCTTACAGATTTTTATGTTCTAGAAATTAAACTGAGTACCTACACAATATCAGTCACCTGATATCAAGAAACATTCTTTTTCTTACTGCACATACAAGTATCAACACAGAGCACAAACGAAATACTGTGGACATAGTTCCTAGATACGTAACCTAAATTTTCACCTACCAAGTGTGCGTGTGTGAGTGAGTGTGTGTGTGTGTGTGTGTGTGTGTGTGTGTGAGAGAGAGTTGGGGGGGGGGGGGGGGGGGGGGTGTACAAGAAGGTAAGCAGTGTGTATACACAGCCACGTACAAAAATTTTTTCAGAAACTGCATATCTTTGTATTAAAGAGGTATAAATACAAATTCCACTAAATAAAGCATGGTGCTGATGCACTTTTTGCTAGCCAATCATGTCAAGTTATCTTGCCAGGCGATGACACCCGATATTCAGAGCATAGGATGTGATGCAGACAGCCAACAGCAACACAACTGTTGGTTAGCACAAAAACACAAATATTGAAAGCAAAGTAGGCAGTGAAATAGAGAGGAAGAAGCAGCAAATCAACCCATGGTATGTAACATATAATCAAAAATCTGTTCCAACATGTCTTATGTCAAGGAAGACCTTTATCCAACCGGCAGTACCGCCAGAAGGTTGAGCTGAGGTCCGCCGCCTATATTTATGTTGGACGCGCTACAAATAGAAACCAGACCCCAAAGAGGGAATCTCACACGGGCAGCAACTACTTGGAGAGCACAGAATACATTAAGTATGGGAGATGCAAAATGAAAAGTAAATGTGGTTAAGTGGGGTTATTCTAAAGATGACCAGAGTGAATGTGGAGAAACTAAGACCACTGAACATTTGCTGATGTGTCAATGGATGGAATTTGTTTGTGCAGCAAAATATCTATTTTTGTGCAATGATGAGGCCATTAAAGCTGCAGAGTTCTGAAACAACAGCATTTAGATGTTCTTGCCCAGAAAAAGAAAGGTAAATATGTAAGTAAGTATACAACTGAATGGTTTAAATTAATATTCATACAGTATAGTTATACCAAAAAACCTAAGCTTTAACATATAATATTGACCACTGAACTTTTTTGCTGTTATTTCTCTGACTATTTGGTTAGGCAGAATCCTAAGGGCAAAGCTTAAATTGCAGCAGCAGAATATTTCTGACAAGCCGATTATAAATTTCATTGCTGCACACCGAACATTTCATGGGTTATCTTGCTGAATAAAACAGAAAAGACAATTACATATGAAACTGCTCAAGAAGAAACCTTGCACTTTTTTCAGATGGATAATGATAACTCACTGCCATTGTTACTGCACAATTTATAATCTATGAAAGAACTAAAATAAATATGAAAATCTAACCTCGAAGCTTGGCCTTTTTTTTTTTTTTTTCAGCGTGTTACCCTTCAAGATATATCAAACACAAATGCACCAGTAAAATTTTTAATAATGGCATAAAAGGTTAGATCTTCGGGCCCAAAATTTTTCAAAGTGGCTGCTCCTCATAGTGTTAAGTTTTGAAAGAGATTCACGTGCTCCGTGATTTAAGAAATTCATCGCACATTCACACAAGTAACACAATTCACCTTGCGTACAAGGATATTTACTTCGAAAATAACGTTTCTCAAATCACCATTTGCAGTATTTTCCCATGACCTGTCCAAAATGTGAACAGTTGTAACGTCACACTAATCGAAAGCAGTTTGTTGTCACAAAGTATTGTATAGTCTTCATCCTAAAGCCTTCGACACATTTTGTTGTCGGCAGGTGTGTGTGTGTGTGTGTGTGTTTGTGTGTGTGTGTGTGTGCACTGTCTATTGTTGTTGTAAATGTCTCATTTCTTCACAAATGATGCTTTATTTTGGTGGTGTTCTCTCATTTATGTTTTATTGCTGCAGTTTTATTGTGCAGTAGCAAGCTGAGTAAAGTTCTTTGTTAGAGTATCAGTTCTTACCAATCAAAATTACAAAAATTTAACTGAAAATTAAAACAATGAAAAATTCTTGGACTTCTAAAAAATTCTTGGGATTTTCCTGAGTTTTTCTCAGATTTCCAGCAGCATACACAACCTGTCAAGAGACACGATTTGGACTGTTTGCGATCCATTTGTGATTCACAGGTAGTAAGGAGCCACCAACCTGTTCCAACTTATGAGAATGCATCTTTGTTCTGAAAGGACGTGGCTATGATAAATGAGAACACATACATGTGGATTACTGTTGAAGATTCATTGGTGCCATGTATCCACATTATCTTTGCATAATTATGGGAGGCACAGGCTTAATTATTTACAGAATATTCAGTTATCTATCAATTCTTATGCTCACCTTGCAAAACAACATTGTACGCACACACATTTTATAATACAAATCAATACTGAGTGCACACTAATTAATTTAACATGTTTTAATGTATAGATAAATGCTACAAACTTCGATGACAATTGCTGGTACTGTCCATCATTTAGTTCTGCAGTATTACAGTTGATGTAGTTCGCTGGCTTATCATTTCCAATTTTTAGAATTGGAACAATACTTACATGCATGCAAGCAACATCATGAAACAATTTCTTGGATTTAAGCGAAAATGACGAGGTTATGAATGTTGCACTGCACATATGTATTATCTAAGAAAGAAATCTTTCAATTCAAAACCAATATTCACTTAAGAGTACACAGATGTGTGGAGTGATTAATGTATGTAGGCAATGAGTTAATATGTTGCAAAATAAAGAAGCTGTGTTCTCAACTATGAGAAATTCTGTTACTTCTAACATACCTGTTGCGCATTCCTGGTTTGACTTCGACAATTTTGTCAGAACTAGAAACCACTCTTATGAAGACTTCACCAGCTCCAGCTTCTTTCTTTTTCAGGTAGTTATTAACTCTTGTCTCAATATATGTACCCAATTTGGTAGCTGGTAATCTTTTTGCATTGAATTTATTCTCTTTCCTTTTCAGGCCTTTCTTTTTCAAACAATTGTCACAACAAAACCTAAAATGAAATAGAAACATTTTATTTGCCATTTTAACTTTAACTGTAATTTGAGCAATGGAAACTCCAGGTTGGAATATCAACAATACAAGGAAAAAGGTAGATTGCTGCTCACCATAAAAATGGCACAATGAGTTGCGGACAGACACAACAAGAAGATTGTTACACATTCAGTTTTCAGCCAAAGCCTTCTTCAGAAGCCACATTAAATCTCACAACCACCAACAGTACCTGCATCTGTATTTCAACAGCTGTCATCCCTTCCACACAAAAAACCAAAAAACTCCCATACAGCTTGGCTAGCATATCTGTAATGATAAGAACTCCCTTGCCCAGAATGTTGAGGGTCTTATCAAAGCCTTCACACTCACGCACTACCCCCCCCCCCCCCCCCCATCTGTTCCGCAAACAGACCTCCCGTACCATTTCCCCCCACACCATCAATCCTCCCACCACCCAAAGGACCAAGGAACCAGCCACAAAGGAGTGCCCCCTTTGTCATCCAATACCACCTCAGACTGGAACAACTGAGCTAAATCCTTCATTACGGGTTTTGATTATCTATTACCATGCTTTAATGAGGGACATCCAAGATACTTCCTAGGCCATCTAAATTCGTGTTCTGTGGCCCACCCAACCTCCACATCATCCTATTCATCCGTATACTACTCCCAATTCCAACCCCATGCCACTGGGATTATCTCTCTGTGGAAGACCCAGGTGCAAGACCTGTGCGATCCACCCACCCAGCACTTCCAATTCCAACGCCATCACTGGTATATCCCAACCCCAACAGAGGCCGGGCTGCCTGTGAAAGCAGCCACATCATATACCAGATCTGCTGCAATAATTGCGCAGCTTTTTATATTTATGTGACTACCAACCATTTGTCCATCGGGATGAAAAGCCATTGCCAAACTGTGGCCATGAGCATAGTACACCGCCCTGTGGCACAACATGCAGCTGAACGTAGGCTTGATTTAAATGGCTGCCTAACTACCCAAAACGTATAGATCCTTTCCTCCACCACCAGCTTTTCTCTGAACTGTGCAGATGGAAGTTATCCTTGCAACATATTCTACACTCCCGAAATTAGCCTGTCATCAACCTATAGTAAGCAGCTATACCCACACCTTCCACCCAATAGTTTTCATGCCCTCTGTCCTATCACCTCCTCCCTATTCACACCCGCTCAACCTGTGTGTGTGCCGCCCTTTCCCAATGCACCCACCCATCTTTCCCTTTCCCTCTTCCTCTCCTTTACAGTTCCCCATTCCCCTCCCCCTTCCTACCCCACAGCCTCCCGATGCTGCACCAGCTGACAGTCCTGTCATACCACCTCCTAGTCCCTGCACAATCTGCTGGACAGTGCTCTTCTCTCCCCCCAACCTGCTATCCATTCCCCTTTCCCATCCCCTCCAGACTGCTGCTTCCACTCTACATAACAGTTACATCTGGTCTGAGATGCCAGAGATGGCAGTCGTGTGCATGAGGTGTGCTTGCTTCTGTAAATCTGTGGTTTTATTTTCTGTAGAAGGCTTTGGCTGAAAGCTAATGTACAAGTGCCTTCATTGTGCCTCTCTGCAAATCAACGTGTCATCTTTACAATAAGTAGCACTCTGTTGTTTCCCTTATATTGTTTAACAGCAATCCTGTTAACAATTGAACACACTTTGAAAGTGACTACCTACTGCATGCAAAATTCTTTTTGAGAACAAGGAAGAGAAAAGCAAATACTAAATGTCTTACCCTTGTGGCCATATCTGGTCCAAATGAAGAACACATATCTGATGCAGCTTCCGTCCACAATCAGTACATTCTACAAAAGGTTCCAATTCAAGGTGATCGTTCTTCATCTCCTTGAACTGATCCTTTTTGATCACACTGTAAGCAAATATAAGAGAATTTTTCAAAGACAGCAAATGTTACATGTCCTTAATTTAATAACACAGATCACCTAGAATTTTTAAATTCCTATATCTATGACAAAACAATCTGATCAGCATCCATGTTAACTGAAGTACATGTATAATTACCAGCAAGAGATTTATGTTGGTATTAATCACATATTTAGTTTGTATTACAGAAATGAAGTCATTCCCTCAAACAACAATAAATCACATTTTATTTCTCATAATACTTTTTTCTTTCACGTGCCAAATTCATATAGGTTAAACACTTAAGGAAATTCACTGCAAATAATAAAAAAAACCCTATGTCACATAAAATTTTTCAGTGTGTTTATGACTACGAATCACTCACTTTAAGGAGAGTATCAGGTTGGTGGAAGACGAGAGATCTTCCAATAAATGTCTGAAGACTTTGTACGACTTCAGATAATATTCACTTACTTCAAGTTGCTTTCAATATTAGCTTTAAATTAAGTGTGCAAAGAGTTCCTTCACTGAACATATCAATAAATTTAAACCATTTAAAATTCAATTATAAATAAATAAACAAACAATTATTTGTCTGAAGTTTTCAGTCTGGTTTGTGTGGCTCTTGAAGACTCAATGCCTCTACTATTCAGTGCGTTCTTAATGCAGATACTAACCAAGACCACTCTTTGATTTATTTGTCAAATCAGCAATAAGTTGTTGATTATTGTTATCACAGCTGGAATCAGCTAAGAAGATTATATAAACACCTCTGTAGAGTTGGTATGTTGATCAGCCTCAACTCAAAACACTGTGACCACCTCTCTGGGCCTCTCCAATTCATGAATATCTGTGTAATGTATTCAAATCATCTGATAAAGACTTGGTAATAAGTTGAAACCGGTAATGATACCACTTAAGTGATGTGAGAATGAGATATCATATTTACACAACACAACGAAGGTTTTCCATTTACTTGAGAAATAACGGATGGAAGGTATTAGAGATGAATTGAAACTTAAACATCTTCAACATCTTCTCCCCAAATTCATCATTAGAAAAATACAAGGTTGTCTTACACTCACAGATTAGGTAACTGCTGCCGAGGCCAACCTTTCTAACATTGTGCAATAGATTAACAGAGATATTAATTAGATAATCTTACATTTACAGATGAGGACTGAGGACATGTGCCAATTTAATTTAAAGACTTCGAAAAGCTAGGTGGGGGTAACACCAGCTTGGCCAAGCACTAGGACAAATGTGGAGAGGGGGCTTGTGAATGAAAAGCAAATTTCATCGTGCTGCCAATCATGGGAATTTATACCACATACCTTGGCTTTTTATGAACATCTACCACATCTGAAGGACAGCTTGCCTGAATCCATTGCTATTTGGAACTGAATCGACTTTAAAAGTGGACAAACCGTCAACAACAGTACACATTCCCACAGGAAAAAACTAATGCTAATGAAAATATGTTCACACAGAATGTCTGAAACACAGTAGAACAAATGAAACATGAGAACTGCATTAAAGTTACTACTGCTCTCAGCACTACTGATTTCCGAGGATGGCTACAGTGTAACAATGACGATTCAGCTGCAGGAAGCCAGGAGGATAATGTATTGTTGTCATTCAGTCTGCTAACACTGTCACTGCTGTAGGAACTGTAAAGGGTGAAGCAACCGATAATAACTGCAAATTACAGCTACAGGTCTGTTTAAAAATGTGGATCAATGAGTTGGTGGTTCACACCGACAGTATGTCATATGACGCTAATTTTATGTTAATGCCTAGTTGTCATTAAGAGGTGCGAGGAGGGAGGGGGGGGGAGGGGACTGTGTAGCAGGAAGAAAATTTGGCGATACAGTTGTAAATTTTAGTTGGTGGTGCCAGTAAAAACAACAAATTAAAGAACGCCAGTTCTACACACCGAACTTCCAGGTGACTGAAGCAGGGAAGGTTTTCATAAAATGGAGCAGCAGATTATTCAATATGTGCAAGAAAAACAGAACGAAGGTTTTCCATTTACTTGAGAAATAACAAATGGAAGGTATTAGAGATGAATTGAAACTTAAACATCTTCAACATTTCGCGGCTCTGTCAGCAACTGTATAAATATTAATTTTAATTTTAATAATGAACAGCCTCAGTTGCACTGTTTACCTAGAACTTACCTAGGTTTCAGTCGGGATAACCCAACCTTCTTCAGAATAACAGTATCTACCGTTTGTCCATAGTGGACATCATCAAGCTAAAACCACGAATCCATAAATTATCATCAGACTGTAAAACTTATCTGGCAGTGCCTCGGCCCCACTTCGCGACCGCGATGCAGCAGCCACGAGTGCTGTACTGGAACTGACCGTAGCATCATGAGGCCTGCCTAGGCGGACACAATACCTTGTGCCTGTGCATAAACTGTATGACAATTACTTGTTGGGACAAGACGAGAACTTAACTCAACAGATGTGAACTTAACTTGCGTAGATACTGTTATTCTGAAGGAGGTTGGGTTATCCCGACTGAAACCTGGGTAAGTTCTAGGTAAACGGTGCAGCTGAGGCTGTTTATTATTAAAATTAAAACTGAAGTGAAACTCCCCAACTGGATACACCACAAAATTCAAAATGAGTAATGGCAGATGCATGGGGTTTACATTATGATGCAGAACAACTTTACCTCAGCGACTTCCTGCAGTGTCCGACAGAAAGCTACTTGTGTATCAGCGTCGTATAATCAATCTATAGACACAGCATGACTATTTGCTAGGCCATATGGGCGATGTCCATCAAATGCCTGTTATTCCAATATAGCATCAAATGTTACTGTCAATGTGTAGGATGTTAAAACATGTTCCTGTAAAAAATTGTGGCAATGAAAAGGCCAGAAAACAAGAAGGTTGTGTGCTCTAACAGGTGGAAGGTAGTTCCCATCACGTGATTCTTTGCAGGAAAATGATGCCTGCTGGACTTATCATTAGATGCCAAGGAAAGGGATGGATAAAAATGACCTAATACTAGATTGATTTAAGGTCATTTAGAACAGAATACCAGGCTCTTTGCATAACGGAAGGAAAATGCTGGTGCTGGATTCCTTCAGGGATCACCTCACCCAAGAGTTTAAAGATGTGATAGATAACAACACAGGCCTGGTAATAATTCCTGGTGGCATGATCTCACAACTTCAAGTAAAAGGATGTTGTTGTGGGCAGACTTTTTAAAAGGTTCACCTGTGGCAGCTTTACAGTGAACGGCTTCAAGGAGACGATGCCCTCACTCCAGGGGTAAAGTTAAGGAAAACCTCAATATCTACACTGAGCCAGTGACTCCTTACTGCAGAATGGCGGGTGCAGAAAGTCAAGTGAATCTATAAAGGGCTTTCAAAAAGAAACGAGCCAGATGCATAATTACAAAAACCAGTACCTGTATGTTAGAAGTATTGACCCTGGCTGTTAAGATACTTGTCCCATTGTGACACAAGGTAGTGAATGGCCGTCTCATAAAATTCCCGGGGCTGCGATGTTAACCAGTTCTACACATAGAAGCCGGACGTCGTCATCCAAGGTGAATCGTTTGCTCCTATGCTGACCTTCTTTGAGCAAGATGACCCCCTTCTGATTCACTTCCTGCAGCATGGGACAACAGTGAATGCCCAGCATTACTTGCAGCAAACCTTGACCACCCTTCGCCAAGCTGTCAAATCAAAACAACCAGGTAATCTCACCTGTGGGGTCATTCCGCTCCTTGACAATGAAAAGCCTCATGGCCAACACAGTCTAGGCACTCCCGCAGAAATTCAAATGGGATGTTCTCAGCTACCCTCCATACAGTTAGGTGCTCTCTCCCTGTGATTACACCATTTTTGGTCCCCTTAAAAACGCTCTGATGGGCAAACGATTCACCTCGGATGACGATGGTCAGCTGTATGTGCAGAACTGGCTAACATTGGAGACCCAGGAATTTTGAGACAGCCATTCACTGCCTTGTGTCACAGTGGGTCAAGTGTCAGGCAGGATCAATACTTCTACCATACAGGTACTGGTTTCTTTTTGAATGCCCCTTGTATTACAAAAAAATCAAACCATGCTGCAAATTCAAAGCTATGGATGGCTCAGAAGATGACATATTAACAGGAAGGAAGAAATGCCAATAAGCCTACACACAAAGATGTTAATACCAGTGATGACAATAATGCTAGAGGTGGTGGTGGTGGTGGTGGTGGTGGTGATGGACGATCACTAAACAGCTCAAGTTTCCGATAGGTATAATTTTAACTTTTTTAGGCATAACTTTATCCAAATTACAAACTGTTTTATTGATGTAGTCAAAATGTTAAAATTTTCTCAAAGAAGTTCTTAAAAAATGGGGGGAGCACCTTTAAAAAGGGGAGTCGTCTTAAAAAGTCGCGTAAATACAGTATTGAGTTTTAAAATGAATTTAATGGTTTTAAAGTTCTGTAGCATTTATTACATGACACTTGCAGTTACAAATATTATATCAAATGAAAGAGCAATTCAAATAGTTTTTCTTACAAGTGTTCAATTTGAGCAACATTTTTCACATGGCAAATGTCGAGTCAACAGGCAAGTTCTTCCCAAACCTTGATCAGTGTGTCTGGAGCAATTGTTGCAATTCCTTCATTTGATTCAACCTGTTTCTTTAGTCACTAGAACAGCTGTTAGCAGAGGCACATACACACAACCCTTTATAAACCCCCCAAAGGTAAAAAACCCATGGTGTCCGATCGGGAGAACGAGGAGACCATGCAAGGAAGCTCTGTCACCAGAGTCCTTGAAGCCAATACAGCAGTCATGCACAATGTCTTTTAACCAATTGTGTACCGCATTATGCCAGTGAGGTGCCACACCATCTTGCTGTCAGATAAAGGTTTCTGTGGTTCAGCTTCTTCCGACTGAGGAAGTTAAGCGCATCAACATAAGAAACACCAGTTACAGTTGCTTCACCATAAAAGAAAGGTTCATAAACTTTTTCACCTGGATGTGGCATAAAACTATTTTTTTTTTTTTTTGGGGGGGGGGGGGGGAGGTCTCATTGCAACACTGTAGCACCTTATGGGGATTTGGTGAACCCCTGGTGCACACATGCGTGTTCAAATTTCCACTTAGGTGATCTGTCGACGCATCATTGAAGACAACATGATCTACTACATCTTTGTTGTCATGCAGCAACATTTGGTTTCCAAAATTGGCACATAAACCACAGTCTGTAGGCTATAGAGCTTGCAACAGATACACAAACAATTTTTTTTTTTTTTTTTTGTAATGAAACAGACATTCTCAAGAACACAGCTTATTATTATGTCTATTAATAGTGAAGGCATATTTGGCACTAAGGCAGACTTATTTTCACATCATTTTGAGCACAAATGTGATGTTATATACATTCCTGAAACCCAAAGAAGCCACGTACAGAACCAACTAAAAGTTTATGTAATGGGAAAAGAAAAGTTCTATAATGGGACAGAAAATCTAGTGGGCAGTATGGAACTGCTTAGTCTTAACAGCAGATTACCCTGAAGAGGATGGCAGAGATACTAACTGTTCAACTTCAGCATACAAATCAACCAATGTTCTCTTCAAGTTTAAGAAGACAATCAAATGGACTTCGACAATTACACAATCCAAAGTCACCTTCATTATTCAACAGCAGAAGTCAGAATCTGGATTACTCACTGAGCAACCCTCAGTTTTGGAATGGTTCTTGGATTTGAAGTACATGTGTCTCATTGCTGTAAGTCAAAACTAGTAATATAGATGGACTGAAAATTTAGCTTTGAAAACTACACTTAGTCAAGTAGCGATATGCTTGAAGAAATGGGTCTGGCTGTCAAAAGGACAATGTGTGAAATCTTCAGCTACTCCTCCTCCTCCTCCTCCTCCTCCTACCTGTGTCTAGACCCTTGACAATGTTATGGCAACAGAAACTGAGGGCAACAAATAAATTGTTAAGGATTACTGTCTAAGTTAAATTCTTGCACAGCTGCAAAGATGGGGGATATGGATATTAGTGTCGGAGGTGTAAAGGAACAGCAGAAAATTGAACAAACTCCGATGGAAAAATTAAATCTCTATCAGATTCTATACTGCTTCTGTGGCTGAGTAAGCATCTCTTAACTATAGTATACTGTACCGCAGAATCATGGAACAAGAAACTAAGCCCAGTAGTTGGAAGAAATCACTGGTCACACCAACGTGCAAGAAGGGCAGCAGAAATGTTGTACAAAACTATCACCCAATATCATTGGCTTTAATTTGCTGTAGAATCTTAGAACATATTGTGAGCTAACACTTAATGAGCTATCCCAAACAGAACATCATCCTCCATGCCATACAGCATGGATTGAAAAAACATCTCTCCTTTGAAACCCAACTCACATTTTGCTCACTCCTGAAAGCCATGGCAATTAAATCTGTGCAGATTTCTTGGCTTCAGAAAAGTATTTTAGTCAATGCCACATGAGTATTTCTTAATGAAAGTGCAATCATATGGAATATCAAACAAAATGTATGCTTGGATTAAGAATTTCTTGCAAGGGATGATGCAGCATATTATCTTGGATGGAGAGTCATTAACTGATCAAGCAATTTAAGGTGTAGTACAGGAAGAATGTGCTAGAAACTTTGCTGCTCTTATTGTATATAAACGACTTGGAAGACAATATTAATAGTAATTTCTGCCTTTTATTAGCTAACACAATTATCTAATGTGAAGTATGATGGGCATTCATTCATTAAGTACTTCCCCTTCCCCCTTGATAATGCAAGGCTTCACACAAGTCTGTGCACCTGAGAGAAGCTCATGAAACTTCACTGGACTGTTATTCCTCATCTGACCTAAAGCCCAGATCTCGCACCTTCCGATTTCCATCTATTTGTCTGAGTGAAGGATGCACTCTATGCTGGAAACAGTACATTGATGATGAGGAGGTTACTGATGCAGCAAGATGTTGGCTCTGATGTCAACCAGTAGAGTGGTACCACGCGGGCATACAGACCTTCCTATTAAAGTGAGTAAGGTGGCGCAAGACTGTTGCACTGAACGGACATTATGTTGAAAAATAGGGTTTTGTAGACAGAAGAGTGGGGAATAATGTGGTGTATTGGAATCCTGAATAAAACCAACCACTTTCAGGAAAAAAATGTGTTGCATTAGTTACTGAACATCCTTTGTATTATCTGAAAAGGCTGCACAAACATTCAGTCAAATCTTAATGAGATTTAAAAGTACTGCAAAGACTGGTGCGTTCCTTTAAATGTTCAGAAATGGAAAATTTTGCACTTCACAGAACACAGAGTGCCATACGACTGCAATATCAATTGAGTCACAACTGGGAAATCCATCACCCCTTGCAAACACATGGGTGTAACAATTTGTAGGAAAATCAAATGAAATGATACCATAGGCTCAGTTGTAGATAAAGCGGTTGGTAGGTTTCAAACTTCAGCTCATTGGTGGGATAATGGGAAACTATTGCTTACAAAGCATTCATGCACAAGAGACATTGGACATGTACAAAGAAGAGCAGTACATATAGCCATAGGTTTGCTTGGCTCATGAGAGACGATCACATATATGCTGGAAACCTTACATGTCTGTTTCTTGAAGATGGACACCAAATATCCCGTGAAAGACTACCGACGGAATTTGAAGAAGCAATATTAAGTGAGGAATGTAAGACTCTTTAACCTCTCGTGTATCACTCCTGCAAGGATCGTGAAGACTAGATTAGTCTAATTACAGTAGCTGCGCTCAACAGACAAATGGAATGGGAAGAACCCCAACTAGTGCCACCATGGGAAGTACCCTTTGCCATGTAATTCAGTGATTTGCAGAATAATGATAAACATCTACACTAAATTTTGGCTGTGTTTTGCACTGCAGCCTACGCAGTCTATCTCATCCTCCTTCAGCATTTTGTTCCTTATGTTAACGACTTCTTAAAAACACAGCCTCCCTCACTAATGGCAGCTACTTATCGAGATAAACATTTCATTTGTCTGCTACAACAGAGGCTTGGCTTCATTTGTTGGAACTGTATGAGTACCACAGAACAATAGTGAGAATAAATGGCTTCTGACAGATTTAGATGACACAGCTAAATCTATTAACGCAATTGTGAAGTTCCTTCATTTGCTTCATTAAGAGGTTAAGCTGAAACTGCTACTGTATTAAAGTTTTTCTGGGTGCTGCCAATATGAACTTCTTTTCAGCTATCACATTTGACTTCAGTCATCTCACTGTCCAGTGAGGCTCAGGCTCTTATACATCATCACCATGGAGAGCCTTGGTACTGTTGTTGTCAATGGCATTTCCTGTAGGCAATAACAACAACTCTCCTCATTTTCCACTCCATGACAATTTCAGAGCAGCTACTTCAACAATTCAAGCTCCAAATGACAATTTCAGAGCAGCTACTTCAACAATTCAAGCTCCAATTGTGAAGCTTAAACACATTAATCCAGTTTTGAACTTTTTTAAGAGCCTAGTTGTATCTTACATGTTAATTACAAAGAACTTTAATTACAAAGAACTCGCCACTCCTTGTATGAGGGGTAGTCATTAGTTTCAATCATCACCTCTAAGAAATGAAGTCATGTAATTAACTGTTTGTTTACAGGTACATGCCTGCAGTTCTGGTGCATGCTGAAATCCCTATGCCACAGTACTTTAGCACACAACTAGAGGAGCAAAAACAAAATGGCACAGCCCACTGGTGAAGTGGGGTATACTGCAGTAATTCTGCTGCAACATTACACACTTTACGCACTGAGATGGAAGCAAACAGAAACACTGCACCATCATGTGACACATTGGTTAGGCAGTGTGGTTGCTTTTAGTGTCTCCAGATAATTCTGAATGATAAAGATCAAAATGGTACACTATCTCTCTCTGGGAAGAATCGGAAATCTCAAGAGAAGTTAAAGGCCTGTTGCTCGAACCAGAGCTTCATATTTGAGGAAATAGTGGAAAAAGCGAAAATTAATAATGGATCAGTTTTAAAAATATTGCACAAGATCTTGAAATGACAAAAGTCACTGCCTGCCAAACTGAGGCAGCAACAGAAATGTTGCAACTGTGTCAGGGCTAGTTCAGGTGACTTCTTTAGCAACCTTACCCCTATAGACTGCTGGGTGTCTTCTTACGATGCCGAAGTAGAGGAACAAAGTCAGCAGTGGATTAATGTTAAGATACAGGAACAGAGTCAGCAGTGGATTCAAGCTGAGGGACAGGAACACAAGTCAGCAGTGGATTTATTACCACAAAAAAGCGAAGACCAAACCCTCATCGGGCAAGGTGAAGCCTAGTGTTACTTGGGATTGCCGTAGTTTGGTGCTGACAGATTATGCTCATAAGGGGAAAACTGTCACCGGAACACAGTTCTGAAGTCTTCTGAAGTGGTTACAGAAGGCAGACAAGATTACGCACAACAAGAAGTTGCCAAAGAGAGATTTTTGCTCCATTCAGACACATCCTTTACAGAAAACAATCTCAAATGTTGTTTCTTTTGGAATACCCAATTAATGTCCCATATATCCCCCCCCCCCCCCCCCCCCCCCAGTATTCTCCTTATTCAGATGAAGAAACCATAGCTTGGCAGGTTTTCCAAGAAAGACAATGCCATTTTTGAGCTAGAACTTTTCCTGAACAGCCACAATGCAGATTTCAACTATCAAATTCTCAGCCAAATCATCCATCATTGGGAAAAATGTGTTGGATTGAATGGTGAATGTATGGAGAAGGAATAACACCATCACCAAATTTCATGGTCAAAGCTTAATTTTTTTAAAGGAATACTTACACTTTATGACCATCCTAATATAATTTATGACTATCTTAATATAATTGAGGCATTTAGCAGTTGATGGCACATAAAAGATAAGTGTGTCAATGTCCTAGTGCTGCAGTGCCAGCCCAAATTTTTTTAACTCCAAAGAAACTACTCTGAAAATTAGGTGACAGTTTCAATCTTCTTCATGTGCTGCTTTGTCACCCAATGCCTCAACTATAGTACATCTTTCCATTGGTGTATTTCACTGAAGACTTTCCAGAATCAAATATATTTAATACTCACGTTTGAGACTGGGTTGGATCATCGCCGAGGGTGACCGTGTCTCCAGGGATGTCGTTGAAGCACTTCTGACAAAAGGTGTATCTGTCAGAAAGAAGGCCACACGTCTTTATGCTGCTTGTCCAATATATGATAAACATTTCCCAGCAGGCAGCAAACAACAAGCAGGCAGAGGAAGATGCGGGGGGAAAAAGCAATGGAGGCACAATTAGCAGCAGGCAAGGGTTAGTTAAAAGCTATCCAAAAGCAATACTACGTGTAAGTGGAATAATGTAAAATTATAAAACCAGCTGGTATGATATTATAAAAGCTGATCATTGTAGGGCAGAAATGAGCAAAAGCAAATAATCTTAACTAGCTATACGTCAACCTTTAATGCTAACTAGGAATTCTAACTTTAATAAAAACAAGCAAATAATTCTCTTTTCACGCTTCAATACTGATTAACTGGATGTTCTCATTTTTATTTTTGTACAACTATATAGATAAAGTTAGACAGATAAGCTCGTATTACAGAATTCTCACTTTTAATGAGCATTTCATAGGTCTGAGGAACGAGGTGGCCAACTAATGTCACCAAACAGATCTAATAGCTTCCACTGACATTCTTGCTGTGTGAGCTGTGATCCCGTTGTGCTGAAACCAAACTCGCCTGATAGAATTGTGTTTTCATTTTCGTTCAGATAGGAAGAATTCAGTGATCATTTGTCTATGTAACGTTCCAAAGTTAAAGTTACAGTGTTTCCATTTTATTGTCTTGGAAAAAGTATGGACCACTAGCACCTGTACTGGTTACAACACACGAGTCACCTTGCGACTATGTAACTGTCTCTCACACATTAGTTTTAGATATCTATTAGCCCAATAATGACAGTTCTGCTGATTTACCATGCCATCCAAATGAAAATGAGCTCCATCACTCGTAAACAAAATAATGTTGTCATTTTAATCAAGCATGGCCTCCATTTCTCGAGCAAAATTCTGCCGCTGTACATAATCTCTAGGGTTCAACTCTTGCACCATGGCTATTTCGGAGGTGTGAAATCCTAGATTAATGTGCAAAATATACCTTACTGAACGATTACTGAGGCACAGTTCAGCAGAATGTCCCCTAGCAGATCATCCAGGACTACCGAGTATGGCTTGCAAACTCTTTTATGGCTTGCGAACTCTTAACATTTTCTGCAATGCATACTGAGTGAGGAGCCCCTGGCAGTTTTCCATTCATCACTGTTCCTCATAAATGAAACTATCCAGACCAAAGTAAAATGGTGATAGTAGTGGGAACACAATCATATCTCACAATACTGAAATGGTGGCAAAACTCATGCTGAACTGCAACGACAGACTCATTATTGTGCAAAAAACCCTGTATATCTGACATATTAATAAGGCCCAGAAAAGAAGAAAACTAATGATTTGGCAGAAGCTGATGATTAACCATGATGTCAATAACAGACTACTTTAAAAACCTTCTTTGTGTGGAATACTGAAATACACAGGTTACAGAAATGTAAGATTCTCGTGATCTGAAAAGTAAAAATATACGTCAGCTTTTGAAGTCCTCAAAGTGTTTGTTTTTAAAAAGGTTTCACGGAATGAGAGATGGTGACAATCCAGGAGGAGGAGATTAGTGTTTAACATCCCGTCGACAACGAGGTCATTAGAGACGGAGCACAAGCTCGAGTGAGGGAAGGATGGGGAAGGAAACCGGCCTTGCCCTTTCAAAAGAACCATCCCGGCATTTGCCTGAAGCGATTTAGGGAAATCACGGAAAACCTAAATCAGGATGGCCGGAGACGGGATTGAACCGTCGTCCTCCCGAATGCGAGTCCAGTGAGACAATTCAGTAAGTAGAAATGTTATGTGTGAGATGGTCCAAGAAATTGCCTCAAGATTGGTGTTAAGCACTTCAGTGAATCAAAGAGCTAGATCATTTTTTGTAAAAAAAAGTCATAACCAGTCCTGTCAAGATTTTAAGTTGAGAGAGAGAGGCTGTGGAAATGGAGAGTGTCTATTATTGGTGGTGGGGAAGGAAGAGAGGAAGCAGGAACGTTTTGCCTCAGCTGCTTCAAGGTTCTTAACCTGGGAATCTTTTGAATGGTGATGAAATTAGGTTGCTTTATAGTTTACACCCAGCAAAAATTTATGCTGTAAGGAGAGAAAAATGTCACGGTGACAAAACAGCAAAGAAAGACTTATGGCACTTGTGTGTCAACAGTGGTGGGATTGAAAAGTTGCCACCATTAATAATAGGCAAATTTAAAACTTCAAGATTTTAAGAATGTAAAGGCACTGCCCTGAGAAGATAGGTGCTATATGAAGAAAGTTTGGACTTATTACTGTCAAATGTTCTCCATATTCAAACTTAACATTCATGTGATCATTAATGTTGTCTTTCTCCCAGTTACCCAAAAAGCCACCAGCATTGTTCAGTCTTTAAAGAGTTAAAGATAAAGTTGCTGTTGCACAAAGGTCTATTTCATTCATTAAAGAAAAAAAATTTAAGAATAAAACTGTGCATTTTGCAGCTTTTGCACATACAGGGCAATTCAGCTGCCACTATCTATGGGTTTTCTGCAAACCGCAATACCTTAAAAAATCATGTATGTAATTTTCATATTCTCTCGCTTGCTATGTGCAAGCTATTAGTCCTCTAGGAAAAGTGAACAGGGCCTTTTTGTAGGAAATTTAACAGAGTTAAATTTTGTGTTGGGATATGTTTTCGCTGGAGGCCATGGTTTTTTAATTATTCAAGAAAAACGCTTTTGAAGGTCACTTTTGTATGTTTTTCTTAAATAATTTGGAAAGTATGGCCTCTAACAAAAATGCATCCCGCTACAAAATTTAATTACTTTAAATTTTCTACAAAAAGGTTGTTTCATTTTTTCTGTAAAAGTAAAAGTTTGCACATAGCAAAAGAGAGAACATGAAAATTTTGTGTGTGGTTTTTGTACACGTTGCGAGTAGGGGTAACTGAATCACTCTGTATCTGTTGTTGTTCCCTGGAATTTTGTGACACAGCTGGCAATAGTGAACTGTTTCATGAAGCCTGACTGTGGTGCAACATCAGTCGTTCCACAAAGGATGGAATGCTATAGGAGATGGTGTGTAAAGCTTGTCATTTCAGGACTTATTTCCCGTGCTATTGGCATCTCAAGTTTCACATACCAGATGGATATCACTGAACAATGTGATGCCATAGTGCATAAACAAGCTGAAGTAGGTTTCGATGGTGGTGGCAAAAGCAATGATAACGATGAAATGGAGGAGGAAGAGATACCAGCACCAAGTTTTGATGCAGTAATGTGGGAAATTGACACTTGGGAACTATCTTTTCTCTTTCAGTGTGGACAGTTCAATTCCTACACACACTAACTAGATGTAGTGTCAACTCTTGTATGTACACTGACTGGTGGGGGGGATATTCTCCACAGTTCTGAGACAGCAGAAGTCACTAAAAGCTGGAAACATTTTTGCTTTGTCACCTAACACGGACAGCCTAACAATTGACTAGGTAGCAAAAGACACCTCCAGCATCTCCAGCCGGAATGCCGTCATCAGTTGTGCCACAAATTCCTTCCCTCCCCAGTTCTGTTTAATGCCTCCTCGTTAGTTATGTGATGCACCTATCTAATCTTCAGCATTCTTCTGCAGCACCACACTTCAAAACCTTCTATTCTCTCCTCATCTTAGCTGTTTATCATTCATGCTTCACTTTCATACATGACTATATTCCGAACAAATACCTTCAGATAAAGACTTCATAATAAAGTCTATATTAGATGCTACCAAATTCCGCTTCTTCAGAAACCCTTTTCTTGTCATTGCCAGTGTACATTTTATAATTTTACATCCTTTTCTTGTCATTGCCAGTGTACATTTTATAATTTTACATCCTTTCTACTTCAGCCAGCACCTGTTATTTTGCTGGTCAAATAGCAAAACCTATCTCGTTTCCCAATCTAATTCCCTCAGCACCATCTGATTTAATCTGACTATATTCGATTATCCTTATCTTGTTTTTGTTGATATTCATCTTATATCCTCCTTTCAAGATGCTGTCCATTCGGTTCAACTACTTTTCCCAGTTCTTTGCTGTCTCTGACAGAATTACAATGTCATCGGCAAACGTCAAAGTTTGGAAAGGTCACGGCAACATCTACAGAATGTCATGATAATGTCTATGGAAAGCAATGCTCTCAAATATATGTCATTTTATGTAATTAGTCAATATCATCCATCATCATCAACTGCTACCCCAAACATTTTTCTTATTTTTGTTCTTCTCCCGACAAATAACCAGCTTTTACAATTTGAAGTCAGATATGTGTCTTGTCTACATTTTAGTGTCATACATATGTATGTAATGTGTGTCCAGCTCACTTTCTGACTTCTGTTACATTTGAATGTAGATATCCACACTTTCAAATATATTTTACTAGAAAATCAGAGAGGTACCAGTACACCAGGAGAAACTGAAACAAAATATAATTCTGGATTCTTGGTGAAATGCATGCTGTATCAATGTATAAACGATATGTAAAAATTACATTAGGCCAAATTAAAGGTCAGTACAATTAATAAAATTGCTTACTGTCACACTATTTACATTTACCTGTACATCATTTTTTACAGAACCTTGAAAATGGTAAAGTGCGTATTCACTGAACTTAATCAATTTTTCTTTCTTTCTACTATGAATTTCTTCACCTTACTAGTACAAATCTAATGCTATGACATAGTGGATGTCTACATCTACTGAAGAGTGCAGGGAAAGTGAATGAGCAGGTACCAAGCTTGGGGTGTGAGGAGGAAACTGTACAGGTGGCTCAAACTATACACATCAACACTGCAATGAAACTTTTTCCAACAATTATGTATTAAGGACTTAAACGGTCATGATTGAGAGGATTATTTACAATTTTTAATATTAACACACCTGTAGGCAATACTACACCCATACAGTTAGAACTTTCCTTTAAAATATCAACACCAATGAGGTTAAAGACATACACAGTTGAAGCATGCATGCAAACACACACACACACACACACACACACACACACACACACACACACACACACTACATGAAGCACCATAATTAAATCACTTTCCATCAAATAAATTTAAGAAATATATGCACACAAGATCCAAAAACTTCCTATAGTTATTATGGAAGCTA